>NW_026086604.1:0-600000 GCF_022539395.1 Myiozetetes cayanensis | reverse complement strand
TAAAAAATGTTTAAGTTGGTCTTTGTACAGATCAGGACAAGTGGGAGGGACAACCAAACCAAAACCAAACCCAAAACCTCGAGGAGGTTTCACAAATGAAATGGAAAGAGTAGGAAAATTTAAGGCACTCGAATTATCCCCGTGCCTGGGGAAAATTCAGGGTAATAGGTGTAATTATATTTTCTGGGGAAATAAATATTTCCTCCATGAATTTTCAGGGGTTTAAATACATGCTCAGGTGAACATGGATTCACGTGGAGCTGTAGGTCCTTTTGGGAGAGCCTTTGCTCTCTGAGGGTCCTGGACAGTTGTAAATCCCAGCTGATGCACAGAAAAGGCTCATGTGGAGTGACTTCAACCCCTACCTGAGCTCTGATCCTTAGAGAATGTCAGGTTTTTACTCCTTAAGGATGTAAGATTTTCCAAACCTGATGAGGGAATTGTTATGTGTGTAACTGTCCCTGGAGCTGGAGCTGATCAAACCCTCTCAAAACCTCTTTATTCCCAACTCAAAATCCTTCACTTTGTTCCCTGCAGTGCCTTTGGTTTGAGCTTTGCGCTTTGAGCTGGAAACATTCCCTCCCTTCCCAGTCATTTGGTATCCAAGGTTATTATGATTTTTTGCTTTTTTTGGGTGATAAATCAGAGAGAGCTCTTGCTGGAGAAACCTCTCTGTCTGTACACAATGCAACAAGTTGCTCCTGGCTGCCCCTTGCCCTCTGGTGGTTTCTTTTCAGCGGTAGAAAAGAAGGCAGAGAAATGAGCTCAGCCTTTGGATTGGAGCAATCCCTCCCCTTCCAAAGGAAGCTGCTTCCCCTCGTTCAACTTTTCAACTTTTGCCAGGGGGTGAATGTAACAGCTTGTTCCTTTTTTATTTTTTTTTTTTTAAATTTTTTTTCCCTGCCAGAGTTTTCCCTGGAGAACAACACTTCAGAGCTCCTGGTTAAAAATAAATGCAGTTTGTAGAGGCAATTTGTGCTGTGCCAGCCCTGCAGTGCTCTGTGCCCTCCCTGTGCCACTGCCTGCTTTTCCCTCTTAGAAATGGGGAGGAATGGCTAGGGTGAAAAGTTAAAATGGAATTGGGAGGAAGATTTCCATGGAAAGTGCTGGGATGGCTGATGAGCTGCACCCGCCTTTCTTCCCCACCTCAGGACGGTGGTAATGTGAGAAGCTTATTTTTCACTCAGCAGCTGGTGCTGGAGCCACATTTTGGGCTTTTCTGAGTTTAAGTGGTCTCTTTGCAGAGCAATGAACGTCAGAGAGGGGCAGACAAGGAAAGCCAGCTCTCGTGAGGCCAAAAGGAATCGTTAGGATCTCCTATCTGAGCTCCTGTGGACAGGGATGGTGGGTTCTTTCCACAGCTGCTTGGGTGCTCTTGTGGTTGGAGTCAGGTGAACCTGCTGGGGGATGCCTTACTTTGATTTAGAGGCTTTCAAGAGGTGGTGAATGGAGTGGGTTGGAAGGAGATAACTGTGCTGTGTCCAGCTCTGGGCCCTCAGCTCAGGAAGGACATGGAGGGGCTGGAGCAGGGGCAGAGAAGAGCAACGAGGCTGGGGAAGGGACTGGAGCACAATTCCCTTGAGGAGAGGCTGAGGGAGCTGGGGGGGCTCAGCCTGGAGAGGAGGAGGCTCAGGGGACACCTCAGCACTCTCCAAAATTCCCTGACAGGAGGGAGGGCCAAGGGGAGTGTTGGTCTCTTCTCCCAGGATTCAGAAGTAGGACAAGAGGGCACAGCCCTGAGCTGTGCCAGGGCAGGGTTAGGTTGGATATCAGGAAGAAATTCTTTCCAGAGCGAGGGATCAGCCCTTGGGATGGGCTGCCCAGAGAGGGAGTGGATTCTCCATCCCTGGAGATGTTTAAGGACAGACTGGATGTGGCATCAGTGCCACGGGCTGGGAACCACCCCTTGGATCAAGCGATGGACTGGATGATCTCAGAGGTCCTTTCCAACCCATCTGATTCTCTGATTCCATGATTCTATGAGATTTGAGCCTTGAGTTGTGGCTCTGGCAGGCAGAGGGTGCCTGGTTCTTCCTGGGAGCATCCCTGTGTCATACTCCGCTCTCTGGGAGGGCAGCAAGGGGAGAGGGATTTGCCTCCCTCCCTTGCAGCTGCATTTCTTGAATGTTTGCTGCTTTTAAGGGCTAGAACTTGTCTTGTGGTTTCTGTAGATTTTAGGAGATGTTTTGTATTGGAGCTGGTGTTTGTTTACAGTGTTATTTATGTTGTCTTAAGTGTGTTTTTGTAGCCAGACCCTCTCACTGACATCCACGACCTTTCAGTAGCCTGTCACAGTTTGTACTGATAAAGAGTGTTATTCCATAAACTGCTGGAGTGAGGCCTTTACAAAGGTGCTGACAGTCTGTTGACAGTGGAATAACTGGTGGGAAATATCCACTGAGAGGTTTTCCCTTTCCCTGTCGAGTGGAAGTGCCCGAGAAAGGGTGATGGAATCACCCCAACGTGGTGAACGTGCTTGGTGGAGGGTTCCTGTGTGGAACACCAGACAGATTAGGTTGGACTTCTGTGGGTTTGTTGTTCCCTGGGACACCAACAGACAGATAGATCTCTGAGGGTCAGACATATCTCCCCCTTTTTTCATTCCACACTCACTGGAACAATCTCTCACCACACCAAAACTCCTGCAGCTCATCCTCGTGGTGACTCAGGGTGTGTGCAAAGCCAGAGCTCCCCTCTTTGGATTTGTGTTGGGGAATAATTGCAGTGATTCTCCATCCCAGACAAGGTTAATCAGTGTCGCACCCCCTTCCACTTTTCCAATTTTCTTCCTCAGCTTCAGGAAAGCAAACTGATTATTGCATGAATTTTTTTATGTTTTTATGGGTATTTTGGTCCCCAGTGCAGCAAAGAGTTTCCTAGTCCTGCTTTGAACTGGTGGGATTATTCCTGGAGCAGAAGGACAAACAGCCTGAGGAAGTAACGTGGTGTATTTCCCATGACAGTTCCCAACCTTTTCTTTTTTTCCATTTTTTTTTTTTTAATAGGAATATTTGCCCAGCCATAAAAGAAAAGGAAGATTTTATAACCCTTATTAATAAAAAAGGCTGCACTGGAGATAAAAGACAGGACAGCAGCACATGCCAAATGTGCTTGGCAAGCCCTGAAGCAGTTGCAGGTCTGGTCGATGAGACACTTGACCAAATTGAGCAAGGGAAAGTTTAAAGTCTGGAGTTTTTCCTGCTGCAGGTAAAGATTTATTGGGTGTTAAATATCTGCTCAGTTTGGCCCAGAGCCATCCAGGCTTTGACAGGCCAGAGGAAGGAGAGGGTTGGTTCTGCCTCACCCTTTCCATGCTGGATTTCAGACTTCCATCATCTCATTCCAGCCCACTGGAATTTCACAAACCCTTCTCTCCTCAACTGGTTTTAAATGGTGCAACCTGTTCATTTGGGGGGGGGGTGGTGTGTGTTTATTCACCAGGTCTAAACATTCCTACTGGGATTTTGTGTCCAGTAGTAAATTGAGTGGGTGGTTTCCTCAAGCTAATTATTTCTACGGGAATTTTTTGGGCTGCTTGTGGGAGTTTGTTGTTGTTGTTTGTTTGTGGTTTTCTGTGTGGGTTTTTTAATATTATTGGTGATTTTTTTTTCCCTTTTTCTGTTTGGTTTATGCTAATTTTTGACACACAAGTTAAAAATCCAGCACCTACATGAGAAGAAAACTGAAATTCCGAAGTAAAACTGCTGGTTTTGTTGGATTCATTAACAGGCTATATATATACATATATATCTCTCAAATATATATATATTTATATCTTATTGATTTGAATATTTATATTTCTAATATTTTATATTTATAATATTAAATATAATATATAACATATAATAATATAATATACATTTATACTATTAAAATATTGATATACTTTTATATAGATATAATCTTTTATATTTTTTATATATATATTCTATTTCTTTCTACTCTATCTACACCAAAGAACTTTTAGACTCAGGAACCAGGCCAAAGAATCACATTGTGAAGCCTTTTTCTTCTATTCTTAATACTTTTACTACCTGTATTATCCAAGGTGGTCCTAAAACCTGCTTTTCCCTTCCTATTTTTATTCTTTTTTTTTTTCCCATTTGTTTATGTATTTAGGGGTGATCTGATTAATAATGTTAATAAAGTTAATAAATCCGATTAATAAAGTCTAGAACCACAACCAGGGAGAAGTGGCTGAACTGCCTCCTGAAAAACAGATTAAACCAACAAATAAAGCCTTTTGCTCGTAGAAAGGGCAAATATTGAAGTTTAGTGACTGCAACGGTGGTAAATTGGAAGTGGGTGTTAACAGAGTCATCGCCGTGTCTCGGCATCCCACGGCTCTGGGTGACCTTGAGCATTTTTTTCCAATGGAAAGGGAAGTTAAACGGATTAAGAGAGTTCTTTTAAACACTTTGAAATAAAACCTCCTGTGTGTGTGTTTACTAAACAGCCCCAAATCGTTGGAGATGTGGTTAAAAGCGAGGCAATGCTGATGGAACAGCAGAAAAGCCCAGATTTGGAGGCTTCAGGACATAATTGGCCCTGTAAGGCTGGTTTTGGGAGGATGGGGGTTGCCAGGGCATCACTTGAGCTCCGTTAAATGGATCCAAGTCACACTCAGGGAAGGGACAAGAAGTGACATTAGAGCTGTGGCTGGGCATCTGCAGAACCTGAAGGCTCTTCCTGCCTCTTTACCCTCCTTGACAGCAAGAAATGGTCTCAGTTGTGAGTTGTCACTTCGCATTAAAGCAAATTCCTTCCGCTCCTCTGAGTGCCAGAGACAGAAACAACAACAAAAAAAAATCTGGGAGAATTGTCTGAACGAGCCTCTGGGTCATTGGTAACAACTTTTCATTAGCCAAGGCCAGCTGGGTGGCAAATAAACCCCTTCCCATGGATATCTGGAGGAGAACAGGGCTGTTGGTCACAGCTCTTTCCAGTGCAGTGGATCCCCGTGAACAGGCTGGAGGAAGGAAGGGGCTGGATAAATGGGGTTTTTTATGCAGCCTCCCTGTGGATTTCCAGCAGATCCTGTGTTTGCAGCACTCCTGGCAGTTGGACATCCAGCAGAAATTCCTGCTGTGCAGAGTGGAAATTCCAGCTGTGCCAGGGGAATGAGCTGGACGAAGAGCTTGGAGGTTGAAACAAGCTGCAAACCCTCAGCTGGGTTTCCTTATTCAGCTGATCAATCCTATGGAACAGAAGGGGAGGCTCCTGCTGTGCCAGGATTTCAGTTTTCCAGAGTGTTTCAAATATTTTAAGGTTAGGCTTTACTGTAGAATCAATTTGTAGATGAAAAGCTTCTCCTAATTTGGTTTATTTTTATGCACACAGAGCCAGATGTGGCCAGGCTAAATGAGAAATACATTTTGTAATTTTATATCAATAAATTTCCTAATATAAAACCTGTTTTGCCCAGTTCTGGGTCTTCTGTCCCAAAATGGAGGGGAAATCCAATCATAGAAGCATGGAATGGTTTGGGTTGGGAGGGACCTTAAAGAACATCCTGTTCCAGCCCTTCCAGGGATGGAATTGTTCCAACACTTCCAGGGATGGGACATCCACAACTTCTCAGTCTGAGAGGTCTAAGATGGTCCAGGAAGTGTTCAAGGCCAGGTTGGATGGGGCTTGGAGCAACCTGACTTTGGACAAGGGATGGAGGGACAGGACACAGGGAACAGTTTCCCACTGCCAGAGGGTAGGGATAGGTGGGATATTGGGAAGAAATTCTTCCCTGGGAGAGTGAGGAGGCCCTGGGACAGGTTGCCCAGAGAAGCTGTGGCTGCTTCATCCCTGGAAGTGTCCCAAGGCCAGGCTTGAAGCAACCTGGGCTAGTGGGAGGTGCCCCTGCCCATGGCAGGAGGGTTGGAATGAGATGACCTTTAAGGTCCCTTCCAACCCAAACCATTCCATGTTTCTATGACTCACTGGCAATTAAATGCTGACTGAACCCAAGGCAATTTCATCTAGAAATTCCTCAAAATAACAGGCACAGCCTCTCCCTTTCTGGTTTTAATCCCAGTCTTTCTCATTCTTACCTGAATTTCCTCATCCCTGGGCCCTGGCCCAGATTATCCCTGGACCTCAGTCATGGATTTTTCCCTGGATCACAATCCCAGCAGCACATTAACAAAATTCCAACATGAAATGACAACCATCAGGCCCAGGCACGAGGAGCAAGTCGCAAATAAAAGCCAGGTTTTATTGTGCAGAGCCATTTTACTGCACAGAACGAGTTATCCAATTAACAGTTGAAAAATGCCTCAAGATTCCATCAATTAATGCAACGAGGATGTACAAATTACCTATAATTATTATTACCTCCATAATCAAGGAGCAGATTTTCTCCCTCTTTCCCAGACATTTGGGTAACGAGCTAATGAGGGGATTCCACTTCAGCAGGTGAGCTGAGCTTTAACACTCAATTTTGCTGGGTGAGTGAGAAAGGCCTTTGAATTATTCCTCTCTCTTCTTGGCCATAAACCTTTTAACAGCTTCAATTTTTTACAAACCATAGCCCCTGCATTACAGCCACCACTCCAGTCAGCTTAACTCCTTGTGCTGCTTAATACACTATAAAACCTCGCTCCTGAAGCACATTTCCATGGAAACAGTCCATTAAAAAGGAATTTTATAGCTTATGTTTTCTATAAATGGACAGCTCACTTAATGGCCTTTCACTATTACACTTTGCCAGAGAGGCTTGAAATTTAACTGTATTTAATTATTTTATAATTTGAGACAGCACTTTCTTAACTGCTGTTTTATTTTATTTTTTAATTTTACGGCCATTACAAAATCTCAACCTGGTTCACTGGGCTTTGAGGGTGAAAATTAACAGTCATGTCTCACATGTAAACTATCTGAACACACCTGTAATAAAATGGGGTGTCCCCACTGATTTAAGCACTTCAGGATGTCCAGATTTTATTAATTTTATCCCAAATCCCCTATGGTTCTTATTCCACCTAAAAAGTGCAAAACCATGCTGTTTAACAGAACAATAGGACAGATCAGCCTGAAAACACATTTTTTTTGGCAAAGTGGAGCTTTAGGCTGCCTTTATCTAAACCTCTTGATACCCTCCTGAAATAAAGAGGGCTTGTATTTGCAAGGAAAATCAGAATTTCCTTTCAGTGGAAATAAAAAATTAAAATAGTGTCAGCACTTTGCTGTTCTCTGGATTCCTTGGGAACACGATTCATTGTGGGTGGGTTGTCCAATTTATCAGGGCTCTCCCAAGGGAAGTCTTGTGCCTTTGGTTGAATTTCCAGGGAGTTCAGGAGCTTCAGGAAGTTCCTGCACTGTCACTTTTTAGTTCATCAACCAACATCTACCGTTTACATCAGTACCCATCAGCTACCAACCAGCATCACCATCTCCTTAAGGGAGAGGTTATTCATCAAAATCTACCCTGAATTCGTTGCTTTTTTTCAAATAAAAGCCATTTTTTTTCCCCAGGCTCAGCTTGAGGATTTTCTATTTGTGTTGAGAAGTCCACGATGTCCAGGTGGAAATCTTTGCTGTGTCCATTTTCATGGGGGCCACTTGTATTAAATCCATGGCCAATCCCTCTGGTGTTTTCCAGAAGAGCAAGTCTGAGTGTCTGGAGATGCTCAGGAGAAAACTCTGGGCCCTTGAAGATTCCAGAAGATTCCAGAAGAATCATTGACTCAAAGAATGTTTTGGGTTGGAAGGATATTCGAGATCATCCCATTCCAACCCCTGCCATGGGCAGGGACACCTTCCACTATCCCAGGTTGCTCCAAGCCCCGTCCAACCTGGCCTGGAACAAATCCAGGGATGAGGCAGCCACAGCTTCTCTGGGAATTCTATTCCAGGGCCTCCCCACTCTCACAGGGAAGATTTTTTTTTCCTCCTTAATATCACACTTTTTTCTTCCTAATATCTAATATGAATCTACCCTCTGTGAGTTTGAAGCCATTCCCTGTGTCCTGTCCCTCCATCCCTTGTCCCAGGTTCCTCTCCAGCTCTCCTGGAGCCCCTTCAGGCCCTGGAAGGGGCTCCAAGGACTTCCCATCCTGGCTCCAGAGCACAGTCCTGGCTCCAGCCGTCGGATCATCTTTGTGTTCTCCTCTGGACCCATTCCAACAGATCCATGTCTTGATCCCTTCGCTTGCTCCCTCACCACTTTGGTGGCCTCTGTGGGACTTTTTCCCTTTTTCCAGTCTCTCAGTGGGTTTCCCCATCCTGCAAAGGAAGGAAAACATTCCTGAATAATCCCCAACCCTCAGGGCTGCTCAGGAGTCCCCTCTGTGCTCCGGTCTCCTTTCCTGTGTCCTTTTCCAGCGTGGTTTGGATTTCTGTTGGAAAACCCCATCATGAAGCTGAATGTGGTGGTGCAGCCCCAATGTCATGTTGTTTGCAGTCATTCCCTGAGGGACTCTGATGAATGGGATGCCAGAGAGCTGAATTCCCAGAACAAATTTCCCTGGGAATTAGGAACAGGTATTATTTTTTTTCCTTTTCATTCTCATTTTATTTTATTTTATTTTATTTTATTTTATTTTATTTTATTTTTTTTTATTTTTTAATTTTATTTTACTTAATTTAATTTAATTTACTTAATTTTATTTTACTTTATTTTATTTTATCTTATTTTACTTTTTTAACTTTAATTTATTTTACTTATTTTAATTTACTGTATTTTACTTAATTTTATTTTACTTTGTTTTACTTTATTTTATTTTACTTTATTTTTTTACTTTATTTATTTCTCTCTTCCTTTCTTCTCTTTTATTTTCATTTTTTCTCTTCTTTTTTTCTCTTCTATTTTTATTTTTTCTCTTCCTTTTCTCTCTTCTATTTTTATTTTTCCTTTTCCTTTTCTATTTTTTTCCCTCAGATGACTCAGCACAGGCCACCACCACCCACTCAAAGCAAGGGACTCCAGGAGGGAAAGAAGACAACTTCTTCCTTTCCCAGTCAGATTTTTCCCCCAAATCAAAGGGTTTCTGCTGCTGGACACATCTGTCTGACCAGCTGCTGCAATTAAAAAGCTTTCAGACATTTAACAGCTGACCAGGATTCAATTTTGTTCCTTTTAAGCCTGAGAGCAGCAATGGAGCCAATTCCTGGAAAACAACCGGAGTTACAAAAAATGCCCTGATAAGCAGCTATAACAATATTCTCCTTAATACCTTAAATTAATATTAAATTAAATTAAATTAAATTAAATTAAATTAAATTAATATTCCCCTCTGTCCCTCAACTTGCAGATCCAAGTATTTTTATTGTCACTGAGTAAAATTTAAGTGTTTGGGTTCAATCAGTGCTGGAACACCTCAATTTGAATAATCAAAATTTTATATGCATATATTTATATACATAATTATATACATATATATTTATATAGATATATAATATAATCACATATATTATATATGTAGATATGTATATATATAGATATACATATTTGTACATATATACATATTTGTACATATATAATTTATGTATTGTGGCCTATATAAATATACATATATTTATATGCATAATTATATACATATATATTTATTTAGATATATAATATATCTACATATATGTAGATATACTAATACATATATATTTTATACATATATAATACATGTATTGTGGCCTACATAAATATGCATATATTTATATTCATACTTATATACATATATATTTATATAGATATATAATATATCTATATAAATATATCCGTATATATATCTGTATATATCCATATATCCATATATAAGTTATTCTATATATTTATATATACACACAATACATATATACTATATATATATTTATATATACGCTATATATATTTATATATATTTATATATACAAATCTTCACCCCTGAGCTCTTCAGGTTTAGCTCCAGAAGGTCTTCCCAGTTTCCCTGTCTGATGTCCTGGATGGATTTTTCACCTGTGTTGAAATAGGATTTCTGTTTTTTTCCCTCTGGGTCTGTTCTTGACACGAAAAGAAAACCAAACGAAAACCACTGTCCCATCCAGGAGGTTTCCTAATCCTTATTCTATGTCTGAGTGTCTCAGTTTTCATTTTAAAAAGGCAGAAAGGAATTTCATGGAATCATGGAATGAAGAAGAAACTCCCCCCTGAGCCTCCTTCTCTCCAGGCTGAGCCCCCTCAGCTCCCTCAGCTGCTCCTGCTGCTCCAGCCCCTTCCCAGCTCCGTTCCCTTCCCTGGACATTTTCCAGCACCTCCAATATTTTTCTTGCCTTGAGGGACCCAAAAGAGACCCCAGGATTTGAGGTGTGGCCTCTCCAGTGCCAAGTCCAGCAGGGAAAATAAGTGCCTTGGTTGTGAAGAAAGACATATTAAAGAAGAGAGAAGGTGAGAATGAACTGAACAAAGAAGGAGAAACAGCCTAAGAAGAAATCCTGTTATATGGACACTTTATTAATGGTAGCGTTGTATTTTAGGGCAATAAAATGCAGGAGGGTGATTTGAACACTAATAATGTGAGATACAGGGGTTTTTTAATATAAAATCCATCTCTGCTTAATGATCTAAGTCACTGCAGACTCCTGGTTAAAGCAGGTGAGGGCACGTGGCCCAATCAGAATAACAAGAGGGATGAAGGGACACCTCAATTAACAGTTACCTCAGGCCTGTGTGGTGAGGAATGACATAAGGATTTGTGCAATGAGTTAACAAGACACCAGAAGAGTTCAGGGCTTCTCAACCTTCTGCTTTTTAAACTTACTCATCTGGAAAAAAACCTCCCTTGATGGGGATGATCTTTAAGGTCCCTTCCAACCCAAACCATTCCATGGTTCTATGGAATGAGAGTTGAGGGCACAATTTGCTTTGGGTCCCCTGGGATTTGTCCCCTTGCAAACCACACCCACATTCCTTCCAGCTCACAGTTGGCTCAGACCCATCCCGGGTCTTGAGCAGTTGGCAAAGTCATTCCTAATCTATTGACCAAAAAGGGCTTTTTAGAAGGTCAGGGGGGTTATGTGTGTTGGGCTGGGAAGGGAAGGTGGAGATAATGGAGATGGGCACAGACCCCTCTTATTCCAAAGTAAAAACCAGGGAATCATAAAATCATTAAGGCTGGGAAAAAAAAATGCAGCAAATTGACACTAATGCATTAAAAACCAGAAATGTGCTTAAGTATTTTTGCTCTTCAGAACTGTGGGATCGAAACAATTCAGGTCCACTGACCAGCTGAATTCCTCAGTTGAAAAAAAAAAAGGATTTCTACAGTGATGAGATACTTTATCTTTCCTCCCAGGCAATATTTAATTTAGAAATTTAGCCCCAAACAACAGACCATTAAGGGGCAAGAAAAAAGAAAGAGCTTTCGATCCAGGTTGAATAATTGCTTCGCTCGACCCAAGCTGAAGGTTTATTTCAAATAAAGGACTTGATTGTTTTGGGTTCATTAAACCCAAGAGAGGGTTTTTCCTGCCTCCATTACTCCAGTTTATCACCTGAACAAGAGCAAAGAAAGAGGCAAGAAAACAATTGCTGCACCTCTTATACACAAGCCTTAATTCGTCAAACAAGCGGAAAACCACTGAAGTTTGATCTCTCCCTGCCTCAGGTCTTCCCTGCAAGCAGCAGGATGTCTTCTCAAAGATGTGTGGCTGTTCCTTGTCTCGTTTTTGATGACTCCAGCAAGGACCAGCACTCTTTGTTCCCCAAAATCCAGCTCAGTGTCCCCACAAAGTGCTCCTGTTTCCCTCCCAGCTTTGCTCGATCACATCAACGGCACCGACATAAAAAATTGAGAGCCGTTAATGACCTGCTGGGCCCCAGCTTTATTATCTAATTTGGGAGCCATCTCTTTTATTTTACTTTTTAATGGTCTTGGTTTTAACCAAGTGGGCAAAGTGGGACAGGTGGAGGCAAACCCATAAACCAGGATTTTAATGGGGAAATTATTAAATTGATTTTATCTCAACCCATGAGTTTTCTCACTTTTACCCTTTTGATTCTCTCCTCCATTCACTGAGGGGGAGTGACTGAGCATCTGCAGGGTGCAGTTTATCTGTTGTATTCCTGATATCAGCCTTGAAAGTGAGGTTCATCTCCTGCTGCTTAATTAGCTGTTGTTAATAAACCAATCTTAGAATCGTGGAAAGGTTTGGGATGGAAGGGACCTTAAAGATCACCTTGTTCCAAACCCATGCCCACCTTCCACTAGAGCAGGTTGCTCCTGAACTGCTTCAATTCAGGGCAAGTTTAATGTGAGTTGAGCAGCTTCTCCCCTGTCAGAGGTACTTTCCAAGGTTAATTATGGACTCAAAGGATATTTGAATACTCTGCTGGTGACATCATTCCTGGCATGACAGGCTTAGAGAGAGCTGGGGCAGTTCAGCCTGAAGAAAAGGAGATTTCAGGGAGACCTTGGAGGTCCTTCCAGTTCCCAAAGTGGGGCTACAAGGAGGTTGGAGAGGGACTTTTTAAAAGGACATGCAGTGACAGCAGCTGGGGGAATGGCTTTAACATGAAAGAAAATAGATTTAGATTGGATATCAGGAAGAAATTCTTCCCTGGGATGGTTGGGGAGGCCCTGGCACAGGTTGCCCAGAGAAGCTGTGGCTGCCCCATCCCTGGAAGTGTCCAAGGCCAGGTTGGACGGGTCTTGGAGCAACCTGGGCTAGTGGAAGGTGTCCCTGCCCACGGCAGGGGGTTGGAACTGGATGGTCTTAAATGTCTCAAGGACACAGTGAAATTTCTCCTGGAGTGAACTGAAGTCAGACCCTTCTGTTGGAGGAGCCTTGAGGTCCAAGACATCGGTGCTTGCTCCACCAGTCACCCTGCAAGGCCTTCCCTACTTGTGATGTCATCTTTGGCACCACAAAGAGGTCCCACAAGAGGGAATAAGTCTGTTACTTCCAGGAATTGGCTCCCACCTGCTCTAGGAAAATTAATGTCCATCCTGAGAATGGATTTCACTGTAGTATTTACAAAGAGAATTAGGGAAAGAAAAAAAAAAAAAGAAATTAAAAGAACAAAAGCCCTTACAAGCCTTTAGCTCAATTGAACAGTTCTGTGGCATTAACAACAACAGGAAAATAAGGATTAATATCTTGGAATAAAGCACCTGGCCAAAAATAAACCACGAACCAGAGTGTGGTTTGCTTCTTGACAAAGCATTTACTTCCCTGGACACATGTAAAGCCCTGATACCCAGGTATTAATCTCCAGCTTCAAGATAGAGGAGTTTTCTTAGGAAAACAGAAGGAGTTACACAAAACCCACGGTAAACAATTCCTGCAGCATTGGAAATGTCAGCTATTATGCAGTCAGCACTCCCACAGGCAATTCCCATGACTGATGTTTCCCATGGCTGGATAAAATGCTCCAGCTCATTATTCCCAGGGTTTTATTTCAGTATTTTTCTCCTCTAAGCTTTGGGAACAGGTGACTTCTTGCTCTCGTGTTGTGACTCACGTGGAACAGGAGGGATAAAGTGGATTAAAATCCACCTAACACCCAGATCTCGTGGAGCTGCCAATGGATAATCATTAATGGAGAAGGCAAAAAAAAATTCTCCCAGGATGTTGTGCAAGGATTGCTCCAAACAGGACGGGGTTTTCAGCAGGTTCCTCGAGGCTTTATATCCTTTTCTAGCACAGAAGAGAGGAAATGGCCTCCAGTTGTGCCAGGGCAGGTTTAGGTTGGGTATCAGGGAGGATTTCATCACTTGAAGGGGTTGTCAAGTGATGGAACAGGCCGTGCAGGGAAGTGGTGGAGCCACAACGCCTGGAATTGTTCCAAAAGCACGTGGATGTGGCACTTGCAGACACCTGCAAGTGGGTGGTGAACATGATGGTGGTGCTGGGCTGACTGTTGGACACGATGGTCTTAAAGGACTTTTCCAAACTTAACAGTCTCAAGATTCTACAATTCCAAGTGCAAAATCCAGGGAGATTTTCTCCAGGAATGGGACAGCCCTAAGGAAAGGCTGGCCCACAATCTTCCTTTAGCTGTGCTGCATCTCAAGGATAATCAGGTCCCCCTCGTGCTACTCCTGTAACAGGACTCAACCACCTGCTCACTCTTTGCATCACTCAAACATTTCACCCCCAATAAATTCATATTTGCCTCCAGCAACCTGCTGAAAACCCCTTCCTGTTTGGGAGCGATCCTTGCACAACGTCCTGGGAGCTTTTTTTTCCCTCAAGCATTTCCCATGACTGGTGTTTCCCATGGCTGAATAAAATGTTCCAGCTCGTTATTCCCAGGGTTTTACTTCAGTTTTTGTCTCCTCTGAGCTTTGGGAACAGGTGACTTCTTGCTCTCGTGTTGTGACTCACGTGGAACAGGAGAGATGAAATGGATTTAAAACCCACCTAACATCTCAGACTGCTGAAATGGATAATCATTAATGACTGGAGAAGGCAAAAAGAAAGCTCTCGGGATGTTAAAATCATATAAATAAAATTAAATTATATATGGGGGAAAAAAAGAAGTGAAAATGGAGCGTGTTAACGATGTCGTTTCTGACTTGTCATTCTTTACCAGGCAATTAAGTGCAACGTGGCATTTCCTTGACAAAGTCACTCTGTACAGCTGTGTCTGTCTCCAGACAAAACATAAAGCAAATTGGAATGTGTGCATCCATAAATCTCCATGGCTGCAGCTGGAGCAGGAATGGCAAGAGCGGGAGGAGGGAGGGATGATGAGTGGAGCCCTTCAGTGAAAATCAGCATCATCTCCAGATTCATTTTCTTTTTGCTTTTATTTTCTTTTATTACCCTCGATTTAAAAATTCCAGGCATGGTGTTGCCCCTTAATAGTCTGGTTTAGGATTCTGATTTAGGAATTTGGGCATCTCACGGCTCCTTGGATTTGGTTGCAGCCACTGATCCTCGAAGTGAAACTGGTGGGCAAGGGAGACCCTCAGGAATGAAGCAATTTTTAATTTTTTTTTTAATTAGAATTAAAATTAGGTTAAATTAGAACTAAAATAGGTTAAAATCAGAATTGTGGTGCCCAAAACCACACGAAGACGCCTCGAGTACATCCCAAGGCAGCTAAACCTTCATCCCTCTCTAGAAGAAGCCAGGCTTGTGCATTCAAGCCCAGTTGATTAATTCCAAATCCGTCCTTCCCACCTGCTCCAGATGAACGTGTTGGATGTTTTCCATCCACACACTGCTCCTGCCAAGCCCAGACTTTCTGTGCTGAATTGGATTTTCCCCGGTCCAGGTGCAGTCACTCCCCGGATCGAATTGTTTGCAAACCTCGAGGATGGAAGTGAGGAGATTCCAGGCCTCCCCTGGGTGTGTTTTCCTGGAGCAAAGCTGCTGAGCCACTTCCCAGTGTGGCTGGCAAAGCCTCTCCTTGCTGTGTTTCCATAAATCCCAATAAACCCAATTCAGGCACCGAGCCACGTGCAACCAGGAATCACAGCCAGCTGCTCCTGCAGACACTGAAGGAACTGTCCACTCGTTCAGCTCCCACAATCCCAGGTTTTCTGCTGGTAAACTTGGGATAACAGAGCCCAGGAGATGTGGGGACCAAGGTTTGGGGACTTAAAAGTACCTTAGAATTAAGATTAATAGAGGGAAAAGGGAAAAGGGAAAAGGGAAAAGGAAAAGGAAAAGGAAAAGGAAAAGGAAAAGGAAAAGGAAAAGGAAAAGGAAAAGGAAAAGGAAAAGGAAAAGGAAAAGGGTGTGGCAGCAGGAGCAGGGAAGGGATTCTGTCCCTGGGAGGCCACCCCTGGAGTGCTGTGTCCAGCTCTGGGCCCTCAGCTCAGGAAGGACATGGAGGGGCTGGAGCAGGGGCAGAGAAGAGCAACGAGGCTGGGGAAGGGACTGGAGCACAATTCCCATGGGGAGAGGCTGAGGGAGCTGGGGGGGCTCAGCCTGGAGAGGAGGAGGCTCAGGGGACACCTCAGCACTCTCTGCAACCCCCTGACAGGAGGGGGGAGCCGGGGGGGTTGGTCTCTTCTCCCAGGCAACTCTCAGTAAGACAAGAGGGCTCGGCCTCAAGCTGTGCCAGTGGAAGTTTAGGTTGGACACTGGGAAGGAATTCTTTCCAAAGAGAGGGATCAGCCCTTGGAATGAGCTGCACAAGGAGGGGGTGGATTCTCCATCCCTGGAGGTGTTTAAGGACAGACTGGATGTGGCATCAGTGCCATGGGCTGGGAACCACGGCGGGGTTGGATCCAGGGCTGGACTTGATGATCTCAGTGGTCCTTTCCAACCCATCTGATTCTGTGATTCTGTGATTCTATGACCTGGCCAAGGCAGCTGAACTTCTGCTTTTAACAGGTTGGCTGATGGTGCTGGTCAACTGACATAGGGGTTTGGGCAGGGGGAAATGGAAACCAGGAGTTTTAATCACCTAAATAAAATAAATTTAAGGAATCACAAAGGTCAGAGGGAGTCCCAGAGCACAGGTCTGCTGGAAACAGCAATTAAGGGCAAAAGGAGTTCTTAGGAGGGGGGGTTGTCTTGACCCCACTTGAGCTGCAAACACCTTTTCTCCAACCTCTGGGGTGTGGTGTGAAAAAACCACCTTGCTGTGGGAATCTAAGTAGGAATGGACATTTCATGGCCCTCAGGGTTTATCTTCTCTTCTTTTCATTTTATTTCTCTCTGCTTTATTGCATTTTAGTTATCATTTCATTTTAGATTTCACTTTCCTTGCTCCCAGCAGTGCTTTCCCCATTCTGTAACTTCAGTCCCTGTTGAGTTGGAACCAACTTTAGTCACAAGGGATTTTTTCTCCCAGCTCAGACCTCTGGGAATGTTTCATTCCTCCCTGTTTTAGAGCCAAGTGCTTTTCCTGGGGTCACCAGGAGTCAGGTTTAACAACTCCTTTGCTCAGCTCTAATGATGTGAGCAGTGGTTTCCCTCCCTCTGCTCTCACTGTGACTCATCAGAGCTGTGATTTTATGTGTTTGGGTTTTTTTTATAACCCCTATAATTCTCAGAGTGACCTGTGATCCCTGAGCTGGGGGAAATGTGGATTTTTGGCCTCTCCTGGTCTGAGTGTCAGTGCAGAGAAGCTCAGTGCACATGGCCCATCCAGGTGTCCTCTTTGAGCCAAGGGACACAGCAAGCTGGGATGAGACAACACTCCCAGTGCCAGAAGAGCCCCGAGGCCACCAGACCTATCTTCACCCTTCCACAGCTCTTTCCAAACCAGACAAGTCCAATCTGTGCTTCCCAAAGTTACAGAGTGGGGGTTTTCGTGACAATAAATGGCTTTTTTGCTGTGTGGGATGAAGATGAGCATGAACTCACTGATGTAGGTGCAGAGCAGCTGTGAGGGAGAGAAGAACTTGCTGCTCAGCTCAAGCAGTCCAAGAAGTGACCTTTGGGTTTGTCCTGGGCAGGGACTCGATGATCCTTTGGGGTCCCTTCCAACTCAGGATGTTTGATGATTCTGTCATTCCATTTGGAGTTGTTGGTGATGTCCTTAGGAGGATTCCCAGTATCCAGGGGCCATTCCAGAGGGGTGTGAATCTCCCTGTCCACCTCTGAGCCCTGCACAGGTGTTGTAGATTCCCTCATGTCCCACACCCACGTGGAAATCCTTGAGTGGGTTCACCTGCAGGAGGAGCCCCCTTATCCAGGATCCAGATCCTACAAAGCCCACTCTGAGCTATAAAACACAACCAGACACTCTTATCTCTGTGTTTTCCCTTCCCTCACAAACCAGAGAGATCCTGATCCTTCACACAATCCCTCCTTCCCTGACACCCATAAGGGGTTTATGAAGAACACAGAATTTCTCCACAGGAACTCTGAGCTCTTTAATCTCTTCTCAACGTGGTTTAATCTTTAATTTTTCATCGATAGCAACTGATCTCTTTGAAGATTCCATTCTTTCCTTCTTATTAAAAGAGGAAGCAAAGCTGAAATTCCAGCTGTTTTCTTCAGCCATTTTGTCCACACCCTTATAAACATTCCCAGTGCAAATCCAGAGTGTAAAGCACTGGAGGCTTCCCAGATCTCAATTTTCCCCATCTCTGAATTTTCCATATCTCAGTTTTCCATCTCTGAATTTTCCATATCTCAATATCCCATCCATCCTTTTCCCACCCATCCATTTCCCATCCATCCGTTTTCCTTGCTCTTCCATCATATTTGTTTCAGATGCATCTCTGTCCGGTTTGACATTCAAATCACTGTAAATACAGAAGTGATAAATCTGATGGCTGAAAAGTTCTTTTTCACATGCTAATAATATGAGAGAGCGTTTTTTACACAGTACCTTCAATGCTGACTTTTCCATCATTTCTTTGAAAGGATAAAAAGATTAAAACAAAACAAAAACAACAAAAAACCACAAGAGAAGAAAATGACTTTCATGTGACCCTGTGGTGATAAACTGAATATATAAAGCTGGAGGAAGAGAAAACAAACAAGCAAACAAACTGCTCTTGAACTTACCCAGGAATTTATTTTCCATGAATGCATGGATTGAAAATAGGAATGCATTTCAATATCAAGGTTTTTGGAGTTTCTGTTCTAAAAACTGCAAGTTGGGTTTGGGTTTTGTTTGGGTTTTTTTGTTTGTTTGTTTGTTTTGGGGAGTTTTTTTGATGACTTCATTGTAAATAGTCGTAGTTGATGACTGAACTATAAATATGTGGGGTTTTTTGAAGACTTAATTATAAATAGTTATAAATGCATTATAAGCCAAAAAAATTTTGGTTCTAACAAAAAAAAAAAATTAAAATCAACAGAAATAGACATTGGATTTTTACAAAATATCTATGTAGTGAATTGGAGGCCACTTTTTCCCAAAGTGATACATTCCCAATAACCTACAGAGGGAAATCCCACACTCAACAATTATTTCTGCAACCTGATGCAAACACTGAACGTGTCCTTTGGGCCACGAACACACTTTGAGGAATCCCCTCAGTCGCTCACACAAGGAGTTTCATGGAATTTGGGATGCTCTGAGGCACCCACATGGAGCTGAAAACTTGGAGTTACTCACAGCCTTTCCAGAGGAGGAGTTGGAGGCTTGCTTGGAATGACCAGGACATCTGAAAGGACACCCTTAGATCTTGGATGAAAGCAGAGAAAGGGAGATAATGAAGAGGATGGGGGATAATGGAGATGGTGGGATTTAAAGCTCCATCCAACCCAATCACACCTTGTGTAGGATAAGATATTTGGGACAACACCATCAGTGGGTTTGGAGCCCAGTTCCCACAGAAAAGTCCCCAGCATGAGCTGGTGAGGTGGTCACATCTCCTGGAGTGAATCCTGGCTTTGACTCTCCTATCCTTTGGGATTCTGGGATGTTTGGAGTGTCCACAGGGGCTGGTTGGTAAACACAGACCTGCCAGGAGCCACGACCCTGGTGGGATTCCCTGGAGCACCTCCAAAGGCTCCAGGTGGGTTTGTGAGGGCATAAAGTCCATCTATTCCACCACATCAACCCTCCCTATCTTGGCACCTTTGACTGGAAACCTTTTCCTCAGAAAGCTAAAACTAGGAGAGCTAAATCCTAATTATCCTGCCCTTGTCCCTCCCTTAATTTTGTCATCTACATCCTTATGTACTAATAACCTTTTCAGGGTGTTTTTTGGCCTGTGTGAAATATTCCACAGACCCACTGCTACACTTTCATGATGGGAATGGTTCCCTTCAGCTGCTGCATTATTTATTTTTTTTATTTAACATGAAAATCTGCATCACTTCACTGTGATTCCTTGTTAAAAAGAAAATAAAAATATGGGAGATTTGAGTCTCTCAGAGCTGGTGGCATTAAACACAATCAGGCAAGTTTGTCCAGCCCCACACTATGTGAAGTGAGAACATTTCCCTGTTATCAGACAGGTTGTTAAATGACCTTTAAGTTCTTTTTTTTTTTTTTTTTTTCCCCAGCAAAGCACTTTTAACTTTGCACAGTCTCCTGAATATAAAAGAATATCTCTAATAATTGCATTTTCCTGTCCCTACATGACTCCAAAGCAAAGCTTTCTAACTGCAGGAAGCTTGGATGGTCAAAGCCACTGACTTGGAGAAAAGAAGATTCCACACTGGAGGTGAGAAACCACCTGAGGGCATTGACTCTCCAGCAGAGCAGAGCCCACCACTGGTTTTTCCACAATCCTATTATTGTCCTTTCCTCTTTGGCTCCACATCTTGCTGTTTCCATAACCTCAACCTTTTCCCTCATTTTCCATGGCAGTGACCCCCAAATCTACTCAGGATTCCTCCAGTCATTGTGGCAGGAGTTGCAGTAACCCAGTGAACTGTCATTGTCCCCTTTCCAAGGAGAAAACACACCAAACAGTTACATTTCAAGGCCTAGAAGTCTTAAAGTTGGTGTGAGAAAGGAGTTCCCAGCATTTCCCAGCTCCATCCCTCATTACACCTGGAGTTACCAGCTTCCAACAGCTTCATGACATCCATGGAGTAAATTTAGATGAAAATTTTAAGTGTCATCCCCAGCCCTCACTTGTTTCTCCTGCTCTGGTTGCCATTTTCTCGTGATCTGCTCATCCCAAGTGGATTTGGCAAGGAGGGAAGTGAGCCTACATGGAATTTAAGGGGTCAAGGAATATTTCAGTCTCTCCTGACATAACCCTTCATCCACGAGCCATGGGAAAAGCTCCACTGGTGAACTGCAGGATGACCGTGCTGGGGTGTCCAAGTGAGGGTTCAGGTTGGATATTAGGAAAGGTTTCTTCCAGAGAACTGGTGAAGCACTGGAACAGGCTGCCCAGGGAGGTGGTGGAGTCACCATCCCTGGAAGAGCTCCAAAAATGAGTGGAAGTGGCACTTTGTGATAGTGAGAACGGTGGGATTTGGTCATTTGATGATTTTGGAGGTCTTTTCCAACCAACTTTATGATCCTGGGATTGTCTAAGGGCCAAAAATATGAAAAGTGAGAAACCAACATGAATTGGGTGAAAGAAAACAGGAGAAATGAGAGGAGGAGGGGACAGCAGGGGCTGCTCTGGTGTAAAGGGGTTATTGGGCACTGTGGGTTGAGCTGGACGACTCCCATCCCAAAATCTGCTCTCTGGTGACCAGTGACCTGAGGGAATGTCATGAACTTGTGTCAGGGGAGGTTTAGGTTGGATATCAGAGAAAAGTTCTTCCCCCAGAGGGTGTTTGGCACTGAACAGACTCCCCAGGGCAGTGGGCACAGCACCAAGGCTGCCAGAGCTCAAGAAGAATTCAGACAACCCTCTCAGGCACGTGATGGGATTCTTGGGATGTCCTGTGCAGGGTCAGGATTTGAGGATCCTTGTAGGATCCTTCCAACTCAGGATATTCTATGATTCCCTGAAGCACCAGGGCTCAAATATCCAGGTGGCAGCAACTGAGAAGACCTGGGGATTCCAGGACCAGCTGCTGCAAAGTCCATCCAAGATTAGTTAAAGGAGAAATCCATGAGAATTCCTGCAGCAACTTTCAGTCCTGCTTGGCTGGAAAAGAGGAACAGGATCAGTCCATCAGTGCTGTTCATGTTTCTGGGATTGCTGGGTATTTAAATGGATGATTTTTAAATGGATTCGATTGTTTTGTGTTTGCCTTTATGTGGTTTTTTGCCTATATTGATCTGTGTGGCTGTCCATGTATAGGCATATATGCATATAAATAAATAAAATAAATGGAAAATAAAATTTACTGGGGGGCATCCAGCTGGAAAATGTGCCCAGTTTTACCACTGGTTGTACCTGGGGACAGGGAACTACAGCAGACAGCTTCTCATATATTGGGTTATTGGGTTTAACAACCTCTAACAGAGCAGAGCAGACACCAGGGACAGTAAAAGTGCTCGCAGAGAAAAAAAGCAAAATAAAACAAACCAACAAAACTAAAAAAATAAAACCCCAAAACCATCTATGGTGCAATCACAAACTGCTTGGGCAATGGTTTAACAACTTCTCATGGCCTAGAATTGTTTCTTCTGGTTGGTCTTGGCTCCAGCTGGGAGGTTGTTCCATGATGTCCCTGCTCTTATTATTTCTTAAATTTATGCCTGATCCTTTTAATTTTTATTTTTTTCTCTCTCTTCCATTTTCTGTCTGTCTGGCACATGGTGGAATTCTTGGGGCTGTCCTGTGCAGGGCCAGGAGTTGGACCTGAGGATCCCTTTGAGTCACTTCCAACTCAGGATATTCTATTATTCCGTGTTAAATTGATGGACTTTAAACCCATTTTCTGCCTTCTTTACCCAGGGATTCTGCCTTAAAAAAAAAAAAAAAGCCAGTTGATTAAAAATTGTGCTGCAATGGGTTTTAAAGGAATTTTAAAACTTTATTAAAGAAAAGAAACTAGAAGGTTAGAAACACTTTTTTAACCTGCCCAAGGTCTCCTCATCGAAGAGCTTCCCCCATGGCTTTGCTCTGCTCACTGAAGTGCTGAGCTTGTTCTTCCTGAGCTCACACAATTAAGCCAGGTGGGATCTTATCAGTCCAAGAGCAGGAACATCTCCTGATTTCTTCTCTGAACACCTCACCAAACCCTCTCCAGGCCCCTGCTCACATCTCATTTCCTCTGTGGTCCCGCTGAACGAGCCCTGACCTTGAAGGACAAGTTGTGTTGCTTATTTTCCCCAATTCACCAGTTCCCCTCTCAGCTTCCTTCCCTCCCTCTCCTGTTGATGACTGTGTTTTGCAAGGTGGTAAAACTCCTCTGGGGTGATATTTTCACCCTCTCTTGGCACAAAGGCTGGCTTTGTTACCAGCAGGTTCCTTAATCCCTCTGTTCCTTATCTGACAAATGAGGAGCCTAATGAGGCTGGAGCTGCTCCCTCAGTAAATTGTCAGGTCTTCAAAGCAAACTCCGTCTTTCCCCAGGTGAATATTCACTGCTTAAAACACTGCAGCCTTGGCTGAATTGATGCCTCTGCATGGTGTTTTCATCCCAATTTAGAGGGGACAGCAGAAAACATTCCTGTTTTAGAAAGGGCTTCCAGGAGATTTCAGTGGAAACAGGAGCAGCTCTGTGGATTTATGTCCCAGGAGAAAGGCAGGGACACATCTCTGGGGTCCCCAGAAAAGTTCAAAAAAGGGTGGAAAAGCCATCAATTCAGCCAGCATCTACCAGGGTAGATTTAGATGGGACACTGGGATGAAATCCATCCCTGTGAGGGTGGTGAGGCCCTGGCACAGGTTGCCCAGGGAAGTTGTGGATGCCCCATCCCTGGGAATCCCTTTCCACTGCTCTTTCTCCTCTTGCCTCTCTTGTGTCATTCCCCACATTCCAGGCCTCTTGCAAGGCAAAACACCCCGTTTTTCCCTCAGCACTGGAGCAGTTCCCACCTCGGTGTTCCCCCTTCCACCCCTCCCTCCTCCCTGCCCGGTTCCCAGTGACATTTTACAGCACAGCACCTGCTTGAAGCTGTTTTATTGCGACAGAGCCGATTTTTAAAGCACTGACCCCCCCTCCTGGCTGCAGAGCTGGGAGGAAAAATCCTGGCTATCAATAATCATGAGCTTGTTTCCAAAAAGGCAGCCAGGCATGTGATGATTGTGGCAAAGCAGCTCTCAGAGAACACGTCAGGAGAACGTCCCCAGCTTTCAGGAGAGGTGCTGGCACAAAAAAGGAATTGCTTAATGCAGCAAAGAAATCACTCAGACACAAAGGCAGTTTAGCCTTTCGATATTTCAGTTTTATTTATTTTTTTTTTTTTTTTATTGCTGCCTTCAAGAGAAAAAGGAACGAGGAAGGGAGAAAACAGTAATAATGGCTTTACATGAAAGGGTAGCAGATCAGAACAGGCTGATCCATCAGCTGCGTTGACAAAACACAAGATGACAGCAATGTGGAGACAAGGAAATCTGTGTTGAACATTTTGATCTAATGGGAAGATGTCACCCCGCTAATGAGACATCTGAAGGGAACCCCACACTCAGAATTAACATCTACAAGGCAGAGAAAAACAAATGAAATTCTGCTTTCAGGTGCTGGAATGGGGATTTTCATTGTCTGTGGTGAGTCAGAGAATCACAGAACGGTTTGGGTTGGAAGGGACCTGAAAGATTATCTCATTCCAACCCCCTGCCACGGGCAGGGACACCTTCCACTAGCCCAGGTTGATCAGAGCCTCATCCAGGTTGCTCTGGATGTGCTGTTACTGCCTGAGCACCAAGTGCTCCCTCAGCCTCTCCTCGTGGGAATTGTGCTGCAATCCCTTTCCCAGCCTCCTTGCTCTTCCTGGATCTGCTCCAGCCCCTCCATGTCCTTCCTGAGCTGAGGGCCCAGAGCTGGACACAGCACTCCAGGGGTGGCCTCACCAGGGCTGAGTGCAGGGAAAGAGCTTTGCTTTACAAAACAGGAGGCAAAGGAGACACTTCCATGATATCAAGGCTCAGTCTCTAACCTAGACAAAAGGAGGCAGTGACAGTTATTATCTTCCCTCTGGTCTTGTTGTGCATCTGTAAAATCTGTTGAAGTGAGGGAAGGGTTCAAAGCTGGCTTGCAATGCCACAGTCTACTGTTCCCATCGTGACTTTCCATCCCATGGTCTTTAGGCTGAGCCTTTTAGATCAGATTTTCGACTTTATTCACTACAATGTTGCCCCCTGCTTGTCTTAAACCAAACCTGGGTTGTTTACCTGTTTCTGCTGCTCAGCAACCCTTTCACCAACTGCTCCTGAGTTCCATCAACTGCTCCCCAGTTCCACCATCATCTCCAGTGTCTTTGGATCTGATGAGTAAGTTCATGGAATCACAGAATCCCAGAATCATTGAATGGTTTGGGTTGGAAGGGACCTGCTCCCAGGCCACCAGCAGTAGGACACGAGGGCACAGCCCTGAGCTGTGCCAGGGCAGGGTTAGGTTGGATATCAGGAAGAAGTTCTTTCCAGGGAGAGGGATCAGCCCTTGGGATGGGCTGCCCAGGGAGGGGGTGGAGTCCCTGTCCCTGGGGGTGCTGAAGCAGAGCCTGGACGTGGCACTCGGTGCCATGGGCTGGGTGCCAGGGTGGGGTTGGGGCACGGCTTGGACTCGATGACCTCAGGGGTCTTTTCCAACCCAGCTGATCCTGGGATTCTGTGATCACATCTTACCCTGACTGCCCTGTTTTCTTTCCTCTCTTTGGGAACTTTGGTATCCTCCAATCAAACCCCTGGATTTTCACTGGGTGATGAATGGCTTGGAGATATTTAAATCCACATTTGTGTTTGGGGTCATAAAACACAATGAACATGGTTTTAAGTAGCCTTTTCAGAGGCAAATGTTTTTCTAAATAGTCCAACCAGGCTGAGTGATTGGAGCTATTCATCAGCAGGAGCTTTCTGTTCAAATGCCTCTATATTCACATGCAGGGTTGAAAATGCATTTCCATATTAATCCCCCTCCTGTTTTCCTCAAGGTTAACAGGACAAAACAAAGCAACAAAAGAATCCAATCAGTCCTGGTGCTGTTGTTTGTTTTATTAAAATTCATGGCCCACCTTATCATTTTTGTCAAGCAAAAAAGCTCTGTTAAAACTGTCTGTTCTATCAAAGGCAGATAAAATTCAGAGTATGGGAGTTTTAATCTCTCTTTCCTTTCCTTTTCTACTAAACTGGTTGCACAATGACACGGATCTTCTTTTCCTCCCTTCCTTCCATCCTAACACGTGTTTTACCTTCACAGCAACAACCCCTCACTGATTTTGGGAGCAGAGGACCCAACTACTCTGCCCACCTGCCTCATCCAGGGCAGAGACATCCACCAGCAACTCCCTGAAAGGAAAAGAGACAATGAAGTATTGAAGTCTTGTTCCAGATGTGTCCAAGGCCACATCTGGATGGAACTCTGAGCAAGCTGGTCTAGTGGAGGGTGGATGATCTATAAGATGCCTTCCAACCCAGGCCATCCTATGGTGCTGTGGTTCTATGTCGTGGTTTTTCCTCACTCCTTTGGATGTTTCAAGGCTGGATTTCCCAGAGGAAATTGGAACTGAAAGAGGATATCCTCTGGTTTTCCCCATCTTTTTGAGGTCAGCAATCAGCACCATCTCAGTCCAGGCTGATGGTCTCCTTCTCTCAGCTTGCTCCAGTATTGTCCATGTGTTTAAAGACTCTTCCTTTAGCTCGGGGGAAACATTCCCGGGGATAAAATTGGGATCACCAGGATAAATCCATAACAGGCAGACACAGAAATGGCTTCAGGTTTTAAGGCCTTTATTCACAGGATCACAGGATGGTTTGGATTGGAAGGGACCTTAAAGATCATCCAGTTCCAAGACCCTGCCACGAGCAGGAACACCTCCCACTAGCCCAGGTTGCTCCAGCCTGGCCTTGGACACTCCCAGGGATGGGGCAGCCACAGCTTCTCTGGGCAACCTGTGCCAGGGCCTCCCTACGCCCCCAGGGAATAACTTCTTCCCAATATCCAATCTAAACTTACATTCTTTCATCTTAAAGCCATTCCCTTTGTCCTCTCACTCCAGGCCCTTGTAAACAGCCTCTCTCCATCTTTCTTGTAGCTCCTTCCAGGTCCTGGAAGGCCACAGTCAAGTCACTCCAAAGCTTTTCTTCTCCAGGATGAACAAACCCCAACTCTCCCAGCCTTTCCTCCCAGCAGAGCTGCTCCTCTGGAATTGTTCCAGCAGCTCCATGTCCTTCCTGTGCTGGGATCCCAGAGCTGGAAGCAGCACTCAGGGTGGGTCTGCTCAATACCACCTTACTACCTGTCACCCCAAAGACATCTTCAATTCAGCTGGGGTTTGGTTTCCTCTCAAACCAGGGACTTTCTTGATGAATTCAGGACTCAGAGAGTTTTCCAGCACATTCCTTGATCTCCAGCCTGTGCATGCAGGGAATGCACAAGCATTAGGTCACCCCAGAACCTTCTCTTCTCCAGGCTGAACAATCCCAGCTCTCCCAGCCTTTCCTCCCAGCCGAGGTTCTTCATCCCTCTGATCATCTTGGTGCCTCCTCTGGAGTCGCTCCAACAGCTCCATGTCCTTCCTGCACTGGGATCCCAGAGCTGGAAGCAGCACTCAGGATGGGTCTTCTTGACCCATCATCATCTGTCACCCCAAAGACACCTTTGATTCAGCTGGGGTCTGGTTTCCTCTCAAACCAGCGACATTCCTGATGAATTCAGGACCCAGAGAGTTTTCCAGCACATTCCTTGATCTCCAGCCTGTGCATGCAGGGAATGCACAAGCACCAGCAGGACGTTGCCAGCTGTCACCATCTCCAGTGAGGGTTCTGCTGCCCTGCTCCTGTTGGCTGATGATTTATTAAGAGCTATTTATGCCTGAGCCAACATTTCCTTCTGTTATCCCGTTTATTTGTGACGTCCTCTGCAGCTCCACTAGGCTGCTTTGATTTATGATTCGTGCTATTTCCTTCTCTTCAGACTTCTGGTATATTTATTTATGTTGTCCCCAAGAGCTGATTTTTCAAATGTACCAGTCCCAGAAACTTCAGGTCAGGCTCCACCCCCCCTCCCTCAATCCCTGCCTGCACACAAATATCATCTCCTCCTTTTGAATAAGTCATTGCTTTTAGGGACAGGAATACATTTTCATCCGAATTTTTCATCTCAGACCCAGTGTGGGGTCATTAAACACCTCCCACCTGTTAATGGGGGGGATTTGAATGACTGTGGTGTTTCTCTTAATTAGGGAAAGGTCTAATTAAGATGTCCATAAGAAAAAAAAAAAAGTTGTTGTAATTAATGGCCTTTAGTGGGGGAGGGGAATATGCTGTTATGTAATTTTATTAGACTAAAATACATTTATAGACTTTGAAATAAAATTAAAAAAATGCCCTGTTTTTGTTGTCTCCCAGAATATGCAAAATTCCTTGCTTTCTGAGCTGGAAAGAAATTCTAGGACACTGAGACCTGAGAGGCAGCAAAGGCTCATTCCCTGCAGCCATTTCCCAGTAAATATCTGGACTATTTTGAATATTCTGAGCCACAGTACCCCTTTCCCTCCCTTTCCTTCAGCCTTGTGGCTATTTCCACTCTGACTCCATCTGCCTCCTTTCCTTTCACTCCACTTGAGAGCTGCTCCCCAGTTCCATCACCTTTTCTGGTGTCTTTGGCTCTGATAAGTCAGAGAATCATAAATTCATGGGTTGGAAAGGACATTAAAGATCATCTCATTCCAACCCCCTGCCGTGAGCAGGGAGAAATCCTTGTTATCCTATGCCAGGAAGGAAAACCAGGACACTGAACATCTGCTGGGTATGACCATTATTTGTCTTGTATTCCCATGGCTCTCCCAGGACTCAAAATACGCTCCTGGAATGACACTGAGGAGACAGGACATGGGGGAGTGATTTAAAGGTTAAAGACACCAGGATTAGATGGGATATTGGGAAGGAATTGTTCCCTGGGAGGGTGGGGAGGCCCTGGCACAGAGAAGCTGTGGCTGCCTCATCCCTGGAAGTGTTCAAAGCCAAGTTGGACAGGGCTTGGAGCAACCTGGGCTAGTGGGTGGTTTCCCTTTCCATGATGGATATCCAAGGACTAGAAGTGATGGACTGACTGACCTGTCCCTGTCCATCTCAGAGCAGCTCAGGGGGAGGAAGAGGGAGAAAAGAGGAGGGAGAAACAGCCTTTCCCCCAGAATAATTAATTCCAATGAACACCAGCCACTAACTAGGCTTAGATCCTTCCCAGTCATCACCTCAGATCAGTCCTTACATCCCCAAAAAAGGAGGTTTGTAATCCACCTTCTCAGGGAATGCAGGAATTTGGTGTTTTCCCTGCCCTCAGCAGGGCTGGATGAGGAACGAGCTCCCAGCTTTGAAGATGTGGCCAATCCACCTCTTTGCCAGGGTTTTTCAAGGAGAATTGAGGAAAGCTGGCAGTGACATGAATGTCTCTGAGTCCCAGGAGGGGAGAATTCCCCCTCCTGATCTGTTATCCCTGCCCAGAGGGCTTGGAACTGCCAAACCATTCCATGATTCCATGAATTTACACCATAGTTCAGTCCCACACCTGAGGCTGATCGTCCTTTCCTACCCTACATTTACAGGACATCCCACGACTCACTTGGACCACGAGTTCCCACTGCTGTGCCCCATTTTCCCCATTCCCAGCACCCCAAATAATCTTCCTGCTGCCCTACTGTTTGCTTTTCCTACTGAGCAGCCCCAAATCTCCATCCATCTCCTCACAAACCCTTTCCTTGCTCATCCCCCTCCCCTCCAGCTCACGACAAATGACTGTGTCATCCTCCCCCCGCAGGGTCCTGCCCTGGGTGACAAAGAGTTTCTGCTCTCCCCTCATTGTTCATCTCCTGCTCCCCTTAATCTCCATCAGCTCTTCGTGTCAACAGCACTTGCTCAAAATCACTTATCACCACGAAATTTATTTAGAATTAATCAGAGACAATTGGAGGGGTTTATTAAAGCAGCAGCAGTCTCGGCGTGACCTTGCTGTAGGATTTCTGTTGCAAAGAAACAACTTTTTCCTTTTTTTTTCTTGAGTTTTTTTGTTTGTTTGTTTGGGTTTGTTGCTGTTTGTTTGGTTTGGTTTTTTTCTTGCCTGATAATGAGCTGAGAAACTTCCCTTAAGGAGCTAACGAAGGTGAAACAGTGGCTGTGCTTCCAGGAGTTGCCAGACACGAATTCTGCCCAACAGACTTGATATTTTTTGGGACTCTTTTAAATTCTGGGGGAGAAAAGCACAAAAACGTCACAGAAATCACCTAGCCAAGCCCTGTCTGAGCTGAGAAAGGGTCTCACTGTGTTGCCTCCCTCCCCAAACTTCATCTCCTCAGACCTATACACCAAGGTGGTATAGAAATGCTGTTTTATTTCTTCTTCCTGGCTAAAACATCAGCAGCTCAGGGCAAAATGTGGTTTACTCTCTGGTACTGAAGAAGGTCTCTCTGGTACCCACTGGGATGGTTAATTAAACCGGGATGGGGTGATTAATTAAACTGGGATGGTTTTACCAAGGGAAATGTTCAGTTCTCCTGGTAGCATAAACCCAGATTTTCTATATCTCCATCTTCAGGTGAATGTTTACCACTCAAATTAAAACAAAACTAATTTAAAACGGATTCTATATGACAATTCAGCAATTGGGGAATAGCTCCCAGCTGCTGAGAAAGCCTTGAACCCAGCTCTGGACTAAGTCCTGCTTCAGAGGTTGGATCTCTCAGCTCAGTAGTCACAGCCAGTAGTTTTACTGTCAGTGTTTATTTTTTTCCCGCCTTTATTTACCTCATCCTAAACAAATCAGAGCTGTTACAGGTTTGAACGACCCCACATATTAATTCTGACTAATCCTGACTAATTCTGATCACTTCTGACCCAGTAATTTGTGGGCGTGGTCTGTAAACACGAGGTGGATGTTGTGCCACGCTTGAAGGAAATCACAAGTGTCGGCTCTGCTGGGAATGACTGAGTGCTCCTCTCCAAAGCTCAGCATCTGCAAAGACCTGCCTTTGTGGGATTGCAGGAAGGTTTTCCAAGCTGCCAAGGCACTTGGCAGCTCCCTGTCAGGCGGAGGCATTAAACATCTCCTGTTAACAGCATTAAACATCTCCCGTTAACAGCTCTGTGCTGCTGCGAGAGCCCCGGAGCCTCCCTGCCTCTAAATGAAGCAGCAGCTTGGTCAGAGCCACTGACCTCGGGCTTCCAAACCCATTTCTCCTTTAATCAGCCTTGTCAAAGCCTGGCTCTCCCAGGGAGATATCTCTCACTCCCCATCTCTCCACCTCCTCCTCCAGCCCAGGGCTCATCCCTCCCTGTATCCAGAGCCACGTTCATCAATCAAGGGGATGAGATGTGCAAGCTCCCGATTATTACTCAACAGGCAGAAAATTATTAACTCCCAGCAAATCACTGCCCTGGAGGGTGATCAATCAAACCCCTGCAGAAAACCCCTCTTTTGACCTCCCAGCAGAGGGTTTTTCAAACTCAGAGACATCAGACCTTCATAATAAAATGTCATTCTTCCAAATAGGAAACCTCTGTTTCCTCTCTGCCCACCTGACCTACAGCACCAATTGTGGAGAGCAAAGCGGGGGCATTTGTTCCCTTGTTTTAAGAAATCTGCCTCCGAATTCTTCTTTTATCTCCAAGTTCCCAAGAAGTTTCAGGATAAATGAGTAGATTTGGGCTAAGTAAATAATTTGCTAGGGAAAAATTCTCATGGCGATTTTCGGGGTGGACCCATGCAGGGCCAGGATTTTGATCCCTGTGGGTCTCCCTTCCAAGTCAGGGTGTTTAATCATTCTATGAAACAGTTTCCTTGCTCTTTCTTTGTGCATATTTACCCTTTGCATCCATCTTTTTATCTTAAACTGGTAAGAAATCCCACCTTTAAAGTTCTGTTCTAGCAGAGTAAAACCTACGAAGTAGAAAGGCATCAAAGAAGGGGGAAAAGAAATTTATAACACCCATTTAGAAGTATCAGCTTGTTGGAACAAAGAAATCTGGGACAGTTCCTTCAAACCCAGTAGCAAACTGCTGAAATCCATGAGTGTGTCTCCACAACACCATAAACCTCATGATTAAAGCAGGCAGAACACAAGGAGAGCGACCCTGGAAACACATTTCATGTTCCAGCAGCCAGAAAACCAGCCCAGGGATGCCTGAACCAGTGGGTGCATCGTGTTCCCCATCAAATGATGCACCAAGGAAGATCTTTTGGGAGCTCAGGGAGCATCCCAAGCTCTCTACCCCTCCCTCAAAAATCGATTCTGCAGCAGAGATTCATGAATTAACCCACGAGCAGCTTTTATTTGCCCACAAATATTTGCGCCGGACTGTGGAAATCCGAAGTTTCTATCCATGTGGAGTTACCTCAGTTGGAATTAGACTTCAACAACCTTCATTTGCATAAGTCAGAGATTGTAATGGCTTACTCAACTAAGCATAGCCATGCAGTTAATTGCTTTTTTTTCCAAATGAAAAGCCAAAATTATTTCCCAGCAGAGGAAGGCGGTGGCTCAGCCCGAGAAGCACAGGATGCTGTCGGGTTGAAAACAATGAATGGGAAATTAATTTGAACAGACCACTGCAACTGTTCCCACCTCAGTTCTCCAATTCCAACTGGGAAAGTCTCAAGGGCTTGGGGAAGATAAAATAAAGATCAAAAACTGAACTGTGTCCTGGTTGGTCAAATCAAGCTGGATGGGAGTCTGAGCAACCAGGTCTAATGGAAAGTGTCCCTGCCCATGGCAGGGGGTTGGAATGAGGTGATCCTGAAGGTCCCTTCCAACCCAAACCACTCCATGATTCCATGAACACTTGAGATAAAATAGTGCCCCAAGCAAAGGTGGTGACAGGGCACTGCCAGTCTGGGACTGTGCTGGTAAATCTGGGATATGGACCCACCATTATTTAATAACTGAGATTTAGCTGCAGTTTGACCTGAGCTGGGTTGGTCCAGGATATCCTGTTGTATCTCCAGGTGGGAATGTCTTTGGTCTGAGCAAAGCAGCAGTGAGGTAAAGCAGATTATAATAATTCCCAGGTACAGCCCCTCACTGCCCCTGCATCCCCACTGGGTACCAGCCTGTCCATGCCCCATGGATTTTGGACAGCTACCTCTAGGAATGACACAGTGGGTGGATATCTCCTGGTTTTCCAGTCCAGGGATCAGGGGCAGCTTGTCAGGATCCTGTTGCAAAGGTCTCTCATCACTTCTGGCAGAGTTACACCAACACTGGAGGTTTTTCTGTTTCCATCTGAGATCAAATGGATTTTGAAGCTGCCAGATCTGCCCTGAACAGGTTGATTTTTCTCTGTCCTACTCAAGCTCAGCTTGGACAGGGCTTTAAGCAACCTGGGATAGTTGAAGGTGTCCCTGCCCATGGCAGAGGGTTGGAACAGGATGATGCAGAAGGTTCCTTCCATGAAATAATATTCTTTGAAACTATTGCAGATCCTGTCTCATCCCTGCAGCCAATTTCTGTGGTGACCTCAACCAGAACACATTTAAGCTGCATAAAATACCAGCTTATGCCCTGCAGACACTCAGACACCCTTGAGAGGGGTTTAAAACAACAGGACAAGTTTTCCACAGTGAATCCAATCCCAGTGGGATATCTGGAAAACCTTTGGACTTGGGGGGGGATGAACAGAGCACAGTGATCCGTGTAAATCCATAACCACAGCCCCAGCACACTCAAACCAGGCTGCAAACCCTGGAACAGGAGGGAGGGAGTTTGTTCTGATCTCTGTTGGCATAAATTTGTATTCCTGGGTGTCTCTGTGTGGAAAAGGTGGGGATGAAATCACAATTACAGCCAGAGAAGAGGTTGTTACTCCGTGATCTGAAGGTCTTGCAGCTCCACTGCCCCCAAGTGTCAATAACTCAGAGCTCAGAGATTTTGGGCTGTGATTTCCCCTTCAGAAAGCGCTGCAAGAGTAGCCTGGTTTGCTTTGCCTTTAATGCACGGATTATCAGCTTAATTTCCATGAGGTTTTTAATCTGAAGTTTAACTTGGAAAGTTTTGTCAAGCGATTGTTGCAATTTGTTCTGCTGGGCTCTCTCAGAGGAACTTCTGCCTTCCCAAAACACCTCTCGTGGCTTTTATCACAAGATTCTCATCACACCAAACACTTCAGACCTCAGAGAGCCACAAAAGGGCCTTCTCTCCTTTCCTTTCTGTGGCAGGAGGACTCCAGAGCTACTGGAAAAGGGCTTTTCCCAACCAGGATGTGGGAATGGCACTGAGGAAGGGGGGAAAAGGTTGTAAAGCATGGGAATGGCTGTGGAAATCATTCCAACTCACTGCACAATGCACAGAGGAGGGTGGGACAGGCAGATTGGACAAATTAAAGGTCCAGCTGGTTTTAGTGGGTTTAGATTAAACATTAGGAAGAAGTTCTTCATTATAAGGGTGGTGAGGCCCTGGCAGAGGTTGCCCAGAGATGTTGTGGAATCCCCATCCATGGAAATTCCTAAAGTCAGGCTGGATGTGGCTCTGATTATCCTGGTCTGATGGAAGGTGCCCCTGCCCGTGGCAGGGAGTTGGAACTGGCTGGTCTTGAAGATCCCTTCCAACCCAAGCCATGATAGGATTCTATGATGTGGCTCTGCATCCCATTCCTGACGGTGATCAGGATCAGTTTAAGGAGCGGTGACGAACACCAGACATGCTGGGAGTGACCCAGCGGGGCAAATATGACACAGAGAGCCTTCTTTGGCACCTAAAAGCCCTGCAGGAACTCTAAACTCATCCCTGACATTAGTTCAGGACTTGAAACTTGGCCTTGTGGAACCTCATCCTGTTGGAATCAGCCCAGCTCTCCTGGGTTGATTTCCTGGGAAGCAGGAAACATCCCTGGCAGATGCTGCAGTAGCACATGGTGACCTCAGGAGGAACAATTTTCATCCAGGCACCTCTGAAGCCTGAAACTGCTTTTTCTGCTCAATCTGCAGAGCAAAAAAAAAAAAAATCTCCTTGGTGTGGAGGTTGAGAGAAGTTGGCAGCCTCAAAAAAATAGATATTTAAAGTACAGCTTATTGAAAATGTTGTATATTTAATATCCAGAACTTATAAGAGAAGGAGAATGTGTTGAATCTCTTCTGGACCTTACACCCAAATTGGGTCCAAAATACAAAGCAATGAAAATTCCTGTGCATCACTAAACCCTCCAGAGCTTTGCAAATGGGTAAGATCAAACTGAATTTTCGTTTTAACAACTGGTTTTCCATCTCAGCCAGTAACAAAACCTTTTTATTCTTATTATATGTGGTTTTTTTCTTTTTTTTTCTTGATCCAGTGACAAACCACGTGGTGATTTCAGACCTGCAAATGGAGTTTTGATGTTTTGGTTGGTTTTTTTCTGGGCACAGCTCCACTGGGTGCTGAAGCACATAAAAAATAACCTTGCCCAATATTTTTAAAAGTGAAAAGAACTGCCTTTTTCCCACCTACCACTTCACTGCTGACAAATCAACACTGTTCTCCTGCACAAACAGGTTCTGCCTGGGGTTGCTCCACCCATCCCAAACCCAGGAATTTTCGCAGCTCTTTACGACAACCACGGACAGGGAAGAAAATCTCAATTCCTTGTGCTGCAACATATCCTCAGGTTGATGTATTTCATGCAGTTTGGCACAGAAATTCCTATATAACGTGGATGATAAACTCTCTGTATTGTGTTAATTAGGGTTTCATGGAATGATGTCACGGAACAAGCTGGAGGAGCTGGAGGGAACGTTTCTCACCTGTGATCAATGTGCTGAGCCAGGCAGAGATGTCCTGCAGTTTCAGGGCAGCATCTCTCTCTTTTTAAGGAGAAATATTATCTCCTACTACATATAGATCCAATCAGTGAATTCTGCCTTCAGCGAGAGGCAGCAGCTCTTAAAAATTAATCCATCCAGCATTTTAATTTCGGGTGCAGATGCAAATGAGGCTTTAATTGCTCGCCAGCTAAAGTGATCATTGAGATACCCATCAAACTGGAGGTACTAGGGAGGTACAAGTGATTACACAGTAGATCTGGGCCTCGTTTCTGTTAACAGCAGATGAAATATTGTCCAACAAAGTCATTCCTTGCCCATCATTCCCCTGCAGGGCTCTGGCTGAGGCCTGCTCGTTAAGACTCTTCCACATTAACTCTTTTGATTCCCAGGGCAGGAAATCCTGTGTGCTGGGTTTTCTGGTTGTAGATGATCATCAAACCCAATACAGATCTGTTCTTCTTGGTTGTAAAATCGTGGAATTGTTGTGGGTTTGAAGGGACTTTAAAGATCATCTCATTCCAACCCCCCTGCCACGGGCAGGGACACCTTCCAGTAGATGAGGTTGCTCAGAAGTCCATCCAATCTGGCCTGGATTACAGACACAGCTTTGGGCTAACCTAAGAGATATTCCCCAAGGAATATTCCCAAGAAAACATCCTGGGAGACCAGGGGGATTTAATATGTGACAGAACAACATCCCCTGAGTGGTGGCCGTGGCCAGTGGAGCTCATGGCATCAAACATCCCTCTCAGCCTTTGGCCTCTGTTTCCACCTGAAGCTCATCCAAGTGGGAAATTCCACGGTGAGAGGAGCACAGAGGCAACATGAGGATGGAGGAGGGCAGCCCAAAAACTCAACTACCTCTTTAATTATCCCTGAGAGTAGATGAAATTGTTACAACATCAACCACAGTATCAACCGGACTTTTTGAAGCCGCTCCTGCAGCTGCCGAGGTTTGGAATGGAAAGAGGTGGGATGGGATGGGATGGGATGGGAAGGGGGAAGCTGCTGCCCAGAGTTGAAAGCAAATGGATTTAAGAGCTGACACAAATGAGCAGTGACAGCCTGCAGCCAGGTACTGCCTTTCATCACAGCTTTCAAAGCAATCAGCAAAGCGTGGCGAGCGAACAGCAAAGGCGAAGCCCAGGGGGGCTGAAATGGTTGTGTGCAAGTCACAGCTCGGTTCAGGAGCAGAGGAAAAAGTGGAATTCACCTTTGCTGGCAAATATCATGGATTTATTGCCGTTTTTCACCTCCTCTAATCGACCACCGGGCAAAGATGTACAAAACAGCTCGAGGTCAGTTCAGGTCTCTCAGCATTACTTTGTCACACACGTTCTCCCAGGGCACAGTTCCTGCCTCCATGGGCACATCAAACAGAGGCTTCACTGCCTGGATGAACTTCCCAGAAGTTTGGGAACTGCTGCAACAAGTGGAGAATGGCATCTCACTTCTTTCTGGAGGAGGATACACTGGAGTATGTCCAAAGAAGGGCAAAGGAGCTGGGGAAGGGGCTGGAGCAGCAGGAGCAGCTGAGGGAGATGGAGGGACTCAGCCTGGAGAAAAGGAGGCTCAGGGGGGACCTTCTCACTCTCCACAACTCCCTGAAAAGAGGTTGTTGCCAGGTGGGGTTTGATCTCCTCTCTCAGGGTACAAGTGACAGGACAAGAGGAAACATCATCAAGTTGTGGCAGGAAAGGTTTAGATTGGAGATTAGGAAAAATGTCTTCACAGAAAAGGTTCTCAAGGTGGAATCACCATACCTGGAAGTGTTCAAAAAACATGTAGATGTGGCACTTGGGGACATTGTTTAACGGTGACCTTGGTAGTGCTGGGTTAATTGTTGGACTTGATGAGCTCAGAGGTGTTTTCCAACCTTAACAATTCTCTGATTTCAAGATTTACCAATAATTCAGTTAAATTCCTGAGCAAACCCTGTTTAAGCCCCTGGTAACTCTTTTTCACCATCACCAAGTGACAGGAGCATTTCTAAAGCTGAAAGAGAAATCAGGGAACTGGTCACAGAAAAGACATTGAACTTAAAAATCTCCAAGACAGAAAGTTTGAACCAGAGTAAAAATGAAGTTCCCTTATGTCAGATTCTGAGAAAAGCAAAGGAGCTGAAAGCCCTCCAGAAATCCTGCAGCACATCCTGCTTTATCAGCTCATTTGGGGTGAAAAGCTGCACCCTCTGTGGCAGAATTTTACAACATAAAGTACGAGCACTGCTTGGTTTTTTTCCCCAGAAAACTTAGAGTTTTGGAACCCTTTGTGACTCTGGTGTCTGTTTTGGGCCTTTTATGAGTTTTACCTTTAGCCTTTGGCTGGGATTTAAAATCATTAAAAGGCCACTGACACCGAAAGTGCTGCCGTGGATGAGCTGGTTCTAAAAGTCGGTGGAACAGTCTGGGCATGACTCAGTCTGGGAATGACTCAGAGGGAAACGAGATGCCCTGGAGACATCTCCTGTCCTCCAGGCACCAAACAAAAGGATCATCTGACTCATCTCACCTTAACCTGTGCCTCACTGTCCAAACTGGGATCTGGGAACTGGTTTTCCGACAAATCCCTCCATATTCCTCGCAGGCATCATGGAGGAGATCTGTAATATTCCCACCAATAGGGAAGGGGGGAATCCAGATGAAATAAGAGCTTTCTGGGGTGTAATTTCACCCAGAAAAATCTCTGACGTTAGAAGCAATATTTGGCTCTGCCCAAATGTCCCTCTAATGTGGGGGTGCTGGAGGAGTTTCCAGCAAGTTCTTTTCCTGCAGAGTCCTTTGCACTCAGGGAATAAGAGGAAGGAAAGGCCATGGAAATTATTCCACTGGTTTCTCATGCTCCCTCCACCAAATATTAAGTCCTTTTCCTCCTGTGTTCCAAACAAAAAAGGGAATTTGCTAACATTACACATCAGAGTCAACCACTGCACTTCCCACAAAGTTTCGGGGCAGACAGAGGAGCTGGGAGTGAGATTTTGGGATCACTGAATGACTGGGGCAGATGAAGGTCTGAGGAGTGGGTGGAAAATGAATCATTCAAAGTCATGTTCATCCACAGTGATCTGGAGGAGTTGGGAGACAACAGTCCTGGCAGGAGCGTGGGTTGAGTCTCACGATTGGGATGGACTGTTCTGTGGTCAAGAGAGAAGAAGGATTTCTCTGAATTGTTTGGGAATATAATGATTAAATCAAGAAGTTGACAGGTTGTTTTGCACTGGTTTGGGGCAACAGCAATAACCATGGCAAATTTTCCAGGCAGGAAGATGACAGAACCGTTTACATCTGGCTAAAGGACAGGCCCAGAACTGTCCCCACAATATCTCAATTGCTTGATTTTCATGCTGCACGTGTTTGTGTCCAGAGTGTGGCCAAAGCATGGTCAGCACAGAACCTCAGCTTCCAAAATCTGTCTGTGATTATCCACCGCCCACTTCCTCCTGCTCCCCTGGTTCTGCTCCACAGGGTGGGATTATTTTCCTCCCTCTGATCCCACCAAGGGGAATGATGGCAGTAAAACCCGATCTCGTCCCATTTTGCCAAGGCCTCTTTGCATCTTTCCCAGAGAAAAACAAATCACCAATTAAAAAATATTTAAAGCCCTTTTAAGGACAACTTCCCAGCTTGCTGGGGGATAAAATCCAACCCTGGATGTATTTCATGGCCTGTGAAATGTGCAGCACTGTCCAGTGGGCACTTGAGCTCCTGTTTGGAATGAATCACCACCTGCTGCTGGAGATGATGGTGGTTAATTAACCCCCCTTGACATGAAGCAGAGCAGTTGTTGCAATTTTATGAGCCACTAACTGTGCTGGTAAAGGAATAATTCTGCCACTAAGGCTTAAGTTTATATCTTAATTGGAGGGAATTCGATAGAGAGGTGTGGTAGGATGGGTGGGAGAAGGGATGTGGAGGGAAAATTGATGCCCACAAAACCTCCCAGAAAAATCCTTCGGGTGCCTGAGGTCCAAAAAGCAACAGGAAGAGCAGAAATCCTCTGAAAGAAGGAGTAAAACTTAATGTTTAATGTACCAGATATGGACTTTAAACAGTAAAAATGGATATGGATGTTAATTTATCTCCCTTCAAGGATCTGGGTGAGGATTGCACTCACCATAAGCTGTTTCTCTGCACAGAGAAATGACCATCTAAGGGATCCTCGAGAGCTCCAAGCAAGAGAACCTTTCCAAAAAATGTCAGATAATGCTTGTTAACATGCAGAAATCAAGGCAAAATAGTCTTCTAGTCAGCTCAGCCTTACTGGGCTCTCCTTCCCCCAAAAGCAGTTTTGCTCATCTGGTCCCTGCTTCTACTTCACCAAAATAGAAGTTTCTGATGGGGTTTTGCTGCAGATAAAAGACAAAGGTGAAAGTTAAAGATCTGTTCTTAATCCACACATGCCTGATGTGGATCTGAGCACCCAAATTGGTTGCTGTGCAAAGGCAGAACTAACCCCAAAAAGCCAAGAGTGAAGGGCAATAAAGGAATGGTCGGGACAAAAACAGCAGAAGGAAATGCCAGACAGAACAATCTGAGGAGCATTTGGTGGAAGATGCCAGTGATTAATCCAGGCATGGATTAATTGGTGTCCTTAAGGTGCTCTGATGTGACAAAGAGGAGGAGGTCCTTCACAAATTCAAACATCAACAAAGAGAGGTTAAAATGCCCCTCATGACTGAAGGTAAATGTTCAAAAACAAAGCCAAAATTCAACGTTTCTGATCCGTAAGAAATTCTGTTTTCCTTAGGAAAGAACAATCAGTTTAGAGGGGAAAGCAGAAGTTTTCAGAGCTGCTGTCAGGAGGGAAACCTCCATTTGCTACCCCAGCCTGCTTTTCCCTCATGAATTTTCAAACCTCAGCATCACAACCAGGACCTTCACAAGACCTCCAACCCCTTCAGTGCTTCCCAGAGCTCCCGAGTAAATTCCTTGGATAACAAGGACCAAACTCTCCAGCTTCACTCTTTTATTACAATGTCGACCGACTGAAAGCCTGCAGTGCAAATATTCAAAGAGCAAGACTTTTACCAAGCTATGAAAAGGCTTTATTTTTGCATTTAATGGCACTAAAATTTGGGGGGTCAAATATTCTTGATGCTGCTTGTTTTGTCCATATTCCCTCAGGCACAACATGTCGTCATCCAGGACTTTCAATGAACATTTCATGCCTGGCTGGCACATTTTCAGAGAGTTTTGCCCACAAAACTTTCACCTGTGTTGTTGTAAAATACATGTTTGGAGTTTTTTATTTTTTTGGGTTCTATGTGGTGCCAGAAAAGTGCCAGGATTAACTTTCATGTTGTATTAAAACTATCTCCTGGCACATATCCTGTAGCAGAGGGAAAATGTAATACAGGAAAAAAGGTGTTGATGGAGATTTGTGGGTTTTCTAGTTGGAATTTGTCGCTGTTGTTGTTGTTTTGTAGGCTAGGACAGGTCCACTGGTGAAGGTGGAACTCATCTCTTTCTAAATCACGTAGAAAAATGAAGAATTCTGTCAATTCTGGGTTAATAATGTCAGTCATCAAAAATATAACTGAAGGTTATAACCTCATTGAACTGGCAATAGATGGAATCCTATTGTCCTAACAGGAGAGATCTGGAGAAAGTGTGAAAAGGAGGAGAAAATGAGAAAAGGAGGAGAAAATGAGAAAAGGAGGAGAAAATGAGAAAAGGAGGAGAAAATGAGAAAAGGAGGAGTGTCCTTCAAAGGAAGCAACAGACCTTCAAGAAAGATCAAAGAATCATGGAATGGTTAAGTCTGGGAAAGAGCTTTAAGATCACCAAGCTCAACCATCAGCACAGCACCACCACCAGGTCCACCACTAACCCACGTCCTCAAGTGCCACATTTACACACCTTTTAAATCCCTCCAGGGATGGGGACTCTCACCACTGCCCTGGGCAGCTGGGCCAGTGCTTGAGGACCCTTTAATTGAAAAATTCTTCCTGATATCCAAGTTAAACCTCCCTTGCTGCAACCTGAGGCCGTTTCTTGTCATCCTGTCCCTCGTTCCTTGGGAGCAGAGCCTGACCTTCTCCCAGCTCGCCCCTCCTGTCAGGGAGCTGGAAAGAGTGGGAAGGTCCCCCATGAGCCTCCTTTTCTCCAGGCTGAGCCCCCCAGCTCCCTCAGCTGCTCCTGCTGCTCCAGCCCCTTCCCCAGCTCCGTTCCCTTCCCTGGACACGCTCCAGCCTCTCAATATCTTTATTTTCATGAGGGGCCCATTCTTCCCAGTTTATCAAGGTCTTTGTCAGTCAGGGTGATTCATCCCAGAGGAAGGAATCAGCCTGGGAATGCAGAGATCAGAAGGAAGTGCCAGCTGTGCAGCACTGGATGAACAGTGAGTGGAACAAGAGCGGAGAAAAAAAAAAATCAATCGGTTATTGAAATTGTAATTGGAGGGACTTATTTGTTTGTAATAATAATAATGGTATAAATCCAAAGGCCCAGCCTGAGGGAGGGGTATCAGATAGGAGGAAAAAAGGAAAAATCAATGATTGGTGTGCCTTGGTTCTCCAGTCAGGCGTGACTGAGGTTCTGTCATGATCCTTTCCTCATAAATCAGGGATTTTATCTCTCCCAGGAGTGTGAGGGAAGAAATGGGTGGAGAGGGAGTCATAGAGCAGTGATGGAGCAGGGATTTATGGATGGAATGGAGCAATATTGTTTGGTTTGGTTGGAAAAGGGAAGGAAGCTGCCTCTCCTAAAGGATAATGATCCTTTGGGCCCTAAGGGGACATTTCCCTTCAGATCATGGGTGGGTTGGCCATGAGCTGGTGTTGAACCATCTACAGCAGACAGAGGCTGAGGGGAGGCTGTGGGAATTCAGGAGGTAACTGGGAAGTCCATACCATGCTTGGAGAGAGATCATCAGCTCCTGAGACTGCCAGGGCATGAAGGGGACACTGAGCCACAGGGATTTAAAATTCCACTTCTGATTCCCCAGGAGAGCACAGAGAAAAATGGGAGGTGTCCCATCTGAGCAGAGAGGATTTAACTGTAAAGATCTAAAGCTGTCAGAGAGTGTCCAAAGGAGGCTACAAAGAGGGTGAAGGGCCTTGAGGGGAAACCACGTGAGGAGCAGCTGAGGGCACTTGGCTTGTTCAGCTGGGGAAGAGGACACTGAGGGGAAACTCAACTCAAATTGTGTCCTACAGCTTCCTCAGGAGGGGCTGGCACTGATCTCTGCTCTCTGTGACCAGTGACACGACCCCAGGGAGTGGCCTGAAGTTGTGTCAGGAGAGGCTTGGGTTGGATATTAGGAACAGGTTCTTCCCCCAGAGGGTGGTTGGGCACCGACCAGAGGTCACAGCACCAGCCAGAGCTCGAGGAGTGTCTGGTCAATGCTCTCAGGAACATGGTGTGACTCTTGGGGTGTCCTGGACACTGTCAAGGGTTGGACTCGATGCTCTTTGTGGGCACCTTCCAGCTCGGGATATTCCATGTTCTATATCCCAATGATATCGGCTGCCCAAACACGTCTCCCAAATAAACTTGGAGAAAAGGTTGTTAGTTAAGACGTAGAGCTTGGGGAATTTCCTCCCCCTCTGAGCTCAGCAGCTTTTGAAACCCTTCTCCCCACACTGTTACCTGGTTGGTAACAAGCTCAAGGCAGGGAATCCACAAAATAGGTACAAAGGCATCCCAAAAATTCCCACTGCACAGGGCCCTCTGTCTCCCTGACCATTTGCTGATGTGGGGGTAGTTTCTATCTGAAATATTTCCTACATGATGAAGGAGTTAGCCCATGGAACCAGTTATAGACACTGGTGAAACAGGGAATGGTCTGGAAGCTCTACGTGTTTTCAAGGATTTTAATCTGATTTAGAAGTCCAGATTTTCCCCAGTTTCTGGGTTGTTTTCACTTCCCAAAGCTTTCTTCCCCAGGGACAGTGAGCAGGTTAAATACACCTTCTTACCCTGTTCCTTGGCTATTACAGTGCTCCATGGGAATCACCTTGAGGTTCTGGGAGAGCAAATTCCTCCTATTGTAAGAGAAGATCAGGTTGGTGACCACCAGGGGAGGCCACAGAAATGCTCTGAGGGCTGGAGCATCTCTGCTCTGAGGACAGGATGAATTTGGGCTGTTCAGCCTGGAAAAGTGCTCCAGGAAAACCTTGTCTGGCCTTTTGGTACTTAAAGGGAACTTCTAAGAAAGATGAGAAGAAAGTTTTTTGCGACAGGACAAGGGATAACGATTTTAAAATAAAACCAGGTAGATTTAGACCTGACACAAGGAGAAAATTCTGCAATGAAAGGGGTGAAACACTGGCACAGGTTGCCCAGAGCAGCTGGAGATCCCATCTGGACTGGGATTTTCCAGAGTCCATCCCTGGAAACATCCAAGGTCAGGATGGAGAGGGTTAAAAGCCACCTGATCCAGCTGAAGATCCCCCTTTGGGGGATTGGACTAAAGGACTTTCCCAGCATTCCAACCTTCCAGCTCAAGCTGTTCTGGGATAAGTGGAGCTTAAGCTTGTTTCTCCTCATCCTAAAAGAGGCACCTGCACTTGATGGCAGCCCATAAACACGTGGCTCACGAGGCTCCCTCTGCTCCCAACAAATCCCTGGCTCTTTGTTCATCCTTTTGCTGATGCAGAGGAATTCTTCTGGGGGTTCCTGCCAGTAGCTATTTCCCAGCAGGCAAATCTGAGCTCCTGGTCAGTCAGCAAATCCAAAGAGAGGAAGGGACATCTCTGACAGCAAGTTAAAGGAAATAACCCAGCAGTTGGTTCCATGTGAAGGCCCAGCTAAGGGACAAAATTCCAGCAGGGCCTCCTGGATTTGCAGGCAGCAGGAAAATAAAACCTGGTGGAATTTGGCACCAAATAAAGGGTTGTTTGTTGTGCAGTTCCTTCATCTCCTTTCCATGCCAATCTCTGAATTCCAGGCAGACAGGAAGCCCCTCAACGTTGATTTTTGGGGTTTTTTCCCAGGTATTTTCAGTCCTTCAGTGAAAAATTAATTCCTCACTGACCTTCCCTGTCTTGGCTGCCCTTCCAAATCCCAAAAAAAAAGGGAATGTTCTCCTGTTATCCAAAAAGAATGATCTCATTTGGGCTCCTTCTTTTTGGGTGCTGGATCTGATGGGAAACAACCTCCACAAGGAAGTTCGCACCTCCAAATTTGTACATTTCTAACTCCTCAAGAAATAAATTAGGAGGGAAAAATGTTCTTTCAATTGCAAAAATTGCACATTTTTAGTTGCAAAAAACAACATCCACAAGGCAGTTTACACCCCTGAATTTGTACCTTTTTAACTCCTTATTAAAGAAATTAGAAGGGATTTTTTTATTTTTAATTCATTGCAAAAATTTCATCTTTTTCAGTGGCAAAAAGCAACATCCCCAGGGTGATTTGCACCCCCAAAATTTGTACCTTTAGAAATAAATTAGAAGGAAAAAAAAATAGGGTTTTTTGAATTGCAAAAATTTTATGGAGGTGCTTCTGTGAAGGGCTTTAAAATTAAAATCCAAGGAGCTGGGACAGGGCTAATATGGCACAAGGTGGGCACATTTTCCTGCAGTTTGCTGCTTTCTCAGCACAAGAGGCTCGAAAAAGGGTTTGAAGCAGTGCTGGCTGCAAACTCAACATCATAAAATCCCGTGGGAAATCCAGCTGGGAAAATCAAATCCAATATTTGACCCTAAAGAGTCTTTTTATTCATGTTGTTTCAAAAGTTTTGTAAAGTCTGAAAGTCTGGTCTCACATCAGGCAGCTCAAATCCTGATTGCACTGAACAAGAATTTCCTGAATTAAGGTTCTTTGGAGTTATTTCTTTAGGATTGCAGATTCCAGGTGTTCTGTATCCTCAGGGAAGTGGCCCCAGCACCAAACCTGCCAGAGTTTGAGGAGATTTGGGGTAATTCTGTCAGGAATAAGGTGGGATTTTGGGGGTTCTCCTGTGCAGAGCCAGGAGTTGGACTTGGTGGGTCCCTTCCAACTCGGTATATTCTGAATTCTAAGGATTCTTTGAGGATAAAAGCATGTAAAGAAGCTTCCAAGGCACATGTTGTTGGGTGACATGAGCACCACACTCGATAACGGGCTCAGATGTTGAAATCAGATCCACAGGTCTAAATGTGGCCATTTACGGTGTGTCCAGTGCAACTTCTAAAATCCATTTTCTTACCCCTAATTCACCAGATGGAGAGAGCTCCAGTGCAATTAATTATCTCACTAAAACCAGGCCATTAGCAGCTTGGTTTGCTTTCAGGGTTAATCTCTTAGTCCCCATTTTGGTTTTTTAGTGCCTGGTCACCCTTAGACCCAGCCCAGGGTTTTGTGGAGGAGCCATCCAAGCAAAGAGCTGCTCCTAGAGGAGGATGGTTATTTAAATTTCCAGCCAAAAAAGCCTTTAAATGAAGGAAAAAAGGGAGAGAATCAGTTTGGGTTGGGAGGGATCTTAAAGCTCATCCAGTTCCACCCCCTGCCTTGGGTAGGGTCACCTCCCACTAGCCCAGGTTTCTCCAAGCCCTGTCCAACCTGGCCTTGGATCCAGATACACTTAAGGACACAATAGTTTATCCTTTTTTTTAATAACATAATAATATATATAATATATAATTATATATATTATATTTATAATTATATCTTATAATAATATAATAATATAATAATATAATAATATAAAATCCCTTGCTTGGAGGTGGAAAAAGCTGATTCAACCTCCAGGTTTACACTAATGCCATGAGAACATTCTCATGGTTTTTTTTTATATTCCATTGCACGATTTTATTGTGAGTCTTACATTATTTATGATTTTTTTTTCCTTTAAATTTCCACCTCCAGAATTTGAGACAAACATTTGTTTAACACTCACTGGGAGATTTCCTATCTGTGGAAAGCAACTTGGAAATACAAAAGCTGGATGAGAGATTTTAAAAAAAAAAAAAAAATCACTCGAAGGGCTATTTTGTTGTTATTGTTTTTATTTATTTGTTCTCCAGGGCGATTTTCCAGCCTGACCTGGGATTTAGGAGTGTTTTCCAGCTTGGATGTGACAGCAGGTTGTGTTCAGGCTTCCAGGAGTTCAGAAAATCAGGTGGAGTTTAAACACCCCCTCATCCTCAGCAGAAAAGTGCTGAATAATAATAAACTCAGGAAAAGAAAAAACAAACCAAAACACACAGAGAGATGTTTTCCAGTGAGGAAAAAACCCAGATTCCCAGTAATTCTGGACAAACAAAATTCCCTTTGCTGGGTTCTGGTAAAAAAAAGAAATGTCAAATAAATAGGAAAAAAAGACAGGATTAAACCCCACAGGAATTGGTATTTTGGGCTGCAGATTTTTTCAGGATAGCACAAACTTCCAGACCAGGGTAGATTCTCAAGGTTGCTGCAAGATTTATTCTGCATTTTGTGGCATTTTTAAAAACACATCCCCCTTCCAGGGCAGGGGATTTGGTTTGACTTGGGCGCCAACACAACCCCAAAGTGTTGATTGGCAAAATCTTCGAGAGGACAGGGAGGATTTAATCCCAAAGTTTCAGATATTTAGGTCTTCAGGAGGCACTTCCTGACTCTACCCTGGGTGGGAGTGGAAGGTTTAGGCAGAATTTATTCCCAAGCCCTGCTGGGGAGTCCTGAGGGGCAGAAAGGACTCCCTGGCTTTCCAAACTTCTTCTCAGAGAGGAGTTTTGATGCAGCTGAACCCAATCCTAGGTTTGGATTATGCCAAAGGTTTAAATTTAAGGATTTGCAGAGGTGGGATTGAACCACTTTTGTCCTGAAGGTTTTAATGAGGATATTTACATCAAATGAATCGTTTGTTATCACAACTGATCAGGCAAAAGATCTTAATCAGAACCATTTGCTACACAATTCAAAAGCTAAAACCACCAGTAATGTATCATAAAATTGGATAATGCACTATATTGAAGCAATCCTTGAAGCAATTACATTAAAGATGGCAAAAAGAAATAATGATGAAGTCAGAATTGGATGTAACTCACCCAGATTCTCAAGGTTGCTGCAATATTGTTACCACCCACCCCAGAAGGGGAGGATGACCCAGGGGCTTGTCAATAAATGGCTTGGGGTGGATTGGAGTGAAAGGACACTGAATGATGGGTGTTTGTAAATATATCTGCACAGGGTTTATTTTGGAACAATTTGGTTTCAAAGGAAAACAGGTGTTGGGTGTTGTCATCTGTAGCAACCCAGCAACGTTAAAGGACGAAAATAACACTCAAGGAAATGTAAAAGGGAAGGAAGAGAAAGAAAGGAGAGATATTTCTCATCACCACCCTCTGGATGCAGCGAAGAACCTTGGTGGTTGCAGTTTCTGTGTGTGTTGGTTGAAGGGGTGGCCACAGTCCTGTCAAAGGGATGGTCTTTGATCCCCACCAAACTCAACGATTTCCTGAGTTATTCCACACTCCAAGCTCAGGTGGGGACACCCAGTCCCTGGCCCTGGGGTGGGGGGTTTTACACTGGGTAAATTGCTTTTCAATTATCTGTCAATCCAGTTTGTAGGTTCAGGTGTTGCCCTCCCCTTCTGCACCAGGGACAGTTGGACGATGGCACCCCCTGATCTCACCCAAAGGTCCCTTCCCAGTTGGCATGTCCCGTTTGGGGTGGGTTTTGCTGGATGAGCAGCTGTTTCTCTGCACTTTGACCAAAGTCTTTTGGTGACCTTAGAAGTGTTTAAGCCATTTCAGCCTCTTCCAAATATTTATTCTGCATTTTTTTGGGGCATTTCTTTAAACACATCTCCCTCCCAGGGCAGAAACTATTGATAGGTAAAACCCCAAGAGGAGAGGAATGAGTTCATCCTGAATTTTTAGATATTTAGGCCTTCAGAAGGGAATTCCTGACTGGATTGACAGGAGTGGCAAAAATCCCAACCCTTTTAGCAAGGCCATAAATTCCAGCCTGGTTTTCAATCGTGTCACATGTGTGAGTTTGATTTTTTAATACCTAAAAGGGCGTGCACAGAAATGACAGTGATATTTATATGTGCATTAATAAATAGAAGGTTTATGCTGGTGTGTATTATAAAGATGTATTTTTATCCCTCTTGGAAAAGTAAAAAACTTATTTCTTTGTTTTATTTTATTATTATTTTGTTTTGTTTTGCTCCACAATGAACCTCAAGAACCCCCCAGGATATATTAATGCCATTATCCCTCCAAACACAACTCCAGGGAGGATCTTCCTACAGGATAAAACTCATTTCAAAGCTTTATTTATATCCCATGGGAAACAGGAACTCTTAAAACAGAGCATGATCCAGCTCTTTTAATCAGGAATCTGGTCTGGAAAGATCTGGAGGATATTTTGGTGCAGAAATTTCACTGCAGAGGACAAAATAACTGAGGCTGGAGGTGGGAACAGCCAGAAATCCTGACCAGCATTAATGAAACATCAGGAATATCCTCCCAAAGAACCCCAGGATCAAAGGCTGCAGGAGCTGTTGTTATTTTTTGGTTGTGCAAATAAGAGGGGAAAAGCATTTCCAGTTAATTGCTCCATTCACATGAGGCCAAATATTCAACTCAGAGCTGCAGGAAGCAGAATCTGTGGAATATTTTCCTGGAATTCATATTTATGATGTTTTCCAGGGAAGGAGCCACGATGGTACTTAGTTAATGGCAGTAATGACACTCAGTGCAGGTGTTTCTACTTAAATACTCATTAACACTCTAATTTTCCTCTTTTGGCATCGACAATATTTCCATCCTGCCATGGGAGAGAAGAAAGTGATTATTCCATTGTGGTTTCCAATCCCACTGAGGAGAAACTGGACTTTCCTGAGTCTTTGTCCTGGGATAAAAATGATGCTCCAGAACTGGAGGATCTTAAATTTCAGCAATTGTTTTGCAGCCAGCGTTTCAGGTTTAGGGAATTTAGGGGTATTAGGGAAAATTCATCATGGAAGGGATTGAAAAGCATTGGAATGGGCTGCCCAGGGAAGTGGTGGAGTCACCATCCCTGGAAGTGTTCAAAAAACCTGTGGATGTAGCACTTGAGTGTTTGGATTAGTGGTAGGTTGATGGTTGGACTTGATGATCTTCAAGATCTTTTCCAGCCTGAAAGATCTGATGATTCTGATTGTTTCTCTACAATTCTGTGTGTAAAAAAGGGAAGGAAGGAAGGAAAGAAAGAAGGGAAGAAGAAAGAATGAAAAAAGAAAGAAAGAAGGAATGAAAAAGAAAGAAAGAAAGAGAAAAAAAAGAAAGGAAAGAAAGAAAGAAAGAAAGAAAGAAAAGAAAGAAAGAAAGAAAGAAAGAAAGAAAGAAAGAAAGAAAGAAAGAAAGAAAGAAAGAAAGAAAGAAAGAGAAAGAAAGAGAGAAAGAAGGAAAGAGAGAGAGAAAGAAGCAGAGCACGTATTTACTGCAATCCATCAGCCTCAAGTCCATGAAAGCAAATTCATCTGCAGCACATTAAAATAATATTTCAGAGTGTTGGAAAATAGTGTTTTCAACAGGTTTCCAGGCTGTGTGTTTATTTGTGCCCTTGTTCAGGGTTGCCCAGGCCCTAAAACAGCAGAGACAACAACAGAACAATCCCACCCCTCATTCTAGTCCAGTATTTTCCTGCTCTTGTATCTCCCGGGGCACAGATTTTCCCTAATTGAGATTCCTGGCGACTCCTTTCCCTGCTCATTCCACATTCAGCCGGAGTCTCTTCCTTTCAAAACTCATTAGTGGCATTTATCCTCATTTAAATGAGGAGAAGCCACCCAGGTAAGATCTACAGATGGCACATTGTCTGTGGAGAATCGTTAAAACTTGGAGGAGATAAAACAAAACTAAACCAAAAAAAAAAAAAAAAAAAAAAAAAAAGACTAAGAAGGAGGAGATAAAAACTCCCCCTGGCAAATTATCTGTGGGAGAAAGGAAGGCAAAGTTCTGCTGGAAGGCAGGGCTGGCTCTTGGGAAGGAGTCAGGAAACCTCTGAAGGAGCCGAGGGGGAACGTGGAGGGAGAATTTCACCTCTCAAAATGGCAAGAAAAGGGAAAAGGCAAACTTTTTAAAGCGATTGGAAAGGTGGGAAGGCAAAAGCTGAGCTGAGGAGAAGGAGCTGAGAAGACCTGTGGGAAAGGAAGTGGGGGCCCAAACAGCAAAGTTTTTTTGAGATTTGGGATCTAAAAGTGTCCCCAGACAGAGGTTGCTTTGAAAGCCAAGGGATGCTTCTGATGCTGCTCCTCGGACTGACAATCCAGGCAGCCTCTTTAGCTGGTTCTGCTCCCTTTGGCTTCACATTCTCCATCTGTATTTTCTCCAGGCATCCTTTAAAACCCCTCAGATTTTTGTGCAGTCCCACATCTCCAACGATTAGAGCTTAGAAAAGATCCCTGGGGCTGGCAATAAACAGGTATAAAACCCACCTGTACCTCACTGAGGAGACAACAACATTTAATGGTAGAGAAAGGGTGTTTCGTGCCCAGGGAAATCTGGTTATCAGGGAAATTTTCCATGACATGAAGAAAGGCCAAAGAGAAAGACCAGATCTCTCCACACCTTATGAGAAGAGGTCATTTTTTTTTGCAACAGAATTTTGAGAAAAGAGGTTTCTGTGCAGTGAAGTAAAGCTGTTTTACCCTTTCTTCTAACCAATAATCAGCTGTAACCAGCAATCAGCCTCGTCAGCCTCTGTCACTCGCTCTGCCCACATCCAGCTGGAACATCCAGCTCCCAGCTTTTTAGGGAGGTGAAATCAGTCCTAGAGAACTCAAGAAGAAACTCTACAAGAGGCTTGATAATTAGGGAGGAGAAGTGCTCAGTGTTACAAGCAGAATGCACCTTTCAAATCTGTTCATAATTTAAGTTATTAAGGTATGAAATGTGTATTGTGGCAGCAAAAGCTTCATCCAGCTGTTTGCAAAACCAGGTGCTTGGGATTATCAGCCACAAACATTCAAAAATCACGAGCTGAGGGTTAGAAGTGACAGGAATTAAAAATGCAGTATGAATTTATTTGTTAATGATTGTAGGACGAGCTGTTCTCGGGGAATTCTGTGCCTGGGGGACACCAAGGGAAGTTCCTCCTTCAGTCCCCAAATACTTTCATTTGGGGGAGTCACTGATGTGGCAAAAGGTCTGTCAGCAGAAATCACAGCCCTCAGGATGCAATGGCAAAAGCCCACAAATTGAAATTAGATCCCGACCATGGAAGGATCTCAAAGCCAAACATATATCTTAGGTGCCATTTTTAGGAAAAATTAGCAACCAGTTCAACTTTTCCAGAAAGTTCCTAGACCTTTTAGGGCACCCAAGGTAACCTGAGAAGATATTCCAGGGGGGATTTAGAATATTTTCCCTCAGAGGTTCAGATTTAGGAATCTCTATTTAAGTAAAATTATGTTTCTAATTTGTGATTCAAAGGTTACAAATGGAATCACACAACGGTTTGGGTTGGAAGGGATCTTGAAGGTCAACCAGTTCCTCACTCTGCCACAGGCAGGGACATCTCCCACTAGACCAGGATGTCACAGCCCCATCCAGCTCCGACATGGAATAATAATCGTGTTTCCTGCCTTGCAGCCGCAGGAACAAAGCAAGTTTAATCAAAGATTATGGCCACTTTCGTTGGAAATTAGTTCAGGCTGTTTCCACTCCATTCCATCTGTAATTAGTGAGATAAGGGAGATGGCATTTGGGCAGGGAGACACGAGGGCTCAGTCCAATAACTCTGCTACTCAGGGGAGGAGATGCTGTCACCTCCTTGGACAAGATCTGAGTCTCACTGTGAGCCACTTTTAGGCTCGGCTTTAAGGACTCCTGAGCTGCCCCAAAGCCACTGGGAGAGGCTGAAAGGCAGAATGTTCATCCCCCATCTCCAGCTCTCACTGCTGGGAGATTTTGATACAGGAATTTGCTGCAGAGGAAATAAAACACTCGAGGTTTGCCTTTTTTCCCCCATTCCTTGCATCCTGGTAGCACAACTTCATTTACAAATCAGGACTAAGTACTTCCAGGTTTCAGATTAAACCTTTCCACTGCTGGGAACACTCAGGATGGACAAGCACTGTTTTCTCGCTGGCCAAAATTTGCTTGGCACTTCTGGGGCTGCAGAAGTCAACTGAGGCACCCAAGGACTGGTCAGTGTAGTTTGGGGTATTAAATGGGGTTGGTGACAAGGTTGGCATTAGAAGGAAAGTGGGTTGATGGCCAGGGCTGTGTCTTGGGCACTGGGATGGTTCAAGTCCACCTGTCTTGTCCTGACAACTGAAAGGCAGTAAAAAACCACAGATCTCAACAATATTTCCTGTGAGACACCACCTGGAGCACCAAATGCAGCTCTGGAGTTGCCAGAATTAGAAGGATGTGGAGCTGCTGGATGAGTCCAGAGGAGGCCACAAAGATGTTCCAGGGGATGGAGCCCCTCTGCTCTGGAGCCAGGCTGGGAGAGCTGGGGGTGCTCACCTGGAGAAGAGAAGGCTCCAGGGAGACCTGAGACCCCCTTGCAGGGCCTAAAGGGGCTCCAGGAGAGCTGGAGAGGGACTTGGGGCTTGGAAAAATACTTTCCACCCTGGAAAAATAATAGTATTTAGGTGGATCTTTTTAATCTGGTTTTTGTGTGTGTGTGCAGTCCTTAAAAGAACTTCCTGGGCCTGCTCAGCTCTTCACAGCAGCCCTGTCAGGGCATAACCCTCTGGAATTTATCCTTGGTTTGCACAATGTCCCACCTGCACCTGAGCTGAGCAGGGTGTGAGAGCATTGACACAACACCACCCCCTGCTCTGCCTCGTCTCAGCCTTGTCAGAGCTGGAAAATTCACAGCAGAGCTGGTGGATTTTGCAATTTTAAGTGTATTTGCAGAGGCACCTTCAGTCCAAAGATCTTGGCACAGCTCCTGACTCCAGGCTTCCTTGAGGAACATCCAATTATTGACTAAGCATAAGAGGTTGTTAAACCTTTCAGACTCTGGTTGGTTGATGCTGACTTGATGTTCTCCTGTGATTCAGGTTTTTATGGGCAAAAGCACAGGCAGAGTAGACCCCCTGGGATCTTTCCAAGTGGAAGGAAGGACTGAGGGATGGTCTTGGAATGTTTCATAAAGGGGGGTGTGGACATGGGACACCATTTGCTGACTGCACAATTAAATACACAAAAGAGGTGGAAATCTCTCCAACACTGATCCCAACTCTCCATTATTCTGCTCTGGGTTTTGAGGAGTGTTTAGACTAAAAGCCTGGCTGAAGTTTTAGTTGGAGTGCTGTGAGTGACATCCAAGTAATGAAATGCAGTGATTTAATATCCCTGAAGTTCCTGTTCCCAGAAGGAGCCCCCAAAGTGCTCTGTGGTTTTTTTTTATGACCCTGAACAGTGGAATCCAAAATATTGGCTTTCCCTTTATTGGTCTCCTTTTCATTCCTCTGCCTTAATGAACTCTGAAGTCATGACCAGGAAGGCAAATATTCATTTTAGGATAACAGAGCAAATTCTTTCTCTCTTGAAAGGATCCATCTTATGAACAGATTTTTTTTTTATCTCTTCAAATAAGATATTTAATTTCATGTATTTGTGAGGTCTCAATGCTCAAAGCAGAGCTACAAAGGCCTTCAGAGGAGGATTCATCCCTGAACCTTATCTGCCAAGTTTATAAATCACCACCTGGAAGTGCCTGTTTCTCCCCACCAGCTACAGAAGGAGCCTAAACCCTTGTCTAGAATGAGTCATTTAATGTAGAGTTGTTAATTTAACTAAAGTGGTGTATTTTTTACAGCCCTGACCAATGGAATCTAAAATATTGGGTTGTCTTTTATTCCTTTCCCTTTCATTCCTGAGCCTCAATGAACTCTGAAATCATGATCAGGCTTGGCCAGGGAGGCAAATATTCATTTTAGGATATCAAAGAAAATTCTTTGCATCTTGAAAGGATCTGTCTTATGAAACTTTCCCCTCTCAAATAAGATATTTAATTTAATGTATTTGTGAGGTCTCAATGCTTAAAGCAGAGCTACAAAGGCCTTCAGAGGAGGGTTCATCCCTGCACCTTAAATGCCAAGTATATGAGATAAATCACCCTCCTGAAGTGCCCCATCAGCTACAGAAGGGACCTAAAAATTTATCTGGAACGAGTCATCTAATTTAGAATTGTTAACTAAAATAAGGTGGTGGATTTTTCACAGCCCTGGACAACGGAATCCAAAATCTTGGGATTTTAAGGAGGAAACCTTAAAGCTCATCTCATTCCACCCCCTGCCATGGGCAGGGCCACCTTCCACTATCCCAGGTTGCTCCAAGCCCTGTCCAACATGACCTTGAACAATTCCAGGCACCTCCTTTGGTTTAAACACATGTAGGAAAATCTGGGTATTTCTCCTGAAAATACAAACTCAGTCACTTTACCCACACTTGAAATGTTTGTCCTGTTTGATATTGGAGTTTTTTCTAAGCTCGTTTGCAGCCCTTGGCTGTTGTCTCACGTCTCTCTGCTGGATTAAAGAGCTGTTAGGGATTGTGTCGGGGTTTTTTTGTGCCTTTTGAAAGGCTTTATTCACCTAATCAAATCACTCTCACTCGTTTTGCTCAGCTAAACAGATGGAACAGGCTCTCCATAAAATCAGAAATAAACAGGAATGGCAACTTTAAAGCAAAGCAGGTTTCTCCCAGCTCTGAGAGATCAGCTTTAGATGATATGAGGTTCTCCATTTCCTCCCCATTCTCCCAATAAATGGAGGTTCTGGAATAAAAATATGGGGTTCTGGAAGGATCTGAGTATCGGTGGGATGCGTTTCTCCTTGTTCTCTTGAAGTTGCAGTGGCTGAAAATGGATTAAGGGATAAGGAAAAATATTAGGAAAAAAAATTCCAATGTAAATTTTCCACATTCCAGTCTAACAATTCCTGTCATGGGCTTGTTAACAAAAAAACAATAGTATTAATGATAATTATGATAATAAACCAATAACAACCAGTTGATCCATGGGCTGTGGGACCATGAGAGGAGGAGTGGAAGGAGTTGAATCCCAGGCTGAGATTTCCATGGAGCAGTTCAGGGAAATAGAATTTTTTTTTTTTTATGATTTTCCCTTAAAATTCCAATATTTAAAATTTCCAAACTTCTCTGAATGTCCAGAAGGAAATTTTTTCCCCTTTGAAAACACCCTTGGAAAGAAACACACACTCATTTTATTGGAATATAGGCAATTCCAAAATAAAAACTGAAATCATAGTTTCCTTTATTCTTAAGCATCATTCCATGGCTCTTCCACCAAGGTAGGGCAGAAACTGGACAGAAGCTCCTGAGGAGCTTTAGAACACAAATTAGGAAAATTTTCTGCGTGGAAAAGGGTTGTAAAGCATTGGAACAGGATATCCAGGGAAGTGATGGAATCACCATGCCTGGAAGTGTTCGACAAACCTGTGGATGTGACTCTTAATAACATGGGTCAGTGGGGGTTCTGGGTTGATGGTTGGACATGATGATCTTAAATGTCTTTTCCAAGCTCGAGGGTGTCATGATTCTGTGATAAAAAGGATATTTTCCAGGCTTTGGGGGGCACCTTCACATCTGCAGCATCGCTGCTCGATCCTGGTGGATCCTGTTCCATCAGCAACCCTGAAACCAAGCGGCTTTTCCCCAACCTGTGGACTTGTCCACATGGATTCCTGCCTCTGAATTCCCAGGATACTTCCTGCCAGCTAAATTCCCAGGCAGAATTCCCAGGAAATGTCAGGCAGAGCCTCCTGGCACCTGAGACACATCCCTGTGTATCCACACCTGCTCTGCCACCTCCTTGGAGTGCAGGGACTCAGGGAAAGGAGCCAGAGGGGCCCCATTCAGTGTTTTAAGTCTCTCCCTGCTTATCCAAGGACATTCCAGGGTTATGGAGCTCTCAGTGACACCTTCTGTAGTCTATTAAGGGAACTTACATGTAATAAGGGAGTTTAAATATTTCAGCTGTCACAACTTTCCCCTTTTCCTCCTGTCCCTGCAGTGTCTCAGTTAGATGTCACTGTGTTCCTGAGGCAGCTCAGTTTGCTTGTCACAGCTGGAGAATTCTTTTATCACTCCAAGGCTCTCTGCTGGATCTCTCCCTGTCTCCATCTCTCTAAATCTTCCTCCTCAATCATTCTCACAGAGAATCTCTGTTTTATTACAGGTTCTGAGCCGGAGTTTCACCCACCAGGCCCTGGAATTCCCAGCAAAGCCCTCGCTCAGTGTCAATCATTCCCCCTCGGAGAGCTGGGAGGGAGAACCAGGGAATCACAGAATAGCTGAGGGTGAAAAAACCCTCTGAGATCGTGGAATCCAACTGTTCTCCCAGCACTGCCAAGGCCACCACCAAACCATGTCCCTGAGTGCCACATCCACGTGGCTTTTAAACCCCTCCAGGGATGGTGATTCCATCACTACACTACCCTGGGCAGCTGGGCCAGTGTTTGACAACCCTTTTGGGGGAGGAAATTTGTTCCATGTATAAACCTACCTTGACTCAACTTGGTTTCCTCTTGTCCTGTCACTTGTTACCTGGGAGAAGAGCCCGGTGCCCATCTGGCCAAAACCTCCTGTCAGGGAGTTTTAGAGGGTGATAAAGTCTCCCCTGAGCCTCTTTTCTCCAGGCTAAGAATTCCCAGCTCTCTCAGCCATCGCCCATGAGACTTTTGCTCCACACCCTTCATCAGCTTCTCTGGACACGCTCTGTGTCTGGGATTTTTTCGTTGTCTTTTAGAGAAGCTGAATCATGAAATATCCTGACAGATACACCAGCAAACATCTGCAGCTTGTTCTCACTGTCCCACACTGGAAAGAGGGTCAGTCATGACTGCAAGAAAAAAAAATGGACTGGAAATCTTCTCCTGAAAACATTGGATTGACAGGATCGAGGCAGAGCAGGAAGGTTTTGAAACAGGGATGGTGAAGGGCTGCAAATTAACTCCATTTTCATGGGACACAGAACAGGGGGGTGATTTTCTTGCTTGTCAATCAGTGCAATCATCTGAAAGGCCTGGGAAAAAACCAAACAAACAAACAAAGCAAAACCAAACACAACTATTCACAAAGACAGAAGAGTCCAAATGGTCATTAAGTGACCTGTGTAGGTGCAAGGACAGGAGGAACCTCCCGATGGGAGACTTTAAAACCAAATGGGTTTGATGACGGGGAGGAATTTGAAGTGAAACCCATTTGTTTGTGTTTGTGTGCCTGCACAAGGAACATGTGCTTTTGCAAATTATCATTTTCCACTTAGCAACAGAAAAGGCTGGGACGTTGTTTTGGTGCCAGGACTCCAGGCTGGTGGTTTCTGACAGCTCAATGTTCATTTGGCTGAGTCCCTGTAATTGCTGTTTAACAACCCAAATGGTTGTCCTGGGGCAGGAAGTCACCCCTTTAACTCAGTGTTTTCCCAAATCAGTTGTGCTCATCCGTTCAGGATATGGATTTTGCTCCAGCCCTTTGCCCAGGGCACTCCAGGCAGGCTGGTAAATCAGCTGAGCTGTTACAGAATCGCCCTTGCTTGGAAAACAACCCCCCAGTTACGTCCTGCCAGAGACAGGAACGTTCTTGCCATCAACGTGTTCTGCACCCAGGTGTCGTCAGCAGCCGACAGAGAGCCCAAAACAACCCTGCAATTAAAATCCTCTGCTTAAAACCTCTGAAAAAAATTCCCCCCCTTCCCTGGAAAATTTGAAATGACAAACCTGGGAACAGAAAAAGGACTCAAGACACCTCTCTGATCCCTCAGTATCAACCCAGAGGGACCTACACTTTCCACTCGACCATCCCAGGTCTATAAGATGGTTTTTTCTCTTCTCCACATCAAAACAGGAGTTTAAATATATTTTTTTTTCAAATGCCAACCTTCAAGTGCCTGAGTGTTTGACACTCAAAATTTACAAGCAAAGTAGAAAGCAGTGGGTTTAAACAGAGGCCAATTATTTATTACTCATTCCCCACTGGTGGGGTGGGATATTTCTGGCTCAGTGGACTGTGTTGTCATATTAGTTCAGATTAGATGAGATATAAGAAAGAAACTCTTGGCTGGCAGGGTGGGGAGGCCCTGGCACAGGTTGCCCAGAGAAGCTGTGGCTGCCCCATCCCTGGAAGTGTCCGAGGCCAGGTTGGAGCAACCTGGGATAGCAGAATGTGACCCTGCCCGTGGAAGGGATTTGGAATGAGATGATATTTAAAATCACTTCCCACCCAAACCATTCAATGCTTCTATGTTTTCTGCTCACATCGGGACTCAAAAATGTCCCCCAGTTCTTACCCCTGTCCTCGTGATTTACTTCTCTGGGGTTTTAATCCAAGTTTCCCTGTTTTCCTGGTAAACTGCTCAGCTCCATCAGGTTGACTCACAGCTGCTGACAGGTGGGTTATTTTTTAACAACTCCAGCATTCTAAATGCCAACCCTTTCCACCAGAGACCCAAGAAACACGTTCTGGCAGGTAAACAGGCACTTGATTGACACGGTGATGTAATTTAAACGCAGATATATTACTTTGTAAAGCCTGGATTGTGATTTCCTCAAACTCTATTGTTTTCCCGTGCAACTTTCTGCAAGTGTCTCTTCACGCCACCAACTCTCGGCAGAAGGATTTGCTGAGAGATGTAGGAAAAGGTTTCACAGGGAAACTTCAAATTCGCTCGACAGGCCTGAAAAGTTCAACAAATAAATCATCTACCAATTTGGAAACTATTGTTTTTGATGGATGACATCACGAGCAGCTTGGAGGCAACAGGCAAGGGTCAATTGTTCTGTATCCTCCAGGGTGGTGATGAGAGGTCACCAGGAGGAAGAATCAGAAGGCACAAAACCAGATGGTTTTTTTCTTTGCTTGGTCAAAGGTTGGACCTGATGATCTTGGAGGTCTTTTCCAACCTCGGTGATTCCGTGATTCAAAGTGTGGTCAAGCTGTCCTAGGATGTGATGGATGGAGCTCAGGGAATAAATGGAGAGTTCCTGGAAGATAAATCCACCACAGGCTGGTAGGACACAGAGGACATCTCTGGAAGTCCCAGGGATAAAAAACTGACTGGGAGATCAGAGGGGAAAAAAAAAGTCCTCCTGTGCTTTCTCTGTATTTGAAATTTCTATTTTAACTCCTGAATTCATTTGAATCCATGGATTCAAATGGGAAGGGAAGGTTTGGGAAGGGAAAGGAAGGTTTGGGAAGGGAAGGTTTGGGAAGTTTTGGGAAGGTTTGGTAAGGTTTGGGAAGGGAAGGAGAAAGGGAAGGAGAAAGAGAAGGAGAAAGGGAAGAAGAAAGGGAAGGAGAAAGGGAAGGAGAAAGGAAAGGAAGGAAGGGAAAGGAAAAAGGAAGGGAAAGGAAAAAGGAAGGGGAAAAAGTAGTGAAAAGGAAGGGAAAAAGAAAGGTAAAGGAAGGGAGAGGGGGAAAAGGAAGGGAAAGGGAAAGAAGAAAGAAGTTTCAGTTGGAAAGGACTGTCAATGACCATCCAGTCCAATTGTCTGACCAATTCAGCGTTGCCCAAAAGTTGCCCAGCCCGACCTTGACGCTTCCAGGGATGGAATCTCCTGAACTGCAGAGGTTCAAGTAACTTTTACATTCAGGAAAGCTTTGCCAGTGGAAGGAGCTGTCCCTTCAGCATCCAGACCACTACCTTTGGCATCACAGTTCCAGGTTTCCTTTCAGAAACCGGGCCAGAAGCGACTGTGCCACAGCTCAAATCCTTCAAGATTGCCTCCAACAGTCCTGCAGGCAGGAATCTGCAATCATTTCAGTTTAAATAACCAGACATGACAGGAATCTTCCAGAAGGTCCTCATTCCAGGTGCAGGACACTCCACCTTCAGGATAGTTTTGCCTTTCTAAACACTGTCCTCGAGGTTATCCAGGAGCTCTTTGATCCTGTGGATAAAACTCTCCTTTTATTCTGAGGATCAGAAGAGAAAAGTCTGAAACATTTATGACCTGCCTCTAGTCCTGCACTTCCAGGACACAGAACCAGCTCTCCACAAGAGCAGTCAAAGTTCATCACGTCCCAGCACGTATTTTTTTTGCTGCCAGTTTAATATCCAGCAGATTTACTGCCGTCAACACTGGTCTGTATGATCCCAGAGTTCTGAGGTGCTTTCTGCCCTGATTTAGAAACTGGCAGCGATTAATTATGCTCAAGAACTGCTGCAAAAATTCTATCCATTGATTGTATTTAATATTAAAAAGCAACTCGAGTCAGGTTTCTTTGAGTTCATGCAGCTCAGACTCCCGTGGATGCTGTTGCACCTTCGCTGGCTGAGCTGAACAGTCTGTTCCTGATGTAAATTTTCGCAGGCTGTGATCAAAGAATTCCTTGACCTTCTCTCTGATAACCAAGCTCTGTTCATTCCATTTAGAGCAAAATCCACTCCTTTAACAACTCTCATGTTAAACTTTCTCTGAACTGTCTCCAATTTATCCACTCCTTTCCCCTCTACCACAGGCTGTGATCTCGGTAGTGACAAAATCAGGATTAACACAAGCTTGGCTTGACTCAGGAGCCACGTTTATGCCTCAAGGAATCCCATTAGCCCTTCTTGGCTTCTGCAGTGAAGCAGGAGCTCCTATTTGGCTGATTATCTGCCACGAGCCTTTCTCTGCTTTGTGCAAGACCTGTAGAAAAAAAATCAATCCACTCTATCTGGTAATTTGTAGGATGGATCAGCCGCTGATGGATGACTGAGCCTCTTTATTTGCTCTCAGATCTATGTAAGAGTTCTGACCTCACTGAAAAATACACACCATTTGTCTGATCACAGTTTACTAAATGATCCACGTGCCACCACACAGACAATCCCATCCTTCTCTCTCAGTCCCCTGCAGGGGCAGTGACATCTATAAAATTTGATGGTTGTGTTTTGTTCCCGTCCACCGGGCGGGGGGACAACGTTGGATGGCGAGGGGCCAAAAACTGATCTTTTGAGAAGTCCATTATAAATAATTATTTGGGACTGGACTGACAGGCCCTGCATTGTCTTAGGGAAGAGCAGTTGCACAGAGGATTTGTTATTTCTTGATCCACGGAGGGAGAAAACAGCAAATCTGTTTTCTGCTGAGATGCTCCGAGGCAAAACAAGGAGAGGAAGGGTCTGTTTTCCCTTCAAATCCACAGAGACACAAGTTGGTTTAAAAAGAGCTTCAAACTGGTTAAATAAGAGCTTCAAATGCACCAAGACATCATCTCCACCAAGAAGACATAATGCCACAGGAGTGTGGGTTGGAGACAAGAGTTCCCTCAAGGAATGACAGGAGTGAGTTGGGAGATGCTTTCAAGGAATATCTGCTGGTCTTACCCCTCTTCCTGCTCAGATCTTCTCTTCTTCTGCTCCTTTTGCTCCCAGATCTGCTCCCCAAGGGCTGGGACACTGGTGGAAAAGGGACTTCATGGAATTGTGGATATCCTGAGTGTGAAGGGACCCATAAGGTTCATAAATCCAACTCCTGGCCCTGAACAGACACCCCAACAATCCCATCATGTGTCTGAGAGAGTTGTCCAAACCCTCCTGGAGCTCTGGCAGGTTTGGGGCCATGCCCACTGCCCTGGGGAGCCTGTTCAGTGCCCAAAAATCCTCTGGGGGGAAGAACCTTTTCCTGAGATCCACCTTAACCCAGTGGATATAACAAAATTTTCCAAAATACCCCAGATTTGTTGTGAACACAGACTCGAACTGCACCAGGAGAGGGTTAAGGTTGGACATCTGGAAGAAATTCTTCATGGAAAGGGTTGTCAGGCACTAGAAGGGGCTGCCCAGGGAGGTTTGGAGTCCTCAGCCTTGGAGGTGTCCAAGGAAGGACTGGACGTGGCACTCAGTGCTCTGGGCTGAGGGACAAGGTGGGGATGGCTCAAAAGTTGGACTTGACGGTTCTTGGAGGTCTTTTCCAACCTCAGTGATTCTGGGATCAGCTTTTCTGCTCCTCTTCAGTGATCCAGTTTCTGTGCAAAAGGTCTTTGTGAGTCCCAGCCCAGTCAGATGTGCTGCCCTCTTACAGGAAAAGGTGGGCACAGAGCTGAGAGCTCCCCCCGTGAGGGCTCGACCAGTAAATTAATCATGATCCTTTTATTCTTTACATCAGTTTCAATCCAGATCTAGAAGGGAAAGCTGGGGGAAAAAAGAAAAAATTGAAATTTTTATATTATTCAGTCACCATTGAATGTTTTTAAGTTCTAAATATTTAGACACAGAATCCCAGAATCACTGAGGTTGGAAAAGACCTCCAAGGTCATCAGGTCCAACCTTTGAGCAATCACCACGTTGTCACCCAGCCCAGAGCACACCAAGGACCGGAAGCAGCAGGAAATTATCCCACTCCTCCCAGTTTTCCATTAATTGTGACATCATTTGGATGACCTGGGGGCTACAACCCCTTTATTTATTGCAGCAGAGGCCTGTGAATCAGTGCCCTTATTGTTCTGGGTGCATAATAAGCATTTCTAAATGAATTTATATGATCAGCTAATAAAGAGCTAGACCCTGCCATGAGGAAATTAATAACTAAGACCTACTTTAATTGTAAGCATTATGAATCCAGCTGAGCAATATTTAAGGCACAATGTGCAGGAAAACACTCAGAACAGCTTATGAACCACTTATTCTGATTTTCTCCCTGTTTTTCAGGCGTTATCCATATGGATAACAGCCATTCCACAGAGGTACAACCATATCCACGTGAAAAGTGCTGCCACTTCATCTCTGTAGAGTGACAAGGCCCTTTCCAGAGCTGCAGACCTCGAGCCACCCCGTTGCTGTGGGGTTTTTGAAAACCCGGCACGAAATTCACCCTCTCCCATTTTGAAAACACGCAGCAAAAGTTCATTCAGAGCCTGCACATCCAAGTTAATTTATATAGAATTAGGATGTCAATTTAAAGCAGAAAAAAAAGAAAAAAGAAAAAAAACACACTGTTAATTAACACACTTTGTGGCTGCTGCTGTTCCAGAGTAAACAAGGCATGTGACAAAGGAGGCTCTGAAATGGGTTTAACTCGCTTGAAACAATTTCAATACATATTCAGAGGAGAAACTGGTGAAGGTGATCAGCTCAGTGGCCTTGTAGGATGGAGAGACAGAAGTGGACAAGGGGAGGGCCACAGATGTTGTTTGTCTGGATTTGTGTAAAGCTTTTGATGTGGTCCCCCCCAAAAATCCTTCTCTCTAAATTGGAGAGAGATGGATTTGATGGATGCATTCGGTGGGTGAGGAATTGGTTGGATGGCCACGTCCAGAGGGTGGTGGTCAATGTCTCAGAGTCCTGATGGACATCAGTGACCAGGGGTGTCCCTCAGGGGTCTGCCCTGGGACCTCTGTAGTTTAATATCTTCATTACAGACATGGATGAAGGGGTCTAGGGCACCCTCAGTACACCTGAAATGGCACCAAGCTGAGGGTGCTGTGACACACCTGAAGGACGGGGACATCCAGAGGGACCTGGAGCAGCTCCAGAAGTGGCCCAAGGGAATCTCATGAGGTTTAACAAGTGCTGCAGCTGCACCTGAGTCAGGGCAACCCCAGGGCTCAATCCAGGCTGAGGAGGAGCAGATGGAGCAGCCCTGGGAGAAGGACTTGGGGGTGCTGATGGGGGAGAGGCTGGACATCAGCTGAATATCTTACAGCCCAGAAAGCCAAATATGTCCTGGGCTACATCAACAGACGTGTGACCAGGAGGTCGAGGGTGGGTACTCTGCAAAACATGGGAGCTGTTGGAGCAATTCCAGAGGAAGCACCAGGATGATCAGAGGGATGGAGCAGCTCTGATGGAAGGAAAGGCTGGAAGAGTTGGGATTGTTGAGCCTGGAGATGAGAAGCTTTGGGGTGGCCTAATTGTGGCCTTCCAGGAGCTGAAAGGAGCTACAAGAAAGGTGGAGAGAAACTATTTACAAGTGCCAGGACAAGGGGGAATGGTTCAAACTGCCAGAGAGCAGGGATAGGTGGAATATTGGGAAGAAATTCCTCCCTGGGAGGGTGGGGAGGCCCTGGCACAGGTTGCCCAGAGAAGCTGTGGCTGCCCCATCCCTGGAAGTGTCCAAAGACAGGTTGGATGGGGATTGGAGCAACCTGGGCTAGTGGAAGGTGTCCCTGCCCAGGGCAGGGCGTTGGAACTGGATGATCTTTCAGGTCCCTTCCAACCCAAACCATTCCATGATTCTACAATTCAATCCCTTTGAAATTCAAGTCATTCCAAAGGGGGAGTAATTAACTTTTTCAGCTGTCCCTCTAGATGGATCACAAGAATGAAGAATCTCCAGACTCCTCATGCTCAGTGCAAAGTCCTCTCAGAATCCTTTTTTGTCTTTCGGAGCATTTTTTTCCCCCCTTCTCACCAAACTGGAAATAATGGTCTGTGATGCCCAAATTAGTCCATGCAATTTGTATCAGGAACATTTGTAATTTAAATTGCATCTACAAAAGGAGGGGGACCTAAAAAAAAAAAAAAAGGGGCAAAAAAAAGATGTTCATTTCATGCTCATTATGGATCTCGGCGAGACTGATGACATTTTAATATTAACATGGTTATGGTTTCCATAGAAAAAAATTAAGTCTGCTTAATATTCCAGACTCTGCTGATTGGAACATAGTTATTCTTGACAATGCAAAATCAATTGCTATTCCAATTATAAAAGAATAGCAGAGAAATAAACAAAACAATAACAAAATAAATATATTCCATATATTAGAGAGAAACCTCAGTTTGCTCCTCCTGAAAGCTCATCTCCTTTTGGAGCATTTTTTTTTTCCCAGTGGCCTGGTTTGGGCTTTGACCTTGAGCTAGAAAAGCAAATGGGTCTCAAAAAGTCAAGGAAACACAAACAAAAACCAGTTCTTAAATGTATCTTAAAAACTTCTGGAAGTGGGTGCAACTGGAATTGGGATTTCACCTCCCTCTGGCAGAGAGACACCCCTTGGCTCTGTTAATCACAGTGGTTGCCATGAGAAAGTCCTGAAGTTATTCTTGTTTGAGTTCTCTGGCAAAGCAAAAGTCACACAGAATTCCCTCTTCCCAACTTCATTTCCCAATTAGATTTTCAAAGGAATTTTTTTTTTCTGCCTTTCCCCCTTTATTTTCTTTTTGCATCCTTTTAGCTGGAAACAAAACAAAGAGAAAATGGGGGGTGGGCGTGGTGGGGAAGATAAAAGAAGGGAAAACATACATTTTAATTGAGGATTTTTGAATGGAGAAATAATTCCCATTGATAAACAGAGAATTGTTATTAAATCCCTGTTTTCTGAGACATCGGTTGTCTCCAATCCCTCCAACTGATTGGAGACAACTTTGGATCCAGCCAATTCCAGATAGGAATTCTGAAGCAAGGAAGGTGAAGGCTCTTCAGAGGGATCTGGACAGGCTGGATGGAAGTGCTGGGTTAGTGGGTGGACTCCATGACCCTGAAGGTCTTTTCCAACCTAAATAGTCTGATTATTTTCTGATTTTATCTGCTGTGGAAACTCTGCCTGAGTTTTGCCTCTCCCCCAAGCAATTTAAGGTGATGTAAATAAGTACAGCTACTAAGAAAGGGAGATCTTCCACTTGGCTGCTCTTATCCATATTTTCCATAGTGGAAAAGGTGTGGGGGGAAAGGAAGAATGAAAGAAAAATAGAACTATCAGAGAAACATCAGGCTGGAAAAGGGTTATTAACAAATTCACCCAAAGATCAGTCCTGGGATTGATCTTACTTGATTTTTTTTTTTTTCATTAATCATTGTGATGTAAAAAGCAGCTGAGGCTTTATTTTAATCCACAGTTTTACAAGGAATTCTCCCTGGAAAGAAAGATCAAGCTGCCACAAATGAAGAAACAAATGACCTTGGAGATAAAAGCATTGAAAATGAGACGGAACTCAACCACATGATCTGCAAGGAACACTGGAAGAACACATGATTGAGGGAGGGGTTTTGTAGCTGGAAATGGAGTAGAATCATAAAATCAACCAGGTTGGAAAAGCCCTCAGAGGTCATCAAATCCAACCCTTGATCCAACTCTGCCGTGGTTTCCAGCCCATGGCACTGATGCCACATCCAGTCTGTCCTTAAACACCTCCAGGGATGGAGAATCCACCCCCTCCCTGGGCAGCCCATTCCAATGGCTGATCCTCTCTCTGGAAAGAATTTCTTCCCAATATCCAACTTAAACCTCCCCTGGCACTGCTCAGGGCTGTGCCCTCTTGTCCTGCTGCTGGTTCCTGGGAGAAGAGACCAATGTCCACCTGGTTCCCCCCTCCTGTCAGGGGGTTGCAGAGAGTGATGAGGCATTCTCTGAGGCTCCTCCTCTCCAGGCTGAGCCCCCCCAGCTCCCTCAGCCTCTCCTCATGGGAATTGTGCTCCAGTCCCTTCCCCAGCCTCGTTGCTCTTCTCTGCCCCTGCTCCAGCCCCTCCATGTCCTTCCTGAGCTGAGGGCCCAGAGCTGGACACAGCACTCCAGGGGTGGCCTCCCAGGCATAGAATCCCTTCCCTGCTCCTGCTGCCACCCTGTCCCTGAGCCAGGCCAGGATCCATTGGCCCTCTTGTCCCCCTGGGCACACTCTGGTTCATGTTCAGCTTCCTATCCCTCCACACTCCCAGCTCCCTTCCTGCCTGGCTGCTCTCCAGCCACTCTGTCCCAGCCTGGGGTGCCGGAGGGGTTGTTGTGGCCCAAGGGCAGGACCCGGCACTTGGCCTGGTTGAACCTCATCCCATTGGAATCAGCCCATGGATCCAGCCTGTCCAAGTCCCTCTGCAGAGCCCTCCTGCCTTCCAGCAGGTCAACACAGCCCCCAGCTTTCTGTCATCTGCAAATTTGCTGATGGTTCACTTGATCCCCTCATCCAGATCATCAGTAAAGATGTTAAACAGGACTGGGCCCAGCACTGATCCCTGGGAACACCACTGGTGACCAGATCCCAACTGGAGGAGGAGAAGAAAGTTGTGAGGATGTGAATCAAACTCAGTGGGGTGAGACCTCTGCTCTTGAACATTTGCTGTCTGCAACACAGGTAATCACAGGCTAATCACCCCAAAATCACCTCAGAGTCAATAAAGATTGACTTCTTGTATCCACAGAGTCAATGACATGAATTATCTGACAAAATGCTGGTGTCTTCTACTTGAAAGGAATAATTGGCACCTTAAACAACACTGAATTTATTGACTCCCTTTCCCTTGAGTCCAGGGAGTCTGGTGGAACCGGTGCCAAGATAAATTCCTCCACGCCACTTACTCACAGTTTACCCCCACTCGTGTGATAAATGCAGCCCTGTCAAGCATTCATTGATATTTTTGGAGGGAAATAAAGAATGAATTATACTATTCAATTCCCAAGCCCAGCTTTATGTGGAACACCATGTGCAGCTCCAATCACAAGGGATAAATCCCACCACGAACCAAAAAAAAAAAAAAAAAAAAAGAGGGTTTTGGGGGCAGGAGAACCTCTGTGACCTGATGAGGGGACTCTGTGGGACAAGTTCATGAAGCTCAACGAAGGAATGGCTGGGCATGGATTGTCTGCTACCTATAAATACATTTTGGGAGGCAAATGCCAAGGAATGAGAACTCTTTGGACTGAAGGACATCACTGGCAAAAGAACAAACAGATCTAAATCAGCTGTGAGCAAATCCAGGAGGGAAAACAGGAGAGTGCAGCTGATTAGAAGAACCTGCCATGGGGAGGAACAGAATTAAACACTTTCTATTGACATCTTCCAGTACAAAAAGCAGGGGCTCCAAGAGAGCTGGAGAGGGACTTGGGACAAGGTGTGGAATAACAGGACAAGAGGGATGGCTTCATACTGACAGAGGGCAGGGCTAGGTGGGATATTGGGAAGAAATTCTTCCCTGGGAGGGTGGTGAGGGCCTGGAATAGAATTCCCAAACAAGCTGTGGCCGCCCTATCCCTGGAAGTGTCCAAGGCCGGCTTGGAGCCACCTGGGCTAGTGAAAGGTGTCCCTGCCCACGGCAGGGGGTTGGAATGAGATGATCTTTCAGGTCCCCTCCCACCCAGGCCATTTTTTGATCCTGTGATTCTCAACCAACCCCTTTTCCCTCCAAAATTCCCTTTCATGGTGGTTTCCTGAGCTTCCCACAGCCCAGCTTAGGGAAGGAGAAAATTTTCTCAACAAACACGGACAGACTGAACCAGCTGCTCTCCTGACTTCATTATTATGATGCTGAATTGCCTCGAAGTTCATTGCCCAGCCTCCCCTTTGGCTGCCACTCAACCAAGAGGCCAGAAGAGACAAAACCCACCAGCCTGATGGAAGAACAAATCCCCTTTGACACAATCAGTGTCTCCTGCTAATTGTTCCTGGCTCGTTCTGGCCAGCAATTAGTTTTAATAGCCCAGCTAAGTTAGGTCTGATGATGTGACATCACCATCAATCCCATGAATGACCCATCTGCTGGGGAGCCGAGGGAAAGCGTCATCGGGACCGACCTCAGCCCGTGTTGTGACTGTCAACTCACGGCCTTGCTGCTGTTTTCCAAGTTCAGGAGCAGTTGATTCGAGCCTGAGTTTTATTTTTAGCCCAGTTTACACCCATCCTGTCCAAATTTCAGCTCTTGCTGCCAGCATTTAAGCTGGTCCTGTTGAAAGCAGGAATGAGAAACCTGCAGATGGCCGGCCAGGCCACGGAGGGGCCGAACTGTCCCTGGAAAGCTCTCAGCATTCCTTGATGGAAGCTCAGCAGCCACGCAGTGCAGGTACTTCATTTCAGGGCTTGAAAGCAGGTGGGTTTAAGCTGGGCCTCTGTGCACTGGGAGCACAAGAAGAGCTGAATTCATCATTGTCACGGTCAGAAAAGTCTGTTTGCTTGAGACATTTTCCTGGCCCTGTCACCGAAACGACACCAAACTTTCCATTTAGCAGAACCTTTATCCTCAGTTAGAGCAATACAAGTGTTATGGAGTTTGGTTGAAGCCTCAAAATACTTTTTCGTGGGGACTGTCAATGATTTAAAACAAGCCCATGGTGGGAGCTGTGGGTCATCCTGAAGGACTGACCTTATGGAAAGGATCCCACACTGGAGCAGTTCCTGAAGGATTGACCTCATGGAAAGGGATCCCAAACTGGAGCAGGTTCTGAAGGATTGATCTTATGGAAAGGATCCCACACTGGAGCAGTTTTTGATGGACTGACCTCATGGAAAGGGATCCCACACTGGAGCAGGTTCTGAAGGATTGACCTCATGGAAAGGGATCCCACACTGGAGCAGGTTCCTGAAGGATTGACCCCATGGAAAGGGATCCCACACTGGAGCAGGTTCTGAAGGATTGACCCCATGGAAAGGGATCCCACAGTGGAGCAGTTCATGAAGAACTGTGGGAAAGACCCACTTTGGAGAAGTTAATGGGAACTGTCTCCATGGAAAGGACCCCATTCTGGATCAAGGAAAGAGTGTGAAAATTCCAACCCCTCAGGAGAAAGGAGCAGCAGAGACACCATGTGATGAAGTCCCCCAGTTCCCATTCCCTGTCCCCTTCTCCACTCAGAGGGAGGAAGGAGAGAATTTGGGAGTCAAGTTATACCTTGGGAAGAAGGGAGGGATGGGGGAAAGGTGTTGTAAGGTTTAGTTTTCATTTCTCATTACCCTGTTCTGATTTCCACAGAATTAAGGAATATTCTGATCTGGAAGGACCCACAAGGACCATCCAAGTCCAACTCCTGGCCCTGCACAGGACCATCCCAAGATTCCCACCATGTCCCTGAGAGCATTTTCCACATGGTTTTGTTTGGCAATACATTAAATTAATTTCCCAGAGTCGAGTTTGCCTGGGACAGTAACTGGTGAGGGATCTCTCCCTGTCCTTATCTCAACCCACAAGCCTTTTATTATATTTTATTATATTTTATTATATTTTATTATATTTTATTATATTTTATTATGTTTTATTATACTGTTAGATATGTAATTTATTATATTTTATTGTATTTTCTCTCTCCTGTCCAGCTGAGGAGGGGAGTGATGGAGTATCTTGGTGGGCACCCGACATCCAGTCAGGGTCAACCCCTCACAAGTATTTAGGAGATCTGGGTGTTTTTAAAAAAGGAATGGAAGGCTGAAAGTGCCCCCAAAAAATCTGACTGTTCAAATTCTTCTTTCAGGCCCTTTTCACTCTCCAGTGCTCTAAAGAAGGAAAGATTTTTCTCCTTAGAAACCCCTTTTTAACCATGAACCCCCAACCTCAACCTGCATCAGGAGCTGGACTTCAGTGATCCTCGTGGGTCCCTTCCAACTCAGGATATTTTATGATTCTGTGACATCTGAGGAACTGCCACGAAGCACCAATGGAATCAGAGGCTCTGGGACACCTCCTTTCCTGAAGTGTAAAGTTAATTTGGGGCAGGATGACCCTGTTTTAATCACAGGCCACTTTCACTCTCATTAGAGGTCAAGAGATGAATGTTCATGGAATAATGGAACATCCTGAGTTGGAAAAGACCCACATGGATCATCGAGTCCAGCTCCTGGCCCTGCACAGGACAACCCCAAAAATCCCACCAGGCTGAGCATCTGAGCTCGTGTCATTTCTTGAACCTGAAAAGATGGGTGATCTCCATCATCACCTGGAGATAAAAACTGAGACCAAACCCAGGTGTGATCAACTCAGGTGGTGTTATGGAAACAAGAACGGGCAGTTTCTAGGCTTAAACTGGTCTCCTCATGGAATGTTCTGCTGGAATATGCAGGTGGATACACACACTGTCATTCTCCCTGGCAGAGTTGTCTCTGTATTACATTTATTCTGCTTAATGAGATTATGTTTTATTCCAAAGGAATCACATCCCAGAACTGCCCAACCCTTTCCATGATCCATCTACAGAGAAAAATTGGACAAAAAAGTGGAATGAGATGCTTCAAGTGCAGACATGATCCCAGCTAATCCTGAGATTCAGTGGGATGACTTTCCTTTAGGAGGGTTTTGATCTACTCGGGATGTTTGTATGGGGGCAAGGAAAAGATTCTGTGTTTCCTGGATCCCAAGTAAGCATCCAAACAGCTGGATCCATCCAAACAACACAGGGAAGCAAAAGTAGTTTCCTCCTAGGTGGGTGATCAGTGAAAATCCCCACCACAGACCACCAAAAAAGCAAATTTAGGGGAAAAAAAGGGACAATGTGAAGGCCAGTGCTGAACTCAACAGCAAGGGATTGAGGTGCATCCCTTCACTTCTGCCTTTTTTTTCCACGGAAAACACAATTATCAGGAGCCAACGAGCCTTGGAGGCATTTCTGCCTCTCTGGGTGATCTGAATCTCAAGATCTGGGAATATTCTCTGCTCTTTCCAGGTGATGATTTTGCCAAGGAAAAGAAAAACGCCAGATAAAAAGAGAAAAACCTCCCTGTGTTGCCAAGAGGATCCAGACACTTTTAGGGATCCTATTTGAGGAAGAAAAGGAGAAAATCCTCCCTGTGCTGCCAAGATGATCCAGACACTTTTAGGGATCCTATTTCAGGGGGGACCTTGAGCACAGAGTTTCTACAACAAACCACCTGATGTTCCTTCCTCCAGTTTAGAATTTTTTTTTTTCCCTAAGAATGGGATTTCTGCCTTTCCGTGACCCCTTGGCAGGGTTCCAGGTCTGGAAAGAATTGGGTGAAAGACTTTTTTTTCCCTGGAAACTCCAGATTCCCTTTCCACAGCTCTGGATTTGCTGTGTTTAATTAAACGTGTGTAATCGGGCTTTCTGAACGCAGCGAACCCGAGGAGAAGCAGGAAATACTCGAAAGTTCAAAGCTTCCCTTTAATTCAGCCAATTCTCCTGCATATTCAGCCTTGTTTTGCTCCAGCTGTTGGTTCCTGAGCAGAAGGATGTGGCTCTTTATTCCAACCTCATCCCTACCTTGCCCCCCTCGCCCCCCAGCGGCTTCAACCCCCTCCTTTTAATTATCACTCGAGCCCACGGTTACATGAGTCACAAATTACATCTCCCAGCAGTGCATAATGCTCCTTTTCACACCTCCAGAGGATGAGTCATTAAAAATAGGAGGCAAAAAAAAAAAAAAAATTAAAAAATAAATGTATATTCAACGTTCCCCATTGACAGAAAGAGAAGGAAAAACTTCCAAGCAGAATTTCCTGCTGGACAGATCACTTTGAGGTGGTTTGACTGGCATGGAGTTAACACTGAAGTTTTGGGGTCGTGCTGGAAACAGTGTTGATAACACAGGGATTTTTTTAGGTATTTCCTAGGAGTTCATTTATAAACCAATATTTTTTTGCCTCAGAAAGCACCACAGCAAAGAAACAGAGCTCTTGAGTTTCCCACCACAGCTCTTCCCAGCTGCTTTTAATGGAAAACAGCGGGAAAAGCCGATCTCGCAACAAGGAGAGGGAAGGAAGAGCTGGAGTTCTCCCAGTCAGCCAAAAAGGGCCTCAAGCTGCTCCAAGGGAGGTTCAGGTTGGATAACAGGGAAAATTTCTTCACTGGAAGAGTGGCTGAGCATTGGAACAGACTTCCCTGGGCAGTTATGGAATCCCTACCCCTGGAAGTGGGCAGAAAATGAGGAGATGAGGCCCTTCTTGGTATGGTTTAGTGGACACGGTGTTGTTGGACTTGATGGTCTTGGAGAGCTTTTCCAGCTTTAACGATTCTAAATAAAGGAGGAATCAGTTCCCAGGGCTTGTGAAGATTAACCAGGGAGGGGAGACAGTCACAGCACGAGTGTCGGAGGTTGGGAATGAATGGAAAGCCAAAATTTGCTGCTTGGATGTGGATCTCAAACAGGCACTGAAGGCATCTGGTCTCTCCATCACAGGTGGGCACAGGGTGGGTAGGAGGAGATCTCTTGTCCAGTCCCCTTCTCAAATCAGGGTTGATTTTAAGGAAAATGAGGTTTTTAAAGTCTTATCTGTCTTGATGTAAGTCAGACATCTTGTATATCCAGGAGATATCCAAGGCCAGGTTGGATTGGGCTTGGAGCAACCTGGTCTAGTGGAAGGTGTCCCTGCCCATGGCAGGGAGTTGGAACTGGATGAGCTTTAAGATCCCTTCCCAACCCAAACCATTCCATGATTCTGTGATTCCATGAAGAAATGGCCAATCTAACAAGCTCACAGGGTGATGTGTCCATGGGAAAACCACCCTTGGTGACATCACTGGCAAAAGGTTCTTCATCCCCCAAAGATGATTTGGGAAATTAATTTGGGAAATTAATGGTTTTGTTTCAGCTTCTTTTCATTCTGCAACTCTAATTCATCAAAAAGGGAGATGTTCCCAGGAACATGCACAGGGAAGGGAGATTCCCCTCAATCAGGGATATGGGAATTCAGGTGAATTCCTGCCTGTTGTTTTAGTCAGTGGTGATTGATGAAATGCCGGGAGTGATGCTTCCAGTGGAGATAAATTTGGAGTAAACAGCTAATGAAATAAATGTGAGAGGAAAAGACTGTGGGGATCCATCACCACCTGCCAGCTCAGGAAAACAACTCTCCTCCCCCAGAAGATGCTGAGGAAGCTGCTTGGGAAGCCAAGGTTCTGGAATTATAACATTCCTCACATTTCCACGTCCTGAAATGAGGAGAGGTGGCAGGAAAAGCAGAATCCAGGGAGTTGTCCTTTGAGAATGTCTTTTGCCTTAAAAATCCCTGGAGTTCTTTGTGGCTGTGTCATGGAATGGGTTGGGTTGGAAGTGACCTTAAAGATCATGCGATTCCAACCCCTGCCATGGGCAGGGACATCTCCCACTGTCCCAGGTGGCTCCAAACCCCGTCCACCCTGGCTCTGGACACTTCCAGGGATGGGGTGTCGATGATATCTGGGTGTTTCTCTGCTTGTTCACCACGTCCACCCTGTCTCATGGCACAGTTTGACCCCTGAGTTCTTTCCAGTATCAGAAATTCAGAAAACAACTTTTTTTTTCCCTTCTCCTCCTCTCCTTGTGGACCAACCTGAGGATGTTTCTCCTCCCTTTGCTCCTCCAGGAACAAGGAAATAAATATCAGAACCTTTTCAGCCCTGTTCTTTCTCTACTACTTAAATACACGAGGTATGAATTTTTTTGGTTTAAAAACCTTTATTTTCATGTTTTCCTTTTATTTTCTTTTTAATGTTTACAAGAATGTAATGTGGCTTTGATTTTAAAATCCCAATAATCATATTGTCCACTAGATAGGACCTTGATTGTTCATGAAATACTTTCTTACATCTGCTAAAGATAATAAAGATATTTCAGGTATTATTATTATATTATATTTATTATTATAATAATTAGAAATTATTATTAAAGATTACTATAATGAAATTTTATTATATATTATTATATGATAGTGTAATAAATACATTATATATTTATTATAATAATTAGAAATAATTATTATATATTACTATAATTTATTAATATACATTATTGTAATAAATATATTTTTATTATTATTAGAAATATTTATTATCTATTACCATTTATTATTACTATTATATTATAATAGTAATTATAAATAAATTTATAATAAGATGTATTTATATTATTATATATTATTATAATAAATATGTTATATAAATTTATTATAATAATTATAAATAATTGTTATATTACTATAATTTATTATATTATATATTACTGTAATAAATATATTTCATATTCATTATTAGAAATTATATATTACCATTTATTGCTACTATATTTATTATTATAATAATTAATTATAATTATACATTATTACAATAAATTTATCATAATAATGCTTATTATTATATTATTGTAATAAATATATTATATGCTTATTATTATAATTAAAATAATTATTATATATTACTATATTATTATATAATCCTGTAATAAATATGTTATACATTTATTTTAACAATAATTAGAAAATATTATTATCTGTTATTGTAATAAATGTATTATAATAATTTATATTATTATATATTAGAAATATATCACATATTTATTAGTAGAGATAATTTATTGGTTTTGTTATTGTTATTGTTGTTGTTGTTATTATTATCATTATTATTATCACTATTATTATTCTACATCATTGTTAATTAAATAGCACAATGCAGAAATCTTCCTAAAGGGATTATCCATGATGGAATTCCCCGAGTTTGTGCCCAGGGACCACCAGAAGGAGGGGCTGGGTGTGCAGAACTTCAGCATAAAGGGAATTGAATCAGCGAGTTCTTCATTTTGCAGATTAAGAAATGGGATGATCAGACATTGATTGGTCCACTCAAAACCAGAAAACCCACCGGGGTCACTCACTGATTAGAGAGAATTAAAGGCTAAACCAAAACAATTTGATATTTTTCAGGCGACGTGACCCGCCCTGTCTTTATTTCAGCGTCACATGTGGGTCCTTCTGCTTTGTATTCCCCACAGGAAAGTGGGAATAAGAACATATCCCAGATCTGTATCCCAGGGGATCACACTGCTTTAAACTGAGTGGGTTTATCTTGGAGAATACAGATATTAAAACATCCTGGGGATCACTGCATTTAGTGCTCTTACACCCCCCCTTTGCATCAAAAACAATATCTCCTACAATCCTTTACTTTCTTATCTTCTCCACTGGGAAAAATCATCTGCCCTGGAAAAAACAAACAAATAAACCAAAAAAGAATGTAAATTGGAGTGTTGGTTTGGTTGGATTTTAATTTTTAAATGTATATATTTATGCTTGTGGTAGAGAAAGGAAATTAAAAGTGCCTGTTCTGTTTGTGGAGGTGAAAGGGTTGGTTGAATAATTAAGAGATAGGAAAGGGAAAAAAATTATACATATAAAAATATATATATTATATATGTAAATATATTATTACAATATATGTGATTATTATATATATTGTATATCATATAAAATATAAATATGAAATATATTGGATATTATGTAAAATATCATCATAATGTATAAGTTATTATATATTATATATTATATATTATAATTATATATTTTATACTTATATATTATTTTTCATTTTATATATTATACATTTTATTTTATATATTACATGTATTTTATATATCAATCGATTAATATATATCAATATATCAATATATTATAAATTATACATAAATATATTATTGCATATAAAATATTGTTATAAATTAATATATTCATTATTATTGTAGAATATATATATAATTTATATATATTGGACTTGATTTTGTCTCCCCCAGGGTGATTAAAAAAATTTTAAAACTCCCACAGAAATAAAAAACAAAAAATAAAAATACAAAATACAACATTAAGAATAAAGAAATAAAAAATAAAAAAATAAAAATAAAAAGTAAAAATAAAACCATAAAATAAATATTAAAAAATTAAAAATAAAAATTAAAACTAAAATTAAAAATAAAGATGTTAAATAAAAATAAAAATAAAAACAAAAATATAAAATTTAAAATTAAAAATAAAAATAATTTTAAAAATAACAAATAAAAATTAAAAGTAATAAAAAATTAAAATAAAAATAATTTAAAAATAAAATATAACTTTAAAAAATAAAAATAAAGATAATTAAAAAAATTAAAATTAACATTAACAATAAAACCTAAACAAAAAAAACATAAGAAATAAAAAATAAAGAGTTTTTTCTGGTGTTTAATGAAATCCTGCAGCAGGATTAACAATCAGTCAGAAAGGGGGAAGCTCCAAGAAGGGTCTTTGTGCACTGGGTTTTCCATGTTCTCCAGGAATTATATGAATGGACAGGTTTTGTAAAATGCATGAGAATTTTCCAGTTCCCCCCAGAGCCTCGGGAATGACCACTGAGCAAAGTTCCAGTGGAAAATGCCAAAGGAGGAGCCTAAACCTTGTTCATTTGTTTTATAACAGAGTGAGATTCCACATTTTGATACACTGAAAATTCCCTTTTAGAACTATTTCATAAAAACAGAGTGAATTTCACACCTTAATCCACTGAAAATTCCCTCATAACTATTTATTTATTTCATAAAAACAGGGTGGATTTGACATCTCAATACACTGAAAATTCCCTTTCAGAACTATTTATTTTACAAAAACAGCGTGAATTTCACCTCTTAATCCACTGTAAATTCCCTCATAACTATTTATTTCAAGAAACAGAGTGGATTTGACATCTCAGTACACCGAAAATTCCTTTTAGAACTCTTTATTTTATAAAAACACAGCGGGATTTCCCATTTTAATAGACTGAAAATTCCCTTTTGTAAAACTGTGTTATTTTTTTATGCTCTTTCCCGCTTTTTACTGACCCCATTTCAAGGTCCCACTCAAACCAAAGGGCCAACAAACTGGTATAAACTGATTTACAACACCCACACACTGCGTATTCCTGTTTTTTAACCACACTGGTTAAAAGTTCCTGGGATTTTTTTTTTTCCCCTCCACATTTTGTCTTGGAAGTGTGAGGAGCACAATTTGTGGCCACTGTGCCACCACGCAAGCAACTAAAATAACATTTTATTGTTATTCCAAATCAACATTTATTGTGGTCTGGCCCTGGAAATCCCTGGAAAACCAACCAGTCTCACCAATTTCAGTGGATTTTAGCCCAGTTTGGTGCTTAACTCAGAGCTTGTGGGCGTGTTTTCCATAAGGAAAGGTACTGGCTCCTTCTAATTCCTGGAAATTAGGTTTGCACTGATCAGTCTTTTCTCTTCTTCCAGTTAATTCCCTCTCCTATTTCCCCATTTTTACCATCCCACAGTCTGAATTTTTGAGGGATAGTTATCTCTGGTTATGCTGTTTCCTTGCACCCCAACATCCATCTAATGGTTTATGAACCTGAGCCTTGGGATACCCTTAAAAACTGGGATCCCACGCCTGAAATCACAGCAGGGAACTGAGGGAAAGGCAAAAATCGGAGCTGCTGCACTGACAATACCTCAGGAAGTCAGAGAGCTTTTGATTTCAGGCTCCTGGATTTCCACCCAGGGCTGTTCCCTTTTGCCTTCCTTCAGGAGAGGGATATTTATTTACACATATATGGATTATAAATGAACACAAAGCAGCTCTGCTGTGCAGACAGGGAGGTCGTGAAGCTGCTGAGCTGCTGTTGAAGACCAGTCAAGGCTGGAGGGGCACACTGAGAGGAGGTTTAGATGGGATATTGGGAAGAAATTCTTCCCTGGGAGGGTGGGGAGGGGCTGGAATGGAATTCCCAGAGAAGCTGTGGCTGCCCCTGGATCCCTGGAAGTGTTCAAGGTCAGGTTGGATGGAGCTTGGAGCAACCTGGGATAGTGGGAGGTGTCCCTGCCCATGGCAGGGGGGGCATTAAAGATCTTGAAAGTCCCTTCCAACCCAAACCATTCCATGATTCCATGACTCTGTGATCTCAGAAACAGCAGCTTCACTACCAGGGCCTTCTTCATCCTCAACAAACCTCTCTTTCCCACTTTTGGGGGGTATTTGATCCCAGAAAGCTGATCTGTGACCTAAAACCCCAGTCACAGCCATGGGCACTCCAGAAATGTCCCCAGGGAAATATTTCCATCAGCCTCCAGACATAACTTGCAAACACCAGATCATGTTCCACACCCAGTGAAACCCAAATTTCCAACCTAAGTAAAGTTTTCAAAGTTCCATCCTGCCTTTTCTTTCCTGAATCAAAATGAGAATGAAATAAAAAAAGGATTAATCACAAATAACCTCAATTTTTGACTCAATTACTACAGTGAGAGCCTGATTAAAAGGAGAGAAGTTTTAGAACTTGGTCAAAAAAATATGGGATGTCATCACATCTGTCAATGGAATAGGATTTACTATTGGTAATTTGATAATATTCAGTGGCCCCAATAAGACCAGAGGCTAATACAGAGATTTCCTGTGTCTGGGCAACACAGTGGGTTATAAGAAATTCAAATCTCAGCAATTTATATCCCAGAAATTTATATCTCAACAATTTATATCCCAACAATTTAAATCTCAATAATTTAAATCTCACAGTTCCAAGAGCTGAGAAACACAGGGCAAGACTCTCCTTCCAGTGACACATTTCAAGTCCTGTGGATTGTCCTGGATCTTCCAGCCCTCCAGGAATGCCCAGTTTACTCCTTGGTCTGCAGTTTCCAAGCTTTTGAACGACTTCCCTGGATGGAAATCAATGAAATTCCTGCTTCCAAGACTAAAATGGAACCACCCCCCCAAGAACATACCAAGGATGCAAGTGCTGAAATGATGCCAGGCTGGGAAATGTGAATCCTGACTTCATCCTTCCCTTGGGCATATTCCCTGCCTGTAAAAAATAACTTCAGGACGAGCAGGACGTGTCTTGTCATGGAACTGTGACTCAGCTCCCTGAGCATCCTGAATATCCAGGGAAATACAGCTCTGGGAAGTGGGATTTTAGAGAGTCTTGGGCAAAAATCTCATAGGAAAGGCAAGATGTGAAGGGAAAAGCAACGGTGTCGAATCCAAATACCAGTGATGGACGTGAGGTGCTGTTGAGAACCCTGGGAATGTCTCCAGTTGGCTCATTTAATCCTGGAGAGGAGGTGGAGGCTGATGGAGGACGAGGGGTGAAACTGATAAAGTCTGATGAGATTTAAATTAAAACAATAAATACATTCCAGCCTCTCCTTCAGTTGATGCTTCAGGGTTGGTGCTGATTTACAGCGTATTTTGGAGGTCCCACACACACTTGTGAGACACAGAAAATGCTGAAGGAAGAACTTCAGAAGTCCTGGAGGGACTGGTGTGTCCAAATTTCCATTAACCAGGAGGAAAACAGAATGAAAACCCGGGTGGTGGTTTTGCAATCTCTCTGTGGCTTTGCCCAGGGAAATTGTGGATTCCCCATTGCTGGAAGTGTCCAAGGCCAGGTTGGACAGGACTTGGAGCAACCTGGGATAGTGGAAGGTGTCCCTGCCCACGGCAGGGGGTTGGAATGAGATCATCTTTGAGGTCCCTTGCAACCAAACCATTCCATGATTCTGTGCCAGAAATCCAACGGGATTGGAAAAAAAATACGAATTTCCAGCAGCTAAAAACATTCCCTGACATGTTTTTAATTTACTTTTGGAGGCCAAACCAGGGTGAAACAGGTCATGGTTTAGCAGTAGCTCTGCTTGTAAAGGGGGAGCAGATGATTTCTGGGATGAAATGAGTTGCAAACATTAAAGTGCACATCCTGCATCCCAAACACCTGGAGATGAGGTTTCCCAGCCTGTTCCAGGCTGGTTTGCACGTCAGTTAACAATTTATTCAGCTGCCAGCAGTGAAATATCAACTATTTCAAAATGAGACTGTAATTCCCTTCTTTGCATTGCTAAAGAGGCTGCAGAGGCTCCAATATCTGATCTCGTGTGACTGTAACAGCTTCATTCGAGTGGAATTGTGGAATTAATCCATGGGAAGGTCAAGACACCCATCCCACCAAGCCAGTTCCCAGTTGATGCCACTGAGAATCCTGGAAAACTTCCATAGTTTTTTCTGATGCACAATAAGAAACTGGGATCACCTGAGGGGAGTTATCTGGATATTTTTCACATTAAGAGCACTGCAGGTTTTATTCACTCAGTGAAGGGGTGTGGAGCCAGATTTTGGAGGGATAGAAGATTGTGCAAGGCCTTGAATTCAGTCAGGACAGACTGAGAAGCTGGGATGGAATTTGGATGAAGAATGGGAATATTAACAAGGCACTGAAATATGATGCAGAAGATGGAGACAGAGCAGGAGATTTTCCCCTCAGAAATTTCCACACCACCCAGGAAGAGAGAAGTAAAGTGGAAATATTGATGGGACATGAAAATTCCAGGCTCTCTCTGCCACCGAACTGGCTCAGCTGCATCTCTTGGCTGAACATCCAGCTGACATGTTGTCCATCCAAAGGGTCCCCTCTGATGTTTGGCTTGTCCACCACGGTAAAGTTTGAGTCAGGCCATGACAAAGCTCCTCCCTGCAACCAAGAGAGCCTGCAGGGCTCAAGAAGCACTTGGAGGATTTCAGGGGTGTCACTCCTGGGGCTGTCCTGTGCCAAGAGTTGGGCTTGGATGATCCTCGTGGCTCCTTTCCAGCTGGGGATATTCAGGATAAACCATCATCAAAGCCAGGGCAGGGCTGTCATTTTGCAGATGTAAAACTTGGGTTTCCTTGTCACAAAAAAAAAGAGCAGGGATGAAATTAGAATTAAAATGGCTTGTTTGGGTTCATGAGCTGTGCCTGGGGATCTCCAGTGGTAGGGGAACACCCTTCATTCCTGAGGGATGAAGGGACATGAGCAGGGTGTTTTCCCACATCTCTGCCTGCAGTGCAGTCACCAAAGTGGCACCTGAGTGCCCTGCAAGAGTCAGTGAATCTCCTCACATCTCCTGGCTGTATTTACTGTGCATGACTTATTTAACACAATCCAGGCCTTGGGAATCTGAGAGGGACCCAAAGCCCAATTTGTGCAGTGGCACAGTCACTTCTGCTCCTCTTGGGCACAGCTGGAGACCCGAGAATTGCCCATTTAAGTGCAATAAAATCAAACCCCATGTAAGCCATTACTTGCTATTAAAGCTTCATGCAGCAGGAGAGCAGCAGAGATCCCTGTTCTCCTTCCCTTTTCCAAATCAAGAGACGTGTTTGAAGTTCTCTCAACAGTTCCAGCGAAAATCCCAAGGAAAGTAGGTCAGGAGGAACTCTGGAGGATGGCAAAAGGCCTCTTATGTAAAGGTGGAGTTTCCCACTTGCCTCCTGGTGAACACTGAGTTATTTCCCAGCTAGTTGGTGCTTGGTGTGGGATGGTTTCAGCTGCATCACCATCATCAGCACACAACCAGACTGATTTGGGAACAGCAGAGCAGGGTGATTGGCAGGAGCTAAAGAAAGCCCACAGGAATTTGGGAATCACTTGCCTCGCCCAGCTCTCATCAGGGGACAAACTGCAGCACAAGGACTCCACAACTCCCTTAAAGGGGGGTGCAGACAGGCAGAGTTGGTCTCTTCTCCCATTAACAAGCAATAGAACAAGAGGAAATGATCTCAGGTTGTGCCAGAGTAGGTTTGGGGTGGATATTGGGAAAGATTTCTCCACAGAAAAGGTTCTCAAGCATGGCAACAGGCTGTCCAGGGAAGTGGTGGAGTCCCCATCCCTGGAGGGATTTAAAAAGCACGTGGATGTGGCACTTGGGGACATGGGTTAGTGGTGGCCTTGGCAGTGCTGGGTTAATGGTTGGACTCCATGACCTCAGAGGGCTTTTCCAGCCACAATGACGGGTGCTCAAAGAGCCTCTGAGGAGCAAATAATCCCCTTGGCCCTACATGAGCCCTGGGACCTTCCCCAGCCCTGTGTCCTCCTCAGGTCAAGGTGCAGAATCATGGAATGGTTTAGATTGGAAGAGACCTTAAAGATCATCCAGTTCCAACCCTTGCCATGGGTAGGGACACCTTCCACTAGCCCAGGTTGCTCAGAGCTCCATCCAACCTGGCCTGGGACACTTCCAGGGATGGGGCAGCCACAGCTTCTCTGGGCAACCTGTGCCAGGGCCTCCCCACCCTCACAGGGAAGAATTTCTATGGATGTTCTCCCTGATTTCCCCATGAGATCCCCACTCCTGGAGCTTGTCCACGTCCCTCTGGATGTCCCCATCCTTCAGGTATGTCACAGCACCCTCATCCTGCTGTCATTTCAGACTTGCTGAGGGTGCCCTCGATCCCTGTCCTGATTCCACGTGTCTCTTCCACCATCACAGAAACCCTCACACTTCCCTCAGAAGGACACTTTCCAAAGTGAACTAAAAAAGCCACTTGGAACTGAAGCAAATTGACATCAACAAAACATTTCCATTGTCAGCCTGTTTGTTTTTTTAGTGTTTAATTTTTTTAAAGAATTCAACTTTCCCTGAGCAATTAAGGCAACTTTCCCCCCCACCCAGAGGAGGAAAGAGCTTTCCTCGTGGTATTTTTGCACAACTGAAGGGGCCGTTGTTGCCCTTCCCGTGCGCTCAACTTTCCCCACAATGCAGATAATTATAAAGATCTGGGCTGTTATAAATAAGTCTGTAAAGGGGCTGGATTTTTTTCTAAATGGGTGTACATGTTCCTGCCATTATATCCTGGAGAAAGCTGGGAGTGCTGGTGGCGTAATAAATATAATGGGATGAGTTAAATGTCAGCACAGAGTGGGTGAGTTTGGTGTTATTCCAAACATTCTTGCAGGGGAGAAAATTTCAAGAATTCACTGATGAAAAAAAAGCAAATGGCTTCAAATGATGTTTTTTCCCTTTTAGAAACTTCTCTTCCTGAAGATTAAAAGAATGTCACAGGTAGCCTCAACTTCCCAGATTTATTTTGGTTTTTCTGCCTAGAACTGCCATTTTCAGGGATGGTTTACCCATCCTTTTCAGGTTGGATTCCATGTCTGCTCTTGCCAAGAAGCATTTTTGCTGGAATATTCCTGCTGAATAAGCCTTAAATTATTTCAGCTCCTTGTCAGAATAAAATCACTGCTTTCAACAGACTTCCCAGGACCTCAAAGGAGAGAAAACACAGCAAGTCAATCCAGGAATGACAATTTTAGGTCTTCAGTCTTCCCAGACGTTGCAGTTTTATGTTAAATATCTTCATTCTTCGGACTTTTTTAATTCCTTCTGCAGGTTTAAGTGATGACTTTGTGCTTTCCAGCCCTCTCGAAGTCACCAAGACCTTTTCAAGTGGAAAAGGGCTTTTTCTTGGAGTAACTCCTGGGATTAAGGGAGGTGAGTTTGTGGCTGCAGCTCAAGCAGCGCTTCCACCGAGACACCTCCCTCCTTCCTACCCTTCAGCATCTCCGAGATCAAACTGTGCTGTGGCACTCAGGGAAAAGCCAGAAGAAAAGGTCAAGGAGGCTAATTTTGTAATTAAAGGGATGCAATTAAAGGGATGAGTCATTCCACCAGTGAGCTGGGAACCTCAGCTTGTCTCTTATCTGTGTGCACACACCAGTGGCTGCTGGAAGCAGGGGGATGGATCCTTCCTTCATGTGAATGTTAAACATCTGTCTGGGACTTGCTAGGAAAAAAAAAAACACAAAAAACCAGACTTTTTAGACTTCACAGCCCCTAAAGAGGCCTCACAGATTGTCCCTGTAAACCAGTTCCATCCATGCTCTTCCCACCTTCCCTTCTTCACGTTGTGTTTCTTCTGGGCATCATTTACCTCAAAAAAAACCCCAAAACAACAAAGGAGTGGAGTTTTCCTGACAAGGATGCACCTGGAAAGCTGCTGGGAGAGGTGCTCTGGAAGGTGCAGAAAGGGAATTATTGTAGAGGAGAAAGAAGAAGCAGCAGTGAGGACCTGGGAGGAAGATCATGAACCTTGGGAGATAAAACCATTCTGGTGGAACCATCATGGAATGGTTTGGGCTGGAAGGGATCTGAAAGATCACCTTGTTCCAACCCAGGGACACCTTCCACTAGCCCAGGCTGCTCCAAGCCCTGTCCAACCTGGCCTTGGACACTTCCAGAGATGGGGCAGCCACAGCTTCTCTGGGAATTCTATTCCAGCCCCTCACTGCCCTCACAGGAAAGAATTCCTTCCTAATATTTAATCTAAACCTGCTCTCTTTTAGTTTAAAGCCATTCCCCCTGTCCTGTCACTCCATGTCTTTGTCCAAACACCCTCTCCAGCTTCCAAGAGGATCATCTGCTGATGATTCCAGCAAGAAGGAGGAATCCTGTAACTCAGATGACAGATTCCCCCTCTTGGCCTGTCATTTTGATTCAAAAAGAGGAGATTCCTGGGTGTTGCCTCATCCCTTGCAGTGGGGCTGTGCTTTCCTGAGTTAGTCCTGGAGCTCAGGAAGAGCAAAGGCAGATTGATGTGGCTGAGCAGGTCCTCCAGAGACCAACATCATCCAACAAATTTAGGGCCAGCTCATCTAATTAGAAAGGAAAGAGATATTCCACTCGTGGCAGTGCACACTCAGCCTATATATAAACACAGGGATGTGTCTGGGAAAGGAAGCAGCTCTTATTCCTAATTAACTGCTGGCTCTCCTGGCTGGGCTCCAGGTTCAGCTGGCAGATGGTGATGAGCCATCTCCTCTCCCCTGCCTTTACTAATGACCTATCCAAGAGCTTCCTCCGTGTGCTGCAGGGTCTCCTGGAGCCCAAGGGCAGCCCCTGGACTGGGTTTGTCCTTAAATCCTGAATATCTGAATCCTGGCTCATTAATGCCCGGGGTGTTGAAGGGCTCTGCTGCAATTAAGTCTTCGACTGGCAGAGGATTTGTCTGGAACAGCTAAATCAGGACTGACTCGTGGTGGAGGCTCAGGGAAGTGGGATGAAAGGAGGGTTGTGAAGTGGCCACAATCCCCATCTCCACCCTAAAGGGGCACATCCCCATCTCCAGCCCAAGCCCCATGAATACAGGACAAGAGGAAAGCCCTTTCTCCCTCATTGTTCTCTCCTTGGTTTCTCACCTCCAAACAGTGGTGGTTACTCCCCCTGGGCTGGCTGGAATTGCTCCCTGACCCATTTCCAGAGGACTTCATGCCTGAAGTGCATTGGAGATGAGGAAGGCACTCTCTGCACTGGTTAATGAGGGTCATTTCTCCATGAAATGATAGTTTAAATAAATTTGGAAAGGTACATTTGTGCCCAGCAGTGAAGCACCACAGATGCCTGAGCCAGTGCCAGTCAAGGTAACCCTAAAACTGGAACCAGTCCTACCTCTTGTATCCTCCAGAGATGTCAGAGGGAGCAATTTTCACCTCCAAACCACGATGGTTGAGGTTTTCATGCTCGTTTGGAGGTGTCCTGCAGCCTTTGTGTCAGGTTCTGCAGGGCTCTGCAGAACCTGCCCATGGTGGGAGGTTGGAACTAAAAGATCCTTCCAAGCCCAAACCATTCCATGGTTTTGTGTCGTCATCACCCAGCCAGGAAGGGAGAGCAGGATCTGTTGCGCAGGGAATGTTGGTCCCACGAGGAGGTGAGAGTGATGGGCAGAATCCTGGATGGGAAGGAATAACCAAGATAAAAAGGAGCATCAGGTTTGGACTCTCATGCCCAGCTCAGGGAATGTCCAAGCACTTCATGGAAGTTGGGGAAGTGGTCCCACTCCAGAATCCCCTGAAGGAGCTGTACTAGAGAACACCATTCCTGCTGCAGCCCCTGAAATCCTCTCCTACATCCCCTGCCAGCAGCTCCTTTTCCCTCCCCTCCTGTGGCTGAGCTACAATTATTCCAGGGAAACCTCAGGATCCATGGATTGAACTCCAAGACTCCCAGTTTTATCCTCAGCTTTGCCAGTGGGGTGACCTCAGGCAAATTTTTACTGCTCTGTTCCTCAATTTCCCTGTGTTTATCCAGGAGAATATTCCCTCTGGGTTTGCCTCTCTTCTACCTCTCTGTCCCCTGGAGCAACAACCTTATCACTCATCAGCTCTTCCCACACACCTGCTCCCTCCACAAGTCTTTCCTCTCCAATTATCCATCTTTCCTCCCAAATTTCCTCCCCATTTAACACCTCAAAGACAACTGGAAGCTGTTTTTGCTCTCAGCTCTTCTTCTGTTCCAGGCTCCTGCTTCCATTTCAGACCCCAGAGCTCCACACTTCTCCAGCTGCATCCCACAAATGATATTCCTTCCCTGGGAGCACTGAAATCCTTTGGGATAAGCCATTGAGGAATGTTCAGTAAGACCAGCTCTGATGACATCACCCCGTAATCAATATTCCCAGCAGCACGTTTTTCAGATGGATCACTGAGGTCACAAGGAATGAGAGAGGGTTTAAACCACTTGTCCCTTCTCAATCCTTCCTCATTTCCTCTCTGTATTCTATATCCTGGCTGTGTGGAAGATATTCCAGAATTCTTCCTCTATTTATGTCCTTTTTATTCCCTTTTTATTCCCAGCGCTGAATAATCCACCTGAATTATTTCCCAATATTCCTATTTGAAAATCTTCCTGTTGTCATTTTTTTTTTAACTTTTTTTTCATCACAGGGTGGTTTGAGTTGGAAGAGACCTTAAAGATGATCCAATTCCATCCTTCTACCATGGGTAGGGACACCTTCCATTAGCCCAGGTTGCTCCAAGCCCCATCCTTGGACACTTCCAGGGATGGGGCAGCCACAGCTTCTCTGGGCAACCTGTGCCAGGGCCTCCCCACCCTTTAAAAGGTCTTTTCCCACCCAAACCATCCCATGATTTTATGAAAAACAAACCCAAAACCAAATAAACCTCACCAGAGACAAAAATCTATTGCCAGGAGACAACATATAAAGTAATATATAGAGCCTGGAGACAAGATATAGAACCCTGCTAAAGGAAGTTTAACCACTCAAATTCATTTAAAAAAAAAAAAAAAACAACTATGAATCCAAATCCCTTCCTTAATTCCTTGCTTAAAATAACAGCGAGTTTCCTCCTTGCTTCCATTTTTTTTTCCCCTCACAAAAGAGGGAAAGCAAAGGCTTCACAAGCCTTTATGATGAATTGAAAGCAGTTAGAGCAGGCAAGGTATTTACAAGTTGGGTTTAATAGAGAGGTTTATCAAAGGCAGTGTAATTACCAGGCAGTTTGGGTGGCTGAAAATAGAGCTGTTATATTAAAATATATATATATATATATATATATAAAAGTCAGGAAAAAGCCAGAGGAGGAAATAAAAGAGGAATTTAAAGGGATGTGTAAAAATAAGTGGCTTTCAAACCAAAGTGGTGTCTCAGTTCTCCTTACACAGAGCAACAAGTGTATTAGGACAGGACAGGAGGACCAAGGAAAGCAAGGAATGTCTGTATTAGTGGGAATAAATAAAAGCCATAAAAGGTCTGGAGGGGTGGGGGGGTGTCCCTATCCAGTGTTTGAGGGGATAATTGTTTAAAAACAGGAGTTGTATCCTCAGCCAAGATGAATGGGGCTCCCACCCATTTAAGGTCAAGTCTGTCCTTCAGTGTTTTGCCAGTTGGTAATTAAAAATTAAAACATTGGGACAGCAGAGCAGTGCTGGGGGCTGTTTTATCACAGAGATCAGCTGCAGGTGATCATGGAATCAGGAATGGTTTGGGTGGGAAGGGACCTTCAAAATCATCTCATTCCAACCCCCACCTTCCACCAGCCCAGGTTGCTCCAAGGCTCATCCAACCTGGCCTTGAACACTTCCAGGGATGGGACAGCCACAGCTTCTCTGGGAATTCCATTCCAGCCCCTCCCCAGCCTCCCAGGGAAGAATTTCTTCCCAATATCCCATTTAAATCCACCCTCCTTCAGCTCAAAGCCACTCCCCTCCCTTATCCTATCCAAAGCAGGGTGCATTTAATGTACATTTAATGAGGAGCATGAACTCAACACGGGATTTTGCCAAATTCCAGAGCAGACCCTAAAGCTCCTCCAACCCTAAATCCCACCACGGTCATCATGGATATGGCACATTTTGAGCTGCAAACCTTCCCATTTCACCCCTTGAAGGGTGACATTTCAGCACAGAGGGAAAATTAACCTTTTCCTGTGTGTTTTTCCCCTGGCTGAGGGGCAGAGCCTCTTAATCCCAGGGAACAACAGGGATTATACCCCTGATATGCTCAATCATTCAACCAATGCACTTTTGCTGCACAAATTAACCAGGAATGTCTCGCCACAGATTTGTCTTCGAAACTGGGTGGTTGTCCAACTGTGCAGCTTAAAGTCATTAAAAAGCAAATTAAGAATTACAAGCCCCTGATTTGGAAATTTCTTACAGAAAACAGGAATTTCCAGATCAAAGCAAGGCCATGCAAAGCTGGGTGGAAAAATATATAAATATTCCTAATAATTAATATAAAGATAAAAATATAAATAATATATATATAAAATATAAAGACTTCCTAGTAGCATTATTTGAATGCTTTAATTTTATAATTAAAATTAGTTATTAGTTGCTAGCTATTAATGAATAGCTTGATTGTTGTTATGAGTTGTTAGATATCAGTTAGTTTAATTTTATGAACATTACAAGAGGACGAACCTAATCCTGTTGAAATTCTTTGGGGTTTTACAAGAAACATTAACAGGGGGCAGATATTTTGAGTTAAATCATGTTAAAGTTGCTGGTGATGACGGAGAAGGAAATGGGAGCCCCTGTGTCCCCAAACATGGGGATTTGAGCATCTTCTCTTCTGTAATCCCAAATATAAAGTTCCATTATTACAAATATGCTCAGTTTATCACTTTATTTCCAGGCAAACTCTATGGAAAAGTTCATCTGATTTATAGGTTCAGGGGTTGCCTAAACCAGCCTGATTTTGTGCCGTCTCTGACGGGGCTGTTCCGATTCTTTCTGTCCCACTCACTTGGGCCCTTTTCTTTTGATCCTTCTTCCCATTCCTTTTGATCCTTCTTCTCCCCTTGATCTCTCCTGGCTGATTATCTGCAGTTAAAAACCTTCCCTTGGATAACTCTGCAAGACTTTGTCTGTCCTGCTTCATCCCCATCAGCATCAGTTTATAACTTATTATTTAATGGTTTCAAACTGACAGAGAGGAGGTTTAGGTTGGATATTGGGAAGAAATTCTTCCCTATGAGGGCAGTGAGGCCCTGGAATGGATTTCCCAGAGGATCCCTGGAAGTGTCCAAGGCCAGTTTGAAGCAACCTGGTCTATGGAAGAGATCCCTGTCCTTTATCTCAGTGGTAAAAATAGCAATTCAAAAATAGACCTAAACCAAACCAAGCAAATCAAAAACACGTCCAGGGGTATTTAAATTATTAAGAGGAGCTTTTCCAAGCAGATGTTTGACACTTTGGAATGTTTAAACAGGTTTCCATGGCTTTAGAAAGAAATGGCTAGAGGGAAAGAGCAGAACTGCCTGAATTCCTGCAGGATTTATGTTCACCCCTCTGGCCCTGTGCTGAGAGCAATTCCTCCCCTTTGGCAACAACCTCACCTCCAAAAAGGCTTCCAGCCTTGAGGTGAAGACCTCAGTGAGGAGATGGACCTGTTGGAGATGATCCAGGGAGAAGTAAAACCCATCAGGACCAGAAAATGTGGCCATGGAGGAAAGAGCAAAATCCTGAGGTTGTTTAGTCTTGGAAGGCAAAGACCTGAGGCTGAAAATGGGCCGAGGTTTGGCAGGTCATGATTTGGCACCAAAATCCGCAAAAGGCTGAGAAACGGTGGGAGAAATCCATAAAGACAAACCTTTCATGGGAAAGCAGGATGGTGTGGACGCCACAATGCCACAGGCAGCCAAAATTAGGGCGATGTTGTGGAAGAAAACAGCTTTTTTCTGGGTTATAATCATAGAATTATGGAACAGTTTGGGTTGGAAGGGACCCGAAAGATCATCCCGTTCCACCTCCTGCCATGGGCAGGGACAACTCCCACTATCCCAGGTTGCTCCAAGCCCCGTCCAACCTGGCCTTGGACACTTCCTGGGATGGAATTTGGATGAAAAGTTTCACTTTCCCCGTGCAGCCACCAAGGGCCAATGTCAGAGGGGGCACATGAGCCAGATGGACACTTTGGTCCGACTGGGAATGATTGTTCTCCCCTTCCCAAGCAGCAGGAGCCCCACAACTTCCCCAGGTACTTCTCTCCAATCAGTCCTACTGCTAAAAATAACTTCTGCTTATCCCTGCTCAAATCATTCCAGTAATTAATAGAAAATTAATTCAAGGCAGGCTGCGATGCCCCTGAGAGCAAACGACCTTGCTTTGTGCAGGGAAGACAAATTAGCCAAGGTCCATCCAATGTGATCCATCAAAACGGGAGGAACAGGCTGTCCCTGAACTCCTGCTTTTATTTATCCACACAGCTTTGTGTCCCACAGGGGAAGAACACCTTTCCTGCTCCCTCTTTATCTACTCCCTGGCCAGTAATCATATCATCCTTGATATTTTCTTGGAATTCTTGACATTTTCTGCAATGGTTTCATCTTTGTATTGTTGTTGTTCACCTCTAGAGGGTGTTCCTGCAGTTCTGTAAGTCTGCACCTGGCTTGTGCAGTTCCATTCCTGTCCATCCCTCTATCCACCTGCCCATGGATCTGACTGGTCATCATCCTGCCCAGGTCCAACAAGGAGAAACTTCTCAAAGGTCTGGACACGCTCTCAGTTTTGTGAAAGTTGGTCAGACTGAGGAGAAACACCGAAATGGGTGGTCCCACCAAAGGATCTCAGCTCCTCAGCCACTCTTAGAAGCAACATCCAGCTGGACAGCAGGGAAATCCATCCCCTGCTGATGCCTTTGGCTCAGCCAAAGGGGAAGGAATCACGTGAGGGAGCCCAAAGGCAGGTGATGATGCAGGAACAGGGAGCTGGGAGCTTGGAGGACTGAGGGTACAGGGGAAGGGGAAGTTAAGATTCATTAGTTTGGAAAAATGTCAGGATTTTGGGTTGAGGATTCTCCCCCTCCACTCCAACCTTGTGAGATCCCACCTGGAACTCTGTGTCCAGCTCTAAGTTCCACAACATCAGAAGGATGTGGAGATGCTGGAGTGAGTCCAGAGGAGGCCACAGAGATTCTCCAAAGTCTGGAGCTCCTCTGCTCTGGAGCCAGGCTGGGAGAGCTGGGAATGTTCACCTGGAGAAGAGAAGGCTCCAGGGAGACCTGAGAGCCCCTTCCAGGGCCTAAAGGGACTCTAGGAGAGCTGGAGAGGGACTGGGGACAAGGGATGGAGGGACAAGACACAGGGAATGGCTTCCCACAGCCAGAGGGTAGGGAGAGATGGGATATTGGGAAGAAATTCTTTCCTGTGACAGTGGTGAGAGGCTGGGATGGAATTCTCAGAGAAGCTGTGGCTGCCAATCCCTGGAAGGGGGTTTAAGGCCAGGTTGAACGGGGCTTGGAGTAACCTGGGCTAGTGGAAGGTGTCCCTGCCCACAGCAGGGGGTTGAAACTGGGTGATATTTCAGGTCCCTTCCAACCCAAACCATCCAATGACTCCATGAAAGGTCCCCTCTGGCTGTGCCTGGGTTCAGGCTCTACAAATCCGTCTCCTCCATTTGCAGATGTCCCCTGGGCACAGTGTGCTCTGGCCAGATACAACACTCCAGTGGAGTCAGGTGAGCTCTTTGTTAGTGCCTGACACGGGAGGAAATTCAGAGTCAATGAATTAGAGTGCAATGATAATTATTTTCTAGTCTGCACTGATTAATTTTATTATTTTAATGCTGCCAGGACAGGAAGGCAACACTTTGAGTTAGAAACAATTTTGTTCTCTTGGTGCTGTTCCCCAAAGAGCCTCCTGGCCAGGACTTAAAATAGGATATAAAGGCAGAATTAAGTCCTCTCTTAAGAGACATTATAAACACAATATTTACCATGGAATCATGGAATGGTTTGGGTTGGAAGGGACCTTCAAGATCATTTGTTCCACCTTCTGCCCATGGGCAGGGACACCTTCCACTAGCCCAGGTTGCTCCAAGCTCTGTCCAGTCTGGCCTTGGACACTTCCAAGGATGAGGATCCACAACTTTTCTGGGCAATCTGTGCCAGGGCCTCCCCACCCTCCCAGGGAAGAATTCCTTCCTTCTATCCAATCTAAATCTCCCCTCTTTCAGCTTAAAGCCCATACCCCCTTGCCCTGTCGAATTAGCAACTTCATAACAACTTCAAGACGCTTGATTTTTCAAATTGATTTTCCAGCTAAGCAGTTAAAACAGGAGGAAATGACAGATATTAATCAGAATTGCCATTATCTCTCCCCGGTTTGCCCCACTCATCTTCTGCTGTCCTAAGCATTGGAGCATTTGATAAAGCAGCCAGGGAGGGGAAAAAAAAAAAACAAACAACAAAAAAAAAAAAACCACAAAAAACTTTTTTAATGAAATGGTTTCTGTAAGATTTTTGCCAATTCATCAAAACCAAATTGCTTCACGACACGGCATCTCCCTGGCCCAATTAGTCTGTAATTAGTTAACACCAAGTGGAACAGTTCTAAGCAGAGGCACAAAGACAAGTGCAGCCTGAATTCCAGTCCCTGGGAATAGAGCAGCTGCTCCAGCAAAAGGAAACACCACCCAAAAAAGGCTGATCCTGTATCTTCCTGCATCTTAATTTCATGTCCTGGCCAGTGGAGACTCACCAGTCCAGATTGATCTTGTTCTCTCTACCTGGGTTTTCATTCCCAAAATCCAGCCTGGACTTCAAATGGCTTTATTATTTTTGTCCAGAGCGTTTCTTGGTCCACAAAATCCTATTTGGCAAGACTTTGTCAACAAATTCAGAAGCCAGTCACCGAAGAGACCTGTCAAGTGGCTTATTCCCCTGCAAGAAAATGCTTTCCCCTCATTTCCTCCTCAGATCAGGAGCCCAAAGTTTCTTCCCTAAATTTTGATAAAGCAGGAGAAGCACGACCACCTCCGGGTATTGACCTCAAACTAAGGGCATAAAGGACAGAAAAGGAGATTTTATGAGCTTTGGGTGAAGGGTAGACAACTCATGAGGACTACAAGGATGTCATGAGGTCACGCAAGGAGAAAATTAGAAGGTCCAAAGCCCTCCTAAGGTGGGAATCGTTCTCTTCTCGCAGATAACAAGTGATAGGACAAGAGGAAACAGCCTCAAGTTGCACCAGGGGAGGTTTAGTTTGGCTATTAGGGAAAATTTCATCACCAAAAGGGTTTGTTAAGCTTTAGGAGAGGCAGTCCGGGGCAGTGGTGGAGTCACCACCCCTGGAGGGATTTAAAAAACATGTTGGATGTGGCACTTGGGGACATGTTTAGTGGTGGCCTTGGCAGTGCTGGAGTGAATGATCTTAGAGGGCTTTTCCAGCCCTCATGATTCCAAGATCCTTTGGGAAAGGAGGGACCATAAGTGGCCAGGAGTTGATGCAGCCACGGCCACATGAGGAGCAGTGGGCTTGGTTTGTCCAGGAACCAGATCCACCCTTTTCTACTCCACCGGTGTCCAAGGCCAGGTTGGACTGGGCTTGGAGCAACCTGGGATAGTGGAAGGTGTCCCTGCCCATGACAGGGAGGTGGAACTGGATGACCTTGAAGGACCTTTCCAACCCAAACCACTCTATGGTTCTTTGATCCCGTGGTTCCACCTGCAGCAGCAGGACTGGAAGTCTCAGTTTCTTCCCTTCCAGTATCCTGTGGGTTCCTGTAAGGGTCAGATAAATGAAATCATTTTCCTGATGGAAGGAAAAGGTCATAGAATAGGAAGCAGCAAAGGGGTTTGGGAGTCCCTGGTTTGAGATCTGGTGTTGCCCTGTTGTGTGAAGGGTCTGGAGCACAGTTCCCATGAGGAGAGGCTGAGGGAGCTGGGGGGGCTCAGCCTGGAGAGGAGGAAGCTCAGGGGACACCTCAGCACTCTCTGCAACCTCCTGACAGGAGGGGGAGCCAGGGGGGGTCAGGCTCTGCTCCCAGGACAAGGGGACACAGCCCTGAGCTGTGCCAGGGCAGGGTTAGGCTGTACATTGGGAAGAAATTCTTTCCAGAGAGAGGGATCAGCCCTTGGGATGGGCTGCCCAGGGAGGGGGTGGAGTCCCCATCCCTGGGGGTGCTGAAGCAGAGCCTGGACGTGGCACTCGGTGCCGTGGGCTGGGTGCCAGCGTGGGTTTGGGGCACAGCTTGGACTCGATGACCTCAGGGGTCTTTTCCAACCCAAGTGATTCTGGAATTCTGGGATCTCAGGAAAGTCACATTTTCAGCCTGTATTTCAACCCCCTCCGCTTTTGCAACATCTCTACAGGGGAAGCTGCAACTCCTGGAATGTGAGGGGGTCAGAAAGTGTTTTGTGAGGGCACAGCAAGCATAGAACCGCTTTGTGGTCAATCCCAGGCTGCTCTCCCCGCTCTCCACCCCATCCCAAAGCGTAGGTGAAGGAAAATGCCCTCCTTTTTTCCCCAGCGAACAACTCCGGGAAGAGCGCGGCGTCGGCAGCCGGGGCTGGCAGGGATCCCGCACCTCGAGTCTCTCACAAGCAGAAGAGCTCAGCAATTAGCAAAATAACCAAAAAAAAAAAAAAAAAAAAAAAAAAAAGTCAAATGCATTTTTGATGCTCTGAAGTCGCCGGGATTATTTAAACAAACAGTCTGCGCCGCTCCCACGCTCCGGGAGGGCTTCGTGCAGTGATGTGGCAACAGCACCATCCTACGGAGATCTCCAACCCCTGCAGCCCCGGGATCCTCTCCGTGGAATCTTCGCTCTGCAGAGAAGATCAGGACCCTGCTGGGATTCATTTTGCAGCATTGCATTGATTTCGTGGTTGTCAGCAAGAATGGGGTGGTGGGGGGATGTGAAGGTGAATTTTTTTTTTTCTCCAGGGTTGGTCAGGCTGGCTCCCAAAATCAGAAATCCCGAATGGGAATAGCTGGATGTCCCGGTCTGTGCCTGGATCCCTGTGGGAATACTCAAGGTCAAATGGTGTTTTCTGCTTTGTTTAACCTTTATATAACCCCTGGTCGCACCTGTGAGCACCCACAGATCCCCAAAACTTCCCTGGTGACACAGGAATCCCGAGCCATCAGAGGAAGAAGAGGCACAAAGAAAGGAAGGCACGAGCCAAAGGTCACTCAGCAGGCCATAACAGAGATCCAGACACCTTTCTCTATCTTCCCAATATTCTTTTCTGGACTCTGGAAGACGCCTGAGGAATCCCAGCCTCGTCTCCCTGTGCTCTGAAGCTTCTCTGAAACAGCAAACCTGGATACAAATCCTTGTAGTCTGAGCTGGACTGTGATGTGGAGCAGTTTTAAGCATCTCCAGATGTAGCAGCTGGAGCTTCTCTTTGCTCCCAGGGAAGCCCTGGAGCTGCAGGAATTGTGCTTCCAGCTGCTGGACCAGCCTTATCCCTGTGCACAGGAGAGTGGAAAACAGCTGGATGAGAAAGACCTTAGGCTGAGATAGGGGACAAGCTGTGGCCTTTCCATGGAATCACAGAATGGTTTGGGAGGGAAGGGACCTTGAAGATCACCCAGCCCAACCACCTGCCGAGGGGGTTTTGCCTTTCCAGGATGTCCTGAAGCAGCTGTGTGGAGTTACAACGGAATCTTACTGGATTTTCCACTCCTGGGTGGTGTTTGGTGCATGTCCAGTGAGCTGATGTTTTCCAAAAACCTACTCAGGCTGTGGGGATGTGAGATGCCAGACAAGGGATTTTAGTGACCAGTTTTAGGCTTGGAAATGGGAATTTCTAATGGCTGCACAAGCCACTTTGTTCCTGGGAACACAGCCTCAGGAACATCCAGCTGTCCCAAATCGGGATGGGTGGGGAATAAAGGAGTCACTCATTGGGAATAGAACAAACCCCATTAGGATGTGTGGAAGGAGGGAATGTGTGGATGGATCCTAAATGAGGCATGGGATTGGATGGGCAGGAACACAGATGGAGAGATAAGGAGAGAGATATAAGAGGTGTTCACAGAGATGAATGGATAGATGGATGGATGGATGGATGGATGGATGGATATGTAGGAGTCAGGAGGAAACAGAGTAGCTGGTCCTGGATTCCCTTTTCTAACCTTGTACTCCAACACAGGCAGGTTTGGTTCTCCATGTGGCCAAAGGAAGCTGGAGAGAAACTTTTGGCAAGGGCCTAAAGTGACAGGACACAGGGAATGGCTTCAGACTGGAAGAGGTTAAATTTACATGGGATATCAGGAAGAAATTCCTCCCTGGGAGGGTGGGGAGGCCCTGGCACAGGTTGTCCAGAGAAACTGTGGCTGCTCCATCTTTGGAAGTGTTCAAGGTCAGGTTGGATGGGACGTGGAGCAACCTGGGACAGTGGGAGGTGTCCCTGCCCATGGTTAGGGATTGGAATGAGATGACGTTTAAGTTACTTCCCAATCCAAACCATTCCATGTTTCTAACATCTCTGTCATCTTCCAGGCTTTCCTCCAGCCTCTTCAGGTGACTTCACCAAGTGGTTGCCACAGCCCAGGAATTTGGAGCAACTTCCTTTTGCCTTTGGAGATCCCCAGTTTCTCTGTCCAGATTTCCCTGGCACTTCTTGCCCATTTTATCCTCAAATTTCCAGCTCATTCCTGCACCTCAACACAGTCCATGACACCACACTCTGTACCATGATCCATCACCATCTTCCCAGCCTGACACCAGGGACAGAGCAGATAATCCAGCCCTGTTTCCCTCCTTCCCAAACAGGGATCTCCAGACCTGCATCCATCAGGAACCTGCAGTGACAACATAAAATAGCTTTAAAAAAAAACCCCAAACAAACAAACCCGAGTGGTTTGTTGACATCATTAGATTCCCACGAGAAATGGATTTTTTTTCCCATGAAAGCAGAAGAATTGGGGATTTTATAACGTTGGGATAATAAAAATGACGAGATATACACACAGTCCTATAGACAACTGCCTGTTAATGGGTGTGGAATTCTAACGGGACACGTTTGCCATCTTCAGGAGTCGGGCAGGAACTGCACTTTAAACCTTCCAAAAAACATTGAGAATCAACAATTTCTACAAGGATACAGGAATTTCTGGGATCTCCCACAGCAGGACTGGAGGACTGACAAGCTCTCAGCTTGGAATTTCTCTGGAAGTTCTGGTCTTTGCTGGAAACACTTTTAATGCTGAAAAAATAACAAAAAATAATAGTTCTAGGAGAGCTTGACTGACAGAAAATGAAGCTACTGAAGATGAAAAGAGCTCTCCAGCTTCCTCATCCACGAGTTTTTTTGAAGGAAAAAAAATATTTAATTCAAGGCCTGGATGGATTTGATGGGGAGGTTTTGTTTTGCCCTTGCCCTGTTCTTCCCTAATAAAGAATCAAACCCCACAGGGACAATCATAAGAGATTAAAAAGAGAAAAATAGCCTTAAATAGCCCTGAAGGAGGAACACCCGGTCTGAGAACGTGTTGCCTTATCTTTAACCCATAAAATTGGCCATAAATGAGGTGCTCTGCAAAAACCAGAGGAAGTAGAAGTCAACAGACACAGAAAGAAGGTGTTAGGCTGGTTTTTCAGGTATTTTTTACACAGAAGAGTCCCAAGTGGAGGTCCTTAAGATCCCCACAGGGGAACTGGGAATTGTAAAATCATGCCCAGCACCGGATTCTCCACTGGTGTAAATCAGGGCAGATTTTTTAGTCCAGCTGACCCCCCATCAGTCATCCCACAGCTGCTGGTTGAAGACAACGATCCTCCAACAACCTGAAATTTGGGAAGCGTCCTGAGAGCTGAACTGCGCTGGAGAGAGTCCCTGAAGGGAATTAGTGCAAACCACTAATTCCTGAGATTTCAGGGGAAAAAAAAAACTAAATTAAGCATTGAATTCAGAAAAAATAGCCTGTTTTCTTCTCCCCTAGCACGTCCTGAGAAGTGGTCTCAGGATGGGAGGAACGGGAGAGGACTTGGGACAACCCACCGGAGCAAACAGCCACTCGAGGCTGGAATGTGGCTCCACTCACCCTGTCTGTGACCAGAAGTGGCATTTTTGTGACAAGCCCGGGTTGTTGACATTACATGTGATGTGAGTCAAGTGTCAAGAACATGCCAGACCTGTGCCAGGCAGACGGACTGGCACACAAAGGGGTGGGTGTCACAGCTCAGTGAAACAGCTGAAAGTGTTACCAAACCCACCGGAAAGTCCCTCTGCTTTCAGCACACATAAAAATCAGTCAAATTTATTAACATTAATAAATATTAATAAAAATGGATAAAAATAACGAAATTAATAAAAATAAAAATAGCAAAATTATGAAATTAATAAAAATAATAGCATTAATAACATTAGTAAACATATAAAAATAAACAAAAATATCAAACTTAATTAAATAATAATTAAAAATAAAAAATTTAAAAGCCAAATTAATAAATTAATAAAAATTAATACCTTTGGAAATTAACAAAATAACAAATTAATAAAATTAATAAAAATTAAAAATCAGCAAAAATACCACAATTATTAAAATTAATAAAATTAATAATATTAATAAAATTATTAAAATTAATAAAAATTAATAAAAATTAATAAAATAATAAAAATTAAGCTTCAAAAATTAATAAAATTAATAAAATTTAATAAATTTGGAAAATAACAAAATAATAAAAATAATAAAAATTAAAATTCAACAAAAATAAAAAAGTGAATAACATTAATCAAAATATCAAAATTAATAAAAATAACAAAATTAATAAAATCATAAAAATTAAATGTCAGTAAGATTAATAAAATCAACAAAAATAACAACATGAATAAAATTAATAAAAAATAAGAATTGCCCACTGCTTTTTTGCCAGAAAACGGACAATACATGGGAACGAGCACCTCGAAAAGCTCCTGGAACCACCCGGCAAAAGCCGATGAACTTTCATTTCTCCGCATACCTCGCCACCACATACCTTGTTATCACATGAGCGTCGCTCACACTCGCCGATAAATAGCTGGAGTTGTTTATTAAAAGAACTTTTTGTCCCTGCTTTAAACACAAAAGCCCCACTCAGGGCGGCCGTGGGGGTGGGAGAGCCTTGTTTCCCAGGCAGCCCCGCTGGCTCGGGACAAACTCAGAAGGCAGTCCTTGTCCGCAAGAATTTGGGGCTTTTTCCACTCGTGCGGCCGCTTGGCCCGAGGGGACGAGGCGGGGAGGGGGTGCGAGGGCTGCGGGGGAGCCGCGAGAGGGGCAGGGAGGAGGGAGGAGAGAGGCACCTCGACACAAATCTCAGCCCCACGGAGCCGACCCCTCCCTCCGGGCCGAGCGAGAGGAGACAGCTCGGGTGCCCTCGAAGGATGATGCCCTTCTGGGCATGCCCCACCTGCGCCTGCCGAGGTATTTAAGGTGCCCCGCCAGGGATCAGCCCCTGCCCAGCTCCGATCCCACGATGAAGGTTCTCCTCGTGCTCCTGCTGGGAGCCCTCCTGTGCCTGCACTCAGGTAAGGCACCTGCCCTGCATCCCCTGCATCCCCAGCCTCGTGGTGGGATTTGGAAGGGAGGGAGGGGGAATGTTTCCTCATCCCGAGGAAATTTGCTTTTTGATGGGGAAAAAGGAAAAAAAAAAAAATATGTAGTCCCACCTCGGTCGTGGGGCCATCCTAGAGCAGCTTCCAGGAGGGATAAATCCTCCACAAAACTGAATTAATTGAAGCCCAAGTTGTTTAAACCAGACCATATTATTGTGAAGGGAAGGGAGGGGGTTAAGAGAGGCGGGAGGATTATTTTTCTGCTCCCCAGGCTTTCGAAAGTGCAACGTTTCTGCAAAGGTTGAGTTTCCTTCCAACTTCTTCTCTTTCTGCCTCTTGGTTTCAAAAGCCGCCTCTGATGCTGCTGGTCAGGATTTTAGCAGGGTAGGAAAAAGGAGGATGTCCTGGTGTGTTATTTGATAGACAGGATGGGTGGGATTTGGCCACTGTCAGGGGGAAAAAAGGGCTTTAAAAGAGATTTTTCTTATTGCCAGAGAGGAGGAGAGGCAGGTTTGAACAGAAATGTTCCTCGGTCAGCAGAGGATGCTGAAGGAATAAGCTGAGAAGGGTCTTGCAGAACTTCTCCTCCTCCAGCTTCCATCAGAGTGCTCAAAATTTGACTTTCAATGCATCAAAAGTCACCTCAACTTGAGAACAAAGTGCAGCACTTGGGTAAATTGGGTGTTGGCTCCTTATTTCTGTGTCAGTCATTTACACCAGAATGGCTCAGCCAGAGGTGCCTCCAACCACTTCTTGTTCCTGCCCTGAAAAACCCTGATTTCTAATCAAGGCTTTTCTGTAAATACTGGAAATCCTCTTCCTAAATTAGGATTTTAGGCATTAGGGTAGTGATTTGGGGGATTCACAATACAAGCTTGGTGGTCATGGGGCTAAAGTCCATATACATATATATATATATCCATAAAAAGTCCATATATGTATAAATTCCATAATTATAAAGTCCATACATATATATTTAAAGTCCATATATATATATATATATAAAGTCCATATATATATATATATATAAAGTCCATATATAAAAAGTCCATATATATATTTATCTCTCTCTATATATATATATATTAACTCTCACACTTACAAGGCTCCAGTGCCACCCTGGGGCACGAGCAGATAATAAGAACAAGTAATTCCACCTCAATTTAATTCCTCTGGGGATTAATTTTCCTCAGGGCTGGACACTTGTGAGCTGCCTTGGCCACAAGTTGGTCAAAGTGAGAAACAGGTTGAAAGGGATCTTTCAGTTTGCTGCTCCATCCTTCCCTCAGGTTTGGAGAAACCTGCTCCAGAGGGAGGTGTCCCATCCCATGGCAGGGGGGTGGAAGGAGATGATCTTGAAGGTCCATTCCAACTCAAACCATCCTGGGATTCTCTTCAAGCCCAGCTTTAGCTCTGGTCTCTCTTTGCTCCCTCCCTGCCCTGCCCACATCTGAAATATCTTCAGCACCTGCAAAACATGACTCTCACCTCAGGCAGATGTGTTATTCTCCATCAAAAAAAATGGAAAAAGCCGTTTTTTTTCCCCAAAGCAGAGGTGTCATCATCCCTTGAGGATCCATAGGAATGGTCCTGTTTCCCAGTGGGTTCCCTGGAAAGCCTCAGATGAGCCATGAGAAGAGTAGAATAATTTCCTCCCCTCCAGTTCTGTGTCCTGCTCTGGTGTCCTCAGCACAGGAAAGACCTGTTGGAGCAAGCCCAGAGGAGGCCACGGAGATGCTCCAAGGGCTGGAGCCCCTCTGCTCTGCAGCCAGGCTGGGAGAGCTGGGAAAGTTTATCTGGAGAAGGGAAACTCCAGGGAGACCTGAGAGCCCCTTCCATGGCCTAAAGGAGCTCCAGGAGAGCTGGAGACAATGTTTTTAGGAGGGTCTGTTGCAGCAGGACAAGGGGTAATTGTTTAAAACTAAAAGAAGGTCGGCTCAGGTCTCCTGTAATGAAAACATTTTTTACCATGAGGGAGATAAAACACTGGATCAGGTTGCTCAGACATCCCCAGATCCCCCCATTCCTTGAGATATTCCAGGATGGGCAACCTGGTCTAGTGGAAAGTGTCCCTGCCCACGGCACGGTTGGAACTGGACGACCTCGAAGGTCCCTTCTGACCCAAACTTTTCCTGCCATTCTACTTCTGACTCCTCTTGCAGGTTCCTCTCTGGAATGTTACAGCTGCAAGTCCCAGCTCAGCAACTCCAAGTGCCTGACCAAGACGATGTGCAGTGCCAAGGACACGTCTTGCAAGACAGATGTGATCCGTAAGGAAAAGGGAGGGAGGGAGGGATGGGGGGGAAATGTCCCAGCTGGAATTTGGGAGCCAAACTTGTCCCCAGCCTCAGGTGTCCAGTCCAACCTCACCTACTGCAGATACACCGGGGGGGGAGGAGGGATCAGGGATCAAAGCTCAGAGTGCAAATGTCCCTCACCTGTTACAAAATTAGGTTTAATTCTCTTTCCTAACACCCAAAATCATTTCCTTACAAGGGCAATAATCAAGTTTAAAATGGCTTTGAAATATCTGCAAGCACGAATTAAAATGGGAGGGGCTGAGTCTGGTGAAAGCCCTGTTGTTGAGAGCTGATTTTAGGTGATTTCAGGGAAATTGAGAGGATTCCTCCTACATCCAGCTCTGAAAGGAGCCATCTGTGTGTCTTTAGGATTTTATTCTCCCATTCCCGAGCTGGTTTGCCCTCACCAGATCTCTGGTGACAGCTCAGCTGCTCTTAGACCCAGGGATATCAGTGAGATGTTCAAACTGCTCCCTGTCAGGCAGTGGATGCAACACCTCCACTAGGAATTATCCTGGTGGGAAATGGGCAAATCCATGACACTCCCAGGCAGGAGAACCAATGCACTGCATAACACACTTGGTTCTATTCATAGCCTATGGCAAAAAGCTGATGCCTGGAATAGGTTGCACAGGATCAGGGGATCTCACAGTGATCAAAATCTGCCAGAAAACAGCAGAAACTGGCCAGAAAATTGGGCTGTGCCTCTCAAAACCAAATCAAACAAGTCTGCCATCTGAAATGGGCACAGATGGATTTCCTGGGTGTTGAAAGGCTGCTGAAAGAAAGATATGTGGGATAGGGATTAACAATGACAGAGGGCAGGGTTAGGTGGGACATTGGGAAGAAATTCTTAATGTAAGGGTGGGGAGGTGCTGGAATAGAATTCCCAGAGAAGCTGTGGCTGTCCCATCCCTGAAAGTATCCAAGGCTTGGTAGAACGGGGCTTGGAGCAACCTGGGATAGTAGAAGGTGTCCCTGCCCATGGCAGGGGTTTGGAATGAGATGATCTTTCAGGTCCCCTCCAACTCAAACCGTTCTGGGATTCTCTGACTTTTGCTCCCAAGAAATGAGCTCGGGTCAGAATTACCCCTCAGTTCCAAGAGGCTTGGCTCGCACCGAGCCCTTGTGCTGATGCTCCTGCTCTCCTCCCAGGGGTCGTGGGGCTCTTCAGCATCATCAGCAAGGGCTGTGACTCGTCCTGTGAAAGCTCCTACCAGGACTTCAACGTGGGCAACAGGAACGTGTCCTGCTGCGGCAGCGACCTCTGCAACGCCAACGCTGCAGGCTCCGTCAGGTCCAGCTACGGGATGGCAGGAGGGGTAGCAGCTGGCCTGCTCTGCCTCTTCCTGAACAACAAGCTGTGAGGAGCCAAGAGGCCTCCCGTGAGCACGGGAAGTCTCGGAGCAGCCGTCCGGAGGCAGGAATTGTAAGCAGGAGCGCCGCGGTGTGCCGGGCGCCCGGCACCCTTGGAGATGATGGCTCTCTCTGCCAGATGACGGCTCCTCCTTCACCTTCACTGCAAAGCTGTAGCGCTGCCAGATCAGAAAATGTGTGTTCACGCTGCCTGCAAAGCACCTCAAATAAACTTGTTTCCAAATCAAGTGTCAGAGTGTTGCCTGTTCATCGCTCAGCCCCCCTATTTCTGCCCCAGCAGCGACTGCAGGGTGGGAAGGTCTTCTTCAGCCTTGGTCCTTGTGAGTTGATCTCCTTGTATGAGCAGGAATCCTACCTAGAGGATGAGGGAGAGGCTGTGGATGTGTCTGCCTGGGCTTCAGTAAAGCCTTTGGTGCTGTTTTCCACGGCATTCTCCTGGGAAGGGCTTGGACAAGGTGGACTCTTGGCTGGGTTAAGAACTGGCTGAAAGGAGGCCCAGAGGGCGGTGGGGAGGGAATGGTGCCACATCCAGCTGGTGGCTGGTCACTGGTGGAGAGAACCAGTTGATCCATTTTCCCCCTCCTTGATGGAGCATCCACGTGGTGGAACACCCCCAGTTCCACCCCGGGTGAGACACAGTCAGTGAGGGATGGGGAGGAGGCAAGTTTGGGGAAAACATGGAGGAAAACAAGAATGAGGGATTTAGGGAAGAGCACGGAGCTGACTCCTCTCTTCCTGAGGTGCCCTCAGGACAGGATTAGGAGTGCTGATTTTAAGACGATTTTAAGTTCCCTTCCAACCCAAACCATCCTGTGACTCCAGAATTCCATGATCTTTCCCCACTCCTGGGACTCCTTGTTTGTCTGTCTCTATCTGTCACATGTAGATTCCGTTCACATCTGACAAAGAAGTGGCTTAGAACAACCCCTGGCACTGATACAAACATCATGTTTTGCCCACTTTTCCTGGTGCAAGGAATGTGCCAACACTCCAGCCTCAAATATGTGGAAAACCACTTCAAGCCCTCTTGGCTCCTGGTACCAGTGAGGTGTCTGAGAGCAAGGCAAACTCCGTAGGTTTAATTTCTCTCAAATACTCTTACAGCTTCTCTATGTACTTATAAACCCTAAATTATGCTTTGCCTTCCCCAGATGGTTTATTTGACAAATACAAAACTCTATCTTCCTGCCTTGCACCGGGAGATCCTTTGACAAAAGCAGCAGGGAAAGCACAAAAAGACCTGGAAGAAATTCTCAATTAGGTTTTCTGAGCAAAACAAATGGGAAGAGACCTGAGAAACAAGGTAGAAAACCTTCTGGTCAAGGCCAGTGCATCAAAAGGGTTTCCTTATAAAATACAACAAACAAAGGCAAGGAAGAGTGTGGAGATGGATCTGGGTGGGAGCAACAAGAGCCATGAAGTGAAGGAGCTGGGAGGTCAGGGCAGCACTGGGAGGAGGATTAAAAGGAGAGGGAGATTGGCCAAGAGGCCCATTTTCCTCTCTCACACCTTAAGAACTTTTGGAACTTCAAAGGGTGTGCAGAGTCATCTTTAAATAAAAAGAATCATCCCCCTGGTGGAGATGAGTCACCTGGGGGACCCAAACACCACGGGACAAGGGCCAGCATCCCATTTGGGATGCAGGCAGTGGGATGGCAGAAGGTAATGACACTGCCCACTGTTGTGAAAGAGGAAAGTACAGTAAATCCTTGGGATGCAGGGCATTAACAAGCTGCTAATTGTAGGAAGCAGGGAAGGGGTTTCCCCTGAAGGAAAACCCAGGATGAACCACCTTGTTTATAGGAGTCACATCTGGTTACTGGTGGTAAGAGGATGCGGGATGATTTATTCCAGCTTTTCCAACCCTCCTGAGTCAGAGCACTGAAAAGGGGCTCATCCAGCTGCACATCTCCCAGCCAGGCTGTTCTCTGCATGGGTGACCAGCTCCATGAACTCCCCATTCCAGGGAATCACCTCCTTGCACTGTTGAAACAATTCCCAGGCAGTCAGGCCTGCCCACGTCCAGTGGCCCTTTCCCAACAAGGAATTTGGTCACAGTGGTCCTTTCTGGAGACTGGCAGTTAAATGCCACAGCACATTACCCAGAGCCACTGGAGTCCCCAGAGATGTTGGATGAGCTCCTCCCAACCTCTGGAGAGATCAAACACATCCATGGAATCATAAAATAGTTTGGGTTGGGAAGGACGTTAAAGGTCATCCAGTTCCAAACCCCTGCCATGGGCAGGGACACCTTCCACTTCCAGGCCACTCAAACCCCCATCTAACCTGGCCTTGGACACTTCCAGGGATGGGAATTCTGGGGATTCATCCCCAAATATAAGGCAGGTGAGCAGGAGCAGGGGCTGCTCAGCTCTGGTTTAGCATGTTGGTCCCACATGACAATGACATCTTGAGCACAGAATTCAGCAGTTTTCTGCAGGAGCCAGAGGCTGGGGTTTGACCTGTGGTGGTTGACACCTGATGTCTACACCCTTAGAGGCTGAAGGGATGATTCCTCCTCCCAGTTTCTTCTCTGAACGTACCCTGGAAGGAGTCCAGGGTTGACCACTGAGTGATTCTCCCTTGGGATTGTGTACCTGCAGTTTTCATGTGCTGGAGACAAGCAGGATGGGATGGAACACCTCTCCTATGAGGAAAGACTGACAGAGTTGGAGCTGGTCAGCCTGGAGAAGAGAAAGCTCTGGGGAGACTCCATTGTGGCCTTTCAGTACCTTAAGGGGCTCCAAGAGAGCTGAAGTGGGATTTTGGACAAGGGCCTGGAGGGATAGGACAAGGGGGAATGGCTTCAAACTGACACAGATCAGTTTTAAATTGGATATTGGGAAGAGATTGTTCCCTGTGAGTGGAAGGCCCTGGCACAGGTTGACCAGGACAGGTTGGAGCAACCTGGGCTAGTGGAAGGTGTCTCTGCCCATGGCAGGGGGTAGGAACTGGATGGACTTTAAGGTCCCTTCCGACCCAAACCATTCCGTGGTTCTATGGCTGTGGATCCCTTCCAACTCCTCATATTCTGTGGTTAAATGGCTTCGAGAAGGTGCAACTGGGAGAGGCTCTGACTGGGACAGACACAGCCAAGAACAGGGCAGGAAACCCCTCTGACTGGTGGAATCCCCTGGCACAGCTCTGCAAGGAGCACAAACCCTCACTCCCCATCCAGGTCAGCCACAGAAGAGCCTCCAAAACAACCCTCTAAATTCAGGGAAGGGTTAGGAGGTGCTGAACTGCGGTGGATCAGTGACTCAACCACGGATCAGAACCTGGGCTGGGCCAGGGCAGGACCAGGAAGAGGCTGGGATGATTTGCCCAAGAGCTGTGACTGCACCGTGTCCCCTCCTGCCTTGTGAACCCCTGACAAACATCAGCAGGACTCGGTGGCTCCTGCTCTGATCTGCACCCTCTGTCAGATCTCTGGCACCACACAGCACTGCAAGCCCTGGCTGAAGGACAATTTACTTTTTGAATGATGAAAAACCAGTCCTAAGAACTGTTTTTTCATGGCACACAAACACAAAGCATTTATCTGACAAAGAAGTCTCTGGGTGGTTTTTTGCCTGATTTCCTTCTTGAAGTTTCATTATTTTTTTTTCTGTCTTTTCCACACTTCTAAAAGGTCTAAAATTGAGGACAGGGTCTTGAAACAACTCAGTTTCCCATGTATGCAAGAGATTTCTATTTCTCCAGCATCAAACCATGGTGCATTTATTAAAATAATAAACAGCTGGACAATAAAATGGTTTCTTCTTCTTTTCCCAAGCTGCACTTTTCCAAAGGCTGATGTTTCCTTATGGACTGAATGTTGTGATATACAATTCCTAAACGTACAAAAGGAGAGATCTGGATTAGATATTGGGAATAAATCCTTCCCTGGGAGGGTGGTGAGGGGCTGGAACGGAATTCTGAGGGAAGCTGTGGCTGCCCCATCCCTGGAAGTGTCCAAGGCCAGGTTGGACAGGGCTTGGAGCAGCCTGGGATCGGGGAAGGGGTCCCTGCCCATGACAGTAGGTCTGGAACTAAATGAGATTCTAAGGTTTCACTGGGAGCATTAATTAGTGCTCATCATCTCTGTGGAGGTAATGAAGGAGAGGCCTTACAGCACTTCCTGCAGCACATTAGAAGTTACATCCAGTACCTGAAAAACATCCCCAAGTTCCTCTGAAATCACCCCACTTTGCAGCAGCTGATGAAAAACTGGCTCTAAAACAGTCTGTGGGGTGGGGAGGCCACGTGAGCTGACATTTAAGGACCAGCAATCACTCTCTGTGCTCCACATTTCCCTTGTGGCCTGGGGCAAGTCACACCGTGTTTCCATTCCTCTGCCTTGTACAGATGTTATCGGGCCCAATCCATTGAGAGATGCTCAGATAGTGGCTTTAATGGGGCCGGGGAGAGAATGAGGCTAAAAATAAGCTTGCAGGGAGTCATCTGGCACAACAGAGCCCAGGGAAGGATTATCTGCTCCCAACCCACCCTACACAGCCGCATTCCTGCTCTCCTTCCTGCACACGTTGTTGTGCAACGAGGATATTTTTGGGGGGCCAAACGGAGCAGAAGGAGAGGTTGCTGTTTACTCCGCTCTGCTGGCTGCTAAGCCACCAAAAACAATTAAAATACCTGCCCTCTGCAGAACATGCCTTAATTAATTGGAGCTGCCACTCAGCCGGGACGAGGCTGATGGAGCCGAGCTCAGCCGGTGGCATCTTGACTAATCCCACTGCCGTTGTCACTTGGCAGATCTGTGTCAAGATCCCTTGAAAACTCAGTCCTGGCCTTACCTTGAGCTCTCTTAAGGCCTTTTCAAGCTCAACCACAGGACTTGCAAACCAGGAGCTGCACCCTGGGCTGCTCTGCTGATGCTCTCGAGGCACAGATTCCATCTCAGCCCCCACCACCTCCTCCCTGCGTGACTTCCCTGCTTTGTCACCCCCAAGCCCATTTTATGGGGGACATCATCTTGTGAAGGCACCAGATCATTAAAAAAGCTCTTGCAATGAGCAGGACTTGCACACACAGGACGTGCTCGCCACCAACACTGGAATGACCTCCGTGCCTGGAATACTGGAATAGTTTCATGGGTATGAGTTCACCTCTGCCCGTGTTTCCATGCAGGAATCACTTGAAGAGACTTAAAAGACCCAGCCCTGGACCCTTTCAGAGCTCTGCTGGTGGCCCTCCATGCCTGGGGTGGTTTCCCCATCTTCCCCTGCAGCAGAGGTGACAGGGATGGGGCTGAGTCAGGAAAGGAAACCATTTTGCTCCTTCCTCTCTTCTCATTCCTGGCCTGGAGGGATTTTTTTGTGGAATGAGGACTTCACCCAGGGCAGGTGAGGGAAAGTGGAGGGATGGACTGTTTTTCTCATCAGGGGTCACTGCACATGGAATCATTTGCAAGGACACACCTGGGCGGTGCCTCACTCAGGTGCCAAACTAGTTTTGTCTTCTGCTGTGGATTTCCATTCAGCAGCATCCTTTAAACTTCTTTTCTGCCATATAGCAAAAATCACATGTTTGTCAGACAAATTCAAGAAAAAAACAACCTAACTTCTGCCTGTAACATCCAATATTTCTGCAGTGAAAAGCAGGGTGTTCATCCTGCTATTTTTATATTTTTTTGACACCTTTTCAACTGTCACAATTAAAAAGAGAGGAAGGTGTGGCCGAAGTTTCAGAAAGGCAGTTGAGACGTGAGGATCTGAACACACCTGAGCCGTCCTGTTCCTCTGCACACAAAAGGAACCTCACAAAAATAAAGGCCTGTCCTCAGATTTTGATTATTTAATCAAATGGGGATATTTCAAGGAAAACTATTAAGAAAACAACCCCCTCCACTCTTTCTCCTGCAGGTCGTAGAGGCAGGGAATGGGAATTCTTTGTCGAGAGACCTGTGCAGTCACTGCTTTTTGGCCTGGCTCCAGTTGCCCCGTGGTGAAATGACAACGTTCACCAGCAGTTCTCACACCCATGAACCATCAAGGACAGCTGTTTCCCCGCCCTCCCTCCCTAATCCCATCCAATTAATTTATTGCCTTTGATGTTTCTGCAGCAAATGTTCTGTTATCAGGTGCTCAGGTGCAGCAGCCCTGCCCTGATTCTCCTCACCCCACGTGGTGTCTTCCAGAGTCCCTGGGAAGTGAGGAATATGAGCCTTGTTTCCATCATGTCCATGGCCTCCAGGAGCTGCTCCTCAGCCTGGAATCTCTTCCAGAAGGGATGTCTTGAAGAGCTGCCACTGACACAAAAACATTGAGGGAGGACAATTCAGACACGGAGAAAACAGAGATATTTTTCTGTCTCACCATCATTCCCCCCCAGTACTCCAAATGACCTCTGAGGACAAGCACAAAAATCCTCTGTTAATCCTCATATCTCCTCCTCCTTCCTCATCCACCCAATGCCCACATCCATCACAAGCAACAAATCCAAATTTTATTCATGTTGATGCTTATTTGCTGAGGGCTGGAGAGCACAAGAGGAGCTGCTGATGGAAGAACATCTGCCCCAGGAAACCTCTGCTGTAAAAAAACCTCTTCAGCCTCATTTCCACATAAAGCTTATGGGGTCTGGTTACAAAAGCTTAACAAAATGTTGAGTCTGTGCTAAAAACAACCCCAAAAAAACCAACACAGAGATTCTTGCAGGGCTTTTATCAGTGGCATCTGATCCAAAAAGAGTCAAGAGTTCACTGATGTTTGGATTGCCAGAAGAAATTAAAATAACAGTCATTTCCTGCGCCTCTACCAAAATATATTGTCCCCTTGTGATGCTCTTTTAACGTTATTTTATGTGTTCTGATATCAGTTTTAAATAACAAACACCACCTGTAGTTGAAATCTGCAGCAAAAGGCTGAAGAAGAGGAGGTGGCAGAGGTGGAAGAGGTGGAATGATGCTCTCCTCGAGCTGTGGGATCTCTGGGATGGGAGAAATCCGAGTAATCTGGCAAAGGAAACCCCTTTTCCAAATGGATCCAGGAGTTCTCAGAGTGAATAATTCCCTTCTTTTAATCTCTCCAAACCTTTGGTAAAGTGTCTTCAGCCAGTCACCACTTCAAACCCAATCAAGGGCTGCAAAATTGTCCAGCTGTTTGGTTTTTTTGTCCATCCTCAGCTCCAGAGCTGCCCATCCATATTCCCCACATTCAGCAGGAATACTGAACATCCAGGCTGGAAGAGCTTGTTTGCCTGTAAAAGTGGACTTCCAAAGCTGGGTTAATTGGGAAGTGAAAGGCTGGTGACACTTTATCCCCCTCTTTTCAGACAATCACGTTCTGGAGAAAGGTCTCATTCCCAGATGCCTTTTTGTAAAGTGGGAAAGATGCCAAGAAGGGAAACAGAGGACCTGGAGCCTGGGATGGAGGTTTATTCCCCAGAATCGGAGCAGAATGGAATTAATGATTAACAGGATGGAATTTAACAAGTGCAAATGCCACATTCTGCACCTACAGTGGAGGATAAACTGGGAGAGGATCGAGTGGAGAGCAGAAAGGGATCTGAGAGCAGCTCAGCAGTGTGTCCATGGCAGCCAAGAGGACAAACCACATCCTGGGGGATTACCAGAGAGATTATCTGGGCCCCACCAGTTAAGAAGGGTGGGAATGTCCTTGAATGTGTCCATGTGAGGGCAATAAATTTGGTGGAGACAAGGAGACAGAGGGAACCTCATCGCAGCTCCCTGAGGGACGTGCTGAGCTCTTCTCCCAGGAAAGGTTCAAAGCTGCACCAGGGAAGGTTCAGATTAGACATCAGGGAGCATTTCTTTGCCAAGAGGGTCAACAAACACTGGAACAGCCTTCCTGGAGAGGTGGTCAGTGCTCCAGGTCTTCAGAACTCGCTTTAAGTTTTGGCCAGCCCTGAACTGCTCAGGCACTTGGACCAGATGGTCCTTGTAGGACCCTTCCAACTGAAATTTCCATTCTATTCTATTCTTTCTAATCCAAATGAATTTATTCTGACCTAACCTGTCCTATGCAGAACATCTGGCTCCTTCCCTGCACGTATTTCACCACACTTTCCACAAAGAACCCCAAAAAATGACAAAGGGCGGAGCAAAAGCGGACAAGGAAGCAAAACTACAACTCTGTGTGGACACATTGAGGTAAATCCCTTCCATCACCACCCCGGTGATTCACCACAAAATCAAAACCAGGGGACATCTTTTGCATCACAGAAATTCCATTGAATCCTTCTGCTTCCGTGGTTCTGGCTTCGGGATTAGGATGTTGACGTGAACAAGCCCAAAGTCCTCAGGCTGCAGGAGGACATCCAGCTGCCTCTTTCCTCTGGAACAGTGGGATGAGGCACCATCCCGAAGAAAATTAGGGATTCAGGAAGCAGTGACACTTTCTGAAGATGGTTGGGTGTGTGATCCTGAAGGGTGGATGTGTTGATCTGCCTCAAAGCTGTAGTAGGCTTGTCTGTCCAAGAGAAGCCCAAGAGGAGAAGGGTCTCATCTACATCATCAGTATCACAGAATTATAGGATGGTTTGGGTTGGAAGGGACCTGAAAGATCATCCCATTCCACCTGCTGCCATGGGCAGGGACACCTTCCACTAGCCCAGATTGCTCCAAGCCCCATCCAACCTGGCCTTGGACACTTCCAGGGATTGAGCAGCCACAACTTCTCTGGGAAATCCATCCCAGCCCCTCCCCACCCTCACAGAGAAGAATTCCTTCCTCATATTCCCTCTGGCAGTGGGAAGCCATTCCCTGTGTCCTGTCCCTCCATCTCTTGTCCCAAGTCCCTCTCCAGCTCTCCTGGAGCCCCTTTAGGCCCTGGAAGGGGCTCTAAGGTCATTCTGGGTCCTTCTCATCTCCAATCCCAACCCTCTCATCCTTTCAACGCGTTTAATAGGATAGTGAAGCCAACAGGCCCCACACATCAAAACCAAGGGAACATTTCCCTGATGCCATCCTTATTTTCCTTGTCTCCTCTCTTCCACACCATCCACCCAGAGCTGACACTGGGAGTTCTTTCAGCAGAAACAAAGGGCAGGGAACCCTCACCTTGCCCACTTGTAGAATAACATTCAAACTTGACCGGCTCTCCTAAAACCCAGAGGAGATTTTATCAGGTCAATTCTTCCTTCATCACCCATTTCTACCACTCCACACCCCCCAAACCCTTGGAGTTACCCAAACACGGATTTCCAGGACACTGGAAGAGATTAAAAAGGCCTTGGTATGTGGAAAACCTTGTTCCCTCTGCACCTGGAGATGAGCACTGACCACAACCTCTTCTTTGGAACTCTGAGGGCTCTTGGCAAACCCAGAATCCCAAATGATGCCTTATCCAATGTCCTTGGATGACAGGGCAATGCCAACAGGCTCACAGGGTAGAATCTTGGAGGCTGAGGAGATTAAGGCTTTTCCTGGAAGGGGAACTGCTGGGAAGGACATAGAGCCCTCCCACTCAAATGTCTGGAAAATACTGCTTATATTTAGTCCAAACCAGCCTTTACTTCCCTGCCCCCATTCCAATTTGCCCCTCACGTGGGCATGGAGTGCTGCTCTGGCCTTGGGCAGCTCCCAGGCTGGGACTAAACCTGGAATATTTGTATGGACAGCAGGAGGACCTGCCCAGATCAGCTTTTCTGTGGTTTAGAGCCAGCTGGTGCTGCCTGGGCCACCCATCCCTGCACTGAGCAGTGGCCACGTCCCCTGAGAGCACAGAGCAACACAACTCTGGGGCTCAGAAAGGAAGGGGACACTCCTGAGTTACTGAAGTTATTTTTAGGTCCTACCAAAACATCATCCTGACATTGCTTTGATCAGTAGATCCCTCTCTGATCAAGCTCCACCTTAAAATCCAGCCCTTTGTTCTTTGCTCCATCTGTCAGTACAAAATTAATAATTTTGCTTGGGCTCCTATTTCTAGTTTTCTTTTCCTATTTTTTCTTCTTTCTTTCTATTTGTCCATTTCTATTTTCTAATTTTCTTTCCTCTGATTTTTAGTTCTTTCTATTTTTCATTTTCTATTATTTCTATTTTTTAATTTTCTTTTTTTCTATTTTTTTCCCATTGATTTGTGCCCTGGCCAGACCCCACCTCTATGTTTTTTGTCACCATTTTTATTATCTCAGACAGGTCTTCTTTTCCAAATTTCCTGTTGTTGAGTGTGTTCATAGTTGGGAATCCTTTCTCCTTGTGCTAAGAAATCCCAACTCTTTAAGAATCCTGGAATGGTTTGGGTTGGAAGGGACCTCAAAACTCATCCAATTCCACCCCTTGCCATGGGCAGGGACACCTCCCACTATCCCAGGTTGCTCCAACCTGGCCTTGGACACTTCCAGGGATCCAGGGGCACCCACAGTTTTTCTGGGAAACTTATCCCAAGGCCTCCCCACCCTCCCAGGGAAGAATTTCTTCCCAATATCCCACCTCAGCCTCTCCTCTATTAGTTTAAAACCATTCCCCCTTTTCCTATCACTAATAATTCATTTTCCCTCTTTTTCAAAAGTTCTTTTGGGCTTTATTTACCACCTACTCCCATCTTCCATCGTCCTTTCCATGGGAATCCTGGGTTTCTTGGGCACAGAAACACCACCAGTGTTACAAGTGAGGACTTGCTGGTGTTTTGCACAACGACCCAGCCCCAAGCACGACACCCTTTTTGGGCTTCCTCGGGTGTCTGACAGACACTTCAGCCCCTGATCAACCAATAATTCCACGTCTTTCATCTCCCAACCCTTCCCAGGTGACCTCCTAATCCACCCTGTGACTCTCTCGTTACGCTGCACAATCCCATTAGGACCTGACTTGCATCCAAGCCACCTGGTTGTTTACGCTATCCCAATCCTTCCCGGAATTGCTGGTGCTTCCCGAATCTGTGCTGCCAGTAAATTCCATCAGCACCCTCCTATTTGGCACCTTTCAAGGCCCTGACAGATCATATGGACACGAAAAGGATTAACCAGGAGCACTCCCAAAGTGAGGAATGGCTCGAATGACTTTGCCCTGGACTCACATCCCATCCTCAACATTCCAAATATTTTCAACCCCTTCACTTCCAAGCCTTTAAAAAGTTCCCACCCATCTTATATTGATTTAATTTCCATCTGTGCCATCTTAGTAAATATTACCATGTTATATTATTTATATGGTATATTACTTATATATATAATATTACTTATATATAAATTATTACATATATATTACATATATGTAACATTATATATAATATTACTTACACATTATATTATTTATATATAATATTACTTATATATAAAATATTACATATATATTGCATATATATAACATTATATATATTACACATTATATTATTTATATATAATATTACTTATATATAATATTACTTTTATATTATATTACTTATATATCATGTTATTTACATATAATATTACTTATATATTATAGTATTTATATATAATATTACATATCTATATTATATTATTTATATAATATTACTTATATATTATATTACATATTATATTGTTTATATGTAATATTACTTATATATAATATTACATATATATATTATTTTGCTGAACTCATGAAAATCAGACTTTATTAACATGAAAACAATGAAGATAAACTTGGGTTTTTATGTCTTTTTGTGGGTTTTGATTATTCTCTCTCATTCAAACACTGCTTTTAATCCTGGCACATTGTCGAGGTCACACAAATGGCTGTTGCCCCTCCCCTTTTTAATTTAGGTGGTAAATTCTTTACCAATTTACAAACAATATTTGGGAGTGGACCTGGGCCTGTCCTTCTGTATTCCAGGATGGAAAACATCCTGTCCTGCTTTGTCCCAACTAAGCTTTTTGTTCTACCTCAGGGGTTATTTCTGTTCTTGGGCACTTTTCTCCACATTGTCTTTACCCCCAAAGTCAAAGTCAATTGTAATATTCAATAAGCAAATGGTCTAACTAAATATTCTGTTTTCCTCTCTCACATTTTCACTACTTTATTTTGGCTCTCCACATAAATAATTTTTACTTTCAGTGATTTTCTCACAGTTTAAGTCATTTTGACTATTGCAAGTTTGGACTTTACTTGTTTCTTCACCTGATTTTCTCTGCTGCTTCCATTCTTTCAGGCTTCCCCCTCTTTCCTAATTTAACCTTCAGAATTGTTATTTACCCATTTCAGGCCACACTTATTCATCTGTAGATGGTTTTGCTCCGCTTTTCCTCTTTGTTAGGGAGATAAATTCCAGATTTCAGTGAACCAGAAGCTTCAAGCCCTGCATCCAAATCCTTGACCTTGGAGTTCACTCACCCTTTCTCAATATATTGATATATTTAACCACATTTCAATATATTTGTCTATATATCAACCACATGTCAATATTTATCACTGGTATCTGACTGTTTGAAATGGAACCAACCAAAAATTCAGCTGGATGAGGAGAGAATGTTGTTCCAAGTGTGTCAGACTCCTGATCCCAGACACCTCAAAAACATCTCTGCCAGGAGTAGAGATCTGGGGCAGGAAGGGAAGACACAACTGCGTCTGTGTTGGAGGTGGTTAAAAGGAGCTGAAAGATTAAATCAAAATTATTCTGAACAATAAACTCTGGGCAGGCAGCTGAGCTCTGGAAATATCTGGGATTCCCAGAATCCTGGAAACAAAACTGGAAAGAGTGGCTGTGGATATGTCAGGTGGACACATGGATGGATGAGGAAGGAGCTTCGTCCTGCTGGGAAGTGTTGGCACAGTTCAAAGAGTCACAGAATGTCCAGAGTTTGGAAGGGACCTGCAAGGATCATCCAGTCCAGCTCCTGGCCCTGCACAGGAACATCCCAAGAATCCCACCATGGGCCTGAGAGTGTTGTCCTGCAAGGGGATGACCTTTCTTTCTGAGATCTTGAGGAACAGTTCAGCCTCTCAGGGCCTGGCTGGGTGTGGACGTTGCTGGCTCGTAAGAGGCTCCGGTTTGTGGGAATGGGAGATTGCTGTCCCTGCAGCAATCCCAATCCCAAAGCCAGGCTGGGCAGGAATGGATTGAGAGCAACCCTGAGGAGAAGGAATTGGGGTGTTAAGAAGTTCAAGATGACCTGAACAAGTGGCGGCCCAGAAACCCTCCACTGTCCTGGGCTCATCCCACAGCGTGGGCAGCAGGAGAGGGGGGGATTCTGCCCCTCTGCCCCCTCAGGTGAGACCCCACCTGCAGAGCTGCCTCCAGCCCTGGGGAACAACAACAGAAGGATGTGGAGTGGCTGGAGCAAGTCCAGGGGAGGCCACAGAGATGCTCCAAGGGCTGGAGCCCCTCTGCTCTGGAGCCAGGCTGGGAGAGCTGGGGATGTTCACCTGGAGAAGAGAAGGCTCCAGGGAGACCTAAGAGCCCCTTCCAGGGCCTGAAGGGGCTTCAGGAGAGCTGGAGAGGGACTGGGGACAAGGGATGGAGGGACAGGACACAGGGAACAGCTTCAAATTAACAGAGGGAAAGTTCTGATTTGATATCAGAGAGAAATTCTTCCCTGTGAGGGTGGGAAGGCTCTGGCACAGGTTATCCAGAGAAACTGTGGCTGCCCCATCCCTGGGAGGGGGTTCAAGGCCAGGCTGGACAAGGCTTGGAGCAACCTGGGCTAGTGGAAAGTGTCCCTGCCCAGGGCAGGGAGTTGGAACAGGATGATCTTTAAGGTCCCTTCCAACCCAAACCGTTCTGTGATTCTTTGACTCGGTGACAAGAGGCCTCCAGGTGACCTCGTCTCCACCCACGAGAGGTGCCTTTCAGAGCCAGTGAAGGGAAGCAACTGATCCACAGGCCCATCCATGTTTTGATGAGCCTTTTGTCCAAAGCAGTTCTGATGAAATGTGCTGTGTCTGCCTGAGTGGAAAAAAAGCAACAGCCCTGGTGAGTCACCTCTGGCACGGAAGAAAGGCTGCACTTAGGGCAGATGACTCCCACTCCAGAGTTTGTGTCCTCCTTCAATCTCTTTGTGACTGTGCAGATTTTGAAAGGTTTTTGTCTGCTGCATTTTCATTGGTGGTCCCACAGCTTTATTCCCCAGCCACACAGATGCCAGGGATGATTTTTTTTTTTGTCATGCTGTTCCATTCGGTGCCCTGGATCCCCAGGGCCACATCCACCAGAGGCTATTTTGATTCCTCAGCAGGGGTTGCTCCTTGGATTAGCTCATGGTGGGACATCCAGATCTGCATCTGGTGACAGACTTCGCTGCCAACATGGGACATGAGCCACAAGTGCCAGTCAAAGGCACTGCTGATGGTACTGAAGGTTGACAAAGTGATGTCAGGCACTTCAACACCCAGTGACAGCCCCTGGTTGTGACAAGTGATGAGTTAATCCCCTTGGCACAACTAAAGTCTAGTTGATAAAGAGGGAAAATCTCCCTGAGAAAAGGAAGGAGGTACCAGGCCCTGTAACTGGACAGTCTTTGGGTGTTCTCCACCCCTGCACCACTGCAGAAGGTTGGTGAGAGGCCAACAGTGCCCTCAGCTGATTAGAGAGTGGACAAAGGCATTGGAGACTCCCAGCCAACAGCAGTCCCCAGGAATACTCCCACCACGCTTCAGCCATGGCTTTTTTTGTTGACCAAACATTGGAACAGGCTGCCCAGGGCAGTGGTGGACTCACCATCCCTGGTGGACTCACCATTCCTGGAAGTGTCCAAAAAACAACTGTGGATGTGACACTTGAGGACATGGTTTAACAGTGTGGGTTGGTGGTCGGACTTGGTGATCCAACCTTAATGATTCAGTGATTCCAAATCATCCACCTCTCAGATGGACTATCACAGGGCCACGAGATCCTCTCCACATGACAGAGCATGAATTTATGGGTGACATAAATTCCACATTTTTGGGATTTCATCTGTGGTTGGCAGCAGCCCCCACTGGGACAGGCGGGGAAATCACAACACGAGGATGAACGCAGGAGGTTTTTTTCTGAGGACACATCCAGGTTTTGTCTCTGCTGGTCTTTAAAAGGGGTCAGGATCCATTCCCTGATCCTCATGACAGCTCGTGGCTGCTTAACTGAGCTTTCTCGCCCTTCCAGCCAGAATGACATCACTGGAAACATCCTTATCCCATTCTATGGTGCTTGGGACAGATCCAGTGGGTTCGGGCCACAGCAGGGGCAGGGACCATGTCACACACACTCCAGGAAGTCCTCAAGTCCATGGTAGCACTGATACAGCTTCAAGGACACCTGCAATTTCTGACTTGTGGATATTTATCCCCCTGGGTTCCAATCCAAAGTCACATCTTGGACCTTTTTAATGTTTTATGCAGATGTTTGAGGGACCTGCATTCCCAGGGCTGACCAAACACAGTTGAATAAGTGATGCCTGAAGGGATTGTCCTCAGCCCTGTGTCTAGAAGAAGAGGAACCTGAGCCACCTGGTCCAGTGGAAGGTGTCCCTGCCCTTGGCTGGGAGGGGATCTCTAAGAGATGACTTTTAAGGTCCCTTCCAGTTCACACCATCCTGGGGATCAAGGGTTGGACTTGATGGTCTCAGAGGTCCTTTCCAACCCATCTGATTCTGTGTTTCTTTATGATTCCAAGCTGAAAATCTCCACATCCCTGGACTCCCCTTTTTTCCTCTCAGAGCACTGAACACAGCTCGGGCCCTTTTCTAAAACCACAGAAGTTTTGGAGGGTTTCCTCCCATCCCCAGTAGTTCACCTGCTTTTTAGCCCAGGGATTGGTGTGCTTAAGCCAGAATTTGGAAGAAATGAGCACAATTTCCTTCTCTGCTTGGAGAGGTTCAACTCCTCCCCTCACCTCTTCAGGCAGGGTGTGGAAACCCCCAAAACAAAGCCCTGACACAGAGAGAATGGGGTGAAAAAAGCTCTTTACGGATTCAATGAGTCAGTGCTGGGATTCTGGAATCCTCTTTGATAGTTCCCAACGTGGAGAAATGTGTGTTTTGTATCGAGCAGCCCCCAGGAAGAAAGACCTGAAGAGCTCCCAGGTGCTCCAAGAGTCACCCTCACACTTTCACCCTGCCCGAAACCCGAATTCCTTCCTGCCCGGTTGGCAGAGTTTCATCAGGAGGGTGGAGACCAACCCCACCCCAACAAGCCCAATGTCTCGTTGTTGACACACACCCGTGACAGGTGGAACTTCCATGGGCTCGCCACCTCCTCCAACATCCCTGCGTCCACGGACACGGGTGGAGAGGTTTCCCACTGCTGACTCACAGGTGGAGGTGCTGGAAGTCACCCAGAAGTCCCCCAGGAAAAAATCCCATCCTCCAGCTGAGTCAGTGCTCTGATCAGCTGTGTTCATTTTCCTATATTCCAGCTGTCACCATGACATCTGGAGATCTGACACCTGGAAATCCGATATCCGGAAAACCGAGAAGACTCTTGGTCCTGCAAACCAGGGAAGAGGTGGACACCATGTGGGCTGATGCCAAGGCCACCATGGCATGACCACAGTGTCAAATGGGGTGGTTTGGTGCTTGTCTTGTGACAGAAGGATCTGCTCTGCTCGTGCCTGGGACTGGGAGAGAGAAGGGAATGGGGTGACCTTGTTGCAGCCTTTCAGTCCCTGAAGTGGGGAAAGAGACTTTGGAGAAGGGCCTGGAATGACAGGACAAGGGGGAATGGCTTTAAACTGCCAGAGGGCAGGGGTAGATGGGTCATTGGGGAGAAATTCCTCCCCATGAGGGTGGGGAGGCCCTGGCACAGGTTGCCCAGAGAAGCTGTGGCTGCCCCATCCCTGGAAGTGTCCACGGCCAGGTTGGAGCAACCTGGGACAGGGGAAGGTGTCCCTGCCCATGGCAGGGAGTTGGAATTCTATGATATTTCAGGTCTCTTCCTATCCAAACCATTCCATGGAGTGGCTCACGGCAATATCCAGTTCTGGGCTGGGCAATGTAGGGGAGAAGGTGACAAACCAGAGGTGGTTCAGAGAAGGACAACTCGGAGGATTAAAGCCCTGGAGAACAGACTTCCCAGAGGAGGAGTCAAAGAACCCACCAAAGTTGTATCAGGGAAATATCCTAAACAAAACACATCTCCACAGGGGACAGGAAATTTGCAACAGTGAGAAATTAGGTTTAGTAAAAGGATAACAGGAGCTACTGTTTGTAGGAACTCTACAAATCGGAGTAAAATATTTTACACAGGAGTAGCTTCACACCTGGTTGATATCCAACCTCTGCACCAGCTCACCAGAGCTTGGTGTTCACCCTCTGTCACAAAATCTGCTTTCTTTTTTCATCCAAACAAGAATTAACTGTAAGGGAAGTCAAATCAGGGAGTTACAAACCTGTAAACACCAAACTTATGTCACCTGCCTTTCCTGGTGTATGTGAGAAGCAGAGAGAGATCATATCTACCTGCATCACCTTATAAATAAAGACAGTCTCCCAGGGACAGGCTGGGAGTGGGTTTGGATTGATATCACTGAGAATTCCAAGAGGGTTTTGGCACACAAACCTTTCTCCCTACGCACCACCCTCTTCAGACCTGAAGTGACACTTCAACTGAAGTCCCTTATGGCTCCTGCCAGTCAGGGCTCAAACCTTTTCTAGGGTTTATTCCACCCCTGACAGAGGCAGATGGGAATTTAGGGCCTCCTGAGCCCTACAAGTTGTCTAAGCCTGACCTAGCTATGTCAAACCACATCTTCCACGTCTTTATCAAGCTCAGCTTAAAGCAGGTGGAGTTTCCACCCTGCCTTTTCTTAGAGAAAGAATCCAATTTTTCCCATCAAGACCCAACCCCTGATTCCCAGCCTCATTTAACTTAGGCTTGTCCTAACTCTGGCAAGACAAAACAGTCTTTTCCAGTGCCATCTTTTGGGGTAGTTCCTGTTCTCCCAGGTTTCCCATTAGTCTCCATCTCTTGGGTTTGTTTTTTTTTTCCATCAGGACCCCCTCCCATTTTTTTCTTGACAGGGGCAGTGAAATTCCAGCTGAGAAGCCAGTGGGATGTTACCACTTCCCAAATCCCCCTGCCAAGAGCCTCCCTTTTGCCCCAAACACACGAGCTGGCATCACCTGGGGTTGTTTGTGTTGGGTTTTGGAGTTGTTTTCAGGGCTCCATCTCACCTCTTTATCTTTACATCAACTAATACCTTAAAGGCAACAGACCTCAGAGGCCTTTCCTTCCCTCCACAACTTTACTGGCACGTTCCCAACTTCTCTCTCTCCCTGAATTCTGGCTCTGCTGCACACCCAGCCACTCTGCAGGAGCTCTGCTGTTTTCCCAGGGGAAAGAATCCAATTTTTCCCATTAAGACTGAGGATCTTAATGGATTTTACGGAAAGATCTCCAACTTTTTCGACCTTTTAGACAGAGTTAAGACAGTGGTTAAGGATTTCCATCGCTGTTCCTTCCACCAGGCTGATTTCTTCCAAGGATTTCTCACCATGGAATGACTTGCAGGTATGAGAGGACCACTGGAACATCCCTTCATGGACATCTCCACTCAACAAGCTGCTCATCACCCACCTTTTATTGTGCCAACCCCACTGTGCTTTCCTCTGGAGGCAGAACCACCTGGAATGCTCAAAGCACTGGATCTTTTCCAGTTTCAAGGCTGTTCATTAAAGATATTGCTCAAATTTGCCTCGAGCTGCCCGGTTACAACAGGGATCTGGATGTAACCGGGTCTGGTGGCTTTCAGGGAGCAGAGTTTTGCCTGTGCACCCCCAGAGTTCTGTTTGAGCTGCTCTATGTTTGCTTTTCTTCATGTTTTGAGCTACTTTTCTTTATGTTTGAGCCGATTTTCTTCATGTTTGACCTGTTTTTCTTTACTTTTGAGTTGTTTTGGGACATGTTTTGAGCTGGTTTCCTCTGTGTTTGAGCTGCTTTTCTTTATGTTTGGTTTTCTTCATATTTTGAGCTGCTTTTCTTCATGTTTTGAGTTGCCTTTCTTTATGTTTGAGCTGCTTTTCTCTATGTTTGACGTGATTTTCTTTATTTTTGAGTTGGTTTCCTCCATGTTTTGAGCTGGTTTCTTCATGTTTAAGTTGCTTTGCTTTATGTTTGGTTTTCTTCATATTTTGAGCTGCTTCTCTTTATGTTTGCTTTTCTTCATGTTTTGAGCTGTTTTTCTTCATGTTTGAGCTGCTTTTCTCTATGTTTGATCTGCCTTTCTTAATTTTTGAGCTGGTTTCCTCTACGTTTTGAGCTGCTTTATGTTTGCTTTTCTTCATGTTTTGAGCTGGTTTTCTTCATGTTTGAGCTGCTTTTCTTCATGTTTGCTTTTCTGCATGTTTTGAGCTGCTTTTCTTCATGTTTGAGCTGCTTTTCTTCATGTTTTGAGCTGGTTTGTTTTGTGTTTTTGTGTGTTTTTTTTTTACTAATGTCGCTGATCTCTGACAGCACAGGGAGATAAAATAAAGGACATTTTCCACCCTCATAGTCGGGTGCAGGTTTTCCCTCCCCTTTTCCCAAGGCATAGCACTGATCCCGCCTCCCCAGCTTTGTGTCATCCATGACTGGGGAATTTTTCCTTAGCAAAGCTCCTCGGGCTCCTGGGAGCCATCCTCAGCCTGGGAATAAAGGATGGGCTGCCAGGAATGGCAGCAATGCCCACGTGTGTTGTCATAACAAGTCTGTGACAAGCGAAACACCAAGTCATTAAAACCTCCTCGTTCATCCACCTCATCCCCGTCCCTGAGCTCTCCAAGTGACTTCCCAGTGATTCACAAACTTCTCTCCTCTGGTTTATTCAGCCGCTTTTATGGGGAGTTGCATAACAGCGCTGGGGTTTTCCAGTTTGGATCCCAACAAACAGGGACAAAAAGTCTTTCAGCTTTTCCCATGAAATATGAAATGCCTCTGGCTCAGGCAAAAGGGAGAAGCAAATCATTTCTGCCAGGCTCCAGGTGTTTTGAGCTGTTTCCCCAAAATATTGGATAAGACACAGAATAAATTGGGGTGTTTGAAAGGGTTGCCTTGATTCACTTGTGAAGTGAAATTCGCTCTCAGGAAGGTACCACAGTGGGAAAATCATTTCATTTCTCCACGCTGGGCCTATTTCCCAGCTTCAGAATGAAACTTGGGAAAGGGTTGACAGCTTCCCAAAAGAAGGCTGAGCTTCCTGCTTTGCCAGCACGACCCAGGACCTGGAAAAACAACATGGCATAACCGAACGCCTGACTTGGAAGCGCCATCTCCCACCGGCCTCCCAGTGGCCCCCACGCCCAGCAGCTCCTCACTGGGGCTTAGTTCATGACTGGCATCCAAAAGCCAGCCTTGGCTTTGCCCTGGATTTGGGAAAAAGAGCCGTCTTTAGGCCGCGCCCGCCCATGGAAACGCTTTTTCCAAGGCACGTGGGGAGGCCCAGCCTGCTGCCACTCGCGCCTTGGCTGGCGCTGCCCGCACGTGACACGGGCCGGCTCCGGGCTCTGCAAGGAGCAAACACACCTTGTCACATTCCCCATCCAAGCCCTTGGCACGGGGCCACACCTTGCAGTGTTTTGGCTTTTCCATGGGAGCAGCCCCAGGACACGAAGCTGAGGAAGAGGCATGGCAGGAGTGAGCTCGCCGGGGTGATGTCACCTCCCCGGGGAAACTCGTTCCTCTGCAAATCCCAATCCAGGCTGGAGCGGAGCTCTCCCCTGCTCACCCCGAGGGAATCCGCCCACAAGGATCAACAGCAGGTGGTGGAGGGTGGGAAAACATATAAAGCTCCCTGGGAGCAGCTCTCCCTGACTGTCCTGGCTCCACGGATCTGCTCCCAGCATGAAGACACTCCTGGTTGGGCTCCTGCTTGGCCTGGCATGCCTGGAGTTGGGTAAGATCTCCTCATTCCCAACTCTGCAGGGACCCCCCCGGGAAATTCCTGGCAGGGGAGGGGAAAGGAATCAGGGCAGAGAGACCTGGGAGCCCCCAGGGAGGGGAAATAACACCTCTGTGTGTTGAAGAAGGTGACTGGCAAGGGTGAATGGGGAAAAGGGATTTGCATTCCTGGTGGGAAGAGCTGTGATTCCTGACTGGGAACGATGCACATCATTTGGATGCACAGGGATGTGTATCCCATATCCAGGGATGGAGGGGATCAAGGCTGCTTTGTAAGGCTCAGGTTTAAATGACAGCAACGTGGCACAGGGCAGGAGGACCATTTAGGCAAGGGCTTAATCCTAAACTGCCATCCTGTCCCTTCAGGAATGGGGTGGGATAGGTTCATCCTTAGCTCCTGCCATCCCTAAAACCTCCCAGCTGGATGCTGGAAGCACTGAAAACCAAGGGATGAGCCTCAATCTAGATATGAGGGAAGGTAGGAGAAAAAACTCCGAAGGCTTTGGAAAGGTTTATTGAACCACCCGCTTCAGGATTTTCCCTCATTTCGGGAGATGAGGAGATGGGTGGGGGTGGGAATTCCCCTGGGGCTGTTTGGGTTTGGTCTCTGATGGGTCTGGATCTTGGGCAAGCAGGGTTTGGTCATGGCTGTGTCGTCCTCCATCTGTTTGTCACCTGCTGCAGCTCCATCCTGGGGGTGCCACCACCCTGGTGGGGTTTAACCTCCAGCCCCAGAGACCCTCAGGCTGCTTCCATGGGATCCTGAAGGATCCCAAAGGAAAGGCAGCCTGGACAGGGGGGAAATGCCTCCATCTGGAGTCCTGTTTGGGATCCAGTGGAATTCCTGAGGATCTGAAAGAGCAGGTTTCCACCCGTAGGTCTGGCAGTGCTGGCACAGAGAGGCACCACCACCCTTTGCTTTAGGGATGAGGTCAGGGCAGAAATGTTTTTTCTGGGATCATCCAGTGGGAAGCAGCTGGTTTAGGCACAACTGAGGGATGTGTCTGTGACCATCCATCTTCCAGAGGTGTAATATCAAGGGATTAAAGGCACTGTTGGATAGTGATGAACAGGGAATTCTTGGCCCAAGATCAGGACACAGAGATATCCACATTTGGTTCTTCTGGTCTGATCCTTATGGATTTGGGTTTTCCTTATGGATTTGGGTTTTCCTCTTCCCCTGAAACCTTCCTGCAGAACCAGTGCCCTCTGAGTCAGTGAAAGAGGAGGGGGCTGAGATTTTTCTTCCTTAAATCTGCTTTTAACTGGGATTCATTCCCACACGAGCCTGGGGCGCTTCCCTGCTCTCTGTGAAAATGGTGTGGTTTGGAAACCACCTCAACCCAAAGGTTGCAGAGCAGTTTCTCAGGTGCTTTGAGCCACCACTGCTCCATCCACCCATCCATCCACCATCCATCCATCCATCCATCCATCTATCCATCCATCCACCATCCATCCATCCATCCATCCATCCATCAATCCATCATCCATCCATCCACCCTCCCACACACCCAACAAACCTCCAAACTCTCAGGTTGATGATGAGTTTTCTCCCTCAAGTGACTTCTCCTGGATCATTTCGGAAGGGATTTGGTGACTCCTTGAGCTGGGAAAAGCAGGCATGGCTCCACCACACCTGTTTCCAAGGATATGGCCATGACAAAACCATCAGCACTCACATTAAAAAGTCCTTTTTTTTTTAACCTCTGCAAACAGGACAAAGACAGTTTTTGCACTGTGTGGATTCTACTGCACAAAACTTTCCAAAGGAGGTGCTGAAAGAAGTAACCTTAAAAATTCTTAAAATGTCTTAAATGTTAAGTTCAATATAAATTTTAAATTTTAAAAAAATTAACTTAAATTTTAAAACTTAATTTTACTTTCATTTTTAAACTTTTTTTTTCATATTTAATTTTAATTTACATTTAAAAATTTCAATTTTAAATTTCAAAAATTGGGACAAAGACGGTTTTTGCATCGTGTAGGTTCTACTACACACCTGAATTTTCCAAAGGAGGTGTTGGGAGAAGCAATCTTAAAAATTCTTAAAATGTCTTAAATTTTTAATTTTATATAAATTTGAAATGAAAAAATAACTTACATTTTAAAACTTAAATCTAACTTTAATTTTTTAAAACTTTTTTAAATTTCTAGTTTAATTTTAATTTTGTTTACATTTAAAAATTCGATTTTAAATTCATATAAAAGAGGACAAATACAGTTTTTGCATCGTGTAGTTTCTACTACAGACTTGAATTTTCCAAAGGAGATGCTGAGAGAAGTAGATGTCTTTAGAAATCTTCAAATTTCTTTCAATTTAATTTTAATTATTTTTTAAATTTAAAATTTAAATTTTTAACTTACAGTTTAAAACTTAAAGCTGACTTTAACTTTTAAATTTTTTTTTATATACAATTTTAACTTATATTTAAAAACTTCGATTTTCAATTTTGAAAAAGAGGACAAAGACAGGATTCTACTACACACCTGAATTTTCTGAAGCAGGTGTTGAGAGAAGTAACCTTAAAAATTCTTCCAATTCCTTAAATTTAAATTTAATTATTAAAAAAAAAAAATTAAAAATCAGAGATTCAAACAAACACCCCCCAAACTATTTCTCCTCCTCCCAAAGCCCCAGAAGTTCCTCTCCGGCAGCAGATGGAGCAGAATTAGGACATAGAACCATCGTCTATTTGAATATTTACCAGTAGATGGCACTGGCTGGTTGGTTTGCGATGGTAGAACCGCGACTTTGGAAGATCCGCACACTCGGGATGTGCCGGGTCGGGATGGGAAGGGCTCACGCAGGGATTTGGAGCAGCTGCCGGGATCAAGGATTGCCCAGGATCAGGGATGGTGGTGTCACTCCCTCGGCCTCACCGATGGGCGTCACCTCCTCAAAAAGCAGCAGAAGCCCCTGATGGAACTGGGGGTGTTTCCAGCTCTCAGGATCTCTGAGGCAGCTCTGGAATTCCAGCTCTGCTCTCAGTTCCCAACTTCTGTGGAATTCCTCCCTGAACAGGCAGGAAGGAGCTGTGGTAGGAGGGATGGGGGAGGCTGCTCTCAGCAGGAGATATTCCCATGCAATCAGAGAATATCCTGAGCTGGAAGGGATCCACAAGGATCATCCAGCCCCACTCCTGCACAGGACACGCCAACAATCCCTCAGAGCGTTGTCCAAACCCTCCTGCAGCTCTGGCAGGTTTGGGGCTGTGCCCACTGCTCTGGGGAGCCTGTTCAGTGCCCAACCACCCTCTGGGGGAAGAACCTTTCCCTGAGATCCAACCTAAACCTCCCCTGGAGCAGCTCCAGCCTTTCCCTCGTGTCCTGTGACTGGTCACCAGGGAGAAGAGATCTGTGCCCGACCCCTCTGCTTCTCCTCACCGGGAAGTTGTAGCCAAACTCTGAGCTCTCCCCTCAGCCTCCTCTTCTCCAGCCGGAATATTTTGCTCTGTTACAACATTTTTTCCACAGGGAATTCACAGATCCATCAAAGCTGCTCGAGATCCCTCTAAATCCCTGTTCTTTTTTTGGGGGGAGCTGCTGAGCCCCCTAGGCAGTGTTTGGGCTCAGTCTCCTGCCACCCCCTCCTTGTCTTTGCTGCTGGGGTTTGGGCTTTTCCCCCCCGACATATCCAAGCTTTGCCGTTGCCTCCAGACCTGCTTGGTTTTGGATGCCACCAGCTCTTGGTCAGGAAGCTGCAGCTTTGTGCTACCTTGTGCCACCCTGTGCCACCTCAGAGCCTTTGTGTCCCCTCTGCAGCCCAGTCCTTACGATGCTACACGTGCAAGGAGCCCACGGACATCTCCAAGTGCAGAACAGCCACCCTGTGCCCCCCCAAGGCCAACGTGTGCACCACGACCCTGCACTCCGTGGACTCAGGTAAGTCCCTGGAAGAGCTGATCCCTCTGGAGATCCCTGGCAGAGCTCCTGGGAAGGGAGCAGAGGCTCGCTGGATGGGTTGGGATTGATGGGATCATCCAGTTCCACGGGCAGGGACACCTTCCACTAGCCCAGGTTGCTCCAGCTTGGCCTGGAACACTTCCAGGGATGGAACAGCCACAGCTTCTCTGGGAATTCCATTCCTGGGCCCTTCCCATCCTCCCAGGGAAGAATTCCTTCCCAGTATCCCATCTAAATCTACCCTGTCAGTTTAAAACCATTCCCCCCTTGTCCTGTCCCTCCATCCCTTGTCCCCAGTCCCTCTCCAGCTCTCCTGGAGCCCCTTTAGGCCCTGGAAGGGGCTCCAAGGTCTCCCTGGATCCTTCCCTTCTCCAGGTGAGCATCCCAAGCTCTCCCAGCCTGACTCCAGAGCAGAGGAGCTCCAGCCCTTGGAGCATCTCCATGGGCTCCTCTGGAGCTGTTCCAACAGGTCCAGGTCTTTGTGCTGCTCAGATCTCCAGGTGTGGATTCTGTGCTCCAGGTGGGATCTCAGCAGAGCAGAGTAGAGAGGCAAAATCACCTCCCTCAACCTGCTGGGCTCGCTTCCCTCTCCCATCCCAGTCCCACCTTGGATTGTCCTTTAACTCCTCTATAAGAATCCAGGTGAAGTTATCCCACTGGAAAGAGGGAAGGAGGGAAATCCAGCAGATCTGGAGTCTCACAGTGAAGTACACAGGACTCACTATGTAAATATTAGGGATTTTTTAAAATATGAATTATTTTTATTTATTTATATTAGATAAGTTTTAAATTTTCATATTTTTATATCTTTTACATGTATTTTATAAGTTAAATTTTAACCCAGGCATTAAATAAATTGATCTAAATGTATAAATATAAAAAATAAATACATAAATGCAAAAAGAAAATATAAATATATAACAAAAATTTAAAATATAAATATGAAGTTTAAAATATGAAATTATAAATATAGGACTATAAAAATGAATATAAAATATAAATATATAAATAATTTTATAATTTTTAATATATATTTTTTAAAGTATACTTTGCTCTGCTCATTTTGCCTTTCCCACCCCTGTGCCCTCATGGGCCCTTAATTTATAGCTGTACTCAAACATCCCTAGGGATTTGTGTCCCTTTACCATGCTGGAATAATTTAGCAAGGAGCAGGAGGGTCAGCACTAAGAATCTGTGGCCCTATTCCCACAAAAAGCAGCCTGGATCGGAGGCATCCATGGATTAAAGATGCCCAACACCTCATTTTCCCAAATTTCCCGCCAGCTGCCTGCACTTCCTTCACCTCTTCTCCCCCTCTCCCCCCTGCCTCTTCCAGGTTATCCCTTCTTCGGGAACATCACGGTGACCAGGGCCTGCGAGGAGGAATGTCTGTCCAGCAGCGGGATCGGCGCCTCCAAACCCAAGTCCTGCTGCTACACCGACCTGTGCACCGATGAAACCAGGGCCAGCAGTGGGATGAGGAGCAGCTCCTCAGCCCTGCCCCTGGTGGCCCTGGTGCTTGGCAAGGTCCTCCAGCTCTCCCTGTAGTGTCCCCAAGTGCCTGAGCTCCGACCAAAACTCCCGCCCCATCCCCTTCTCTGCCGAGTGAACTCTTAGATCCCTTGGGAATGACCTCCCCTGCTGATGCGTGGCTTTCACTCGTCTACCCAGCGCTGGGAATTCAAGTGGACTCAAGTTTGGGCACCTGGAGCTAAACCTCTCGAATTTCCAGCTCCCAGGGTGCTGAGCAGATGTTTCCTCACCTTCGGCTGCTTTTGGTCCACTTTTGAACTTCCTGGTTCTACAGAATCGAGGAACGGGTTGGGTTGGGTTGGGTTGGGAAGGGACCTTCAAGCTCAGCTCATTCCAACTCCCTGCCGTGGGCAGGGACACCTTCCACTAGCCCAGGTTGCTCCAAGTCCCACCCAACCTGGCCTGGAACACTTCCAGGGATTGGGAAGCCACGATTTCAACCTCCTTGGACAGCTCTGGTGCCACCTCCTGAGTCAGAGGAGCAGATGGGTCTGGTCCCGGTTTCCTGCCTGCCCATCCGAGTGTGGATGGCAATGGCAGAGAGCTGGCACTTGATTTGGTCAGGAATAAGCTATGGAATGAGTTCAGAAGGGCTCAGCTTCCATGGGTTGGGATGGGATGTATTTATGGAAAGCTCAGAACCTTCCCCAGACTCACCAGGCCAGGGTGGGTTAGACCTGGAAAACCAAATCTGGGAATTTGGCCACACAAACCCCTCAGGAGTCTCTGCCTGAGCTGAGGTTGCAGCCAGAGCTCCCAGATCTCCCTTCCCAGACATTTTACAGATTATTCCAAGCAAATTCTTCTGTTACTCTGCCCCGCCCCCCGTCCCTTCACAGCAGGAAAGGAAAAGGAATGATTATCCCAGACCCTCAACTCTGGGAAAAGCTGGTTACCAGCACTCCTGGATCCCAGCTGGGATTTGCTTGGAGCACCTGTAGGATGGACTCTGCTTGCCCTGTCTGCTGGAAAAGTAGCTGGAGTGGAAGTAGACATGGATGAGCCAGGTGTTCCCAGCTCCCAGCCCTCTCTGCCACTTGCTCCTTGTTGCCAGGGCTCATCCAGGGCAGCAGGAACCCCCTGCCAGAGCGAGGGCAGAGTGGGACATGGACACAGCCCAGGTACCATCCCTGTGTGCTCAGGGCATCCCAGCGACCTCCTCTGTGCCAAAGGCCATTTTCCCTCCCTTTTCCCTCCCCTTTCTTTTTCTCTTCTTCTTCCTTTTCTTTTCTCTCTCCTTTTTCCTCCCCCTTCCTTTTTCCTCCTGCCTTTTCTTCTCCTTCCTTTTCTATTCTCCTTCCTTTTTTCTTCTCCTTTCTTTTTTCTTCTCCTTCCTTTTCTCTCCTTCCTTTTTTCCTCTCCCTCCTTTTCTCTCCTTCCTTTTCTCTTCTCCTTCCTTTTCTCTCCTTCCTTTTCTCTTCTCCTTCCTTTTCTCTCTTTCCTTTTCTCTCCTTCCTTTTCTCCTTCCTTGCTTTCTCCTCACTTCCCCCTCACTTTGCCCTCATTTCCCCCTCCTTTTTTCCCCATTTCCCCCAATTTTCCATACAACACCAGCAGGAAACCAAAGTGGGGGGGGGGGAGGGGGGGAAGGGGTTTCTTTTTTCCTCCTTGCTCCGAGAATTTGTCGCCCAAGCTCTGTCTCAGCAAGAAAACCCTGACGACCTTTGCATTCCCTGGCAGGGGGGTCCCTGTGCAATCCTGGGGCTCAGGGGGCTGAGGAGCCCCTTTGCTCTCCCTAAAACCCCCGACAGCTTCCCCAAAACACCCCCGGAACGCTGAGATCCACGAGGAAAAACACCACGGGGAGGATAATAACGGGCAGTTACTCCAATGCCAATATTCCACCCACCCTCATAGACAGCCGAGCACCACTTTCTGCTTCCCACTCGTCTCTTCCCGGTTTCCCTGCTCCAAAACCGACCTGATCTGGGTTTGCCAGGAGCAAATCACCGGCCCTGCCACCCTTCAATCACATCCCCTTTTTGCCTTCGGGGTGTCCCCGGTGGTCACTCCAGCGCCAAACCGGGCTGAGCTTTCCTCCAGCACGCGGGGATGGGGCAGGATCGGGATCCAGGGAGGGCGTGACTTCCCCTCCTGGGGGAGAACCTGGAAAATAAAGTTGGATCCTCTGTTTTTTTCAGCTTGTACCGTCTTTCTGGGGTGCTCAGATTCACCCAGGATGGGAAGGGGGCGGGGGGGCTGTTCTGGGTGCCCCCGGTGCCGAGGAGGGGGAGAAACCGCACAAAAATACCCTTTGGAAAATTACCCTTTGGAAGAGGCAGATTTAAGGCTGTTCGTGCGAGAAAAGGAGTGGGAGAAGGGTGGAGAACGACCCGGTGGCTTCAGGAGGGTCATTTGGGACAGCACTGGGGGAACTGGGGGGTTTCGTGGAGCAGCTTCTCCTGCGGGAGGCAAAGGAACATTGAGGCAACAGGAGGTTGGGAGAGACCTTTTTTCTCCTTTCTTCTCCTTTTTTCTCCTTTCTTCTCCTTTTTTCCCCCTTTTCTCCATTTTTCTTATTTTTTCTCCCTTCTTCTCCTTTTTTCTCCTTTCTTCTCCTTTTTTCCCCCTTTTTCTCCTTTCTTCTCCTTTTCCCCCCCTTTTCTCCATTTTTCTTTTTTTTTCTCCCTTTTTCTCCTTTTTTCTCCTTTTTCCTCTTTTTTCTTCCTTTTATCTCCTTTTTTCTCATTTTTCTCCTTTTATCCCCCTTTTGCCCTCTTTTTCTCCTTTTTTCTCATTTTCCTCTTTTTTCTCATTTTTCTCCCTTTTTTCCTCCTTTTTTCTCATTTTTTCTTTTTTCCTTTTTCTCCTTTTTTTCTCTCTTTTTCTTCCTTCTCCCTTTTTTCTCCTTTTTTCTCCTTCTTTTCTCCTTTACCTCTCCTTTTTCCTCCTTTTTTCTTCTTTTTTTTTCTCCTTGTTTCCTCCTTTTTTCCTTCCCCCCCTTTCTCCCCTTTTCCCCCTTTCACTTTTCCCCCTCTCTTCTTTTTTTCCTCCCTATTTACCCCCTTTCCCTTCTCCCCTCCTTTCCTCCCCTTTCCCCCCTTTTCTCTCCTTTTTTCCTCCTTTTTTCCCTCCGCTTTCCCCCTCTTCCTCCCCTTTATTCCCTCATTTGTTCCCTTGTTTTTCCCCCTTTTTCCCCCCTTTCTCCCCTTGTTTCCCCCCTTTTTCCTCCTTTATTCTCCCTTTCTTCTCCCTTTCCCTCCTTTCTCTACTCCTTTTCCCTCCTCTTTCCTCCTTTTTCCCCCTTTCTTTCCTCCTTTCCCCCCCTTTTCTTTTCCTCCTGCAGCCAAAACACCCTGCAAATCAGAACATTTTTATCTTCAAAGTCCTCTTCATATATTCCCTGATTAGCTGAGGTGAAAAAACCCCTTCCCAGGGAGTATCAGGGGCACAAAATGTCCTTTTTTAACACTCACCTGCTCACACTGTGCGAGCCACAAACCACAGGCGGAGCCCTTGAAAAAATGCGATTTTGCTGCTTTTTTTTTAAACTTATACCTGCTATTTATCCTCCTATTTGGTCTTTGAGGCTCAAACTGCCCCCCAAACACAGGCCACTGGTGGGGAAATCAAAGGACTCGGCCAAGTTCCACGTCACTGGGTCAGGTGGACACACGGAGGGAGGGACGAGTTTAAATTTAGGCTGAATTAAAATAGGCCAGGGAAAGATGTGGCTCCAAAGGGGCCACAAAAACACACCTCCTGCAGCCTCCTGGTCCCGCAGGGTGAGGCTTCACAGCATGAGATGTTGCTCTGCTGAAGGGTTTTACTCCTCCCTCTGAGGGCTTGGTTTAAACAGGAACATTTCTGTGCGGGTCCGGAGATTTTACCTCCAAATTCCAGGGAGTTCCTGGGGTTTTCAAGCTTTATTTGGCCAAGGAATTGCCTTTTCCAGCTTTTCTGCAGATATGGGGCAGCCTTGGGGGTGTGCAGCCAGAAGATCATCCAGTTCCACCCCCTTAAACCTTTCACTAGCCCAGGTTGCTCCAAGCTGGCCTTGGATGTTTCCAGGGATGGGGCAGCCACAACTTCTCTGGGAATTCCATTCCAGCCCCTCCCCACCACCCTTGCAGGGAAGAATTTCTTCCTGATCTTCACCACCTGCTTTTGGCTGCCAATCTCCAAGTGCTTTTGCCCACCTGGCAATTAAAAAGTGAAGACCAACAGGGACTAAACTTCCAGGGAAGTGAGGATATTCCAACTGGGATACCCCCTGGTTTGGCTTGGGCAGGATTCCAAGGGAATCCTCCCCGGGGCTGTGGGAGACACACAAACAACAGGATTGATATTTAGAGGCCTGAGTTTTCCAGCAGGGATCGTTTCCAGGTGTTTTCCACAGTTTATCTCAACCTGGCTCAAGCTCCGAGGTGGGAAACACCAGGAGCTCTTTGGCCTCTTGATTTCTTAAAAAAACTTTATATATTTTATCTCCTTTTGGAGCAAAAGAGGGGAAAAAAAAATCCCCAAAACCTCTTGGAATGTGCATTAACCCACAAAAGAAACAGAGATGAGACTAGACAAGGGCAGAAATTATTGCAAAGCTCCAAGAGGGGAAAAAAAAACCACCATAAGTAGGGATATTTTTTGCAGTCCAGACAGTTAATGTAAAACAGAGCTCTGATGTCATCAAACACAGAGAGGACTTGTAGTTCCTGCTAAAAATACCTATCTGGAATATAAATACACATCAGGGTGTAGCTGCAAGGCTTCTGGAGAAATCTGCCCCCGTCTCCCCTGCACAGACGGGGATTTAAATGTTTAATCCAAGGCAAGTCGCTCCATCTGAAGGAGTTATTAATTATGGAATGCTCTTGGTAGGACTGAAGAGCAGCAGCAGTGATATCATTTTCAATATCACTCCTAAATTATTTCTCATCTAAAACCTATCCTGTGCAGGGTTTTGGGTTGGGTGGGTTTTTTGGGGGGTGTTTTGAAATGGATGTGTTTTGCCGTATTAGGGTTTGGATGATTTGAAGCCTCTGGCTCTGCCACGGCGGCACATCCTCTCTCAGATGTCTTCATTTCTCTCCTGCTGGAGTCTCACACCCCTAATCCCGGGATCTGAAGCCTCTTTACCTCTCGATTCCCGCCTGAAAAATGAGGCAAAGGCCCTAAAATAATGAGGTGAAAAGAAGGTGCCGGGAGTCAATGTGCTGGGGGGGGGAGGGAGGCAGGCACAGCATCGCTGTTTCCTAATTTAGGAAAGTCGTTTGGGGTCATTTGAATACAAGAGGGATGCTCAGAGCATCCTGAAAGGGGGTAGATGGTCTGTCTGGGCTTCACTTCTGTCACAGACCTGGGGGGAAAAGCACAGGATGTGTCAGTGGGTCATTCTGTGCCTTGTGGGGCTGCTCTGGATCCTGATCCCTTTTTTTACCCCGTTAAACAAAAGGGAATTGTGACACATTGGTGGCTCCAGGGACAGTCCAGCCACCCATCTGAGGGTGGACTGAGCTTGGAGGTTTGAAATGTGCTTCCTAAATGGGGGTCAGGATGTTGTGCCTCGGGGTGAAACGATATTGCTCGGGTTCCTTGGTGGGGACGTTGTTGAAATCCTTGGAGATCCACGAGGTTAAAGGCAACCAAAATCCACAGGATATGAAACCCAGGGGTCAGAGGACCAAAAATTCTACAGGCTGCCTTTGGCCAGCAGATCTCTTAATGGAATCATAGAATCATGGAATTGTTTGGGTTGGAAGGAACCTGAAGATCATCTGCTTCCAACTCCCTGCCATGGGCAGGGACACCTCCCACTATTCCCAAGTTGTCCAACCTGGTATTGGGCACTTCCTGGGATGGGGCAGCCACAGCTTCTCTGGGAATTCCATTCCAGCTCCTCCCCACCCTCACAGGGAAGAATTTCTCCCTAATATCCAATCTAAACCTGCTCTTTTCCAGTTTAAAGCCATTCTCCTTTTCCTATCACTCCAGGCCCTTGGAATACACGAGTTAGGAATGCTTTCCATGTCTTCAGGTGATCCCTCCCCATTCCAAGGCCAATTTGATGTGCCCTCAGTCCCATCAGCAGTGGCACCAGCAGCACTGAAGAATTGTCCAGCCCCTGTTTTCATGCCCAGCTTTTCCCTGGACTCATCAGTGTCCAGAGACAAAGAATTCCTCCTCTCTTGTTCCCAGCTGGAGTTGGGACTGGGATGTACATCCCTTCCTCTCCTTGCAAAAGAAATTGCTCTCACCCAGTGATCTGGGAATGAGACAGAAAAACAATTCCTGGAAAAAACAGGTTGAGTCATGTCAAGGTGCATTTGCTTCTTCAGTACCTTTGGATTTAAAATCGTGGAATAGAATCAAGGAATGTCCTGAGCTGGAAGGGACCCAGAAGGATCATCAAGTCCAACTCCTGGCCCTGCACAGGACACCCTCAAGAATCCCTTCAGTGCCTTGTGAGGAGAAGTTTTGCACCATCTTCGAGCCCTTCTGCCCCACACACCCTTTGGTTTCCCCAAACACAGGCTGGGCCACCACAAGGATCTTCCCAGTGAAATCCCGAGGGCGTTGGGGGAATTTCGCCACTCGAAACTCTGCCCCAGGCAGTGGCAGGATTCCAGAGGGTGGCTGTGAGGCAGCAGGGATGGGAGATGCTTGCAGAGGGACTGACACTGCTCCCAGTGAGGAACATCAGCCCACAGTGTGTTCCTGGTGGCACCAGAGCACCGTGAGCTGATTCGTGTGCTTTGATGTTGTTCTTCACCACGGCCCCTCAGCCTCAAAAAAAAAAAAGGGCTGAGCTGCCTTCAGTCTTCAGGAGAACCTTTTCCACCTGGATATCCATTTCCTGAAGCCCACAAGGACTTCACAAGCTCCCACCATTCATCAGATCCAAACCAGCAGCCCCGAGTTGTCACCTGTTCACGCACAAAGCCGCGCTCAGATGAGCCACGTCCTTACAAAGCCGGGCTGAAAACAAGCCAGGTTTTGTTCCTAATCTCTCCTGGCTCCGGTGGGTAAAGGCCACGGGGGAGGAGGTGTTTATAGCACAAAGACAGCTGGCACTCTGTTGGGGGGGTGACATCCAAATCTGGAAGAGAAACCAACACCCAGGAGATGGTGACAGACTCTGACGCGCTCGCAGCAGCGGAGGAGGAGGAAAATCAGCCTGGTGAGGAGGGGAGGGATAACAGCAAAATATCTGAGTTCTGCCCCAGAAAAGAAGGGGTTTTAAAACAAAATGCCATCATGGCCAGCTTGGGAATGGGGGCTGGTTTGTCTCTGCCTTTGGGGAATATGACTGGAAGATTTCTTTCGGTGCTGGTGGCCCCAGATCAGGGCTCTGCTTCAGCACCCCCAGGGATGGGGACTCCACTCCCTCCCTGGGCAGCCCATCCCAAGGTCTGATCCCTCTCTCTGGAAAGAACTTCTTCCCCATGTCCAACCTAACCCTGCCCTGGCACAGCTCAGGGCTGTGTCCCCTTGTCCTGGGAGCAGAGCCTGACCCCTCTCAACATCCCCCTCCTGTCAGGGGGTTGCAGAGAGTGCTGAGGTGTCCCCTGAGCCTCCTCCTCTCCAGGCTGAGCCCCCCCAGCTCCCTCAGCCTCTCCTCATGGGAATTGTGCCTTCCCCAGTCCCTTCCCCAGCCTCGTTGCCTTTCTCTGCCCCTGCTCCAGCCCCACAACAATTCCCAGAGAGCTGAGCCAGAGCAGTGGGATCCATCCTACAGAGGACACAGCTCTGTCCCAGACCCTGTGCCAGCAGTTTGGGAGCTCTAGGGAGTGTCTGTGTTTTTGGGAAAGGCCAGGCCAGCAGGAGCACGTGCAGGTGGGACTGTGTGTGGGAGGTGGATGGATGGATGTCCCTGTGTTGTTGTTGTTGTTTCTCCCTGGTTGCTCCATAACCTCGTTTGTTTGGCAGCCTCCTGACAGCCCTGGAGGCCAAGGAAGAGTTAATGGGATTTACGGAATCCTGTAATCAGCAGGGCTCTGAAACAACATGTGACAACATGATGGGTTTATTAAGGAGGATCAGGTGCATCGGAGATTAACGAGGCTTTTAGGAGCTCGTAGGAGATAAGGACAAACCCCTGGAAGTTTGATTGGCTCCAAGATCCTCCTGCTTTTTTTCTGGGGAGAAGGAATGACACAGTGACCTCCTCCCAGCCCCAGCACTCAGAAATAATCCCAGGAAACGTCTCTGCCATGTCCTGGGAGTGAATATCCCATGGGATGGGTGGCAGCAGGTTGCTGCACTATCCCTCTCTGCAGCTCAGGGGGTCCAGCTCGGAGTGGGATGATGTTTTTCCTGATCACAGGAGGAGGATTAGGGCCAAATCATTTCTGTTCCTCATTTCATAGCATCCCTTCTCTCCTGGGAACTCAATGTCTGCTCAATTCCTGGGCTAAATCCTGCAGGTCTGGAAAGATGTAGGTGCAGTAAACAGCTTTTGAAGGGTGGGGAAGGGGAGAACAGATCTGTGCTCATGGGGAAAGAACAGGAACCAGGGAAGAGCAGCTGGATTGTCTCTCCCAGACCAGCCCAGGGGGTTGTATCACAAACCCCAGAGCTGCCTTCCAACCTCATGTGTGTTATAATTCCACATTTGGATCCACACTGGGGGGCAACTCCTTTTATTTCAGCTTTCCCCCCAAAAAACCACTTTTCACCAGACACCGGTGCCTGTCACTTCCAGCTGGAAATCCTCCCAAACACCAGCAAATATTCCTCATTCTCCCTGAAATCCTGTTTTTAAGCAAAGCACCCGACACACCTGAGCTGTTGAAATGCAGAGCTGTTTTTTTTCTCATGTTTTTTTAATCCCTCCCGAGGTTTTGCTTGGCTCTATTTTGGGTATCAAGATGTAGGTTCTCGTCATAAATAGCTGCATATTCGGATTCAGGCTGAAAACTGGGACAAGGGTGCACTGGGCATCCAGATCTTGATTTTGGGGGAGGTGGGAAAAACTGCAACAGCATTCCCAGCCGAGCTTTCTGGGAGATCCCTCTCTCAGGAAAACCAATACCTTTGCACCTGGAAAGTGTCCTGCACTCCCTGGACACAAATCAAGTGGGAGTACTGGAAGGACTCATTGCCAGGTTAACAAATCATCCCAACAAGGCTTTGAAAGCTCCTCAGCAACTTCTGCTCTGAGCTCAGAGTCGGGATTTAGACACAAGGGCTTCAGCATCAAAGCTGGCTGATAATTATTCCTCTCGTTTCGTAGTCAAAAAACTGTGTCACAATCCTGCACATCCTCGTGTGTGACACTGAACCAAAGCCCTCTGCAATAAATAAATTAAAAATAAATTAAAAAAAAAAAAAAAGGCTCTGGGTGGTTTTTGTGAACAGATTTAAATGATTAATTACTCCTCAAAATCGGAAGCAGGTCGTAAACATGTCCCAGCAAACAGAAACAATTCTGTTTGAAAGAAAGGGTGGATTTAGATCGGATTTAAGGAAGAAATTCTTCTCTGTGAGGGTGGGGAGGTCCTGGCACAGGTTGCCCAGAGAAGCTGTGGCTGCCCCTGAATCCCTGGAAGTGTCCAAGGCCAGGTTGGAGCAACCTGGGATAGTGGGAGGTGTCCCTGCCTGGGGCAGGGGGTGGGAACTGGATGATCTTTAAGGTCCTTCCAACCCAAACCATTCCATGATTCTACATTTCTGTGATTCTATGAAACTCTATGAGCAGTCCTTGTGGGGGTTTCTCCATCCATTCATCCCAAATCCACAGAGTCACGGAGCAAAGCGGGCTGAACACAAAAAGTAGAGAAAGTCAGAAAGTCCCAGCACCATCCTGTGCCATGAGATCACATCCCTCCATCCTTGGGAGAAGAGGTGAAATGGTTCATTCAGTGGCAGCAGGAGCAGGGCAGGGATTCTGTCCCTGGGAGGCCACCCCTGGAGTGCTGTGTCCAGCTCTGGGCCCTCAGCTCAGGAAGGACATGGAGGGGCTGGAGCAGGGGCAGAGAAGAGCAACGAGGCTGGGGAAGGGACTGGAGCACAATTCCCATGAGGAGAGGCTGAGGGAGCTGGGGGGGCTCAGCCTGGAGAGGAGGAGGCTCAGGGGAGACCTCAGCACTCTCTGCAACCCCTGACAGGAGAGGGGAGCTGAGGGGGGTTGGTCTCCTCCCAGGAACCAGCAGTAGGACATGAGGGCACAGCCCTGAGCTGTGCCAGGGAGGGTTAGGTTGGACATTTGGAAGAAATTCTTTCCAGAGAGAGGATCAGCCATTGGAATAGGCTGCCCAGGAGGGGTGGATTCTCCACCCCTGGAGTTGTTTAAGGACAGACTGGATGTGGCATCAGTGCCATGGGTTGGGAACCACGGCGGGGTTGGATCAAGGGTTGGACTTGATGATCTCAGAGGTCTTTCCCAACCCATTTTAATCTATGACTCCATGATTGAGTCATGTCCCTCATCCCCCTGTTTGTGAAGCAGCTGGACCAAGGGGATTTTTGGAGATCCCCACCCAGGACAAGCCTCAGTCAGGGTTGGTTGCAGCCACCTCTCCACAGTCCCACTGGTGCATCCCTGGAGCTGTCACGGCTTTGACAAGAACCACGTGGAGGAATTTAATCTTCCCCTCCTCCCCCGGCCTTGGAGGCTTCACCTCTTTGATCTCTGGCCCGTTTGGCAGCTGATTTCCCTCGGTTCAGCTCTCGAAGGAGGGATCAGGGCTCCTGCCAGAGATTGAGGTTGAAAAGCAGAAAATCTTGGGGGGGGATGAGGCTTTGTGTTCGTCTTTTCATCTCCCCCCCCCCACATCAAAAGACAAAGCTCTCAAAACACAAGGAGATGCTTCCTGGTTCAACACAAACCCGAGCCTCTCTTAGGAGCAGGTATTTTGATATCAAAATTAATAGATAGCTCTGTCCCACTGACCTGGTGTAAAGCTGTCTGCACTTTTCCTGCTTCTGGAAATGGTGTTTCTGCCTATTTATTTCCCCCTCCCCTCCCTCCCCCTCAAAAAAGCAACATTTTTGGGTGTATTTTTTATAATTTTTTTGGTATTTAAAAAAATTTTTTTTGTGTGTATTTATCATTTATCCTGTGCCATGAGATCACATCCCTCCATCCTTGGGGAGAAGAGGTGAAATGGTTCATTCAGTGGCAGCAGGAGCAGGGCAGGGATTCTGTCCCTGGGAGGCCACCCCTGGAGTGCTGTGTCCAGCTCTGGGCCCTCAGCTCAGGAAGGACATGGAGGGGCTGGAGCAGGGGCAGAGAAGAGCAACGAGGCTGGGGAAGGGACTGGAGCACAATTCCCATGAGGAGAGGCTGAGGGAGCTGGGGGGGCTCAGCCTGGAGAGGAGGAGGCTCAGGGGAGACCTCAGCACTCTCTGCAACCCCTGACAGGAGAGGGGAGCTGAGGGGGGTTGGTCTCCTCCCAGGAACCAGCAGTAGGACATGAGGGCACAGCCCTGAGCTGTGCCAGGGGAGGGTTAGGTTGGACATTTGGAAGAAATTCTTTCCAGAGAGAGGGATCAGCCATTGGAATAGGCTGCCCAGGGAGGGGGTGGATTCTCCACCCCTGGAGTTGTTTAAGGACAGACTGGATGTGGCATCAGTGCCATGGGCTGGGAACCACGGCGGGGTTGGATCAAGGGTTGGACTTGATGATCTCAGAGGTCTTTCCCAACCCATTTTAATCTATGATTCCATGATTGAGCCATGTCCCTCATCCCCCTGTTTGTGAAGCAGCTGGACCAAGGGGATTTTTGGAGATCCCCACCCAGGACAAGCCTCAGTCAGGGTTGGTTGCAGCCACCTCTCCACGGTCCCACTGGTGCATCCCTGGAGCTGTCACGGCTTTGACAAGAACCACGTGGAGGAATTTAATCTCCCCCTCCTCCCCCGGCCTTGGAGGCTTCACCTCTTTGATCTCTGGCCCGTTTGGCAGCTGATTTCCCTCGGTTCAGCTCTTGAAGGAGGGATCAGGGCTCCTGCCAGAGATTGAGGCTGAAAAGCAGAAAATCTTGGGGGGGGATGAGGCTTTGTGTTCGTCTTTTCATCTCCCCCCCCATCAAAAGACAAAGCTCTCAAAACACAAGGAGATGCTTCCTGGTTCAACACAAACCTGAGCCTCTCTTAGGAGCAGGTATTTTGATATCAAAATTAATAGATAGCTCTGTCCCACTGACCTGGTGTAAAGCTGTCTGCACTTTTCCTGCTTCTGGAAATGGTGTTTCTGCCTATTTATTTCCCCCTCCCCTCCCTCCCCCTCAAAAAAGCAACATTTTTAGGTGTATTTTTTATAATTTTTTTGGTATTTAAAAATTTTTTGTGTGTGTATTTATCATTTTTTAGCATTTTTTAATCATTTTTGGTGTGTTTTTTATAATTTTTTTTGTTGGTTTTATTTTTGCTTAAATGTAATTCCCTCCTCATCCAATTGACCCCTGGGGCCCACCTGGTTTTTCTGCTCCTCCTCTGCTCTTTGAGCCTCTCCCTGCAGTTCCTCCTCCCCCCCAGTTGTTTAAAAATTAGTCTTTTCCTCCCTTTTGGCCTTTCTGCTGAGTATTCCCAACATTTTTGGGTTTGCCTCTTATCCTGTGACCTCCAGGAAGAGTTTGGCTCAGTTTTTTCCTCCTTAAAATGCTGGGAGAGCATCAGTGGTCCATGTTACAGGGCAAGGAGAAGGTGAATAATTAGATGTGTCCAAAAGCTGATGAAACCAGGTAGGACTTTCCTTGGTCAGTGGAAAGAGCCTGGCTTTGCATCCCACCCCTTCCTGACTCTTGATGGGGCTGGGAGGAGTTGCCACCTAATTTTTGCTTCGTGTCCTCTTCCTACCTCAGCTCAGAGATGAATTTTTTGGAGAACAATCTGGCTGTGGTTTGTTGCTTCAGCTCCCAGCTGGGAGTCCTTCCCAGGGGCCCTGGAGCTGCCCAAGCAGTTTTTCCCTGGCAGCAGGAGGTAGTTTTCCCTAGGGATCAGGCAGGACTGTGGATAAACACGACATCATTGATATTTCTCTAAACCTGCTGTGTTTTCTCCCATTCCCCAGTGGCAAAGGGAGTCGTGGCTGGGGAGGGGAAATGCCCTCTTGGAAGCCCTCCAGGGAAAAAAAACCCAGCTTTGTGACTGCTTGACACGGCCCAGCCTGGAAAACTGGGAATCAGAATGTTCCACTGCTGCCTCTGGAGGAGAAACTCTGATCTGTGTCTGCTTCCAATCCTCCCAGGACAACGGGAAATCTGTTGTGTTGCTAATTCTTCCCCAGAGGAAGTGTTTCAGGAGGCACTTCTGAGCCCCTGCTGGGATGGCAGAGCCTTTCAGGAACATCCAGAGTTGCTTTTCTTTCATGTCCCTGCGTGAACAAGCACTTTGCTGCTGCTGAAAACATGAGCTGCAGCCTGAAGTTCAGCGGTGCCTGAGCTTGCCCCCTCTGGAATTGCATCCCTCCAGTATCCCTGCTGGCCATGGAGCTGCACAGCAGGAGTTCAGCTCATTTGCTGCTTGCTGATTATTTTTCTTGGCTGTTCTCATTTGTGTTCTGGTTCTCCATGCACCTTTCTGATCAAGCCTGGACAGATCCACCTTCAGTAATCATGGAATTCAGGAATGGTTTGAGTTGGGAGGGACCTGAAAGATCATCCCATTCCACCCCCTGCCACGGGCAGGGACACCTTTCATTATCCCAGGTTGCTCCAAGCCCCGTCCAACCTGGCCTTGGACACTTCCAGGGATGGAAGTGCCACAGCTTCTCCGGGAAATCCATCACAGCCCCTCCCCACCCTCACCGGGAAGAATTTCTTCCCAATATCCCATCTAACCCTCTGGCAGTTTGAAGCCATTCCCTGTGTCCTGTCCCTCCATCCCTTGCCCCCAGTCCCTCTCCAGCTCTCCTGGAGCCCCTTTAAGCACTACAAGAGGCTCCAAGTTCTCCCTGGAGCCTTCCCTTCTCCAGGTGAACATTCCCAGCTCTCCCAGCCTGTCCAGGCAGTGCTGCATTACCTGGGGAAAAAAAAAAACCACAAACTGGATATTTGTACCCAGAGAGAGCATCATGTTTTGCAAGCAGAGCTTGTGTTTGTGTGCACAGAGCAGGAAACACCTGTAAAACCCAGGAAGTGCTTTTCAAACCTGATTTTAAAAAAAACAAATCTCGGTGACTTAACTGCATCAGGGAAGGTGGTTATATAAGAAGATTATCTCTTGTTTGGAGGCTGTGGCAATATGAGTCAGCCCCTCGAGGGCAGGGCTGTGTCACCAGGTAATAATTATTCCTTTAGAGGTCTGTGCTCCCTGTGGCAACTTCATTGTCCCCTCTGCAAACGAGCTGGGAAGGACTTGGGTACAGCACAGCAACTGCTCTGTGCTCCTCTGGAGAGGAAGAACGGAGCTCGTTCCTGCTTTTTGGAAAGATTTCCAGCTGGAAGTGACAGCCACCGGTGTCTGGTGAAAGGTGTTTTGGGGAGAAAGCTGAAATAAAAGGAGTTGCCCCCCAGTGTGGATCAAAAATCTGGGATTATAACACACGTGAGGTTGGAAGGCAGCTCTGGGGGCTGTGGTGCAATTCTCTGGGGTGGTTTGGGAGACAATCCAGCTGCTCTTCCCTGGTTCCTGCTCTTCCACACAGGAGCAGAGCCCATGGGAGCGCAGATTTGTCCTCCCCTGCCCCATCCCCAGAGCTGCATCGTGGACAATGACATTCCTTCACACAGACACGTGGGAAATGTGGATTGAATCCTCCCAAGCCCCTTTTGGGGGAATGAAACATTTCAGAGACTTTCCTTAGGATACAGCAGGATGGAGGTGGGGTGGGAAATGAGCCAGCAGCTCCCCCTTATTCATGGATGGGAAATATTTCATGGAATCATAAAATTGTTTAAGCTGGAAGGGACTTGAAGACCATCTGGTTCCTGCCATGGGACACCTTCCACCAGCCCAGGTTGCTCCAAGCCCAGTCCAGCCTGGACCTGGACACTTCCAGGGATGGGGTATCCACGACCCCTCTGAACATCAGATTTATTGGGATTTTCTGTCTTTCCACGGATTCCCAAGGGAGCCAGGAGAAGCTCAAGTGTGGATCTTTACTATTATTTGTTATTAAGTATGAAATCGTAACAGTTTAATCAAATAATTATGATTAGTGAAGATCAAATTATTTTAGGCATAAAAAGAGAAGGAAAATTATTATGATTACTACTACTATTATTATTACTATTATTTTTACTATTATTGTTGATGCCATTATTATTACTAGTATTAATAATAATTATTTATTTTAAATATGGTTAAAATGGTTCTACACATACTGACTAGTTTCAACCCTTTTTCCTGGTGTTATCCTGATCTTCCACAATGTTCCTGCTTCCCACCTTCAGGCAGGGACAGTCAGTCCTCTGCATCCTGAGCCTTCCATTGGGAGGAATGGGATGGTGGAAACAGATTCTTCTTCCTCAGCAGAGTCTGCTGGGAGTCATTTGGTTTATGATTTGTGGATTCATGGAACATCCAGAGCTGGAAGGGATCCACAAGGATCATCCAAGCCCAACTCCAGCCCACAACAACCCCAAAAATCCCACCACGTGGCTGAGAGGGTTGCCCAGACTCTTCTTGGGCTCTGGCAGGGTTGGTGCCGTGACCACTTCCCTTGGTCAGAAGGCTCAGGTCCACCCCACAAGGGATTTTATGATGTGGTAATTTTATTTTTTTTGTTCCTTTTGCCGTTCCTAAAGCTGATTTTTTTCCCCTCCAGGTCTCTGTTCCTTTGTTGCTGAGTTGTTTAATACCAAGGTGATGCCCCACGTCCCATCACCCCGTGCCAGCACTTCCCTGGGCCACATCCTGCACATCCACAGAATCTTTTAGGCTGGAAAACACCTCTGATATCCAAGTCCAACCACCAACCCAGCACTGCCAAGCTCACCAGTAACCCACGTCCCCAAGTGCCACATCTAAACCCCTCCAGGGCTGGTGACTCCACCACTTCCTTGGACAGCCCTTTCCATGAAGATGTTTTTCCAGCTCTTGAGGCCTCTGCTGCTGCACCAGGTCTGGGTTTCTTTCTGTCACAAACATCTCTTTCTTACCATACAACTCCTTGTAAACTTAAAAAACTTGCAACTCTCTGTGTAAACTTAAGAGTTGCAGCAGAGAAAGGTAAACAAAAGTGAGGTGAATTGGGGCACAATCGCCTGGCCAATTAGGGAAGCTCCTGTTGCAGATGAACAAGAGCAAACACAAAGCTGATTTCAGGTCAGGGCAAGTTTGGACAAAGCAAACCCAGTGAGCCACAGCCCTCTTGTAACTGGGAGCTGCTGGTTTTGGTTGTCTTCACCTTTTTTCTGATGGTGTTTGTTCCATCAGCCAGATGGGCTCTGCTCACCTTCCCAAACCCAGCAATGCCTTGGCCTTGGTCCTGAGTTCATGAGTGAAACCTGGATTTGGAGAAGGGATTTGGGGCTTGGAAAAGAGCTCCCAGGGTGGACACAGGGCCACGTAACATAAATGATGCAGGAAAGGGAGACAGAGGGTGGACACAGGGCTATTTAACATAAATGATGCAGGAAATTTAGATAGAGGGTGGTCTCATCTAAGAGAATGAAGGGTCTGAAGGAAATTTTGAGATGGAGGGTTTGAAGGAGAAACAAAACTGCCCTCAGAAGAAATATTGGAGTTAAGCCCAAAAGGTGCAGTGAAGGCTGGGAGTGCGAATTAAATCAATGTGCAGAGAGGCATTGGGGGTGTTTTGCTCTCAGGGGTCCAGCACAACCCGAGGCTGCTCTTCCAGAACAGGCAGGTTAAAAGGATTTGTTCTTGTGCAGGAGAAACCCAAAACCACATTAAACACCTCTGAGGATGGAGCTCCTGCCATGGCTGCAGAACTCACACTGCCAGCTAATCAAGCCTTCAACTCGTTCCAAAAGTCCTTCCAGAGGCAGGAATGTGGTTGATCCAGCCCTCTCCATGCCAGGGCAGCACCATGACCAAGTACAGGATGTTCTTCCAGCGAAGGAATGATATTTGAGCAACCTTGGGGAGCTCTGCTTGGACCTAGAACTGCAGCTCGTTCCAAATTGGGTCTCAGTCTGGCAATGGGAGAGGTGAAAACGGTGGCAGGAAGATCTCCCAGACATTGGAGAATGCCTGGAAAAATTGGTGTTGACCTTAGGGTGGGATTGCAGGGAGCTCAGCTTGGAAGGGCGACCTCAGGAGGCTTCTGATCCAAATTCCTGATCAAAGCTCCCAAGTTTCCTCAGGACTTCCTCCACCTGAGCCAGGAAAACTCCCAAGGGTGGGAATTCTACCACCTCTCTTGGAAGCCTTCCTGTATTTCACATGCCTAGTGGCACTTAAATCACATCCCATTTAAATCACATCCCATTTAAATCACAACTTTATTCATTATTCCAAATATCACAGAGTGATTACTGCGAGGAGAATATTTTTTTTTTTGCTGGAATTTGAAAAAGGGGATTATAGGAAAATACAGAACCAGGTCAGGATGGGGCAAAATGTGGGAGGCTTTGACCAACACGCAAGGAATTCGGATGATGCTCTGTAGGATTAAAATAAAGGGGGGGAAATTACACTTAATTCAAATTCAGGCCAGAATCATTACACAAATCACCTGAAATTCCCAGTAAATACAGTTTTGTTCCAGTGGAGTTGGTGGAAGAACTGTCTATGGAAGGCCACTGCCCATGAGGGATAATTGGAAATTTCTTGGAAATCTCCTACAAAACTGACCACAAAGCCTCACCCATCTCCGTGTATAAACATGCTGGAACTGGGGTTTAGACAGAAAATAACACAATTAAATGGGATCAATACACTTTCAACCCAACATTCTTTTTATTCTGCCCAAAAGGGGTGCAGAAAACGAGAGATTTCAGCCTCCCTGGATCAGATCATTGGCATGGGAAGTTGAATCTCCTGCCTCCTATTTTGGACACTGAAGGATCTCCTTAATTTCTTGGGTACAAAGAAGACCTAGACAGAACAAAGAGCCAGCCCCAAAACTTTGGAGTGGAGAAGACCTACTCTAAGGAGGTTTTTGTTTTTTGGATTTTTTTGTCTTAAATATACTTCACACAGCGGAATTTTTTAATTCCAAACCAACCAGCCTGGCAGAGCAATGGAACTCCACGGCTGGTTCTGTGGGAATGGTTGAAAAATCAATTAAAAAACCTTTTTTTTTGGGGGGGGGGCTTCCTGAGTTTTGCTCCTCTGTTAGTCGTGGGAAAGGAGTGGATAATAATAATAATTAAAAGAAAAAAAAAAAAAGGATGGATTTTTGGGAGCTGTCGAAGGTTGTTTATGAGGCATCCGAAGGGAAAGCTGAGCTGGGGGGGGGGGGTTTCTCCTCTTCTTTGCTGGGTTCTTCGGAGTGAAAGACCTTCCCATCAGCTCCTCAGGGTCTAGTCCAGAGGAAGGCACACAGGGAAGTGGCCAGCATCCCAACTGGCACGAGGCTGACCCTCAGGCTGGCTGCGCCATCCGCGTTGCACAGGTCGGAGTAGCAGCAGGACACGGGGTGGGTCATCCCGATCCCGTCCACGTTCGACGGGACGCAGACGGACGAGCACATCTTGGTGACGGTGGAGACGCCAGTGAAGGGATAAACTGACACAAGGACAGACAGATGGAATGTTCAGGGCTGGGAGAAACGGAGGAGGGCTCTCCCCGTCCCTGCTTCTTCCTGCCTTCACTAAGAAAGTCGTAGCTCTGGTTCAAACACAAAGAGCTTCCTACCAGGAATGTGGGAAGCAGCTCCCGCTGAGGGGCCAGGAGCTGGATGGCATTTTGCATCCTCTGTGTCCTGCCTGGGTCAGCATTACCCTGAAAAAGGTGGATCAGCCACTTTTTCTGCCTCTCCTTGGACTCTCCTCACCATCACCTTGATCCCTGGGGTTGGATCAAGGGTTGGACTTGATGATCTCGGAGGTCTCTTCCAACCCAGTTAATTCTATGATCCTATGATTCCATAATCTCCTGCCTCTCCCAAGCGGGACCAGGGACTTATCAGCAGGACCTTCCAAAGGGAGAACCTCCAGCTCCATAACCTTCAGGGCCACCAGACAGACTGGCAAAGCCTCTGGGAGAGCTACAAAGAACTTCAGGGCATTTCTCTTTCACCTTCAGATGACCAGAAGTTGGTGTCATAAAACTACAGAACGGTTTGGGTTGGGGGTGGGGGGGAACTTAAAGATCATGGAATTCCAACCCCCTGCCACGGGCAGGGACACCTCCCACTAGCCCAGGTTGCTCTAAGTCCCGTCCAACCTGGCCTTGGTTCTCCCTAATATCCAATCTAAACTTACCTTCTTTAAGTTTAAAGCCATTCCCTGTTGTCCTATCACTGCACGAGCGTAGCAAAAAAATTAAACTCTCATATCTAACGCTCAGCATTAACTGGGAGCTTGCAAACCTTAAATATTAACTCACACAAACTCTGCTTGCAGCAGCAGCAGTAGGAGACTCCTGCTCCCTCAGGAGCTCCTTCCCACATTTAAGTGAAAAAAAAAAGCAATTTCTCACTGCAGGAACACTGATTCTTGTTTAAAGCATGGATGAAGAAGCCACGGTCCTGACCACCCTTCAGGATCCACGTCCAGAAGTGTGGAGGGAGAGGTGGTTGTCCTTACCATCCTCCAGGGAATACATGGTGGTCTTGCACATGTTTTCACTCTCCGAGCAGTTCTCGATGGTCAGGCACTTCTCCACGGGGGTCTCGGTCCTGCACGTGTAGCACTGCAAGGTGAGAGCTGGGAGGAGGGAAAACACCAGCTTGGACTCAGGGGGGAACACCAGGGGGTGTCTGTGCCCCTCCCCTGGGGGTAAATGTTCCCAAATCCTCATGCTGAGAAAGGGAATGGAAGAGTAAAATGTGTTTGTGACGATGGGAATGGGAAATAAAAGGGGCTGGTGGTCAAAGCCCCCTGGATCAATTGGGATCTTTTGGATCTCTTCGGGAGTCCCAGATCAATGTGAGACAACCCAGATCAATCAGGACCCCTGGATCAATCCAGGACCCCCCAGATCAATTTAGGATCCCCTGGTTCCACCTGAGACCCCTAGATCAATCTGGGACTTCTGGATCAATACGGGACTCCCTGGATCAGCTTGAGATCCATTGGATCAGTGCAGGCCCCCTGGATCAATATGGGATCTCCTGGATCAATTGGGATCCTTCAGATCAATTTGGAACCCTCCAAATCAATCAGGACCCCCCGAATCAATCAGGACCCTCAGATCAACCTGGGACCCCTCTTGAATCAATCAGGACTCCCCAGATCAGTCTGGGACCCCTGGATGAATACAGGACCTGCTGAATCAGTCTGGGATCCCCTGGATCAGTCCATTAATTAATTAAGTAATTAGGTGTGACAAGTCAAGCAGGACCACCTAAAACCTCTCCCCCAGGAACGTGTCCAGACTGAGTTCTAATTTCTCCAAGGATGGAGATTCCCAAACCTCCCAGGGCAACCTGTGCCAGCGCTCAGTCCCCCTCCCAATCCTAAAGTGTTCCCTGGTGTCCAGAGGGAACCTCCTCTGTTCCAGTTTGTGGCCTTTGCCTCCAGCTCTGGCACTGGGAACCACTGGGAAGAGCCTCTTTGCCCCCTTCCCTTCAGGGATTTATCAACATTTATGAGATTCCCCACTTTGAGGATTCCCTTCTCCGGGCTGACCAGTCCCAGGTTTTCCTTGGATCAGCCGCTCCTCCCAGGTTTGTGTCACCCACAGACTTGCTGAGGGGGCTCTGACCCATCATCCAGGCTCTTCTCGACCAGTTTTTCTAATCCCACATTCCAAATTGTTCATCACACCTTGGAGGAGGATTTACAGACAGGGGACTGGCCTGAGGCGCAGGAAAAACTGGGAGACACCTGAGGCAGCGGGGATGGGGATGGGAAAGGCGTTTGGGAAGCAAAGGAGTCACGAGTTGTAACCACACGTGGAGAGGGTTGGCCCAGAGCAGAGGAGCTTCTCCCTGAATCCTCGGGAGAATGAACCAGACATTCCCTTGGCCCAAATTTATGGCCTGATCCCGTTGTCTTCCCAGTGCTAACCATGTTTTTTTCCAGTGAGTAAAGGGATTTCAGATCAGCTTTCCACTTCAAGGCCAGGTTGGACGGGGCTTGGAGCAACCTGGGATAGTGGATGGTGTCCCTGTCCGTGGCAGGGGGTTGGAATGAAATGGTCATTTAGGTCCCTTCCAGCCCAAACCATTCCATGATTCTGGGATCTTATGGGAGGCAGCATCAAAGACCCTCCTGAAGTGCAGGCAGACAACGCCCACAGCTCTGCCCTCACCTGCAAGGTCAGTCACTTCATCACAGAAGGTTGTCAGGTTGTGACTTTCGCCTGGTGAAGGATCTGGGGACACCCAGAAGCCAAATCTGGGGCTGTCCACTCCACCCATGGGGAGCTCTCAGGTGTGGGGGGGGTGTGTCCCACAGGGAAGGAAATGTCTCCATCAAATTTCCTGAGCCATGAGAACAAATCAAGCACAACCCTTCTGAGATCCTGGTACTTTAGAAAGGTCATGGAATCACAGAATGGTTTGGGTTGGAAGGGAACTTAAAGATCTTCTCATTCCCAACCCCTGCCATGGAGGAAGGGGTCACCTTCCACTATTCCACATTGCTCCAGCCTGGCCTTGGACACTTCCAGGGATATGAGGCAGCCACAAACTCTCTGGAAAACCTCTGCCAGGACCTCACCACCCTCACAGGGAAGAACTAAACACGACAGCAACCACACTGATGGATTGTATGGGGACATCTTCTGCTCCAGGCAGAGGCCACAGAAACAAAATTTGGTACTCAGGGCTCCAAACCCAACCCTGCCTTGTCCCTCACCAGCTTGTGGATGTCCCTCATCACCTCCCTGTGGAGCTGCAAAAGCCCTTTCCAGCTGCAGGTTCCTCTCAGCTCCCACCACACAAAATACCCACAGCCCACGTTTTTCCTTGTCTAAAATCTTCTGAGATGGAGGAATTATTGATAAAAACACTGAAGAGCCCAAATTGCTGTGACACAGAGCACTCCAAGCTCAAGGTATCAAGCCAAAACAGTGTCTGGTGTCTCCCATCACCGAGAAAGACATTTTAGGACAAGATTTTCAGGGTTTTTCTGAGGAGCCCAACACTTGATGTGGGTCCTCTACTCCAGATCCTCTTTTCCACCCCCTTAGAGACACCTGAATTCGTCTTAAAATCATAGCAACACATTTTGGCCGAGCCCAGCAGCCCCTCTTTGGTCTGGAAGGCAGTTGTCACCTTATCTGTGTGACATTCCCTATGCAATTCCTTTAAATCCCACTGAGAAAAAAGAGCAAGGATGCAGCTCATGGATTCAGCTGAATCCAACGGGGTGTAAGGAAGTCACCTTATGAAAATAGATATCAAATAAGCCAGAAAAAAAACCCCAAAAACAAACAAACAAAAAAAACCACCCCAAAAAAGCCCTTTTCTAAACAGACCCAGGAATTTTCTTTCTTTTATTCCAAGCAAACTTCACAGTGGTGTTGTTTGCTTTAATTCTTTCTCTGACAGTTGTCAAACACAGCTCTGGGGAGAAAGAGTCGTCATCGGTCTCAGGTTTCGGGAGACTTTGCAAATCCAAACCGAAGCGTTTTCTGTTCCTCTTTGAAAAGAAAAAAAAAAAAACAAACAGAGCACCTGCTCCTCCCCTGCAGAGCCTGCCCTTGCAGGTCCAAGGATTTAGGAAGGAAAATTGAAATAGAAAATTAAATATAAATTAATAAGTAGAAATGAAAAAGATCCTGACAGGGCTCCACAGATAAAAATCAGATTGAAGAATATCCCAATTGACAGTCCCAGCTCTTGCACAGGACTTCCCTTGGCCATCCAGGAGAACACCAAGGGAGCTTGGGATCATCAGAAGGGGCAAAAAGTTGTGGTGGTGGCAGAAACAAGGGATGAGGAACCTATTCCAGGGTGTCCTTCCCTCTGTGCAGCCACCACCTTCCTCCCTTGGAGGTTATGGCATCACTGCTCGTGTAGATGTGCCTGGGATGAGGGGATTCCCTACTTTCCAGGGGATTAAAATGTCCCAAATGTCATTCCACACTTGGCTTCATGGAGCTGGTGATGGAGGAGAAACAACTGAATGCCACTGATGGGAACAGAAAGGGGAGGTTTTCAGGGCATCCCTGGATTCATGGGGCTTGTTCCCAACCTCCACATCCCGGATGTCATCCCAAATATCAGCTTGTTGTTGTCCACACACCTCCTGCTCCAAGCCTGTCCCCTCCAGTGAGGAGGCAGGGAGAACAACAGGGACAGAAAGGATGGAGGGAGGATCATGGAATCCTAGGATAGAATCACAGGATGGTTTGGGTTGGAAGGGATCTTTAAGGATCTTCCCGTTCCAACTCCCATCATGGGAAAGGACACTTTCCACTATCCCAGGTTGCTCCAACCTGGCCTTGAACACTTCCAGGGATGGGGCAGCCACAGCTTCTCTGGGCAATCCTGGATAGTGGGGTCATTCCTTACGGTGACAAACTTCCAAATCCTCAAAAAAATGGGGAAAGACCCCAAAACGCTTCACACTTGGTTGTTTTCCGTGGTAGCCTGAGGAAATTTTCTTTACTTCAGGTATAGCAGAGTGTGTTAATAAACAAGAGCTCTAAACAAGGATACAACGACAGGACAAGGAGGGATGAGGAGGGAAGAGTTAGATGGAATTTTGGGAAGAAATTCTTCCCTGGGAGGGTGGGAAGGCCCTGGCACAGATTGCCCAGAGAAGCTGTGGCTGCCCCATCCCTGGAAGTGTCCAAGGCCAGGTCAGAACCACCTGGGATAGTGGAAGGTGTTGGAATTCCACAATCTTTGAGGTCCCTTCCAACCCCAACCAGCCCATGACAAACATCAACCCTGCAGTACCTGGGCCACCAGCTTTGTCCCAGCCCATCTTTCCCACTTCTAGTGGCCAAAATCTGATAAATCCCACCCATAACATATTTTTAGAGAGATTCCACACATGCTGCATTACATGGGCTGGCAACTTGCAGGGTTAAGTATTAAGAGGAAAAAAAAAAAAAAAGGTTCAGAAAGATAAAAATAACATTAAAAAAAAAGAGAGTTGTGAGACTGAACGAGAACATGTAAGAAAGTGAGAGCTGGAATTTGCATTAAAGAGATGACATGGTATAATCACACCCTGCCTTGTGACGCTTCCCAAAGAGCCTGAACCGACAGTCCCGGTGACACCATCGTGATCCCGAACATCTGACAGGCTGGAGACATTCCAAAGATAGATTCCCTCCAAGTGGGAGGCCTGAATTTCAGGGGAGGGAACAGGGACACATCCTATCCCATATCTATCCTGCAGGGATTTGGGTAAATCAGAGTGAGAACTTACCGAATTCTACGCAAATTGCGGCGGCCAACAGAAGAGGCAGAAACACCTTCATCCTGCACAGTCCCTGCTTGCCCAGGTTATCACTGCTCTCCACCACTGGCTTTGCTGTCCCACCTCCCTGGGGGTTTGCCATGCACTGCCCTCGTCCCCAAAGCTCCAAATCTACTGGAAAAACGAGTCCCATCGAGCTATAAACGAACGGAAGGAGCCGTAGGTCAGGCCCCACCTCCTGCTCCAAGCCTGTCCCCTCCAGTGAGGAGGCAGGGAGAACAACAGGGACAGAAAGGATGGAGGGAGGATCATGGAATCCTAGGATAGAATCACAGGATGGTTTGGGTTGGAAGGGATCTTTAAGGATCTTCCCGTTCCAACTCCCATCATGGGAAGGGACACTTTCCACTATCCCAGGTTGCTCCAACCTGGCCTTGAACACTTCCAGGGATGGGGCAGCCACAGCTTCTCTGGGCAATCCTGGATAGTGGGGTCATTCCTTACGGTGACAAACTTCCAAATCCTCAAAAAAAATGGGGAAAGACCCCAAAATGCTTCACACTTGGTTGTTTTCCGTGGTAGCCTGAGGAAATTTTCTTTACTTCAGGTAAACCAGAGTGAGTTAATAAACAGAGCTCTAAACAAAGATACAACGACAGGACAAAGGGGGATGAGGAGGGAAGAGTTAGATGGAATTTTGGGAAGAAATTCTTCCCTGGGAGGGTGGGAAGGCCCTGGCACAGATTGCCCAGAGAAGCTGTGGCAGCCCCATCCCTGGAAGTGTCCAAGGCCAGGTCAGAACCACCTGGGATAGTGGAAGGTGTTGGAATTCCACAATCTTTGAGGTCCCTTCCAACCCCAACCAGCCCATGACAAACATCAACCCTGCAGTACCTGGGCCACCAGCTTTGTCCCAGCCCATCTTTCCCACTTCTAGTGGCCAAAATCTGATAAATCCCACCCATAACATATTTTTAGAGAGATTCCACACATGCTGCATTACATGGGCTGGCAACTTTCAGGGTTGAGTATTAAGAGGGGGAAAAAAAAAAAAAAACCAGTTCAGAAAGATAAAAATAACATTGAAAAAAAAGAGAGTTGTGAGACTGAACGAGAACATGTAAGAAAGTGAGAGCTGGAATTTGCATTAAAGAGATGACATGGTATAATCACACCCTGCCTTGTGACGCTTCCCAGAGAGCCTGAACCGACAGTCCCGGTGACACCATCGTGATCCCGAACATCTGACAGGCTGGAGACATTCCAAAGATAGATTCCCTCCAAGTGGGAGGCCTGAATTTCAGGGGAGGGAACAGGGACACATCCTATCCCATATCCCTAAATATCCTGCAGGGATTTGGGTAAATCAGAGTGAGAACTTACCGAATTCTACGCAAATTGCGGCGGCCAACAGAAGAGGCAGAAACACCTTCATCCTGCACAGTCCCTGCTTGCCCAGGTTATCACTGCTCTCCACCACTGGCTTTGCTGTCCCACCTCCCTGGGGGGGTTTGCCATGCACTGCCCTCGTCCCCAAAGCTCCAAATCTACTGGAAAAACAAGTCCCATCGAGCTATAAACGAACGGAAGGAGCCGTAGGTCAGGCCCCACCTCCTCCTCCACCGTCACCTCTTTTCATGTTCTTTGGAGAAGAAAATTAGGGCTCAGACTTGGGACAATAGCTGGGATTGTTTAAGGTGGGTGCTTTGTTACAGGGAAGCCCAGGGAGGGGGGTTAAATAATCCTGGTGTCTTGCCTTGCAGCTTTGGTGATCTTTCTCCTTCTTTTGTTTTTGAGGAGTTCTGGGCGGTTTCCAGAAATCCTGGGAGGAGGGAAAAAGCATTCGTGGCTGGGAACTTGAAGGCTGTGAACCTCCAGGACTTCTCTGTGTTTGTACCTTCAGTTGGGCCTGGAGTTGATCACCAGGAGAATCATAGTTTGGGTTGGAAGGGACCTTAAAGGCGATTCCAACCCCCTGCCATGGTCAGGGACACCTTTCACTATCACAGGTTGCTCCAAGCCCCGTCCAACCTGGCCTTAAAGTGGAAAACTGACTTGAAATCCCTTTACTCACTGGAAAAAAAAGTGGAGGAGGGTGCAGGGAGAAGCTCCTCTGCTCTGGGCCAACCCTCTCCACGTGTGGTTGCACCTCGTGACTCCTTTGCTTCCCAAACGCCTTTCCCACCCCCATCCCTGCTGCCTCAGGTGTCTCCCAGTTTTTCCTGCGCCTCAGGACAGTCCCATGTTTGTAAATCCTCCTCCTCCAAGGTGTGATGAACAAGTTGGAACGTGGGATTTGAAAAACTGGTCAAGAAGAGCCTTTCCTGGCTATTCCAGGTGCCCTCCCAACACGTGCTTTTAATAATAAAAGAAGGAAAGGAGAAATAAAGATATTTTAGGAGATATTCCCACCACTTCTGTTGTATCACACCATCAGAGGGACTTTATTCAGGGTTATTCACTTGAACTCCTACAATCATGTAATCATTAAAGCTGGAAGAGACCTTTAGGATCCCCAAGTCCAGCCACGAGCACAGCACCACTAATCCATGTCCACAGGTGCCACATCCACAGGTTTTTTGAACTCTTCCAGGGATGTGACTCCACCACTTCCCTGGACAGCCCAGTCCAATGCTTGACAACCCTTTCCACAGAGGCCTTTTCCCAAATATCCAACCCAAACCTCCCCTGGTGCAACTTGAGGCCAGTTTGTCTTGCTCTGTCTTAAAATGTCCAAAGATTTCCTGGGGATACTGAACAAACAACCCAATCATTGCCTCTCCAAATCTGAAGCTCCGGTGAATTAGGGAATGGTTTGGGCTGAAAAGGACCTTAAAGATCATCCAGTTCCCACTCCCTGCCATGGGTAGGGACACCTCCCACTATCCCAGGTTGCTCCAACCTGGCCTTGGACACTTCCAGGGATCCAGGGGCAGCCCCAGCTTCTCTGGGCAACCTGTGCCAGGGCCTCCCCACCCTCCCAGGGAAGGATTTTTCCCGAATATCTCAACCAAACGTGTTTCCCAAACCCCATTTATTTTACAAACAGCGCTCCTGGGTGACCTGCACCCTCAGGAATTCAGACGGATTGTTTTCACAGTTGCCTCTCTTAATACAGCAATTACGCCGATTATAAAAATTAAGCAGTTATTTCCAGCCCCGAAATCACCCAGGGAAAGACATTTCGGGTCTATCCTGGCTTCGCAGTTCCTCACGGTTCAGCGGGGAATGTTATAATCCTATTAAGAAGAGAGAAATATGCCGATTGTGTGTTTGCCTTGCTTCTTAAGGGAGGGGGAAACCCAGAGAAGAGCAAACTATTTACCGCGGCCGGGGTGTGGTTTCTGGCATTAAGAGGCCTCGAACAATGCGCTAAATGGCTGGTTTCACATGCACATCTGAAATGTGATCTCCTGCTGCAATTGTCGAATCTTGGAGGGAAGAGCCTGTGCCAACACCCTGCTCTTAAATGCTGGTCCCTCCTTGGGTTTGGAGGGTTGTGGGTTTTTTTGTTCTTGTTTTTTGGGGGGTGTCAACATACCTGGCTTGTTTATAGTTTCAGTTGATCTTATCTGAGTCTCGGAGGCCTGAAATGTCTCCCCTTTTACGTGCAGCCGCCTTGCAGGGCTGGCAGCTGCCCAGAGGAATAACAAGAACTAATGGGAACATCCCGCGAGGCTTTTGTTGAATTCCCTTTATTATTTTGGGGGGAAACCATAACCTGTTATGTCGGGGTGTGTGTGTGTGGAGGGTCCATTCACTGCAGATAAAAGGATTATGAAGCTGCATAAATCTGCCTCAAAGACCCACGGGATATTTGGGGGGGGAGAAAAAAAAAGGTGTTTTTCGTGGCTGTGTTCAAAGGTAAATTAATACAAGAACTCTCAGCGTTTCAGGGGAGTTTGTACCATAAATAAAAGGAGAAGTTCAGCCAAATGTTTCCTTCCAGCCTGAGAAACCTGAGCCAAGTGGAGGCATCTGATGGGAGCAGTTGCATCCACACTGAAAGAGTCTCCAAGTCCCACAACCTCCCAGCAGATCTGCTCGTGCTGCCCCATGACCAGGCTGAGAAGATTCCCACTGGGAAGTCCTAAACTTGCCCATCCACCTCCAGGGCAGAGTTTCAGGGTTTGAGAGCCTTCCTGACTTAATTATTTTAAAACTCTGCCTTTTCATTCCTCTAATAAGTTCTTGTGTATCTCCTCTGAATCCCAGATTTCTTCCAGAGCAGAGGGATGTAGGAGCAAAAACCACGATCGGATTTAAGGGAGGAATGCTGACAGGACAGTGTCAATCCCAGTGCTGAGCTCTTCTCACACACCTACAGGCAGTTTAAATCCCAAAACACTCCTGTAAGAGGAGTAAATATTATGGGATTGTGGAATCATGGAATGGTTTGGGTTGGAAGGGACTGAAAGATCATCCAGTTTTAACCCTCTGCCATGGGCAGGGACACCTTCCACCATCCCAGGTTGTTCCAGCCTGGCTCTGAACACTTTCAGGGATGGGGCAGTCACAGTTTCTCCGGGAAATCCATCCCAGCCCCTCATCACCCTCATAGGGAAGAATTTCTTCCCAATATCCCATCTAACCCTGCCCTCTGTCAGTGGGAAGCCATTCCCTGTGTTCTGCCCCTCCATCCCTTGTTCCCAGTCCCTCTCCAGCTCTCCTGGAGTCCCTTTAGGTCCTGGAAGATGCTCTCAGGTCTCCCTGGAGCCTTCTCTTCTCCAGGCTGGACATTCCCAGCTCTCCTAGCCTGGCTCCAGAGCAGCTCCAGCCCTTGGAGCATCTCCATGGGCTCCTCTGGACTTGTTCCAGCAGCTCCACGGGTCACTGATGAAAGGAACTCATGGAAGCAGCGAGGATGGGTTTGTCTGATCAGTAAACCTGGTGTTCTGAGTGCCAGGGATTAAACCAGCACGGATTTCCCCCTCAGACACATCACAGCCCCCACCTCCACCTCCCAGAAACCCCAACTCTCCAGAGATGGGACATTTTGCACCAAAAAAAAAAGGAGGAATTGAACAGGTATCTCCACCCTCCTCCATTAATGAGGAACATCTCGAAAAGTTAAAGAGAAATCTCTTGGAAAAGCAAAGTAAAACATAAACAGCACCAAGCCTGACTCTGGCCTATCCCTGTGAATAATTCAGCAGGAATCCAACCCTGCAGCTCTTTCAGAGCCATTTTCACCGAGGCACCACTCATTAGCTCATTAGTCAGAGCAGCCTTATTCCTACTAATTGATTTTACTGCCCTTCCCTACAATGTCTGGCCGAGATCCAACGTGTTCCTGCCTGGCTTTAAAACCATTTTATTGGCATAGCTTTGTAAGACACTTCAAGACACTTCATCCTTCCCTCTTCTTCTCTCTCTGTCTCTCACCTACTGAGCTTGGAAAGGCGGGGTGATTCCCACAAGTGAGTTTTTTGGAAGGTGCCCTTGGGCAAAGGGCAGGTCTTCCCTGGCTCTGACAAGCAGGAGGATCAAAGCATCCCCAGCTGGGCAGGGAGTTGTGGCTTTCACCCTTGGTAACAGGTGGGTCTGACGTGGGTTGGGGCTGCAGATGGATTCAGCGAGCTTGGCAGTTCTATCCACACTGGTTTCCACCTTGCTAGTGGGCTGGGACAGTGACTCATGGAATGGTTTGGGTTGGAGTGGAACTTAAAAATCATCTCCTTCCAACCCCCCTGCCAGGGGCAGGGACACCTTCCACTATCCCAGGTTTCTCCAAGCCCCATCCAACCTGGCCTGGTTCCACTTCCAGGGATGGGGCAGCCACAGCTTCTCTGGGAATTCCATTCCAGCCCCTCACCACCCTCCCAATATCCCATCTAACCCTGGGAAGCCATTCCCTGTGTGCTGTCCCTCCATCCCTTGTCCCCAGTCCCTCTCCAGCTCTCCTGGAGCCCCTTTAGGCCCTGGAAGGGGCTCTGAGGCCTCCCTGGCTCCTTCCCTTCTCCAGGTGAACATTCCCAGCTCTCCCAGCCTGGCTCCAGAGCAGCTCCAGCCCTTGGAGCATCTCCGTGGCCTCCTCTGGACTCGCTCCAGCAGCTCCACATCCTTGTGCTGAGGTCCCCAGAGCTGGACATGGTGCTCCAGGTGGGATCTACAGGCAGTGGAGCACAGGGGGAGAATCCCCTCCCTCATCCTGCTGCCCCCAACCCTTTTGCTGCATCCCAGGGCTCTGCTGGCTCTCTGGGTTCACAAGACATGAGGTCAGTGCCGGACCTGGGGCAGAAAGGTCAGACCACACCACAAGCACAAAGGGTTTCTCCAACCCTGCTGCTCATCCCACATTCCCAGCAGACCTCCCTATATCCCCCCCCCTGCTCTGCCCCAGCCACGGGAGCTGTGCTGGGAAATCAGGAATGCTTTATATATTCACCAGGAACAAGCTGATCTATTTTCCTGAGGAGTTCTGTTCCCTCCAGGTAAACATTCACCTGCCTCCTTATTTTTATTATTTTTTTTTTTCCCCCAACCTGTTTTTCTCCCTCTTTGAATTTCATGCAGGCACCTCTTATCTCCAGGTTATAATTTAGATTAACCTCTGTGTAGCACTTAACTCCTTCTAGGTGAGACTTCCATATCCATCACTTCCCTGGCCGGTGGCCATGGATAGAGTTGTCCTGTGGGAGAATCTTGTAGGAATTCATAACTACTCAAGTGTGTTCTCTCTCCCTCTCTCTCTGTGTTTATGATGTGCACAGAAAGGATTGATCATATATTTATAACAGCTGGGAATTTGTCTTCCTTCCCTATCAGATTTCTTCCAGCTTCCTTTTTGTTCTTTTTGCTTCCAAGCTCGTGTCTTTTCCCCTCCCTGTCAGCTCTGACTGAGGCACTAATCACTCCGTTTGCAGATGATTTGCTCCTTCCAGCTTTCCAAGGCATTGTTAATGATGCAGGAACCTAAACCACTTGCTCAGTGTCGCTGTCACCTGCTTTAATTATCCCCTGCCTTCTTCAATCCAAGGGACAGGAGATACTTTCCTCCCTGAGTCACTTCTGGCTGACCCGGGAGGGGACAACAAGGACAACACATTGACTGTAAAACAGTCAATGACCCGACTGAGAAGAACCAGCTTTGCCTCCAGGCCATTTTCACCTCCCTCTAAACTGCAGTGCTTGGAACTGAAGCTGGAAACGGCCACATCTTGGAATGTGTTCTTAGGATTTCTGCCCAAAACCTAAATGAAGGTATCCCTGTGTGCCTTACACCAAAAAAACACCCCAGCTTTTGCCTCCAGGTGCCTGAAGATTTTGGGAAGATGCTTCTGCCATGATGTCCATGTGTCTCCTGTGCTGAGGACTCCTCACAAGTGCTGAGTGGGAGGGGAAGGATCATCTCCCTGAACCTCCTGGCACAACCCAGAAGGTCCTTGGCTGACTTGACCACCAAGGGACATTTCTGATTCACGTGCAGCTTGATGTCCACCGTCCCCAGTTCCTTCTCTGCAAAGCTGGTTTCCATCCCCACCGTCCCACAGCCTTCCCCGGTGCCTGGGGTTGCTCCTCCCCAGATCCCAGACTCTGCATTTCCATTTGCTGCATTTCCCAAGGTTTATTCTTCTTTATTGCCCCTGTTTGTTTTTCCAAGCTGCTCAACTCCCTCTGGGTGGCATGTCCACGTCCACCACTCCTCCTACTTTTGTGTCATCTGCAAACCTACCAAAGGTGAGGCTCTGACACATCTTCGAGGTCACGAACAGCTTTGACCCCAAAAACGAGTCCAGTGGTGCCCCACTGGCTACAAACCTCTTTAACCACTTGCTCCACCAGTCAATCAATCCACCTCCCTGCCCACTTCATCCAACCCTTACTTTGTCACCTCACCCATGAGGATGTGGTGGGACAAGTGTTGAAAACCTTAATGAGGTGGAGAAAACCCACATCCACCTCTCCCTCCATCATCCACCAAACCAGTGCCCTCGTCACTGAAGGATTTCATGCTGGTGAGGCCCAACATCTCCCTTGGGAATCTGTGCTGATTCCAGGGTCATGATCCTGCTTTTTGTCTTGTTCCCCACCCTCAGGATCTCAAACTCCACCACCTCATGGTCACTGCAGACCAACCTTCACACCCTCAGCAAGTTCTTCCTTTTCCACAGCTGTGAGGTCCATGGAAGTCCCTCTTTCCTCGGGAATCTGTGACCTCCAGTGCACTCCAGGAACCTCCAAGATTGCCCTGCTGATATTAGGATGCTGAAAACCCTCCCTGAGGACCAACACCTGGGGAATGGGAAGCTTTTTCCAGCTGTCTGAGGGAGGTTTTATCCACTTTGTGACCAGGTGTTCTGTGTCAGACACCCACCCCAACCTCACCTGTGCTGATCCACCTGCCCAAAAGCTCTCAGCTGGCTCATCATCCATCCCCAGGCCAAGCCTGAGGGATTTTGGCTCCTGTCTTACATAAAAGCAACTCCTTTTCCTCACTTTTCTGGCCTGTCCTTCCTAAACATTCCATATCCAGCCATAGAATGCTCTAATTTGGGATTAATCTGGTTCCAAACCCCTCTGGCACAGGCAGGGACCTTCCCCCAGCCCAGGTTGCTCAGAGCCCAGCCATGGTAGCCCTCAATTCTGTGCCCTATCCCACCCTGTGATCCCAAAATTCCACGTGGTTTGGCCATGGACTCGACCAGAGGCAAGACAGGGAATCACAAAACGGCTGGATTTGTTCAGCCTGGAAAAATCGGGACGAGAAGGGAGGGCTCAGGAGGCCCAACAGCACCTGCCGTGAGAAAGGGTCGGGGAGAAGGTTGGGCTGGAATTCTTCTCCTCCCCGGACTCCTGGTGAACTTCCTTCTGCATCCCGGCCCTTGGGAAAAAGGGGCTTGCGGTCCTGGAATGCCGACACACCCATCCCAGTACATCCCACCGGGATGCGCTGGTAAAACTGGGGCCCGGCGCTGCCACCTCCTGACAAGAGGAGAGAATGCAAATCCCGCGTCCCAGCCCGTTCCCCGAGGAAGGGAGGCAGGAATTTTTGGGGTTATTTCGGTAGTTTTGAATTTTTCACTCTTTCCAAGATGCATGTTTCGGAATCGTTTGGTTGCAACCAGCTTTGGGGTGAGAAACCTCCGTGTGACAATAAATTGAGCAGGAAAAAAACCTCTATTTTTTTTTCCTGAATAAGGAGAGAAATTCTCTACATTTTTCCTAAATAAGGTGAAAAATTATCTATATTGCCTTGAACAAATCACGAGTTAAATTCCAATGTGACACAGACCCTGAACACTCCAAAGTGATCCCACACGAGGTGCCACCATCCCTCATCTGCTGAGAGCTCTCGTTTTTCGGGGTCATTTCTCCTCTAATATTTTGGAATGTGATACCAAATGGGGGCTGGACCCAGCAGGTTTAACAGGTCTGAGCTCACCCTGGGGTGAAACTCAGGCTCTGGAGCCAGAAGGGGGTCACCACATCCCTGCAATTTTAGCAATGAGAGGCAACAAATGTGAGCCAGGAGATCTTGGAACCTACGGAAAAACACCAGACTTGGCTCTGGGGTGACAGGAATGTCACAGGAATGTGTGTGAAATGCGACACACCCCGTGGATGTCGGTGTTAATTGGAGTGGAGAAGGAGAGCAAGGTGCTACTTGCACCTCTCCCCCAGGAGCTGGATGCTCCTTACACCTCTTCCTCCACGAGTTTGATGCTCCTCACACCTCTGCCTCCAGGAATTTGATGCTCCTCACACCTCTGCCTCCAGGAGTTCGATGCTGTAAATGTTACATTTCACTCCTGCAACTTTAATTCCTTCTACACAAAGGTACCAGAATCATCAGAACCGGCCAAGTGTCCCTGTAATCCCAGGAAGGGCCAGGTCCCCAAACCCAAGGAGGCCAAGGTGTGCCATGCAACGTTCTGGAATCTCTTTTCCTTGTGGAGATGATAATCAGGAAAGTTGGAATGCATTCACCCAGCCATGCAAAGCACTTCCCACTTTCCCAGCCTTCTCCCACCTTCCCACTGCACCTGGAGGTGCCATCCTCACCCTTCACGTGGCCCTCAAAAGTGGGGAGCAAGGGAACCAGGAGGACAGAAGGAGGACAGGGTCAGTGCTGGCAGGAAGGTGGAGCTCTTGGTTCAGCCCTCTTTTATTTTGCCTTCCCTCAGCATCACTCGAATTTTAAATCGCAGATTCTCCACCCCCGCGCTTTCCTTGACTCCTCCACGTCCAAACTTCCCAAGGAATCACCTTTCTGGAGACTCCTCTCCAGAGCTCCAGAGCTATTCCTTCCTCCAAAAGCTGTATTTGCCATGGTTGGAGGGGAGGCAAGTCCAGAGGGACAATCATCGTGGCTAGGCTTCGCAAACAAAGATTTGAGAAGGGCTCTACCCACGCTTGCTACAAGAGCACTGAAACCCGTGTCTGTGTCCCCGTGTCTGTGTGTCTATGTCCATGTGTCCCCCTGTCTGTGTCCCCATGTCTGTGTCCCCGTGTCCATGTGTCCCTGTGTCTGTGTCCCCCTGTCTGTGTCCCTGTGTCTGTGTGTCCCCGTGTCCGTGTGTCCCCGTGTCCATCTGCCCACAGGCAGGAGCAGGCTTGGAGCAATCCCTGCAAACCCTGGGAGTGCAGGAAGAGGAGCAGCTGCCCCCGGACACCCCCCCAGGGTGGGGGCCACTCTGTGCCCAAAATATCCTCCCTTTCCAACAGGGACTGCGGCTCCAAGGACAAATCCCACCCCCGCTCCCGGCAGGGTCACGGCAAAGTCAAGGATATTTATGAGCTATTGAAGGCAAAGACAATCCCTGCTCTTTATCCATCACAGGAAGACATTCCAGAGGCCTGGAGATGGCATGGATGGATTTATCCCTCCTGTATTCCATAGGCTCAGCCTCGTGGCTGTCCTTTTGACCCAGCCCTGGGCTTTGAATCCCATCCAAGCACACAAAATAAGGAATAATATCCGTAATATCTGCAGAATCAGCCAAAGACTTTGCTTCCAAGTGTCTCTTTTTTATTAATTCCATTATATATTTTTTTTTTAATTAGAGTATAAGAAACAATAATGTGACATACACTTCACTGGTACTTACATGAATATATATTTAAAGGAATATATTTCTCCTGCTTATTCTGTTACAACGAAGGCAATACACAGTTACAAACCTCACACCTATGGATTAGTAAAACCAACACCTCAGTGGAACCACCTCAGTGAAACCAGATCGTCCAACAGAGCTGAAATAAAATTTATTTATTTATTTTTCAGCAACACTTCAGTGGCTTATTAGATTTTCCCATTTCAGTTTGGATGAAACAGTAAGATTTGGGCTGGGGAAAAAAAAATTAGAAAGATAAAAAAAAAAAGGCATTCCCTTGGAAAATGTTGGACCTGGGAAGCCTGTTGAGCTTTTAATTTCTAAGTTTTCACTATCAGAGCAAAGCTGGATGAATTAAAACCTTCAATCCATCTCTGATGTTGCTGATTCTCTGCTTGGTGGGCAGTTATTTGCTCCTCCTCGATTTCTGAGGTTGGTTTTGGGGTTTCAAAGCCTCGACCGAGCCTGGTAAGAACCAGCAGATGGCAGGACCAACCCAGGGCTTCCCTTCCCTGGCCACCAGGGACATTCCCAAAAACGCCACACTGCGTGTTTGTGATCCCATTCCAGCTCAGCTCCCACCCCAGGGGGGAAATAACTCCTTCAGGATCCGGGAAGGACTCAGAGCCACCTTCATCCCGAACATCCGAGACCCACAGCGCTGCCCCAGCTGAGGGTCCTAAACCTCCAACCTATCCAGATGTGCAGCACATCTGCCCTTCCCAGAGGGCACAGACGCCCATAACTCATTCCCTGGACACACAGAGCCACCAGACTTCCCACAGGGGTGATGGAAGCAAAGCCTCTTCCACGGAAAATGAGGTCCCCAGGAAAGAAATCCCTTCAAATAACTCACAACCAGCAGTAAATCAACACCAGGAAAGAACATTCTTTGAGTAACGAGGTGGATCCTTGGAGTAATAATTAAACAACCACCTTCATTCCTTCTGTTCGTACAAAATTCCTCCACCTCTGGTTTGTCTTTCCCAAAAGAAGAAATTTTGCCCTTAAAAAAACAAACAAACAAACAAACAACCCACAATTCTTCAAAACACCCGGAAGAACTTGGGTCATTTTAAAGTCCTTCTTTCTGGCAAACAGCAAACACCTGGAATTTGGGTGGAAAGGGGTGATGCCACAATAAATTCTGAGCATTTTTTTGGTCAATACACCAAAAATTCGAGCCCTTGGTGGTAGCTGGTTGTTGAAATGCAGCCATTTCCAGCATGGGAGCGCTGAACCCCTTTTCTCTCACGAACATGCTCCAAAGTGGGCAGGTATTTCACTTCAGCTCTTCCTTCTTTTCCAGTAAAAACCATTCCAGGATATTTTAGGCTTCCAGGGAGCAAAGCTGCCTCCCCTCGTACCCTCTTGTCCTGTCACAAAAGGGGAATATCCGAGTTCCTCTGCTCGGATCTCCATCTCTGAATTCCAAAGTCCACATAAACAACCCCAAAGCACTTCAGGGCTGTCCCACCACGGCCCTCAAGTTCCAAATCCAGCACTTGGTTCATCAACCCACAAGTTTTAACACTTCAAAATGGGGTTCTTCCTGTTTATTGTCTTATTATCAATGTTTTTAATCACTTCAGCTGCCCATTTTCAGGCCTTTTTCACCTCCTGGGTTTTACAACAGCTGAGGTTCTCACATGGATTCTCATTCTGGGGATTTTGTGGGGCAAAATAAAGCCCCTCTGTGGTAGGAGCAGATATTGGGAGGGCTGGAAGAACTGGTGATAAAATGCTGGGGATTAAACTGTGAGGAGCTGTCACACCCTCCCTCTCTAAGAGATACTTAAATCTGTCAAAGAGATCTTTGCACATGTGTTCAAAACTGAAAATATCTCTTTTTTTTCCATAAGGCTTATAGCACACGAGGAGGGAAGATAAAAAAGGGAGTGAAGAGAGAAAACAAATCTCCAAAATATGCAACTTATTCATCATTTATAGCTCAAAAACACGAGAGAACGACCTTCAGCTCTGTCCCCCTGGCAATGCCTTTAATATAAATTGTTATTTTATGGGATAAGCAGCCTTGGAATGCTCCTCCCACCAGCCTTTGCTCCCTTTTGGAACCAAATCCTTGGCACCAGCAGCCTCTGGAACGCTGAGATAGGAAGGAAATGGCTTTTTTTTTTTGGAAGAGACAACCAGGTCTTGTGGCTTCAGGTCTGGCACCTTCAGGAGCCTCCTGAAGGCACGGCCAGGCTTTAGGACGCAGCTTAGAAGTTTAACTCTTTCCTAAAGGTGGTTTGAGTCCCAAAAATCAACCCCCAAACCTGTTTATCAGGTGGCCAGAAAAGAGTCACAGCCCCATCCCCACAAGGCAGAGCACTCTGGGTGCCACCTCGGTGTCACAGCCCCACCCAAGGAGGTTTGGAACCCTCCTGGGAGGAAGGCTGGGGCACAGGGAAGGTGGGAAAAAACATTCACCTTATTTTTAGGAAGTTTTTCCCCCGATTTTTCCCTGGGCTCCACGTGCATAGCAGAGGTTTGGGGGGGGGGGGCCCTGTGGCCCCAGCAGGTCCCAGGAGGTGAGGGAGGATGATTGAACCAGAGGAAGGCACATCTGAGGACCCACACACGTGATTCACCCTTCCCAAACTCCTCATTAAGTGCAGGGCACGTCCTCGTGACCGGTCCCTCCTGTCGGAAAGCCCGTCCTTAATTAATACGTGTCATTTTAATTAAAACACGGGGGAGAAGGAGGGGTTCAAAACCACCAAACCACTTTTTTTTTTTTTGGCTGCGAATATTTCTACACCATCTCTCCAAAGAAGCTGTTTATCAACACTCATTTAAGTGGGGACAGAGATAAAAATTGAACGGCGAGTGGAGCTTTAGGTTGGTTTTTGACACCAAGCAGGAGAACCACGAGGAAGGCATGGCCAAGGAGTGCCAACAACCTTTTTTTGCTGCTAGGAAGAAGAAAAAAAACCCCAGTGCACCTCAAGCAGTGGAAGCGACAACAAGCTTTCACCTGGAAGTTTAAGGCTGGATTTTGGCTTGGTTTTTGTGTCTGGCAGGTCCACAGGTGAGCAAAGCAGGTGGGATGGGTGACACCGGAGATGTCAGGAGGACACATATCCCATGGGACAGCTCAGAACTTCCAGGAGCAACGCTGGGAAGATCCTGGGAGCTGAGAGACAGCAGGAATGAGGAAGTCATCTCCAGGCATTGCAGGTCGAGCCTAAAGAACTGAATATTGGGGTCTTGGCCTGTGACTCCACTCAGTTTTGCAGGCAGTTCTTTCAGGGATCCACGCTGTTGTCTCTCACCATCACAAGCCCAAAGTTGGGGAAACTGAGGCACCAAGTCTTTGTAAGATGCAGACGAACTTCCAGAGGTCCTGCTCCCGCTGTGTTTGCTCCATTAGGGGTTGACTCAGCCCTCGAAAACTGGCATTTTTCGCTAAAATTCACCTGGGAAAAAAGCAATTCCCGAGAGAGGCGATACGAGCAGGCCCAGGGGTGTTTATCAGCAAGGACAGCAACAGGGAGGAGAGATGGACTTGCTGCTCAGAGCTGAAGAGGAACGTTGAGATGAAGCTGCTCAGGAGGTCGAGAGGCCCAAATGTTGGGATCTTCCATGAGAGAATTCCCAATCTCTGCCTGGAGCAAGGAAACACAGCACACATCCCACCGGAGGTAACAACAGGAGCGTGTTTATTCAGGCCTGGCACTTACAGAGCTGGCAAGGACAAGGTACAGGTCACTCTTTTTTTTTTTTTTTTCCAGAAAAAGTCAGCCCAGGATTCAGAAGAAACGAAATTATTCTATAAAAAGAGGCTGCAGCTGCAAGGGGTGACGGTGGTGGCGGCGGGGGGAGGTGGTGGGAGGGCCAGGAATGTGTCTCCCTTTGGATCATGCATTCCCAAAGCCCGTGCTGGAGCCAGGAGAGAGGCAGGAAAAATCTGAGCTCTTCACCTGGTGGGGAAGGGGGGGTGTGGGGAGGGGTTAATCTTGGCGAGTCCCAGCCTGCTTTTAACCAACCTTAGAAACGTGTGTGGGATGGGGGGGGGAGATTATTTATTAGGTAAAAAAGCAGAAAAAAACCCTTCCAAAACCATCCACCTTCGCCAAGGAGGCGCGAGGGCGCAGCGGGGGTTTGTCCACGGGAAGGGAGAGAGAGAGAGAGAGAGAGAAACAAGGAGAGAGAGACCAGCCCACAGCTCCGACGCTTGGAAGAGCAGAAAAGTCTGGGAAACCACGGCCTCGGGAGCCTGCTGGGAAGTGGAAGATCTCCTTGCAGACACCGACAGAGAAGAACAGTGGCCAGCGAGACCCACGGGGGGCCTCGGGGAGGCGGCTCTTCCTCGGCCAACGCTCCCGTCACTCCCGGGCCCGCAGGACGTAGAAGAGGCTGACGAGGATTCCCAGGGCCAGGAGGGTGGAACTGGCCCGGAGGCCGCTGGAGCCGCTGATGTTGCACAGGAAGGAGTCGCAGCAGTACACGGAGGCGGCCGCGATGCCCAGGTTGATGCCGGCGCTGGGGCAGATGGGGGAGCAGCCCTTGGAGATGGACTGGCCGGATTTGCCACCTGCATTCGGGGGAAGGGGGGGAAAAGGCAGGAAATAAGGTGGGTTAGAGGGTTTCCAAGGCGTGTTTAGAGGGTTTCCAAGGCGGGTTTAGAGTGTTTTCAAGGCAGGTTTAGAGTGTTCCTAAAGACAGGTTTAGAGTGTTTTCAAGGCGGGTTTAGAGTGTATCTAAAGACGAGATTAGGATGTTTCTAAAGACAGGTTTAGAGTGTTTTCAAGGCAGGTTTAGAGTGTTCCTAAAGACGAGATTAGAATATTTCTAAAGGCAAGTTTAGAGTGTTTCCAAGACAGGTTTAGAGTGTTTTCAAGACAGGTTTAGAGTGTTTCCAAGACAGGTTTAAAGTGTTTCCAAGACAGGTTTAGAGTGTTTGCAAGACAGGTTTAGAGTGTTTCCAAAGACTAAGGTTTAAAGTGTTTTTAAGACTAAGGTTTAAAGTGTTTTTAAGACACAGGTTTAGAGTGTTCTCAAGACACAGGTTTAGAGTGTTCTCAAGACAGGTTAGAATATCTCTAAAGAACAGGTTTAAAGTGTTCCCAAGACACGAGTTTAGAGTGTTCCCAAGACAGGTTTTAAAGTGTTTCTAAAGACAAGATTCGAATATTTCTAAGGACAGGTTTAGAGGTGTTTCCAAGACAGGTTTTAGAGTGCTTCCAAAAACTAAGGTTTAAAGTGTTCTGAAGACACGGGTTTAGAGTGTTCCCAAAACAGGTTTAAAGTGTTTCTAAAGACAAGATTAGAATGTTTCTAAAGACAGGTTTAAAGTATTCCTAAGACAGGCTTAGAAAAAGAGTGGAAATGTGTGAGGGCAAATTTTGCACTGGAAAAAAAAATTTTAGATTTCTCTGCTGTGTCTAAACACTGGATTTGGTTTAGCACATATCTTAAATAGATTTATAAAGGCTCAAGTGTTCAGTTGGATTTAACAATTATAAAGCGAAGTTTGGCTCTTCTCTGGTTGGGGAAAAAAAAGAAAAAAAAAAAAAAAAGCAGCCAGGATTTTTTTCCACAAGAGCCCACACAAATGTGCAATGGCAAAGTCAGAGCCTGATCAGGAGCTGAGGCTTTCAGCTGAGGACAGCAGAAGGGTTTGTGCTCTCATTAACTGTATTTCTGTGCTCTGTGCCATCACTTGTTCAGGTAATGACACCCATTTATTCCAGCAGAGACTGGGAGGACACAAAACCCTTCTGCTTTCTTTTTGTCCTTTCCTTGATGCTCATTCTGGGCTCTGACTTGATAAACTTTCTGAGTGCTGCCCATGTGTGAGATGTGTAGTGGGCACAGCTTGGCCTTTAGTTGTTATCGTGGCCTGGTTCACACAAAGTTCATCTAAAGCTCTGCTGAGGAATCCCAAAAATCTCACTCCAGCTTCACCCTGGGACTCCTCAAGCGAGACAAGGAGCACTGGCTGTTCAAGGGAGGCACTTTGGGAGCCAAGTGTGCACTTCCAGAGAGGCACAGCCCAAACCAAGGGGCAGCAAAGAGGAAACCATCAGCACTGGGCTGAGATGGGAGTTTATCAAAGCTCCCAGGCATCCACAACCCACCCTCTCCTGCAAGGCCCAGCCAGGATGGGATCCTGGCTCTGCCAAGACCTCCCAGAGCATCCTGCTTCTCTCAGAGCAGCGGCTGGGAAGCTCAGAGCCTCCCAAACCTTTCCCTGACACTCAGGGAGGAAAAATGCCAACGTCCCTTCCCGCCTCGTCCACGGCAAACGCAGGAGCCAAGGAGGGACTCGGGGATGAACAACCCAAACACAAGGGTTGGGGTGGGGGAGGAAAAAAAAGCAGGAGTAGCAACCCTGGAGCTTCCCACAGAGGAATCCTGCAGCATCCTCCACGCTTTCACTTATTCATCAGCACAACCTCCCCGCCCCCTCCCTGAATTCCCCTCGGAGTCCGCGGCGTCGGAGCGGCACGTGGGCCTTAACGTGACTCCTCCCGGCAGCACGGCCGTCCCTCCCCAAAATTCCCGGGGGATGGGTCTGACTGCTCAGTTGCTAAGCAGAACTTTCCCTTTTTTTGCCTCCCCGCAGCTCAGCAGGTGCCCTGGGGCAGCGGCCGAGAGGGGCAGGAGGCGCTGGCGGCACTCACCGAGTCCCACTCCCACGTACGTCGTCACACAGTGGTTCTCATTCTCCCCGCACTTGACAGGCTTCAGGCAGGCCCAGTTGGAGGAGGCATCAGAGCACGAGAAGCAGATGAGCGTGTGGGCTGCAAGAGGAAAGCAACACCTCGGTTAAGGCTGGTGGGAGGAGCTCCTCACTTGGTGGTCCCCACCTCCGACACGCGGGACGTGTCGCATCCCCCCGCAGCTTTTCACCTGGATCGACCTGAAACTGGGTTTTTTCCCCCCAAAAAAACCTGACCTAATGAAGGGTTCAAGCAAGGAATATATTTTGAGCTCCTGGTAGGATCAGCTAAAGCCTTGATACAGCCACAGCCTGGCACTTGATGTCACCCTCCTGTTTGCACCAAGTTCAAGCCACGGTTGCCGACTCAAAACTGAGCAACAGAGGCAAGTTTTTGGGATTTGGGCTTATCCAGCTCAGCCACCACGGACACAGTGCCCCTGCCTGTGCAACTGGATGATCTTGAAGGTCCCTTCCAACCCACACCATTCCATGGTTCCGTGACACACGCCAGGTGTGACCACATTTGGATTCGAGCTTTCCACGTCCTGCCTTTGGGCCCAGGGTGGGACTCTCGGGGCTGGGCCTGTGCAGGGCCAGGAGTTGGACTCGATGATCCCCCTGGGTTCCTTCCAGCTGGGCATATTCTGTGATTCTGTGACACCAAGGTCAGGCTCCCACTTGACCTGCATCACCTGGTGGAAACGATTTCTCAGCTGGAGCAAGTCCAGCATTGCAGCAAGACCTGCAAGGACTTGCACCACCATCCCACTGCTCAGGGAGTCACAGCACTCCAAGGGCAGTTGATGCATCCAAGCTTTTCAATCTGGAGCAGGAGCATTCATTTGCATGCCTTCCTCCAAGGCAGGTCACCTAAACCGTGGAATCATGGAATCATTTTTAGGCTGGAAAAGACCTCGAAGATCACCAGAGTCCAACCATCAACCCAGCGCTGCAAAGTTCACCACTAAACCAAGTCTTTAAGCAAAGCACCTACAAGTTTTAGGAACACTTCCAAAGGGATGGTGATTCCATCCATTCCAATGCTTGGCCACCTTTCCAGTGACGAAATTTTTCCTAATATCCAGTTTAAACCTTCCCTGGCACAACATTTATGGCTTACCCTACACCAGCAGGATGGGCTGCACTGGCTGGCTCCCATCCCTCATCCTTCAGAAAGGAGGAAAGGTTGGAATTCAGGGGTGGGAGATGGTTGTGGAAACAGCCTGGACCAAGCAGAGACACAGGGACTTTGATCTCCTCTGTATTTTGCACACAAGAACATCACAGCCACACTGCAGTTGTTGACCTACATCTGCAGGCAGATCAGGGCTCTTCCCAAGGTTTCAGAGGCTCTGATTTTTGAGCCCTTCCACGAGGCACCTCCTTCCTCCTCCGTGTTTACAGGATGTAAAACAGAGCAGGGGCTGATCCAGGATGGGAAGTTCAAGGCAGAATCATTCCTGCTCCCACCACAGACAGATTAGCACAGAATTCACAGAGTGGTTTGGGTTGGAAGGGACCTGAAAGATCATCTCATTCCAAGCCCCAGGAAGACCTTCCACTAGCCCAGCTTGCTCCAAGCCCCATCCAACCTGGCCTTGAACACTTCCAGGGATGAGGCAGCCACAACTTCCCTGTTCCAGGGCCTCATCACCCTCACAGGGAAGAATTTTTTCCTCATATCCAATCTGAACCTACTCTCTCTCAGTTTAAAGCCACTCCTGCTTGTTCTATCACTAAGAAAAACCCTCTCCAGCTTTTTTGGAGGCCCCTACAAGTATTATCCCAAGGATGTGAAGCTGGTGAAGCCCTGGGAGAGCTCAGCAGTCCCTGTCAGGGATATTTGGAAGCATAAGTTAGACAAACAATGCTCAGAGCTGTCCCACTCTGCTGTAGGACTGCACAACATCTTGAGCTCCTTCTCAGTCCTGTTTCTCTCAGGAAAACAAAAGGGTTGAGGTTCTTCTTGATCCTGTTTCTTTCAGGAAAATAAAAGATTTCCACAAGAAAATTGAGAAAGAAAACCCTAACAGCTGTTCTCAGGGGAATGACTTTTGAGCAGCCACAGCCAAGGAGGGGAAAGAAAAGAAAACATAATCTCCCAGAAACAGATTGAAGTGGGTTAGTGGGAGGTCCTGAATGTCACATCGGGGCAGCCAAAGGACTCTGCTTTGGAGTGGAAGCCAACACCACAACCCCCTGAGCAGGAATTTCCTGGAGTGTCTCATCCACCCTCCAAGGATCATCACTCTGGCAACGATCCCTGCAACAAAGCCGGGTTACCTGAGCGGCAGCCACAGCCAACACACAAGATTCCAGGGCCACCAGCTGAGTCAAAAACCCCAGGAGGGATTCCTCAGTGGACCCTGGCTCTGCATTTAGGAGAGGGGGAGGAGGATGGAACCAGCTGTTGAGTCATGGAGCCCTCCAAGCACTTCCCTGGCTTGCCCAAAACTCAAGGTGGGACGTCAGAGCAGAGCCCAGATCTGCTCCTTTGTCCCTCTCAGGTGACCTGTCCCAACCCCTCCACTGTGCAACCACCCTGAGGAGGTAAAATTGACTCATCCCATTGCACAGGAGCCCTCTGCAAGCAGGGATGAAGGGGATTACAGGCTTCCTGTGGGCATTAGGGCAGGACAGATGTCCCCATATGGATTTGCTCATGATGCTGGAGGCACGAGTGGCTCAATGATACTCATTAAACCTTAAGAGGTTCCAGGAACAAACGCACCAGAAATGTTTGTCCACGACACCGAAGTGCATTCAGGCATGAAATTCTCTGCCATGTGACTAAATCTACAGCATCTCCTACCTGTCCCCATGTTTTTCTTTGTCACACCCACCTATTACCCCCAACAGAGACAGAATCTTTCCAGTCCTTCGACATAATTTAAGTGAGGAAACATTCAGTTACTGTTTGTCCCCCCAAAAACCAGCTCAATAAACCCCTGCAGAGTTGGGAGAGCACAGGCAGGCTGAGTGTTTTAGACAAAAGGCACAAGAAGGGTGGCAGAATTAATTTAATGCAGCTGGAGGAGGAAAGAGTTGGAGCTCAAGGCTACAAGAAAAGAAAAAAAAATAAAAATTAGTCCCAAACCCGAGCGATGCAAAAGGGAAGCCGCGTTTTCGCCAGCTCAAGGATTGAGGTATTTATTTGTTTGTTGCTCAGCTACTCGGAGGAACAAAGAGCTCCCAAAACAGAGCAGAGCGTTTGGGGGAATTCCTTCAGATAAGAGGGTGAATCGCTCTTGCGAAAAGCAATGCAAAGGTGTGTGGGGGAAAAAAGCCTGGAAAAGCCGAGTCTGAAGCTCGGCAGCACAAGGGAAAATGCTGCTGGCTTGGGGAGCTCTTCCATTCAGTCCCGATGCCAAAAACTCTTCCCTTTTCCATGGCTCTTGGATCATTGTAAACCACAGGCAAGATCCCTGAATAACATGGACAAGATCTTGGAGCGGGAGGTAAAGCTTTCCTCTGAAGCACCCCCTGGATATGCTGGAAGCGTTCGGGGATAAAACTCCCTGCACCAAACCCTTTTGCCTGGCTCAGAACTAACTTTTAAAAGCTGAAAGGTTTTTTTTCGAGGGGGTGGGGAGGGAAGAGAAACCCTTTCCCCGCCTTGGCCTGGACAGCCCATCCTCCCCGCTGGAACGGAGCACGCACCAGCTGGGCTCTGCCCGACACTCAGCGCTTGAATTGCCGGATCCCACCGGGAGGGGGGAGTGGGAAGGGCAGCAAACAACTCGTTTCGTCTCGCCGGTGCCCTCGGAAGGCAAGAAGGGCCCCGCGTTTGCCGAGTAAGGGCTGCGAGAGGCCGGGACTCTCCTGCTCGCTCTTTGTTTGGCACCTCCGAGCAGCGACATATGGAAACAATACGCCGTTTTGCACGGCCCCCTCGGAGTTGGGAGAGTCAAGAAATGGAGCCCGCGGGAAGGAGGGGATGGCAGGCCCTGCCACTTGGGCAACTTGGCAGCTCAACAGCCAGCAACAGGAACCACGTTCTCCCCCGGGTTTTGCCCGGGCTCGGTGGCAGCCCCAAGGTGCTCCTCACAGGGCACTGTCCCCTGGGGGGTCATCGCCCCCAAGGATGCTCGGGGGGGGGCGGGCAGAATCACGAGTGGATCTGCCCAGACTTTGCTCCATCAGCCATTGCATCTCCCCTCCACCCTCCTTCCTCTCGGCTGCATCCCAGCCCATCCCAGCGCCGTTATCCCGGCTCGCCGCGCCGAAGAAGGGGGAGCGGAGCCGGCCCTGGGTCTTTGTTCGAGCCGCAACTGGGAAAAGCTCCAGGATATCCACGCGCGCTGCCGGAGATGCTACAGCTGGAGATGCTCACCTATTCCTAGAGGCAGGCGAGCCCCGAAGTTCCCGCTTCAAGAGGGACACTGACCCGAGGCAGGGCTGGCGAAGACACCCCCCCAGCCCGCTCCAAACCCTACCACGGCTCAGCTCTGCGCCGCCAGCCCCTTTCCGACCCTTACATCCCCCTGCAAACCTCCAACTTCCAGCGCCCACACGCATCACTCCCCTCTCTTCCCCTAAAGCCCCCAATTTGCTCGCAACGCAGAGCTGGCGAGGGACCAGGATACCCCCAGGGAGAGATGATGCCGGCGGAGGCCACCCCCTCCTCCTTCGCTTTACCTCTCTCCACGCAGAGCACCGCGGCCAGCACGGCGAGCAGCAGCGCCTTCATGTTGCGGGGCTGTGGCCGTGGCGATGCGCAGGGGCTGCCGGCGGAGCGCAGGGCTGGCGGCAGGGCCAGGCTCCGGGGTGGGCAAGGGCGGCGGCCCCGCCCGCGGGCCGGGCCCGGCCCCTCGCCGCCTCCCCCCTCCGCCCCCCCGGCCGCGCTCGCTTTCGGTTCCCCGATCGGGAGAACCGGCGCCGGGGAAAAGGGCGGGAGTGGCCGCCCCGGCTGAGGGGAGCGGGGCCGAGCTCTGCCCTAGGCGTGCTCTGGAGGGGTTTTCCCAACCCCTTCTTTTTTTTTTTTTTTTTTTTTTCCTAGTGTCCCTGCTGTTTCCGTGAAGGAAGAGGCAGGAGAGGGAGCGCTGCCTGCGTGCCGGACCCCCACTCGTGCGCAGCCCTTTTCAAGCGATACCCGCTGTTCCGCGGCTCCCCTGTACCCGCAGGACGTGCCGATTCGTGCCTCCCTCCCCTCCTCTGTACCTCAGCATTCACAGACCCCCTGAGCACACACCCACACAACACCCTCCACACACTCCCTGTATCCACATATTCCTTGTGTGCCCACGTATTCCCTGCGTGGATCTCCTGCATGCAGCATCCCCCAAATTCATAACCCACCCCTGCATGCGTGACACCCCCTCTTCGTGTAGGACCCCTCTGCATGCACAGCCCCCCATGCAAGAGCCAAGCGCGTAAAGAAACAACTTCCCCATCTGTTTACCAGAGCCTAAATTGGATTAGACATACAGGATTTGGGAAGCTTGAAGAGCTGGGATGGCATGGGACAGCCTGGGCTGCTTGGCAGGACGAGGCCTCAGAGCGTAAATAAGTCCACCAGAAAGGTTTGTTGGAGTGGCCCAAATTGAGTGGATCCCATAGAAATCACTAAATCCTCCAAGAAATGAGCTGCAGGAAGGGCAGTGGGGGAGGGATCCTGGGAAGCTGGCTGTCTGGAAAGCCTGGGAATGGAGGAGATGGCTGGTGAGCCAGCAGGAAACAAGCAGGCTTGACAAACTCCATGCCACAGATGGAGTTTATTCTGCAGAGTCAGCATTTCCCGGCAAATGCATTTGTCAGAAGAAATTCCAGCTCCTGTCTTGTCGGGGTGCATTCAGAGTACTCTGCTTGGGAAACAAATCCGTGCCTGCAAACTCCCACTTCCCTTTTCTCTCATCTTTGTTTCTCACTGCCAGGTGTTGCAGCTTGAGCTGCCTTCTGAGCAGTGAGTTTCTGTGGTCTAACATCTACTGGAACAGGCTGCTGGGACCTTTTCCTTCTCTGTTTCACAAACCCAATGCTAAAAAACTGGGAAGTTTCAGCTTTGTGGTAACTGAGAAACTATAATTCAAACTCACAAAAGCTCTGTCTCTTAACAAGTTGAGGTTTTGCCCATGAGAGTCTGTCTGGCTTTTTGTGGCTGCACATGAGCAATCAGGTGCAGCACCTGGGATTTAATTTCTGGGTGTCAGGAAGGCAAAGGTATGTTCCTTCAGCTCTTCTCTTCCCTCAGTGTCTGCTAAACTGATTTAGGTTGGATATTAGGAAGGAATTCTTCCCTGGGAGGGTGGGGAGGCCCTGTCACAGGTTGCCCAGAGAAGCTGTGGCTGTCCCTGGATCCTTGGAAGTGTCCAAGGAAAGGTTGGACAGGGTTTGGAGCAACCTGGATTAGTGGAAGCTGTCCCTGCCCATGGCAGGGGGTTGGAATTGGATGATCTTTGAGTTCCATCCAACCCAAACTCTTCTGTGATTCCATGAGACTCTCCCCTCATCCCCAGGAGAAGCGTCCAAGGATCTGCAGCTTCCTGGTTTTCTCCCACACATAAATTACATTATCAGTCCCACTGCTTCCTGGAGAGGACCTGTCTGTTATTAGCTCTGCTAATAGGAAGGAAGAGGCAGGACCTGAGAGTCACATGGGACTCAACCCACCACAGGATCCGGAGTCATCCCGATACTCTGGGCAGGGACAGCTTTAATTACAGGGTGCTGCAAATGAACAGGTGACCTAAGAACCAATTCCCTGTGGTGGACGATGCACCAGGAAAGGAAGGAAGTCCACCTGAAGGCTTGCTTGGACTTCATGACCCTTGTGGGTCCCTTCCAGCTCAAAATATTCGTTATTCCATGGTCTAAGCTCGTGTCTCCCACCTCCTTACCAAGGCTGTGGTGTGGGACAGACTGCAAAGCTCAACAGAGATTTCTGCTCTAAACTGACACACAAAACACTGCCCTGGTCGCTCCAGCCTCTTCTTGCAAATTTGTTGGAGTTTTGGGGTTGTTGGAGGGTTGTTTGTGGTTGTTGGAGGTGTCACTGAATCGTTGTCTTCATATTGTGAATACAAGGCCAAAAAAATATCTCTTCACAGGAAGAGGGACACAGTAAAAAAGGCAGCAGGGGGAGAGTCCAGCAGCAGGAATGTGGTGTGTGCCAGGGAAAGGCAGAGACAGGTACAGGAACATTCTTAAGGGAGAAGGAGATAAGGCAGGGGCTGGATCAGAGAGCAAACTGGTGCCTGGGTAAATATTTCAAGGTCACTGTCACGTGGAGGAGGAAGGGGTAGGGTTAAAATGAGGAAATGAAGAGTGCAAAGCTCCTTTCGTGGCTCAGGGGAGCAGAGAGGGTGCAGCAATTCACATCACACTCCGCCAGGGCTGCAGTGAGAGGGTGAAGGGGCACTTGAGGAGTTCAGGCTTGAAATGTGGGGCTCACTAAGAGCTTGCTCAGCTTCTGGGGCACCTGGAGAGGTTCCTTCCCCACCCCACTTCTCTTTCAGGGCTTGTGTGGCGCTCCCTGGGCCTGTGCCCGTGGGTCTCACCCGGTGGGATTTGCAAATGAGATGTTTAGTGGAGCAAAACTGCTCGCACAGCTCACGGGTCAGCGACACAGGAAGGGGCAAAGGCCTTTCTTTTCAGTAATTGCATCATTCTCTGCAGATGGGAAGTGTTCTGATTCCTCTTCTTCTGGAGAGGATGGGGAACTGCTCTGTGGACGAGTCCTGTCCCACCTCCCAAAACCACCTCACTGTAAAACATGGACTCTTGGTTTGGCAGAGGACTGGGAGGACATATGAGCCATTCCTTAGGCTGGAAGAGCAGATCCCAGGATCTCCGCCCTTGCTGCAAGGGGTGTGTCCTCTCATCCCCAAAATTCCCTTTGCCCAGGTGCTGGCACAGGCTCTGGCACTGCTGGAATTGTGATGGACCATCCCCGAGGCATCCTGCTCCACCTGGATGAAGGAGAGGCCTGACTCCACATCCCAGCCTTTCCTCATCATCCCACCTTGGATTTTCCTCCTCCTCCTCAAGTCCCTCCTGGTTTCTTCTGGATCAGAGTTGCCCAGAAGACCTTCAGGAAGGTGTTTGTAGCATCCAGGGCTGCTCCAGGTTTTTTATGGGCAAACCAAGTTCCAGGTGCTTTTTGCTGCATGTGACAGGCCATTCTGCTGCATCCCATGGGAATGAGATAAATCCACACATTGTTTTGGGGAGGGAAGAAGTTTTTCACTCCTTCCCCCATCCCTTCCACCCAAAAATGTGGCTCTCTCCAAACAAGGAATTCCCCAGGATCCAACGAGGCAGCACAAACAATGCTGGGGCTGAAGGCAAGGGATTGTGGAGATTTACAGCAGAAATGTTGAATTTGGTGTAAAAAAAACATTGGAATGGGGGTGTCCCAGGGTGGGAAAGGACTGAGAAGAAACAAGGGATGGAGGGTTAATAGGAAAGGCGTGTTTTGGTTGCTGTGGAGCTTCCTGTGTCTGCCTCCTGTCAAAAGTGACCTCGGATAAAACGATCTTAGATAAGAGCCTAAGGGTGGGAGCCTTAAAACACCCCGCCCAAGGAAACAAAAGAGCTGGAATTTTCAGCCATTTCGCCTCAAAGGGGGAAAACAAAAGGGGAAGGGAGCCAAGACAGAACCCTCTCTTTAAAAGCCCTAAAAGGCAAGCGCAAAATCGGGATTTTTTTTTGTGCTCTGCTTTCCACCTTTCACCTTTACCTTGAGCTCAACCTCCGAGGCACGAGGAGAACTGCGGAGCTTTCACCTCCTGGTGTAGAAGTGACACCAGGTCTCACCCACATATCGGTGCTTGTGATCAAATAAAACCCTTAAGGAGGAGCGTGAGAAGACAAAATCCACTTTTTTGTAGAGATCTTTGCACGATAACACTTCTTTCTCCTGCCGGGAGATCTCGCAGCGAGTTTTTATTACTCCGGTTTCCTGCAGGCTGCGGAGGGGAGTTCCTCGTTCCCAGGAGCGGTGCCTGCACCTCCTCTAATTGCTGATTAACATCTGAGGCGGCCCTGGAGTTGGAGGCAGGTCCCAGGGGAGCTGTTGGGAGCGCCGGGCACGGAGCCAGCTCCTCTTTCCTGGCGCTTCTGGACCAAGGAATATCAAACCCCTGACCCCCTTCCTCCCCCCCCAGGGATGATGACGATGCTTAAGGACTCGCCTAAGTGAGAGATCAGCTGGAAGAGGGGAAAATCATCTGTCATTCCTATGCAGAGCTCTCTCCACACACTTTTGTGCTGACTGAGATCCTGGGACGCCTTGGGGGTGTCCTGGAAGTTGAACAAACATCCTTCGGAGTGAAGGATGAAGAGTGATGAGAGTGGAGGAGCATCTTTGGGTCACCTTTGCTGGTAGACAAGCTCTGCTTTTGGTTTTGGAGCCACCTGGTCTGGTGGAAGGTGTCCCTGCCCGTGGCAAAGGGGTTGGAATGGGGTGATTTTCACAGTTCCTTCCCACCCAAAACGTTCTGTGACAAATAAAAGTCAAGCTTAGACACCACAATCCTGCTCTAGGGAAGGGAACCAGCTCCACGTGGGAATTACAGGAAGGAGACAGAGAAAACCAGGAGAGGCATCTGAGTTCATTCTCCAGCCCCTTGGAGACACCAAGGACATGCTGAGTCTGCTGTTCTTCTCTGCTTTGGTGCATCCTGGCTGTGGTGCTAAAGCTGCTGATGCTGGAGGCAGTTCTCCAGCCCTTCACCACGTGCCAGATCCCAGGAATCTTTGCTGATCCTACCTGAAATCCTCTTTGGCGCTGCGTGAACCCTGAGTCAAAAAGTGGGGGGAACAGAGCAACCCTTTGGAGAAGAGCCTGGAAGGATCCTGTCCCATCTCACACCAGTTTAATCCCCCAGCACAAAGGGTTTTAGAGTTCCAACAATTTCCAGCAAGTTTCCACAGTTTCCCCCTAAGTTTGGCACGTGTTAACCCTGTGATGTGACACCTCTTCTTCTCCTGCCAGGGTGATTTCCTCATCCCCTATTTGTGCTGGCTCCACATCAACCACAGAGCTTTGTGCTTGTCCTGCCTGAATTACCCCCCTCTTTATTTCTCAGCCTGCCACTCAGATCCCTCAGAATCCCCCCAAAATCCTCCCGTTCGCAGGTTCTCTCCGTTTGGCACCCGGGAGCTCGAGGAATTTATTGTCTAATCCGTCATTCAAACCGGCAATTAGAACTTTGCATCATCCCAGAGCCGAGACAAGCCACGGGGGACCCTTTTTAATGGATCATTCCAGCCTGACAGGAGATTGCTGGTGGTTATTCTGCTCAGGATTTGTAGCTACACTGTGTTTCCTTAGTTTTCGTTTTGAGCCCATCACGTGTCACGGTGCCAAAAGCTTCATTAACACTGAGCTGTGTGACAGGCACCACTTTTACCTCAAATCCACATTTTGTTATCTTGTCACAGTTGGGAATAACACCCACCTGTCACTAAATTCCTGCTGCTCACCACCCCCCCCTCCCCATCTCCTTGGCATCTCCTCACGCCGCTGTAAATTGCTTGATGGTCTTTATTCAGAGCTTTTTTTTCCCTCACCACTGAGCTCTGCATGTCCCCCAAGTGTCCCCAGCCCCCTTTTTGTTGATGGACGCTGCATTTCTTCATGGAAAAGGTTGTTAAACACTGGAAGGGGCTGCCCAGGGAGGTTGGGAGTCCCTGGAGGTGTCCAAGGAACGTGGCACTCGGTGCTCTGGGCTGGGGGACAAGGTGGGGATGGGTCACAGGTTGGACTGGATGATCTTGGAGGTCTTTTCCACCCTAAACTCTGTGAGTCTGTGATTTGTTGTTGTGAACACCCGGATTTCCCTGCTGTGAAGAAACAGGAGCAGGAGGAACAGGCTGGGCTTGGTATCTCCAATGAATCCACAGATCCCTTCTCCCACTGCCTCTTCGTGGACACCACCACATCCCTCAGCCATGTGCATATTCACAGGCAAAACATCACTTTTCCTTGCTTTTGATGTGTTAATTGGTTCACCTCATTAACACCCGTGGCAGCAAAATTGTTCTTGCTCTTAAATATGGGTGGTGCCTCCACACTTGTCCTCCCTTTTACTCCCCAGATAGTTCAGGCTGGAAGCCAAACACATCTCCTGACCCTGGATGTGGCACCTTCAAGTGTCACCTGGGATGTCTTCTCCTGCCAGCCTGGAAAGAACCACCAACCAAACCTCACGGTGCAGCTTCACTGGAAAAGGCAGATGTGACAGATACTGGATTTTTTTTCCAGGGGGGAAGAGAAGAATTGGCTTTTTGTGGTTAAAGTTCTGAGCCACAGAAGCCCTGATCTTCTTCCTCCAGCCCAGGAAAGGCAGATACCAGTGTGGAAAAGGAGCTGTGACCTTCTCATTGGGCCATTTCTCACCTCCAGCCAAGAAGGAGGTCCCTCTTCCTTCTTTACTTGAAAGAGTTTCAGGGATTTTCCCACTCAAAGCACCAGCCCTGGCAAAGTCCATTCCTAAATCCCACCCCCAGCACTCACTTTTGAGAGACCTTCAGCTCCCACAGCTGTGAGCTTTCACTCCAGGAACCAGGTGAATCCTTTTAAATTCAGTCCCTTCACCTCCACGGCATCAAACAGTTTAAATCCTGGTGCTTTGGCATCCAGAAATTCCAAGGCAAGAAATTCCTCTAAATTTGCGGACAAGGAGGTCGAGGAACTGCTTTTTCCACTCAGTCTTGTTGTGGGTCCCATCAGGTGGCAGCACTGAAAACAGGATGGTGAAGAGGAGGAGAAGTCACAGCTTTGGCCCAGAGCCCAACTTTCCTGGAGTTTTCTGAAGGCACTCGAGGTATTCCAGGGAAAAAATGTCTTCCCTCTGTGCTGGGTATCCATGAAGCACTTGCTCATGGCTTGGGATGCAGCACAGCCCCTACCAGAGCTGCCAGCCCTGCCCTCACCATCTCTTCCTACTTCTTAGTATAAAATCTCTTACTTTTCTACTTCTGCACCATGAATTTCCTTCCTTTTTGTGGCTGTTTGTGCTGAGGGAAAATGGTCAGCTTGTTGTGCTGGCAGGTTCCCATTTGGGCCTTTTGACATCTGTCATCACAGCTCCCCAGTGTGCTCAGATCAGGGGGTGGCAGCATCTTCTTGTCCCTTCCCACCGCTGTGGGGTCACCTCCTTCATTTGCTTCAAATCCAGCACCAGAATTGAGAGTTCACAGCACAAAACACGGAGCTGATTTGGCATCTTTGGCTGATCATTCTCTTGGAATTCCATTAAACAAAATGTTTAAAATCAGGCACCAGAATTGAGAGTTCACAGCACAAAACACGGAGCTGTTGTGGCATTTTTGGCTGATCATCCTCTCGGAATTCCATTTAACAAAATGTTTAAAAACAGGCACCAGAACTGAGAGTTCACAGCACAAAACATGGAGTTGATTTGGCATCTTTGGCTGATCATCCTCTCGGAATTCCACTAAACAAGATGTTTAAAATCAGGCACCAGAATTGAAAGTTCACAGCATAAAACACAGAGTTGATTTCACATCTTTGGCTGATCTTGGAAAACCAGTTGCTTTGTCATGCAGGCAGCCTGAAATGTCTCCAAAATTCACATCTTTCCACGTGTCCAACTAAAACACAGCAGAGTGGCAGTATCTTCTTGTCCCTTCCCACCAGTGTGGGTACACCTCCTTAATTTGCTTCATTTCCCTGCATCTATTGATCAAAATGTTTAAAAACAGGAACCAGAATTGAGAGTTCACAGCACAGAACACGGAGCTGATGTGCTGTCTTTGGCTGATCTTGGAAAACCAGTTGCTTTGTCATCCAAGCAACGTGAAACATCTCCAAAATGCACAACCTTCCACCAAAACAGAGCAGAGTCCCAAGGCATTGCTTAAGATCTCACTTAGCCATCAAATACAACATCTCATCCTGCCGAAAAAAAAAAAACCCAAAACCCAACAAACCCGCCCTTCAATCGTTTGGAGCAGCTCTGGTTTCTCCCAGAGCGCAGCTGAGTCGGTGATGCTGCCAGATTCCCCTTGTTTTTGTGTGTGTTTTCCAGGAAAAGCGAGCTTGCAGCAGGGCTATGACCCAAGGGGCTCTGAGCTGGTTGTGTCAGGGCCTGGCTGGCTGCCCTCCTTCTTCTCTGTGACACTCCCAGGCCTCCCACAGAGCTTTTCTGTGTCCCCTCAGCTGCGGGGAGGGCAAAGCAGAACAAAGCCCGACACAATCGGTGGTTTCTGTGCCAGGGAACGTGGTTATTGTAGCAACCAGCTCCAAAGCTCTAAATGACTGGGCTTGGCAACAGCTGCGAGGTTGGTTTGGCCCTGGAGGAAAAAAAAAGAGGGAAATAGATATGGGGATGTGTTTTCCAGCTGGACCAGGTCCAGGAGGAGGCAGCGTGAGGGCAATCCCTCCCATCTTTTCCCTCTCTCAGCCACCTTTCTTTTTCTCTGCCTTTCCCCTTTTTCTCTGCCTTTCCCCCTTTTTCTCTGCCTTTCCTCCTTTTTCTCCATCTTTCCCCATTTTCTCACATGGCTGATAAAGGCTGGTCATTTAAAAATGGGATAACACCTCAACAAGAGCAAAGAGGCAGAAACTGCTCCCCACCGAGGCTGGAAAAAATATCCAAAATGCCCAAAATGCTACCAGAAAAAAACACTTTAAGTCTTCTTCCTTGTTCCTAAACTGGTGTGTGCTCCCCAGACTCCCTGTGAACACAAGATCCTGATCATCCCTCTGTGCTGACAGAGCCATTCCCTGTGTTTTATCCAGGGTGGGCTGTTACTCCTCACACTGCTTTGAAACTTAAACAGACAAAAAGGTGCCTTCAAGGATCTCTTCAGAGCAATAAACAATTGGCAGCCTGAACATGTCAAAAGGCTCATCTTTGATGGGTTTCCTTGGGTGAGTTGAGTGTCTGGGGACGCTTTGGATTCAAGCAGGCTTAGGGAATCAATAGGAGTTCAGCACCCAACTTATCCAGGCTCTGTCAAAAACCCTTGGGGGAAGCTGAGCCACAAAACATCGATCTCCGAGAGCAGAAATTATCCCACTTTTATTTCAGCCAACAAAGCCATCCTGGGGAGCTTTTCCCAACCCGTCACAGTCCACACGCAAAGATGCAGGTGACACTGGCCAGGACACCCAGGGACATCACCCCAAAGCTGCTTTGCTTGCTGCTGGCTCCATTCACGTTGCACAAGGGTTTCTCACAGCAGAAAACCCTCTGAGAGCTTTGGTTTTGGTGCTGACTTGCGGCCGGGCACGTTGGAGAGCACATCTTGGAGATGACGTATTTGGGCTTGTTGGGCTCTAAGGGAGAAGAGAAGGGGGTTAAAAAAAAAGGAAAAGCAGGATGTAAATATCATTGTTAAATTGTTTTCATGGCTAAATCTGTGCTGGGGAATAAAAGGAGGGCAGGCACCAATGCTCAAGGCAAATTTCGTGGAATGAATCACAGAATCTTGGAATGGTTTGGGTTGGAAGGGACCTTAAAGATCATCTCATTCCAACCCCCTGCCATGGGCAGGGACACCTTCCACTAGCCCAGGTTGCTCAGAACAACATGTAACACTTCCAGGGATGGGGCAGCCACAGTGTCATGGAATCCTAGGACTGTTAAGGTTGGAAAAGACCTTTAAGGTGATCAAGTCCAACCATGACTTGGTCCTCTGCTCAGGACCAGCATCAGTGTGGTCACATCCACCCTGTGTGTCCACCAACATGATGCTGATCCTCTCTGGGCTCCAGGTTTCTTCTGTTCCTGAAGGAATCAGCACCTGTGGATGCCTTTCAGTACAAGCTCCCTGAACTGATGCCCAAGGTGGGTCACTTCCCACCAGGATGGTTTTTCCTACAGCACAAAACCAGGGGGAATGTTCTGCATGACCTTAGGTTTGGGCTGAGAGCACCTGGAGGTCTCTGAGGGCACAGACCTGAAGGATTGTTCAGGGCACAGGGAGTCAGCCACGGAACAGTTTTGCCCAAAAACTTCTAAAAACAGCTCTGGGGTTGAAAAATGCCCATGAATTCTGTCCCTAGGCTTGAGTTCACTCCCTGGTGCCGCTCAACCTGTCTCCAGCATTCCCCACCTCCCGGCACTGAGTGACTGCAAAAGGGAGCCAGGAAAGGTCGATGTCTCCCTAAAAGCTGGTGATCAAGGCCTATTGTTTCCATGACTGGGATGAAAGCCCATTCCTGGGGCTGCTCCTCTGCAGAACAAACAAGGTGCTGCTCAGGAACGTACTGGTGCTGACGTCCTTCCTCACGGTCACGCAGTATCTGTCCTCCTTGGAGCACATGGAAATGGTCAGACAGTCCTTGTTGGACTCCTGCTCTTGGCAGATGTAGCACATGAATGGATAAGCTGGGGGAAAAAGAAGAAGAGAAAGCACATGACATGGTTTAAGCACTGCAAAAGCTGGAGCCCAGAGATCTCCATTTTCCTTGTTGGTGAATGATTGTGTGCGGGTGACCACTGACTTTCTTTATCCCTTGACCCGTGGCAGTTGTGCTAAATCCCTCTCTGTCTCATGTGCCTCAGGCTGAGGAGTTTTATTGATCTGTTTGCAACCTCTGGGAGCAGGAGATGTGAGTGGAATTCAGGGATTTGGGGCCTTTTATGCTGGAGATTATTGCCGAGCAATAAATAGTGTCTCCGTCCTCGGGGCTCTGCCACGTGAGTTGTCAATTCCTGCCCAGTGGTTTCTCCTGGGCAACAGCAGGCAGGGCTTGGCAGGGAGAATTTGAGGGTGCCTGGGGCTTTGGGAGGAGGTGGACAGTGCCCAGTGTCCTACTTGTCCTTCATCTGGCTCAGGCACTGCTGTCACATCTCTTTTCTTGAGGTCGGGCATTGCTCACTGACCTGGCCTGACCTCAGTCCTAGGAAGTCTGGGGAGAGCTGCCAAATGCTCTGCCAAGCTCCTGTTGTAGTGTGAAACAGAGAATGAGTGGAAAAGTCTTAACCAAAAGCCTGGTTGAAGTGGTGAAGGCAGATTTGGTGAGGTAGTTCATATCTGCAACGCTGGTGGAGGATCGGCCGCAAGATCACGCAGCGATGAGTTGTCTTCCCTGTCAGCAATTTACACACTTGCCCTCAAAGCCAGAACGGGGCAGGACAGACCTCTGGAAAGTAAAAGGAAAGAGGAAAAAGAACAAAGACGCTGTCTGGGTGAGAGAAGACACCAAAGTGTCTGCTGGGCAGGTGGTTTGAAGGATTTTATGGTGGCGGTTGAGTTTTGGGCTCACGAAATCACCCAGAGCAAAGCGGGTGGTTCTGTGGGAAGGAGGGGGGAGAGTTTTTGCAGGGAAGCAAGCACAGCACCACGTGAGCTGCTGCTGAGCCTGGGGACAGTCTGTGAGGGTGGAAAGGGCAGAAAGCAACCCGAGGGCATGTTCCTGGGAGGGCAGCTTTGCCCGATAAGGAGCTGGCAGTGAGAACGTGGAAGGACAACGAAGGTCAGATCATTAAATGAGAAGGTTGTGATGGAAGGGAAGGGAAAAGTCCTCAGTTGCTGATCCTGTGAGGGTCAGAACAATGTGAATCTTTCTTTGCTTTGTCACTATAAGCTGAATTTTCACGTGCAGAGTAGAGGAGACCCAGTGGGGTTTTGCCAAATTTTTGGCACAGTCTTGAGTGATGCTGTGTTGGGCAAGAGCAGGAAAGACAAGCCAGTGAAAATGCCCCAAAATGGGTGCAAAGCCAGATGTGGAAACCATCTGACTGGGTAGTTCCAGATGATTAGTGGAAATCAAACCAGCTGGAGCAAGGCAGCTCCAGAACTCTGCTGTGGGCTCAGGCCTGTCCAGCATCATCCCTGGAGACAGCAGGAGTGGGATGGAGGATGAACATCATGTTTGCAGAAGGTACCAAGGACAACAAAGGTGAGAAGATGCTGTGGGTAGAGTTCTGTAAGTGCTGCAAGTAGAGTTCAGGAATTCTGGGCTGCATCCAGTGTGGGCTGCTGGTCAAGGGAGGAGATTGTGCCCCTCCAGCCCCCTCTCAGGTGAGACCCCACCTACAGAGCTGCCTCCAGCCCTGGGGAACAGCACAGGAAGGACATGGAGCTGTTGGAGCCAGTCCAGAGGAGGCACCAAGAGGGTCAGAGGGATGGAGCAGCTCTGCTGGGAGGAAAGGCTGGGAGAGCTGGGATTGTTCAGCCTGGAGAAGGAAAGGTTTCAGAGTGACCTGATTGTGGCCTTCCTGTACCTGAAGGAGCTACAAGAAACATGGAGAAACAAGTGACAGGACAAGGGGGAATGGCTTCAAAATAAGAATAGGTTTAGATTGGATGTTAGGAGTAAATTCTTTAGTGTGAGGGTGGTGAGGTCCTGGTTGTGGAGAAGTTGTGGCTGCCCCATCCCTGGAAGTGTCCAAGGCCAGGTTGGGAAGGACTTGGAGCAACCTGGTCTGGGGCAAGGTGTCCCTGCCCATGGCAGGGGGGTTGGAATGAGGTGATCTTTCAGGTCCCTTCCAACCCATTCTGTAATTCTGTGATTCCATGATTCCAAGATTCTTTGATTCCAAGCGATTTTGACAGACAGACGTAATAAAAGGGCGGGGGGAAAAAAGAACAACAAACAGTGGATGAAGTTCAACAAAGAGAAATGAGTCACACTTGGATAAAAATTAGACACTTGCACATCAGATGACGAACAAGTGGTTGGGTTATGATCAAGCACAAGGTTCAAACAGCAGGAGTCAAGAGTGTCACATTCCAGGGACGGAGACACACGTCACCCAAGGGAACACAGGCACAATGTCATGTGCAAGATATGCAAAGTGGCTTTTCCACCCTGGCAAAGCCCCAGCTGGAACACCGGCGACCGAATCCAGTGCCCAAATCCGTCTGCGGCTCCTCAAAAACTGCGCAGGGCGTTTGGAGACAGAGAGGGCAGAAAGGGTCTGACCACAGTCCTGGAAATGTGACCTCCTAGAAAAAGTTGGAAGCCTTTGGAGTGCTTATTAGAAATGGGAACGTGCCGAGGGAGGGCAGCAGCGGAGGAGAAAATAATAAACTGGTTTATAAGTCCTGTGGTGAAAACAGGGGAAGAACTGTACAAAAAGGGATGCTGAGGGATATTAAGACTAAATTCCTAAAAGCCTGAGCAATTCCAGGCTGTGGAATCTTCCTTGCTGGAAATTTGCAAGGACACCTTAAACAAACATCTGCCTGGTTTTGTCCAACAGCAAGGACTTGAGGTCTTTTCCAACCTTGAGGAATTCCTGTGGAAAGGATCATGACCTTTTAAGATTTCTTCTGGACACAGTTTAACTGTAGCAGTGAATGTACAGGTGGAAAAGGCAACAGACCCTCTTTGGTGGGCTGAAGGATCAGCAGTTTTGATCAAAAGTTGGTTATTGGGGTCTTGGATGGGACTCCAGATGGGTGAGAAGGATCAAACAAGTTACCTCCATGTTTTCTGCTGTCCCTGTTTTAGGCCAGAAAACTGCAACCTCTTATTCTTGATCTACACCTGGTTAGGAAGGTGTAAAAGCCTCTCCTTAAATCCATTTGGAACCTGATGCCATCAGCCCACTACACCGGTGATGAATCCCACCAGGAATCTGTGCTTCCAGAGTCTGGGATCTCTGTGAGCTTCCCATTTTATCCTGAGGATGTTGCCTTGAAAATTACTCTCTTCTGTCCATTCTGTTGGTTCATTCAGGAATCTTTTGGGGCACAAAATTATGGGCACAAAATCCCTTTGTGTATATGTATATATATTTTATAATAAATAGTCCTTTTCCCACCCCCAAACTGGCGAGTTCTGCAAAACCCTCCATCCCAAAAATGTAGGAGTAAGGGGGTTGATGCATCAGAGAGCAGGAATTAATGAGGTGCCTCTTTCTCAAGCCCTGCTAGATATGTATCGTGGTTTCTGGGAAACCATCAGGTGTGGGGCAGATGTTGGCAATCTGGTCACTGTTCCTACGTGCAAGGAGCTGGTGGAGCAACACATGGAACAGTCCCAGGAGGAGGACACACATTTCCCAGCACCTCAGACTTCCCTTTGGGAGAAGGATGCCTTTAACATGACAAAGGCACAGGGGGAGTTCTTTCTGATTTAATCTATTAAATTCCCACTGTGTTGCACTTCCTAGGGTGGAGGACACGTGGCAAACCACGTGGATCACCGCAGTGGAGGAAGCAGAAGTAGAGAAAAGTCTCTGAAATACTCAGCAGCTGGTGTTAATTTAAAAAAAATTACAGGTTTTTAGGCTTTCTGGCACTTCCAGCTTGCGGCTTTTGGGAAGATCCCACGGACCACTACATGGATTTAACCTGGCATCCAACTGGAGCTCTGTCACTGGAAAGAAGATTAATTTATCAAGACCTTATTCCTGCATCGAGCTGCCATGCAAAAGGTCATCAGTGGAGCTGCCAAAGGCAGCTGCTGTCAACAAAACCCCCCAGAACCGGGGACAACCCCCTAAATTTTTGCCACCTGCAAAATTTGTCCTCCCCTCCTCCGTGACCCCCCGATGTTAACTCACCTTGTTGCACGCACAGCACAGCAGCCAGCAGGGTGACGAGAGGAGCCCTCATCTCCAGCAGATCCTCCCAGCAGCACTGGGAAGGTGTTTTTGGAGGGCAGGTTTTATACCCGTGGATTGGCAGCAGTGTTACAGGTTCCCGCGGGTGGACACCCACTCAGCCCACGGGCGTGGGGTGTTTCACGTGGGAGTTCTCCAGGCTGGAGCCCTCGGAACAACCCGGTACCTTGGGGGGAAAAAAATTCCCTTTCAGCAACAGCAGAGCCCTGTGGGCACAGGGATACAGTCCCAGCCATGACTTTTTCTAATCCCTGATGCATCAGGGTTTGTAGCGTTCCTTCCCCTGAATCATTCACCAGGAGCAGGCTCAGGCTCTCAGCTGCCTTCCCTCAAATAAAATCAGCCTGTTTTACACCACGTTAAATCATCCGATGGTTGGTTAAACGGAAGATTTGCCTCCAATTTTCACGTCACTCCTCATTTCTTTATCAATTTCGCTCCCCTTAATCCCCCTTTTCTCGCTTGTAATCCTCAAAAACCCCCGTGCGCTTTTTATTTCATCAGCTCTGGCTCCTCTTTCAAGGATCCTTCAGAGGGGCTGATTTTCTCCAGCAGAAATCCAGCAGTTTCTCGAAATCAGACTTCCATTTACGGAACCAGAAATTGGCTCCCCGGAATTGCAGCTCTGCTCTGCAAAGAGCCACCTCTCAAACTGCCTCTTTTTTAATTTCTCCCCTCTCAACTCCATCCTCTCTCCTCTAAATTTCTTAAAAAATGGTTTCTGACAGTCTGGGATAGAGGAACCCGATGATGCATCAGGAGTTACCATCCCAACAGAGCTTCTTCCAAGCTCAAATCACTCCTGGACAGCAGGTAGAGCAGAATGTGCAAAGGAAAATATTGTCAAACTCCTCCTTTTTTATTTTTTTTTTTCCTGGCAATTGCAGAATAACTTCAGGAATTCCCTGGATGCAGCCACCAGGAGGGGATTTTTATCTGTCTCTGAGGTGAATCATCCCCACATTGGATGATTTTCTCATCCATGGGAGTGTCAGATGCTTTTTTTTTTTTTTTTTTTCCAGGCCCTCCTGATCTCCTCCTGGAACGGCGTCATCCAGTGGTGAATTCCAGGGTTGTTCAAGCCTAATGCCAAACTGGACATTCCCACTCCGGGGTTTGGAGGCTGCTGAGGTCAACAAGGACCTGGTGACGATCAAACCCAGCCTGGTGCTGCTCAAGAGGGCAACTTTTATAACCGAGGGTGTCACAAACAGGTTCTCCTTCTTAATTAGTGGGTGTGGCTTCTTGGTGAGATTTTGCAAACAAGGATGCAAGGAAGAAACCATTACCCCCTTATTTTTGGTCCTGGTTGTCCCACAGACTCCTGTTGGCTTTCGGAGAATCATAGACTGGGTTGGTTTGGAAGGGACCTTCAAGATCATCTCATTTAACTCCCACTAGACCAGGGTGCTCCAAGGCCTGTCCAACCTGGCTTTGAAAAGCCTTGTTGAGTTTCCCAACACCCATTTTACTCCTACATGAACCTTCCTGCAATGGGACAAAATCAACTTTGGAGGAGAGGTGATGTTAAAGCATCCCCAGCACATCCAAGGAGGGAAATTTGGGTTGGAAAAGAGCTTTTCCACGTCAAAAATTTATCTGGGAGCCGTTTCCAGGACATTCATGCCTTCCTTGGTGTACTGACACTGGAATATTCCCTCTTCCCAGTGTCTGGAGAGTGGGAAGAGAGATTTCTTTCTCAAGAGGGCTGATTATGAACCTCGAAAGCGTCACTTAAGGATCCAGAAAGGATCCTGCGGGCACACCAGGGCCACCAAGTGAGGAGCAAGACTGAGGAAGACTGGAACCAAAAAAACCCCAAGGAAACTGAGTCACCTCTGTGGAGTCATCTCATCACCATCCATTTGGGAAAATTAAATGGATCTCAAATTGGAACCATGATTTGGCAACGGACCTCAAACTGGAGCCATCAGTTGGCTGTATGACAGCAGAGCAGCAGTGAATTTTGGAGAAGGGTCACTTTTGTCCCTTGCCATGGCTTCCAGAAACTTTTCAGACCTTGCTTTGGTCTTTTGGATCCATCCCATCTCTTCCTTTGTCGTTGAGTCCCTGGGTGTTGGTTGGATCTGGGCAGATAAAGGGGGAAAAGGGGGAGAAATCTCACGTTGTGAGGGAAAAGGCACCCAAATTATTCAAGGAGAGCAGAAAGGCAGCACAGATCCTTCACAACCAACAGCGATAAAGCCCTGAGTGAAGGAGAAGAAGGGCCAAAGTCAAAGCACCTCCTAATTTAGGCAGGGCAAGGTGTCCCTGGTTGATGCAGGACTTAGTGCAGCGACTCAGAGCGCCAAAAACTGAACCCTTATATAATCCACAGGGAGAGGGAGGCAGTTCCCTCCTGGGAGCAATCCCAGCTATTTGAATGAGACTCCCACCTCTTTCCCAAGAGCCCTCCAGGCATCCCAGGTGGCTCTGCTGGGCAGCTCAACACCCTCAACGCACCAGGAGGGTGAAGCCTCGGGATCCAACAGAAACACTGGGCAGAGGGATGTGGGATCAGGAACTGGCACCTGAGCGGGAGATGTCACTCAGGATTCCTCAGGGAGGCTGACAGAGAGTCTCCTCTTTACCCAGCGCTCCCAGGGAGGGTTCTCCAAGGGAGCTTCCATGTTTTTTAGGACCTCCTGTGCCTCAGGGCGTCTGAGCTCCCACCTCCAGACAAGGAGCTCGAGTTGTGTGTCAGCCTTGGACCAAACCCACGGGGCTCTGCTGATGGGGAGTGGAACCTGTGGGATCAGGGAGGAATCAGGCAAGAAGCAGGGTGTCCCACCTACCTCCTTCTCCTTGGCCATGCCAGGTTCCTTCCCAACCCTAAAACAGAGGCACCTGCCAAGTTCAGGCAGCACAAGACACGACCTGGTTTTAAACCTCGTTGCCGAGAGCTGGCCTGAGCTCACAAGCTCAGCACAGCAAGACCTGGGGCCTCAATAACCCCATCTTGGCCTTTCCCAGTCCCTAAGGAATCCTAAACCTGTGGGGAGGCAAAGGCTGAGGATTATTCGAAATAGTTCAGTTGTTGTCACGTTGCGATCTGGGCGTGGGGCAGAATTTGGCCACCCAAGGCCACGGAACAGCTCTTGGCTCGTGTGGGGTGGTCACATCTGTGTGTCTCTTGAGTATCTCTAAATGTGGCAGGAGGGGAAGAAAAAGGGAGAGGGTAAATCTGATGGAAGGTTGGATGATAAAACCCATGAGGAGAGGGAGGAGTCTCAAGGCTAAAGATGGAGAATCCTTGGCCAACCTAGGTTTTACACCCAGGATAAAGCACTGAGCTGAGGCTGTAGCAAGAAAATAGAGGTTGGGTGGAAAAACTGGGATTAAGACTGGATGAAGAAGCCAACGAGGAAAACTAGGAGAGAAAACAGCCAGGAGTGCAGAGCTGGGAGTGGGATGTGGATGGGAGGAAGGGCTGAGAGCAGGTGAGGATAAGTTGGTCTTGAGGTCAAGTTGCCCTTGAAAATCTGTTAAAAATAATAAAGACGTGGCTGTTTCTGAGCAGACACCCATCAGAGGGAGCAGAAAATGCAGCTGCTCCCCCCATGACATGAGTCCACAGAGGGAAAACCAGCTGGGTGAGCTGCACCCAACTAATTATCCCAGGAGATCTTCCTTGGGGCGATCCCTGGGGAGAGCTGCCCTGCTCAGGAGAAAGCAGCTCACCCTCCCCTGACTCACTTTGGGAGGCTTTGACTGAGCAAAACCCTCATTCCTAAGATTTTCCACAGGGAAGGGCAGTGCAGGGTGAGGAGTCCCTTCAATTTTACCCACGCTGCCAAACCTAAAATGATTTATTTTCCGAATTCATATTTTGTTGCAGATGAGGCTGGAATTTCCAAACTCCAGCGGTCTTTCCTGATGGTTTTCCTTTCAGCACTGTGCAAGGTGCTTTTCTGCCCTTTCAGGATAATCCTTAATTCCCATAAAGCAATTTCCACTGGAAGATCTTCGACCAGTTTAAAGAAAACTTAATGCTTGGGTTCCCTTCCCGTGGAGTCCTGCCCTGTCCCCTCTGTTTGTTGAGCAGCTGACCCAGGAGAGGAACTGAAAGTAAGTTAAACAGAGTTTATTCTGAAACAGAGTCACAAAAAATGACATTTCTGCCAATGCAGAAAAAAAATCAAGTCTGGGGAGAGGCTTCCAGAGCAATTTGAATATATTCCAGCGTTATTCCCATCCACTTGCAGCCTCCACTTTCATTCCTGCTGACATGGATCGTCCCACAGCTCCTCCCCACGTCCCACACCACACAACCACACGAGAGAATAAAATAACACTTTATTGTGCCCACTTGCTGCTTAACAACTCTGATAGTAAAGGCTTCCTCGGAGCAAAACGAGGCGGGGCAGAAAACGGGATAAAGGGGGGGAAAAAAAAAAAAGGCACAAAATGAAGGGGAAAACCTGCTCTGATTTAGAAATTCCAATAGCAGGAGAGAGATGGGGGTACACGGTGCCCGTGGGGGGCTCCACATCATGCCTTTCTCTTCCAAAAGCACCGTTTCGAGGTAGGGCAGTGCCCTTGGGCGTTGCCATCGGGGCAAAAACACTTCCTGATGGGACGTGAGGCCTCCTTACACCTCCCCCTCCCAGAAACCCTTTAAAAGCCCATCCTGAGGACGCAGGCCAGGCTGGCCAGGAGGCCCAGGGCGATGATGGTGGAGCTGGTTCTGACGCTGCCGGCGCCGCTGATGTTGCACAGGGAGGTCTCGCAGCAGCTGGTGGCGACCCCGGCTATGCCGATGTTGAGGTTCATGGACGGGCAGAATGCGGAGCATTTCTTGGTGATGCGCTGGCTCTTGTCACTGCCTGCAGGAAAAAACAGCGGGAAAAACCAGGATTTTTATCCCACTTTTTTTTTCAGGCTTCAGCAATCACGTACACATGCAATATCCAGTGGTAGAGCCCAGTCTACTGCTGCTTGCTGCTGGTGGTTTCCCCTCTGGTTGTACCATTATTTGCGTATGTTGTGACCTCTGGAGACCATCTCCAGCCTTCATGACCTTTCTGCCTGTTTCAGGGCCAGCTGAGAGCAACTTTGGGCACGAATATTTGGGTTTTGAGGCATCTATGAAGTGCAATCCCGAGATGTCGTCACCGCGCCTTGGGGTCGCTCCTTCCACAGGGACTGGCCCTTTTTAATTCCACCCCCTCGAGAGGACATGCTTGAGCTTGGAGTTGAGACAAGGGGTTTGTGGAGGGAAATTCTTTCTATTGGGATATCTCCCTTTCCTGGGAGTGTTTAATCAGACAACCTCTGGGTTCTGCAAGGTTTGCTACAACCCTCATTAATTCTTCCACCACACCTCCTGGTGGGAGGAGGCTCTGCAATCAGCCTCCCCCTGATCCCCATCTCGCCATCAGAGCCTGGGAGAAGCTCCCCACTTACCCATGCCCGTGGTGGAGTAGGTGGTCAGGCAGTACTTCTCGTTGTCAGAGCATTTGGTCGTGCTGAGACAGTGGATGTTGGAAGTCTCGTCTTTGCACGAGAAACACGTCAAAGAGGAAGCTGTCAAAAAAAGCACAGAACGCCCATCAGTCACCTCCAGAAACATCCCCAGGAGCACAAAACTGGCGGTGGACGGAGGATCTGCCAAGCCCAGTGGCCACAGGTTGACAAGCACCTCCGTGTGTTAAACTTGGCCCCGGCGACTCTCCGCGAGCCAGGTTAGTTTAACTCAAATTCCTGTTCCTGAAGGATGTGCTTTGCTCCTTTAGGAACCCTCAGGGATCTTCCTGCTGGATATTTAGTTGACTTGAATCCATCTACATGTGTGGCATCTCCACGGTGCTGTTGGAAAGAGCACCCCAATCTACTGCCACTTGCAGCGTGAAGCTCTTGGGGGTCTCTTTCCAGCCTGGCCCCTCCAAGCCTTGGTTGGTGGATGAGAGTTCTTGTAATGGAGACACTGGACCTGAGAATCTGTGGCTGCCCCATCCCTGGAAGTGTCCAAGATCAGGTTGGAAAAGGTTTGGAGCAGCCTGGTCTAGTGGAAGGTGTCCCTGCCCACGGCAGGGGGTTGGAACTGGGTGATCTTTAAGATCCCTTCGAACCCAAACCTTCCCATGATTTTTTCTGTCTCATTTTCAGAGCTCTCCTGTGTCAGGAGGAAAATCTCGGACCTGCAGAAGACAGAGGCTGAGCAAATCACCCCCTGGGCTGCAGCAGATTCCTTTTTCCAGCCACCCATGGGTGTTAACATCCTCTCTCCACAAAATGTGCACATCTGGAACGCTCTGCATCCACCAAGTGCTGTGCTGATGGGAATGAATGCAAACAGCTTGCACTCGAGGAGGCTAAAACAGCCAGTCATGGCAAAGAGATCCTTGGGGAGAGTTTCTTTGCATGATAAGAGGAATTTCCTCCTCATCTCTTTATCTGGCACAGACACTCCCGGCAGCAATGTCACCCTCTGGGGATTAGACTGAGCCTCATTTCCAGAATATCCCTTTCTGTGGCCAGTTAATACCCATCTAATTCTTGGAGGAGCGCTGGCCTTTAGCTTTGCTCTCCTTGCTCTTCATCTTCCTTGCTCTTCTTCTCCCTTGCCCTTCATCTTCCTTGATCTTCTTCTCCCCTTTAGCTTTGCCTTCCTTGCTCTTCATCTTCCTTGCTCTGCTTCTCCCTTGTCCTTCATCTTCCTTGCTCTTCCTCTCCCCTGTCCAAGCTCACCAGCACCTTTGCCAGCAGTGTCCCCACCTCATCCCTGCCCTTGTGTGACCTTAAGACAAGTTCATCTGGCCCAAACAGGCTCCTCAGTGTCCTCCCAGACCTGGCTCCAGCTCAGCCCATGATCCCGGGATCACTGGTTTCCATAGGGAAATGCCTTTTGGGTCACCATTCATCCTCTGCATCCATGGAAACTGCCTTCTTCTCCCTGTCCAACTCCCAGCCCCTTCTCTCCTTCCATGGCCTCTCAGTGCTGACCTTCCCTTTCCTCTTGTGGTCTGTAGTCCTCACATTCCCTGCTCCATTATATCCCACTAAATGGCCATGAGCAGAGGCCACAGAGGCCACAGAGGCCACAAAGACCAGACAACTGGGCTGGCAGTGCCTCAGATTCCACCTCCCTCCATTGCCATGGTTGTTTCAAACCCCTCACCCTTGGCTCTCTTTGACCTCACCCCAAACCTGCTGCAATTTCCTTCCCACCTCGGTCATTTCCATCTCCAGAACCTCACCAGTTCTCCCACCTGGCTCTTGCCTTCAGAGTCGTCCTGACCCTGATGGATAAATTTATTTGTCCGAGTCTGGGACCCTCCTTTGGACCATTTGTGTGAGGACTGTGTGGCTTCACTCTCTTTTCTCCTGCAAATCCCAGCCAGGGCTATTTCTTCTCCACCCCACTGGGAACCACCCTTTGCTCCCAGAAACGCACCAAAGCTCAGTCCCCAAACTGGATTTTCCAGACACATAGCCTGGTTTAATCCTTAATAATACACAGCTTCGTTAATCCAAGCCCATCCCCAGAATAACTTCCCAAATTAATGCAGGAAATGGTGGAGCTCGTCATGTGCCCAAATCCTGTTTCATCCCATCCTCCCAAAGCTGGGAGTCTCCATTTCAGAGTCCAGTTGCCCTGGGAGCCTTCCATCCCCATGCAGGGATGATTTTTCCAGCCTCTGGCTCTCCTCAGGAGGTTTCTTCCTCACCATTTCCTAGGGGGCTCTGGAAGCAGATGGAATCCTAAATGGCAGCTCAGTTAAGACCCTGAAGTCAGGGAGGACAATTTTGGTCATTCTACTGAAAAAAACGCTTCTAATTTATTTCACCTGCTGAGACATTTGAGGGCTGAGAAAGGGAGAAAAACTATTTCTTTCAGTGCTCTACTCAAGGTGTAAACCTGGAGTTAAACCAGGCTGGCCTAAGGTGATTTACCTCAACTAAAATCAGTGTATTTTTACACTGGACATCTCCTGCCTGCACCCACCAGGACCTCTGCTCTGACTGAAGGGCAGCATTCCCCAAGGAAAATTATCTTGTGGATAATTCCAGTCACACACGTAAACCCCTTCCATGTGTAAAGCATTAGGAAGTGGAAGGGTTGACACCAGTTTAATCAGAAGAGGAACCAACCTTGGATTGCCCGGCAAGGTGGTGCTGCTTTTAAAAAAGTGTCATTGCAGTTGGTAAGATCCTTTTATGGTCCTTACCCTTCTCAATTTGAGCACAGTGATTTAGCACAGGTCAAGTGTAAAAGCCTTTAAAGTCCCTCATTGAGAATATTTGCAGCCTCCAATGAAGTGTGAGCTGAAGGGCTCTGTTAGATCAGGACCAGCATGGGTGGTGGTCATTTGCAGGTCAAATTCTACAGCAGAGACTGAGAAAAATTCAGTTTGTAATAAGGCAAAAGCCCCCTGAGCCGAAGGAATCAACTCTTCCCCTAAAATAGAGGGATGTTCAGGGCTGCACCTTCCCTGCTTGACCCACAGCCCAGCCCTGTGGGCTCCCAGAGGCACAGGCAGAGCCCAGCCAGGAAAATTGAAATGCAGGTTCCCAGTGCTCTTTAAAAAAAACAACCCAGAAACTTCTCAGAATGAAAATGGGACTCTGCATCTCCATCCCAGACCTGGGATCCACCATGCTGGGAATTGCAGAACCTGCTGAGGTTGGAAAAGACCTCGAAGGTCATCGAGTCCAACATCAGCCCAGTACTGCTGTGTTCACCACTAAACCGTGTCCCTGAGCACCACAGCTTCATGTTTTTTGAGCACTTCCATGGGCAGTGATTCCACCACTCCCCTGGCAGCGATCCCACCCCTTCCCTGATCCAGTGCTTGGGCACCCTTTCAGTGATGGCATTTTTCCCAGCAGGATAACAGTCAGGACCGATGACCTGACAGGTCATTTCCAACCTCAGGGATGATTTCCAGCCTTGCTTCACTTCAAAGAGACAAGAGATGGGAGCCACAACTGCCTCCTCTTGTGGTCTGACCATCTCGACCGATTTAGGTAATGATGGTTGGTAATTGCAACCAATAAACAAGCGAGAACAGTTAATAATGGTTAGGCTGTGGGAAGTCCTGGGTCAAACCTGCAGCTTCAGTGCACGAACTGCCCCATATCCCTGTGGATCCCTCAAGCAACCCCCTTCCCACGGAGCTGCACCGAGGGCTCTCAGCCACTCCAAGGGCTGGGCTGGGTCTTCACGAGACACCTGAGGTGGGTATTTCACCCCCCACTTCGCCTCCTCCTCCTCCTCCTCAGCCATCCCACCTCTGGTGGAAACACATCTCCCTGGCTTCTTATCTGGACTTCAATGACCCTCCAGCTTCTCCATCCACTCTGAGAAATCCTCTTATCATCACCCCACACCATCAAAGCCGTGCCCTGGCTTTGGGAGGGTCTGCCCCGAGCAAAGCACTCCCTGGGGACTCACCCCTCTCCGAGGCCAGGGCGATGACGAGCGCGGCGAGGAGGAGAGGAGCCTTCATCCTTGGTGGCTTCTTGCAGCTCCCAAAACAAGCAGCACTCGGCCAGGGCAGGTTTTATACCCGGGCAGTGTTTGCTTTGATCAGGATAATAACCACAGGCTGCTGTGTCAGAGGAGGGATAATTGGGAGCAGCGTGTCTGGGCTTGTGTGTCTGAGTTGGAAGTCTAAAAAAAAAGGGGGGTGTGTTTTCCTCCCCTCCCCCCCACCTCCCAAACTTCTTTTCCTCCTCGTTTCACAACTCAGCTGCTTCGCCCTCCCTGAACTCTGAGATAGTTTCTAATTCTGGAGATGTGGAGGAAAAGCAAAGCACGCAAAAAAACCCTCCCCAAAACAATGAGAAGAGGAAGGTTCTCCTTTCTGGGCCTCCCGGGGCTGAATCCCTGAAAGATCTTGCCCTGGCACTGCTTGGATTTAAATTTCAAGTTGAATTTGGGATCGAAGCTTCCCAGCAAAACATCTCCCAGGATTGGCAACAGCACGAGATCAGATAAGCAGGATCTTTCCAGTGCCTTTCACAGGGGACCAGGCACGTTTTGTGTCTCTTTTTTGAGGCAACAGTTGAGAAATCACAAATGTTTCTGATTAAAAAAAACCAAAAACACTAGATGTTTTATGTGAGAAGAAAACGTTATCTTATTACAAATTAAATTCCACTGGGCAAGGAAAATGACCATTTAAATTAAAAACCAGACATAACACCCACTCCCACAAGCTGTGCTTTTTTTTTTCCCCCTCACAAATTCAAAAAAAAATAAATGTCAGGGAGAAAAACACCAACCAATTAAAGCACTCAGAACGAGGTGTTGTTGCTGATCGAGGATCTCAACTTGTTAAATCTTCAGGGAACACAGAAAAAAACAGCCAAAATTCTGTGAAATGCCAACAAGAATTGGATTTCCATCTTGTGCTCTTTATTCCTTTTATTTTTTTTTAATCAGGTTTCAGCCCATCTCCCTGTATAAAACCAGATTTTTTTTCCCATTTTCTTCGGGTCGTTGTTGTTGTTTTTCCCTCCCGCTGGGGTCTCCTCGAGGGGACGGAGGCACAACCCCAGAAAAGGTCCAGCTGGGTCCTTCCACGTGACATTTGGAGCTGCAGGAGCTGCCCCAAAGCCTCTGCTGGTGACTCTGCCCCTTGCTGCTCCCCATCTGCCTCCTTTCCCCTTGTTTTCCCACCTCGAAATTCCTCGCGTTTCCCTCTCCCAGGAAACATTTCAGGCTTCCAACACGACCCACCTGCAGCCGTTCTCTCACCCAAAAAGCATCCCCGGGTTCCTGGGGTGATGTAAGTTTTTCCATCACCTCTAAACTGGGCTTATAAACACCGGCCATGTGACTGAGGTGAGGAAATTTCTGCTTTCTCAACGGGGACAGCACGAAACTCAGCGGGAACAGAGGTGGCAATTAATCCAAAAAGCTCCAAGGAGGGGCGTGTTTGGCTTCCTCGGCCTTCCAGAGGCATCAGGAGGGAGGAAAATGGGAGCTGGGACCCTCCTTGCCAATGAAACCCTCTGTCTTGCTTGTGAAAATATTTGATTTTCCCCACTCCAGGAGAGATTTTATTGGTAAATCAGCTTTGGGTGGTGATTATCTGGTGGATGGGGGGGCGGAGGGGTGATGCCTCTCTGCAGAGGGAATGTTGAGTTGCAGAGCAGAGCCAGCCCACATTCCCAGTCATCTCAGCCAACAGCATCCACTCACACAGGTACAGAAATAGCAGCTCCACCAGGCGCTTGTTTTTGATTCCCTCCCCTCGTAATCTCAGCCAAGCCAAACCCTAAAATATCTCCTGTCTCCTGCAAGCTGCCGAGATTTGGAGAAGGCAGGGCTGGAGTTCTTAAAGGCTTTACTGCAGGATTTTCCAGTAGGTGATCCTGGAATCTTCCAGCTGGTCCCTTATGTCCTTCTTAACGTTGTCTTCGTCCCTCACCAGGTGATAAAAATTGAAAAAAAAACCAAACAAGCCATGAGGGCAAAAAGGGCACGGAAGGGGTTTTATTAGGACACAAGAAGGCAAAGATAAAATCACAGTTTACAAGGATTTGGAAGTTATGAACTCCATAAAGGCTTTGGGATAAGCAACAGGGGATTTAACTGGAGGTGGAGGTGGAAAGACTTATTTCCCTTGACACAGCTGCTGAGGGAAGAAGGGAAAGTGTTTTCCTCATCTTGTCCTAAACCTGGTTGAAACTGCCCTGTGAGGAGGGCAAAGAGTTGCTTTATTTTTGGAGGGGTGGGAAATGCAGTTCTCCCAAAACAAAAGCTGAAATGGAACTGTAAATGTATGTAAATGTGACTGTGAAATTCAGATGCAGTTACTAAATGGGGAGTTTCGAGTCTGCCAAAAGCAGAAATTGCTGTGATGAAAATGCAGGAAAAGCCATGGGAAAGGTGGTTAAAAATGTGCAAAAAGCCCAAGTTTCTGTTGGTCCCTCAGCACAGAAATGCTGCAGCACCCCCATCCTCTAGTTAGAACATTTAAATAAATGCCACGACACCTTCCTTGACCAGAAATTAAACCCTTATGGGATGATTAAACCTAATCCCATTTTCACAGCCTTCGGACAGAGCTGCGGTTTCTTCCCTTTGCACAGAAACACCTGGACTTTGCCGTGCTGGTGGAGCAGGATTCCCTCAAATCCAGCAGCAGGATTCCCTCAAATCCACCACAGGATTCCCCAATCCACCACAGGATTCCCTCAAATCCACCACAGGATTCCCTCAAATCCAGCACAGGATTCCCCTCAAATCCAGCACAGGATTCCCCTCAAATCCACCACAGGATTCTCTCAAATCCATCACAGGATTCCCTCAAATCCAGCACAGGATTCCCCTGAAATCCAGCACAGGATTCCCTTCAAATCCATCACAGACTTCCTCTCAAATCCAGAGCAGAATTCCCCTTAAATCCAGCTGGGCTGCAAGCGTAAGGACTTTTTTTCCAGGTGCCATTATACAGACCCTCCCAAACTTCAGTGCTGAAGTTTTAAGCTGCTCATCTGGGAATTCCACACTCTCCAGCTCCAAGATTCTGTGTATTTTGCCCATTTAATTATAGTTTCTCTCTTCCAGGAGCAGGAGGGAATCTCCACCCCAAGAGTTGCAGGGGATATCCATCCCATCTCCTCCCTCCCCAGGCCTGGAAATGCAGCAGTGACTGGAAATGGAAGGAGAGACCTCCCCACCAGCCCAGACACCCATCACCTCTCCCAGGCTCATCCTGTCCATTTTCCCACTGGGAAATCACGAGCAATCCCTTCTCCAAGAAGGCATGGCAGTCTCCTTCCCAGGAGGAGACATTCCAGCAGCATCTCGGACATCTCCAGCATCTCCAGGTGGGAATTTTACCTGTTCCAAAAGCTGAGACCAGCCACCTTGCAGAGATCACGGGAGAACTTTGCGGGAACGCAATTCCCGCCAAACCCCGGTCGTGCGTCCTAGCGGATACAACACAATTCCCACCGCTGTGGGCAGTGGGGACAACACAAACATCCCTGACCTTCCCATACCCACACCTCTGCTCCCAGAGATCAGAATAGTTGGCTTTATGGAATGTCTGGATGCAACTGAGTCAGCCGGGAAGGGCAGCCAGGAGAAGACTCGGAAGCGCAGGACGGAATTCAACAGGAAGCGGAGATTCCGAGGACAACCCCGGCTGGCAGAGCTGTTGTCTCGGGCTGGATTTAACAAAGACACTCTAGAATAACACAAATCTTTATTTTGTCTGGTGCTGTGCTATCAAAAGAGCTTTTCCAGGGAAAATTAGTATAAAACGGGGAGGGGGGGAAAAAAAACCAGGAGCTGCGCTGCCGTGTGGCGTCGGGAACGGGATCTGTCTCGGATAACAACAGGGCAGCACAGACCCCGCTGGAACCACTTGACAGAGGAGCTTGGCTGCTCCCTCGGGGGATACCTCGAGGGTTCTTGGGTCGCCCCATGTTGTCCCACCCCTCCTCACCATCCTGCCCTGACGGCGCAGACCAGGCTGGCCGCGATTCCCAGGAGCATCACGGCGTAGCTGGTTCGGACGCTGTTGGCGCCGCTGAAGTTGCACAGGGAGGTGCTGCAGCACTTGGTGGAAAAAGCCGCCACCCCGAAGTTCACGTTCGTCTCGGGACAGTCCACGGAGCATTTCTTGGTGATTCGGTGGCCCACGTCCTTGCCTGGGTTGGGGAGGAGGAGGAGGAGGAGGAGGAAGGAGAGCTGTGAGTTTGAGGTTCTTAGGGAAGAGCTGAGCCGGGGGTGGTGGGAGGAGGGGGGTTAATTGTAATTAATAACAGCTATCAGGGGGGTTGATGAGTGCTGGGTGAGTACCACGCAAGGCACTAAGCAGTCCTCGATAGAAACCCACACCAAACCTAAATCTGTGGTCTGGGGGACCAGGTGGAGACCGGTCAAAGGTTGGGCTCCATCTTGGAGACCTTTTCCAACCTAAATCACTGTGGGATTCTGTCCTTCCCGTAGGACAGCAGGAAATCACTGCCAGTGCATCTCCCTCTAAATGGCCTCTAAAATGCCACTAAAATGCCTCTAAATCCACATTATTTACATCCAATCCCTTTCCATCCTTCATCCCAGAGCACGTGGGAGAGTTCCCAGGTCAAGCAACAGCGTCTGCTCCTGAAATCTGTGTGTTCCAGCCACAGGGGTGGTGAGGAACTGGCACAGGTTGCCCAGAAAAATTGTGGATTCCCCATCCCTGGAAGTGTTCAAGGCCAGGTTGGATGGGGCTTGGAGCAACCTGGGATACTGGAAAGTGCCCCTGCCCATGGGAACGAGATGATCTTGAAGGTCCCTTCCAACTCAACCATTTTATGATCACAAAGCACCACCGAGGGATCCACAAATTACGTGTTGCGATCCTTAAACCTCAATCATCGATTCTTTCCAAAAAGAACTTGAAAAAAAAAAATAATCACCATTTCCCAGGACTAAAAATATAGATTAGGAAAGCCTGGATGTGTTGCTGGCACTCACCAATCCCAGCAGAGCTGTACGTGGTCGTGCAGAACTTCTCATGGTCTTCACACTTGTAGGTTTTGAGGCAGTTCCAGTTGGAATGTTCGTTTTCACACGTGTAGCAGAACAGGGAGGAAGCTGGGAAAAAAAAAACCACAGCACATGTGGCACAGATTAGTGGTTTCCAGCCATTCCCTCCTGGGAAAACACGAGGTGAGAAGCGTGTTGTGAACAAGTGTTTGTGAGGAGTGAAAGAAGGGGTTGGTTTGGATTGATGGAGCTGAGGGAGGAAACACAGAGGAAGAAAATGAGTTTTCCTCGTTGACTTGAGATTTGGGGGGAGGGGGGATTAAATTTGCAACCACATTTTGCAGCCAGAGCAGCGTTCCCGGGTGACTTTTCCTTCTCCCCAGGGTCCACACTGGCCTGGTTGGAAGCCAAGCTCCAAAAAGCAAAGCTCACGAGCTGCAAGGAGGAGAAGAACTGGCAAGGAGAGGAAGGAGGAACTGGCCCAGTGCTCAGGTGTGAGCTCAGTCTGAGGGATTTTCAGGCACCATCTACAAAACACTGCCCAGACATGAATTAATTTATGCCTGGGACACCCCTGGGAGCAAAATGACTAAGCACAGCCCCACAATAAAGGGAGTTCCCTGGGAGAGGTTGCTCTGGACAATGGAGAGGTTATTCCTCTCAGCGCCTGGAACGCCGTGTTCCCAGGGATATTATTAACTCAGCACCCAGCCAGGGCTGTTTCCAAACCAGGAGGAGCTGGGATAGGCATTGCTGGGCACAACCCAAGCGAGCTGAGTTAAGATTCCAGGTGGGATTTTGTGTGAGGAACACAGGCACGGAGCCATCCCGCTCCCTGGAGGTGGATTCGCTGGTGGAAGTTGTTTCCCTCCGGCTCAGAGTTCCATGGAATGCTCCTCCTTTTGGGTCAGGGGTGACAGAGGGAGTTCAGCTGCTCTGGGGAAGTCCTGCTCCATCCTTACCAGCTAGTGGTTGAAGGTGATCAAATTATAAAGCAGGGAGGGTCCTCTGTGTGGCTGAACTTTCCCTGCTTTGGTTCCTCCTGCTTTTCCCAGCCCAGCAAGACTCCAAGTGCTGCACAGAAGCCTCTCCTAACTGACTCTGGACTTGTTTTTAGCCAGGAAATCCCTGCCAGGGACCCTCCAAAGCCCAGCTGCTCTTGGTTCAAACTCATCTCCGAAGCTCAATCTGCCCATGAACTTGGATAGGCAGCTCCAGAGGCAGCTTTGAAAGAGAATTAAAAGCCATTTAAGTCCCTGACTGTCACGAGCAGGGGGAGAAAAGGCCTCCCCTCTGTGTTTTCAGGTACTTTGAGTGTGCTCTGGGTGTCTCAGCACTGGACTGACCCAGATGCTTCAGGGCCAGGTTGGACTTTGAGCAGCCTGGTCTAGTGGAAGGTGTCCCTGCCCATGGCAGGGGGTTGGAGCTGGGTGATTTTTAAGGTCTTTCCAACCCAAAACACTCAATTATTTGATGATTCTGTGCTCTTTTCCAGGTGTTGCAAGTGCAGTTGCTCTCCAGAGCAGGAGATAAAACCAGCCTTGCTTTTGAACTCGGATTGAATCCTGGCTTTAACTCCTCTTTGACTCCCTGCTCAGCTCTCCCTGTTGCTCCATCACACGGATATTTTCAGCCTCTTTTCTCTCTTCTGGAGGTTCCCCAACCCGAGCTGTGGGCTCCTGTCCTTTGGCAGGCAAAGCAAACCCCAGACCTGCTGCTAAGCAAGGATTTATTACATTTTAAGGCCCCTGGAGCCCTCTCTGAGTTCCTTTTGTTGCCAGAGTTGTTCAAACCACTTCCTGCTGCAGAAGGAGCCCCGACCCCAGCACGTGCCTGAAAGCCACTGCAATGCACTTGTGCTCCCTGACTGAGGGCAGGAAAATGCCTTCCAGCCAGGAAACAAGAACAGCTTAAGCCATTAGAGCTGCTATAAAACCTTTCCTGCATCTGGGCTCCACCCTCCAGGAGCTGGAATTTTAGGAAGTGCAGCCAGAAATAACCTTAACGGTGCAAAAGGGCCTGTGGTGCTCCCTGGGCTTGCAGGCACATGCACGGGGCCAACATTTCCCAGCTGGATCTTTCCACAGAATTATCCAGTTACAGCTGCACCTCCTGTTTGGAAGAGGACAAGGGAGATGTGGATCCAAACACAAACACGCTCCCACTTGGAGAAGCTCCTCAAGCCCAGCAGCAAAGAGCTCTCGGGCTTCCAAAAATCCCATTTCTGAATTGGAATGTCACTGCTGGGGAGGAAAGGGAAGCTCTGGCAGGAGATGGGGTGTCAACAGCAGCCACACAACCTCCTGTCAACAGCAGCTCCTCCAGTTTCACCCAGGAACAAAAATAAAAACCAAAGGCAAGGGCTCTGAGCTTGGCTTAGTTCCAGTGACCGTTTTTGTGTCTGTCTTCAGAGGGGAGGGTGTGAGAAACCAGAGGGGGGAGCTCATCTTTGAGGTGCCTGGGCAGAACTCACCCAAAAGCTGAGATGAAATCGCACAAAATATCCCCAGGTACCTCTGCAGAACTCACCCAGAAACCAAGACTAAATCACACAAAATATCTCCAGGTACCTGGACAGAACTCACCCAGAAACAAAGACTTAACCACACTAAATATTTCCAGGTGCCTCTGCAGAACTCGACCTGAAAAAACCTACTAAATCACCCAAAATATTTTCAGGTGCCTCTGCAGAATTCACCCAGAACCAAGACTTAATCACACTAAATATTTCCAGGTACCTCTGCAGAACTCAACCTGAAAAAAATGACTAAATCACCCAAAATATTTTCAGGTGCCTCTGCAGAACTCACCCAGAAACCAAGACTAAACCACCCCAAATATTTCCAGGTGCCTTTGCAGAACTCACCCAGAAACTGAGATTAAACCACCCAAAATATTCCTCGACGCGTCCAACACAAAACTTCACCCCCGAGACCTCACCAGCTGCACTGAAAGCTGCCAAACCCTCCCATCCCTGGGTGAAGGGATTGTGTTTCCCCGGATTTCTCTGCTGCTGTTTCCATTCCCACCCTCTCCTCCCGGCTCTCCCAGGCTCCTCACCTGGCTGGGCACACAGGACAGCCGCCAGCAGGGCAACCAGCAAAGCCTTCATGGTTGAAGGAGAGCCCTCAGAGCCCCAAAGGTGTGGGATGGGGCACCACAAGAAGGTTTTATACCAGGACTGAGTTGTCTTTTCCTTCCTCTGATTACAGTAATTTGAGGGTTGGGGAGTGACAGCGCCCAAGGTATGATCAGGGCTGGGTGTGTTTGTGCGTAGGAGCCAATGACAAAGCTGCAGCTGGAGGTGTTTTCTCAAATCTCATCTCCAGATCCGATCTGGTTGGTTTTTTTTTTTTTCCCTCTCCTGCTGACTCTGCCTGTATTGCTAATTTGGGGAGCAATTTATCTGATCCCAAGGCGGGACTCCCTTCTCGGGCTGGGATGGCTCTTCTCTTGGAGGTGTCACCTGGAATCCATCCTCCATCCCTCCTCTCTGCCATGGAATGGGAGCTCAGTGTCTGTGGGAAGTGGGACAGGAGGAGATTTGCTGCTGGATTGGCCCCAGTCACCCGGGGTTTATCTCACTTGCACAAAGAAACTTGGAACAGAAAAGCAAGCTCAGAATCAGGGGAAGGTTTGGCTCGGAAGGGACCTCAAAGATCACCCAGTTCCAACCCTGATGCCATTATTTGTGCCTGCAGGTTGTCCCTCAGAGGCTCCCATGCTCCAGGCAGGGATGGGGGCTGATGCTCTTGTTCTGCTTCGCTCCCCTGTCCTCCAGAACCATCCAAGGTTTCCAAGCAACGATGTTTGTTGTTACCTGCAGATCAGCTCTGGGCTCCGCCAGGTTTTTCCAGTCCCTCGTGACCTCTCCGGTGTTTCTGGGCTCCCTCCTTCTGCTCCCACGACACCTCTTGCCAGATGGCTCGTGGAAACATCATGGAAACACCTGCAGGAGTTGAATTGTGGGATGGGAATGAAAAGGAATGAGAAACAAAACAAGTCCTGGTCAAGGAGACACCTCAGCAGGACCCTGGGCCTTTGGAGGGAGAAGGGACCAAGGGAAGCTCAAAGGAAAGGGTTGTAAGGTCACAAATGATGTGGAAACAGAATAAAGAACATCCAGTTGGTCTTTGTGTCCCCAAATTCCTCATAAAATCACAGAATATCCTGAGCTGGGACAGACCCAGGAGGATCATCGAGCCCAGCTCCTGGCCCCGCACAGGACAACCCAAAAATTCCCTCCACGTGCCTCAGGGTGTTGTCCAAACACTTAAACTCTGGTTGGGTTGGTTCCATGATCACTTCCCTGGGGAGTCTCTGATCCCCTTCCTGCAGCATCCTGGTCAGCTGGGCCCATTCCCAACCCCTGGGATGAGTCTTTTCCTTCTGGTCGTTCCTCCTTTGCCCAGTTCCTTCTTTTCTGCTGCAGTTCCAGCCCTCGGTGGTTCTGTGTCCAGAGAAGGTTGGAGGGGATGAACATCCTGTTGGCCAAGTTTTCCACTCCATTTCTGACCTTGAGCACAGATCTTTAACTCCCCTTTTAGCCAGGATGTGAAAGACCCACGTGACAGATAATGTGGCAACAATATTTCAGAAATAATCTGTGGGGAAAAAAAAAAAAAATCCTTTCCAAACAATATTCCTTATAAATGCAACATCAGGCTGGAAAAAATGCTGGAGCGTGGAGGGAAAGAGTGTGCATTAATCTACATGTTTGTTTTATTTATCATATCAGGGTTGTCTCAGGCAGCTGGGAGAACAAAAAAAAAATGGAACTTTCTACTCTTCCATCCCATCACAAAAGGACCCCAAATGAAAATGAATTGTTCCCCAAAATCCAGCTCATCTTGGAGCAAATCGAGCAGAAAAAAAATGCAGGAGGAGACACAGCCCAGGCCAGGAGAGGAGAAAGGGCTTTGAAATGAAAACCAAGTAACTGCACAGGAAATAAATGAGGGCTGTTAAAGCAAAGTGCAGCTGAACAGAAAAATCTGCGGGTGAGAAATGGGGCTGCAGGAAGTGGAAATGGGAGAAAGCATTTAAAGAGATTAGAGCAAGGGGAGGGTGATAATAATAATAATAATAATAAACAAGAGGAATATTTCACCCAGAAAGGCAGGGAGAGGGGGGGGAGAGGAAGGAAATATTAATGCAAAGCAAAATAAATCAAAGCAAACACACAGAGAAAAGTTGGAGGGGAAATAATTAAACACAAGGAAAGTGAGGGTGAGAAATGGGATGGGTTGGGAGGGAATATCGATGCTTCACTGTTGTTCCTGTGGTGGCAACACTCAGTGCTGTGAAAAATGTCCGTTTTATTATGTGCAGACACTGTTTAGGTGTTAAAAACAGTTCTTCAAGGTTCTGGGGGGTTGCAGAATTCCCCAAATCCCAGTTTAAACAGCCATTGGAGTCAAAACAAACACACAAATTTGGGGGAGAAATAATTAAACAGGAAAATGAAACTAAGAAATAAGGTGTGTTTCGCTGTTGTTCCTGTGGTGGCAACACTCAGTGCTGTGAAAAATGGACACCTTGTTGTGTGCAGACACTGTTTAAGTATTAAAATCAGTTCTTTCAGGTTCTGGGGGGGTTGTAGAATTCCCCAAATCCCGGTTTAACCAGCCATTGGAGTCAAAACAAACACACAAAGTTGGGGGGGAAATAATTAAACAAGAAAAGTGAGGGGAAGAAATTAGATGGGATGGGTTTCACTATTGCTCCTGTGGTGGCATCACTCAGTGCTGTGGAAAATGTCCATTTTGTTGTGTGCAGACACTGTTTAAGTATTAAAATCAGTTCTTTCAGGTTCTGGGGGGGTTGTAGAATTCCCCAAATCCCAGTTTAACCAACCACTGGAGCCAAAACAAACACACAAATTTGGGGGAGAAATAATTAAACAGGAAAATGAAAGTAAGAAATAAGATAAGGTGTGTTTTGCTGTTGTTCCTGTGGTGGCATCACTCAGTGCTGTGAAAAATGGACACCTTGTTGTGTGCAGACACTGTTTAAGTATTAAAATCAGTTCTTTCAGGTTCTGGGGGGGGGTTGCAGAATTCCCCAAATCCCGGTTTAACCAGCCATTGGAGTCAAAGCAAACACACAAATCTGGTGGGGGGGAAATAATTAAACAAGAAAAGTGAGGGGAAGAAATTAGATGGGATGGGTTTCACTGTTGCTCCTGTGGTGGCAACACTCAGTGCTGTGGAAAATGTCCATTTTGTTGTGTGCAGACACTGTTTAGGTGTTAAAAACAGGTTTTTAAGGTTCTGGGGGGTTGTAGAATTCCCCAAATCCCAGTTTAAACAGCCACTGGAGTCAAAACAAACACACAAATTTTGGGGAGAAATAATTAAACAGGAAAATGAAAGTAAGAAATAAGATAAGGTGTGTTTTGCTGTTGTTCCTGTGGTGGCAACACTCAGTGCTGTGACAAATGGACACCTTGTTGTGTGCAGACACTGTTTAAGTATTAAAATCAGTTCTTTCAGGTTCTGGGGGGGTTGTAGAATTCCCAAAATCCCACTGTAACCAGCCACTTTGAGGGGCTCCAGTGCGACCTGGGTGGTGAAAAGCATCAGGGGCATCACCTGGCCCCCATCCCCGTGTCCCTGCAGGACACTGCCAGAACTTTGGGAGCCAGACTGGGGGCTGGCAATGCCCCAGCTGCTATTCTTGGGCAAAGTTGGCATTGCAGTCACACCCAGGGCCACTGCAAGGTCTCTCTTCCCTTTGGAAGCAGAGGGAACAACCCAGTTTTTCCAAGCGAAGGCGTGGAAAGAGCTGGAAGAAAATCCAGGGCAAAGCCAAGGGAGGGAGTGGGAGGGCAGATGGTGCCAGGAGAACACGGAGGGGGAGGTGTTAAAACGCTTCCCAGGGACATTAAAAAAAGAGAGGGGAGGGCAGGGGGGTGGGGGGTGAATCTCTCAAGCAGAAACTGGGCCAGGTGGGTGGCACGAAGGGGACCGAGGACTAAACAGAGCCCGGGAGCTTGGAGAAAGGAAAACCTTCCCCCACTTGGAGCTTGGCAGCCAGCAGGGCATGTTTGTGCCAGACCTTGGCAGTGGGTTGTGCAAGGCCAGTCCTTTTTGTGCGACTGGAGGCACACAAAGCGTGTTTTCACCCCGTGCCGGAGCAAGTGCCAGCTCCAGGGACGTTTAAATGTCAGCTCTCCCCACTTTCTTCCCTTTTTTTTTTAATTTTTTTTGTGTCTGAAAGGGTGGCTCTGACCCCAGATCTCCTGCCTGGTGTGTGGAGGATGAAGCTCTCTGTGTTTCAGCTCAGGGTGGGAAAGTGGAGCTCGACAAGGGGATGAGCTGAGGAGTTTCCACCCCCAAACCGTGTCCCTGAATTGTGCAGATGGTGCACAGAGGGCAAGAGGTCCAGCCTGGCTCCTGATAACACCAGGCTGAGCTGGGCAGGTCCTCTCCTCCTTCCTTGGAAGCTCAGGGAAGGCTCAATTCCTTCGTTCAGATGTGCAACAGCAACAGGGTTTGGTGAAGGGGAACAGGGGAAATTGTGGGATCCAGAAAATACCAGGAAAAAAACCCAGCAAGACCCAAGAGGGACAACTTGGAAAACCATCTAGGGCCTCTTGCAGGCAGCTGCTCTGTTCACCCCTGCCCAAAACACTCCTGGGTTTGTAGCTTTTCTGGGAGGCTCCAGACAAGAGGACAGAGCTCCTCAGGTCATTCCCGTGGCAGGATGACCAAGTTAGGAAGGGTTGGAATAGCCCAAATCCACCCAGTCTGCCTGAAATACCTGGGAGAATCCATGCTGGCTTCAAGGCCAGGTCAGGTGGGGCTTGGAGCAACCTCATCTCGTGGTTGGCAACCCTGCCCATGGAGGGGGGAATGGAACTGGATGGTGCCTAAGGCCCCTTCCAACCCAAACCATTCCATGATTCCATGGTGCTGTGACTTCCATGGCAGCTGTGAGAGCCACCAGGAGCTTTGATGTTGCTCGAGGAACTTGAGTCCTTTGAGGCCTCAGCCCAAACCATTTTGTCACATTCCCTTCAACTCCAAGGCCCCAAGGGCTTTGTTCCAGTCCTTGTTTCAAGTCCCACGAGCTCGGAGGCTCGTGGGGAGACATCAACCATCCCCATCACCCCTGGAGCCAACCCTCGTGATTCACAACCCCATCAAAGCCCTGATGGACTCCCCAGACAGGGCCCAAGCCCAGCCCAAATGCCATCCACGCCATCAGGGCATCAGGAACGGCTTGGGCACACCCCAAACATCATCACCCTGCACAGGGCCCCGACACGGGGCTGCCACCAGGATGGAACCGCCCTGCTCGGACAGGGAACAGGTGGAGAGTCCTGGATGTGAATCATCTTCCTCGGATCCAGGGCCAGGGCTTGTTGTTCCAGGGGTATTGGAGACTCTGCAGGGTCTGAAGGGAAAAAGGGCAGCGAAGAGGATGGTTGGGAGGGGGAAGAAGAGGTCGGAGAGAAGCACCAGGGCCCTCTTGGAATTGCCCAAAAAATATTTAACCCCGCTCCTTCCCGAGGCTATGACTCTATCTGGGGAGAAACAACACCCCTTGGTCGATAATTCCCGTGGTTTTTTCCACTGGAGGTGGGAATTTTCCCCTTGTCCCAGGTCCAGCCCTGCTGATCCTCTTTCATAACACGAGCAGAAGACGTGAAGGCACCAAAACGGGACCGTGGCCTCCCCCACGTGATCACACAGGTCCTGACAAGGCCAGGCCCTGATGGCTCTTTGGAAACCTCGGGCTGTGAGAGGCACCTCAGCCCTGCCAGGAAAAATATTTACAGCAACACCTCCAAAAAGCCTGGGGAAGGAAGGTTTTGGCCAACCTTCTGAGGAAGAGAAGAGAGTGACAGCTGTTGGGTTTGTCCTCACCACCCTCTCAGTGATCACTGGAGAAAGGGGGGGTTGTGTTTGTTTTGTGGGTGTTTTTAGGATAAATGTTGCCATCCTGGAGCTGCAGGGTGAGGGAGAAAGGCGTTTGAACCTCACCAGTGAGAGGTGAAGCTCATCTGTGACACAGCTGTGGTGGCTTTGTGGGAGCTGCTTGTGGAGCCTCCGAGGCAACTCTCAGTTTTCTCACCTGTTTTGCTTCCATAAGAATCACAGTTTTCTAGGTCTAACCGTTTTTATGGGCTTTGGGTTCTGGACTTGTCTCTCCCGTGATGGGCCTGAAAATGATCCTCAGCACTGACACCCAAGAGCTGAGGTTTCCAAGGGTGAGGGAAAGCTGAGAAGAAAATGAGATAAATAAGTTTTTCTCTCAGTGGAAAAGGTGTGAGGAGCTCCATGGGCAACCTTTCTGCTCCTCACAGAATCACAGAATGGTTGGGTTGGGAGGTATCCTGAAGATCATGGAATTCCAACCTGCCTGCCACAGGCAGGGACATTTTCCACTATCCCAGGATGCTCCAGCCTGGCCTTGGACACTTCCAGGGCTGGGTCAGCCACAGCTTGTCTGGGAATTCCATTCCAACCCCTCCCCACCCTCCCAGGGAGGAATTTCTTCCCAATATCTACTCCAATCCCACTCTTATCCAGTTTTAATCCATTCCCTGTTGTCCTTAACTCATTTTAGCTTCTCTGCATCCCTTTTTTTTCACCAGTGTCCCAACTGGGAGAGGGAAAACCCGATGAGAGAGTGGAAAAACCCGTGGGAAGATCAGGATGCTCCGGTTTCTGTCCTGCCCTGCTCCTGCTGACCCAGCCAGGCACAGGGAGAACAAGAGGTGAGAACAAGGACCAGCCCTTGTTACGTCCAGAAACTGGTCCCACCTCGTGTAATAGCCCTGCTGAAACCACCAGCAGTGCCCAGGGAGGGCCAGGAGAGCAGGGAGAGCCCACGCTGGCTCAGGGGCAGGAGGAGGGAAATATCCTGGATGAAAACATCCCAGGAGCAAGGAAAACATCCTGGATGAAACCATCCCAGGAGCAGGGAAACTTGGATGAAACCATCCCAGGGGCCAGGAAAAATCCTGGATGAAACCATCCCAGGAGCAAGGAAAACATCCTTGGATGAAAACATCCCGGGCTGGTGGGTGTGTTCTCCAGGGCACAGGAACAAACAGAGCCCTATCTGAGATCCCGATCAAATCCCTCACTGGGAAGGCACATGGGCATTTTCCCAGCAGGATTGGCCAAAAATTCCTGGCTGTGTGTTGTTTGGGGTGTTTTGTTTTTTTTTTTTTGAGGGGGTAATTATTATTGCCCTGGAAGAGCAGGGAACGGTTTGGTTGGGGTTCATCGGTGCTGGTGGGAAGGCAGAAGGTGGGAAAGGCAGGAGCATCCCTGCAAACTCCAGCTGGCTTTGGATTCTCCCACCCCATTCCCAACCACTTGTGGAGTAGGGTAAGAGCATCTCTGCACTGGCAGAGCATCCCAAATCACCCCCTGAGCCCAAATCACAAACAAGGGCTTGCAAAGCTCCTGGATGGCAGCCATGGGAACCCAAAGCCACCCACACTGACCTAGAGAGAAGAACAGGGAGGTGGAAAAACCATCCCAGGGTTTTGTGTGGGAGGAACAAGTCACCTAGTCTCAGTTTTGGACGTGGTGAACCAGGTTTTGACTCACCCCTCCAAGGTGTTAAGCTGTCAGAAAAGAGACAACCATGTCTTGGAGGGACTTTGTGAGGCTTCAGCAAAGAGCCTTAAAATTCCCCAGCTTTAGGTCATAGTGAGGAGTGGTTTGTCTGAAGTCACAGGCCTGGGAGAGGGGTGGTTTTGGCTCCTCAACCTTTGCTTTGCAGCCCAACTGCTGCTCGAGGGAGAAAAAAGGATCCCCAGTGTAAAAAAGGTCCACGAAGTTTTAATTCCTCTGAAAGCAAAGCCCGGAGATGTCCCCTCCCGTTTCTGGGCTGTGAACACGGTGTTTGGCATCAGGGCCTGGTTTTGCTCCCAGTCACCCTCTCCTGCTTCCCCACGTGGAAATAAACTGGCTTTTTTGGGGAGGTGGGATGAAGGAAGTGCCAACAGAAAGGAATTTGGGACGGGCTCGGCGCCAGGAGAGCAAAAGCTCGTCCTGTGTCCTCCAGGCACGCCTCTCAGGGTAGACATGGTGGGTCTCTCTTCTCCTCTACACCCACAGCACCAAAAAGTGCCTCTGGCACAGCTTCCACTGCCAAAATCCAGCCATGGTGCCCTCATCCTGATGGTGGGATGAGTCCTGACCCGCCCACCCTGATCCACCTCATTCCCCTGCGGAAGGAGGAGGATTCAGGGCCATCCAAGCATTCCCTGAACATGCTGGAATCAGGCTTTGCTTCCTTGGGGTTCCTCCTGCCAGCTGTACCACCCAGTGGGGTCCTGGCCAGACCCACAAAGAGGTATGACCCAAAAAAAGAGCTGTGAACCCACTTCCACACCAATAAACAAGTGAAAGACTTGGCATCTCCCCCTCTCCACGCTCTCCCGTGCCAAGAAACCCTTCCCAATCCATGCCCAGGAATAGCCTATGGACCATCTGGGTGTGGTTTTGGGGATGGAAAGGGTGTCACCAGCAGGTCATGCCACGTGTCCCCACAGCTGGGGGACACCCCCCTGCCCTGTTTTCCCTGTGTGGGTGGAGCCTTTCCCTGTGGGATTTCACCTCAGGATTTCGGTTTCACCCTTTTGCTTCTTCCCATTCCCGTGGTGCAGAATTTAGGGAGGAGGATTTGGGGGGGGGGGAGGTGCTGCTGTGACAGTCCCCAACCCAGCTCCCTTTTGCTCCAGAGGAGAGGAAGGACCATTTCAGGAATTCCTGGGAGATGCTGAGCATCCCTCCTGCCGGTTTCCTTGGAAGCAGGGCAGCATCTCCAAGGGATTCTCCCACCAAACCTTGGTGACTGTGGGTATTTTGGGAAAAGAAATGTGGTCAGACACAGAAAATCACCCAGCTCTGCTCCCCCCTGAGCCCTTCAGCCCCACAGCAGCAGAAAACCTTGGGAAGAGCATCTGAATCCAGACACATCCACCCCAGGAGCAAGGAGCACATGCCAAGGGAAGGCTTTGGACCCCTCCAAGAACAGGGAAAAGAGCAGCTTTTAAACTGCATGAGGAGAGATTTGGATTGGATGTTGGGAAGAAATTCTTCCCTGGGAGGGTGGGGAGGCCCTGGGATGGAATTCCCAAGAGAAGCTGTGGCTGCCCCATCCCTGGAAGTGTCCAAGGCCAGGTTGGAGCAGCCTGGTCAGTGGAAGGTGTCCCTGCCCATGGCAGGGGGTTGGAATGAGATGATCTTTAAGGTCCCTCCCAACCCAAACTCTTCTATGATTCTATGAGTTTTTTCTGCAGTGGGAAGGGGGTAAAAGCACCACCTTCCTTCTTATCCCTGCTGACATCCAGTTGGGAGTTGGGGATGAGCAGATGAGCCAGTTTTCCAGCTTTTTCAGGGTGGAGCTCATTCCCAACCTCCCCCCTGCTCTCCTCTCTGCTGGGCTCAGCCCTCCTTCTCTCCTGTGACAATGCTGGGGAGGGGACATCTGCCTGTTGAAGGGGGAGACAGGTCAGTGGGATCTTCCTGCTCCCTTCCAGAGCTTTCTGAGGGCACAGGGCTCTGCCCCTCACCCTGGCATCGGCCTCATTCCCAACACCAACCCTGGCCTCGCTCCAGAGCCCAACCCTGCCCTCACAGCTCCTCTGCTCACACTGGCAGGAGACTCCAAGCTGACCGAGGGGTCCTGGATGCCACCAGACCTGCTGAGCAGCCTCAGCCCAGCAGGACACATGTCACCCCGGTGCCACCAACTTGGCAGCGGCTCCGAGCGATGCCCGCACCCTCATCTGCACCTCTGCGTGTCCGAGCAGCCGCGGTCAAATCTGTTTTGTGCCGGGGCAGCGGGGCAGGGACGTCTTTGTGCAATGTTTGCCTGCCCGGCTCCCGAAGGGCTCCCAGCGAGAGCTCCGCGCTGAGTCAAAGAACGGCATTTCTGGGGGAGGGAGCGGCGTGGGAGCAGCCCCGGCCCCGGCACAACAGGTTTGTGCGTGGTGGTGTGGAAAGGATGAGTGTTCACGCCAGTCAGAGCAGCGCTGAGCTGAGAGAGAGGCAGATCTGGGGGCATCCACCCTGTGGTGGGGGCACCTGAGCCTTCCTGGGCTCGGCCTGAGGTCCTGGACCAGCTCGGGGTGGGGTTTAACCTGGAGAGGAGGAGGCTCAGGGGACACCTCAGCACCCTCTGCAACCCCCTGACAGGAGGAGGGAGCCAGGGGGAGTCGGGCTCTGCTCCCAGGACAAGGGGACACAGCCCTGAGCTGTGCCAGGGCAGGGTTAGGTTGGACATGGGGAAGAAGTTCTCTCCAGGGAGAGGGCTCAGACCTCGGAATGGGCTGCCCAGGGAGGGGGTGGAGTCCCCGTCCCTGGGGGTGCTGAAGCAGAGCCTGGACGTGGCACTCAGTGCCAAGGTGGGGTTGGGCTCGACGATCTCAGGGGTCTTTTCCAACCTGGCTGATCCTGTGAAACATCCCCAGGGCATCGAGTGCTGAGATCCAAAGAGCCCTCCAGGTCAGGGAGAGGAGCCCCGAGTTATCCCCACCTTCAGCACATGAGTCAGAGGCACCCAGTGACTGTCCCGAGGTCAGACACGGGGAAGTGGTGGCAGAGCTTGGTTTGGAGTCTCGTCTGGGTCACCATCTCCCCGAGGAACTTGGTGAACTTCTCCCCTGCTCTGCTTCCGCAGATCTGCTGGGGAACTCAGGCAGGTTGAAGGCAGGGTTAGAACCCACAAAAGGAGGAGAGAAAAAAAGTGGAATTTCCATTATTTTCATGCATGCAGGGTTGCAGGCACTTGTGTTCTGGCTGTGCCCGTTTCCAGAGGGATTTAGAGGAATTCAGTACTGGAGTGGCAGGAAGATGCTCAGGGAGTCACTGTAAAGAGGGAATGTGCAGGAAAATCAGGGAGATTTTCACCCAGAACGGGGCAGAAAAGCACAGCACCGTTTGATCTGACCCCCTCTTTACTCCCCAAGCCCTCACAAGTGCCAAGAAAACAAGATTCCCTGGCCCATGCCAAGAATTCCAGGGACATCCAAGAGCGGCACAGCCGCAGGAGAGGGTGGGAGAGAGCGACCCACTTCCAAGCACTCCGTGGCTACAAACTCCGGGGTTAAACCTTGCAGAGCTTCAGGATCTGGTCGCAAACATCCTCTGCTAGCCCAGGATATTCCCTGCTCCAGAATTACCCCGCGATCCCAACCAAAGCACGTCCCGGTTGCCGCCGGGGTGGGACGAGCAGAGCCCGGAGCGGGGCCGGGAGCCGCTGGCAGCTCAACACGCTCAACACAGACCCCACAACCACCTTTCCCCGGGCTCCTTCCAACCCAGCAGCCTCATCCCTCCCTCGGCTGCTCGTTTTTCCACCCCCCTTCCTCCTCTTCCCGGGGAATTTGCTCCGGGAAGCATCGGCTTCCCCATCCCGGCTGCCACGCAGAGGCACCAGCTCCCTCTCGTGGGCTTTGTCTTGTGTTTCCAGCTCCTGGCGCTGGAAAGCAGGCAGAATTTCCCGGGAAAGCGGGTTCGTTTTGTCGTTGTGTCTCCCCCTCTCAGCGTTCAGGGCGTTAATTAGTGCGCCAGACGTGGAAATATCCTGGAATTGCGCCAATTTCCATCAAATTCCGCCTCGTAGGCGGGTGGAGGGGGGTGGTTTTTTATAGCTTTGCCACCTTTTTCTTCGTTTATTTTCTTTCTCTCACCGAGCCTGGGATTCAAAACAACTAATTTAGGTGTGATCTCTCTGATTCACTTGCCCAGAGGCTCTGGAAAAAAAAGTTGGGAATCTCCACTGAGCCCTTCAAGTGCCTGTGCCAGAAATGGGGTGGGCACAGACTGGGGCATCCAGCATTGAAATAAGTGAATTAAGGCCCAAATGAGGCTGTTTCAGTTGGAAATGCAGGAAATCAAACGTGGTTTATGAAGTCAAAAGACAAGGAAGAAAAGGAGAATTCACTTTTTTTTTTTTTTTTTTTAAAACCCCTCTTTTGATACCAAAAGAGGCATCAAAAGAGCTACCAAAAGCTTTTGGAGAGCTCCTGGTTTCCTCCGAGCTGGAATTTCCTCCAGAGCTGCATTTCCTGCAGCTTTTCCATCCATTGGGAAGGTATCACAAGCCCAGAGAGGTGTTTGCCCACCCTGCAGCCCACCCTGGGGACATCCAGCTCACTTGTCCCCTCTCCATCCTCTCTGGTTCACGTGATCCAACACCCCACTGGTCACCCCACAACCCAAACCAGGACCTTCCCCCCCAATTCTTGGAACCCTACAAAGAATTTGGGCAGCACATCTGGGGCTGCTGTTCCTCCCACGGGTGGTTTGGTGTTTTCCTGCCTGGAATGATCCCCATCTCAGCGGTGTGAGGGCCACGTGTCCTCGTGGGATGTCCCCTCTTCCCCAGATCCCCGTCTGGGGGAACCTCCCCCCCTTTTTCAAGGCTTGAGGGCTCCATCCCAGTTCCTCCCCAGCCTCACCCACACACATCTCGGCACAGGGATAAATTTATCCCTGGATTTGGGTGTTGGAGGCTCTGCCAGCAGAGGTGAAGGGTGACAACCACACACAGCCAGTCCAGCTGTCCACCATCCCGAAGGAACCACGTCACAGCTGCCCCTGTGACGTCCACCCAGTGCATCCCTCAGGCATTTAAACTGCTGGTTATCATCTCCAACCGGGCATTTATGATTCCACTTGGGATTCTTGGTTGCCTCATCCCGATCCCACGTGTTCCTGCCACTGGAAGGACTCCGTGATGCCTCTTCCAAGCTCCAAGCTCAGCCACTTCTTTCTCCAAGGAGCTTTTTTTCCATGCCCTGGACGACAACAGATGGCTCTTCCCACTCCTTGCGTGTCCAGATAGCTGGGAATCCCCTCCCCAAATTCCTGTGTGCTGAGTTCTCCATGGATTCTTTGTCCTTCATCAGGTTTTTGGATGGGTCAGAGAAGTCTGGGCTGATGAGAACAAGTCCTTTTCCAACCTCTTTTTGTTTAGGGCCCCTCCAAGCGACTTTGCAGCCCCCAGGGGTGGATTCTGCCCTGAGGGACACAGCAAAGGGTGAGGGCTCAGCGGGATTTAATCCCTGGAATCTCTCTGGGGGTCAAAATGAATTCCTGGTCAGAATTAGTGGTTTGGAATCACACCCTCCTCTCCTTCCTCCCTGGGCATCTCAGATGTGTCAGAGAGGAGTCATTGCCGCCAGGACAGGTTTGGGTCACGGGAGGAGAAGGGCAGATTTCCACGGGCAGGAGCTGCAGTGGCCCTTGGGCAAGGGAATCCTGGAATCCTGGAATGGTTTAGGTTGAAAGGGACCTTAAAAATCATCCAGTTCCACCCCCTACCATGAGCAGGGACACCTTCCACTAGCCCAGGTTGTTCCAGCCTGGCCTTGGACATTTCCAGGGATCCAGGGGCAGCCACAGCTTCTCTGGGCAACCTGTGCCAGGGCCTCCCCACCTTTAAATTAAAGATTTTCTTCCTGATATCCCACTTAAACCTCCTCTCTTTTAGTTTAAAGCCATTCCCCCTCGTCCTATCATTCCAGAGCATCATAAAAAAAATACCCCTTTTCTCCTCAGCCCTACCCAGGACGATTTATTTCCCCTCATATCAACCAGGGGATATAAAAAAGCTTTTTTTTTTTTTTGCTGCAAAGGAATAGCAAATCAAGCCAAAAAAATCCCACCCCAAACCCAGCCAGTTTTTTGCTTTATAGCAGCAAAAAAAAGATCCTTTTGTGTTTTCCTGCAGGCTGGAGGTGGTGGGAGGTGGGGGGGGGGAGCTCTGCTACTGCAGGACTTGTAAATCCAACACAATGAAATATTAATTATTAGAGTCTGTCCAACTGGGATTCCTCGGTGCTTTCAGAGAGCTGAATAATTCTGGCCCACAGGAGAAAAACCACACAAGCCCCTTTTTATTATTATTACTATTATTTTATTATTATTATTATTATTATTATTATTGTTCTTTCTATGGGAAAACCTCATGTGATGGGTAAATTAGAGCTTTGGGTGGAGAGAGGGGAGGGGGCTTTGATGGCTTCGGGGGTGAGAAATGTGGATTCCTACAGACGATTTGGGAGGGCTGGGAGGGTCTAAAAAAAGGGGGTGCATCGCCCACTGGGGCTCCTTGGGGGCATAACCGAGCAGGAGGGGGGAAAGGAGAGGAGAAGTGGGTGAATTAGAGGGAGAAGCATCTCTGAGGGGTCCTGTTAAGCAGCCCCGGAGAAGAAAAGCTCCCCCCCGGGCAGGCGCGGGCAGCAACAGCCCGAGGCAGCCCCGCTCAGCTCGGCTCAAAGCCCCTTTTGTCCCCCTTGTTTACCGAGGGTTGGGTTCCAAACACAAAACGGGACGTCACCCCTTGGCTCAGAAGCGGTTTGGGAGCCCAAGCTGAACGGAGTCACAGCGTTTTCCAGAGCGAAATTACCCCCCCCCTTCCTTCCCCCCCCCAGAAAAATGCAGCTTGGGGGAAAACAGAGACACTCTGGCAATGAAAAAAAATCTCTGCTCTCGGCATTGTTCATTTTTTCGGCTTCTTTTTACCCTCCTTTCTCTGCAGGCTCTGGAAGCATCTCCACGGAATATTTGGCTTGTCTGAAATATCTTTTTTCTTTTCTTTTATTTCCTTTCAATACCTCTTAAATGTTCCTCAGCAGCTCAACCTAAATAAGTTTTTCAGGAGGGGAAGTGGAGGAGCAGCTTCTTGGAGCAGCGACAGGACCAGGGGGAACGGCTGGAGCTGTGTCAGGGGAGGGTTAGGCTGGATTTTAGGAAAAGGTTCTTCATCCCAGAGGGTGGCTGGACACTGGAACAACTTCCTCAGGGAAGTGGGCACATCCCCAAGCCTGCCAGAGTTGCTTTTTCCAAGAGCTCCTGCAACTCCACATGGTGGGATTCTTGGGGTTGGGCTTGGATGATCCTCGTGGTTCCCTTCCAACTCAGGACATTCCACGATTCTGGGATTACTCTGCAGTCGATTTGGGGGGTGGATTTTGGAGGGAAAGATCAGTGAATGGGTTTTTGGAAGCCACAATTCCAAGTGGCAGGGCCGGGACAGTGCTGGCAGACCCTGGGTGAGGTCACTTGGCTCCAGCAACAGAAGGGCAACCTGAGGAAAGGGATTCCCAGGGATGCTGGAAGTGGAGGTGGGGCCAAAGCCAAGCAGATGTTTGTGCAGATGTGCAGAGAAGCCTCACTTTGGGAAGAAATGTGGCAGCCAAGGCAGAGCCAAGAGGAAGGGGAGGTGTGTGGGGGACGTGTCTGGCTCTTCAGGGGGCTCTGGGGGTGTCACTGTCCCTGAGCTGGAGGGGAAAAGAGGATGGGAAGAACGAGGTGAGAGGTTCAAGGGAGGAGCTGTGACTGTCACCAGTCACAGGCTCAGGCTCTTTCACCCAGGAAGCTTTTTTTCCCCTTCCCTGGCAACAAACCCAGGAGTCTGCAGAGCTTCCCCTCCGAGCGGGTTGTTATTTTTGCCCACTCCCCTCCTCCAGCCTGGAAGCTGCCCCTCCATGGCTCCAGCACCCAAAACAGGATAAAACTGCAGGAGAAACCCCTCTAGAGATGCAGGAGATGCAGAAGCAGCACATCCCTCCCCCAGGCAGCGGGACAGAGCAGGGCCACCCCTCCAGGACGCTGCTGAGGTGACAGAGCTCAGGGATGTGACAAAGCCAGTGAGAAGCCACAAGTCGGGAGGCAACACAGGGGCAGGAGGTACTGATAATTATTTTATCTATTCCACAGCGTGTTCCACGTCCATGCCCTCCTGGGGGAAAGCTGGCCACGCTCTCCAGGCCTTCAGGAGCCCCTTTTCTTCCATCAGCAGTGGGCAGGTGAAGGAGGCCAGTGGGATGGGGCTCCCTGGCGTCTCACTGCCGGGCCAGCCTGGGCCCAGGGCACGCACTCAGGTTGCACAGGAAGGTTTGGCAGCAGTGGGAGGTGTAGGAAGCCAGGCCCAGGCTGAAGTTGTGGTTTGGGCAGGTCTCAGAGCACTTCTTGGTGATCCTCTTCCACAGGGACAAGAAGCCTTGGCCGAGGAAAGGGGAGAGAGCGGGGTCAGCTGTGGGAGTTTGGTGAGTTCTCCTCCAGCTTTCGCAGGAGGGAGGTGGATTGACGGGTCCCACTGTCCCCCCCAGAGCCCCAGAGAGCAGCATGAGCCCCACCCCAGTCCCACCACAGCTTAATAATTACTAGTGACCCCCTACACAAGGCATTCAACGTCCTTGCTGGGTACTTCCCCTCATGCCAAAGGGGTACAGTGGGATCCGTGAGACAACGTTCACCCCTGGACTGGAAACACATTTCCAGGCTTCCCTGCCTGAAGGGAATAATTCTGTTCTCCTCTGCACCTGGCTTGGATCAGAAATGGTGTGACCAGCAGGACCAGGGAAGGGATCCTTCCCCTCTCTTGGCACTGGTGAGGCCACACCTCGAATCCTGGGGTCAGGGTTGGGCCCCTCAGGACAAGGATGACATTGAGGGGCTGGAGCGTGTCCAGGGAAGGGAACGGAGCTGGGAAGGGGCTGGAGCAGCAGGAGCAGCTGAGGGAGCTGTGGGGGCTGAGCCTGGAGAAAAGGAGGCTCAAGGGGGACCTTTTTGCTCTCTGCAACTCCCTGACAGGAGGGGGGAGCCGGGGTGGGGTCAGGCTCTGCTCCCAGGGAACAAGGGACAGGACAAGGGGAAACAGCCTCAAGCTGTACCCAGGGAAGGTTCAGGTTGGACATCAGGATGAATTTCTTTGTGGAAAGAGTTGTCAAGCCCTGACACTGCTGCCCAGGGCAGTGGTGGACTCACCATCCCTGGAAGTGTTCAAGAAATGTGTGGATATGGCACACGAGGACACAGTTTAGTGGTGAACATGGTGGTGGTGCTGCATTGACAGCTGGACTTGGTGACCTTGGAGGTCTTTTCCAGCCTTAACAATTCCCTGATTCTCCATCTCTCTACACCTTCTCACCCACCCCAACTACTTGTTTCTTTCCATCTCCTCATTTAACTACAGTTCAAATTAGTTTATCCTCTCCCTGAAAGATCCTTCCCTTTCTCCCACTGCCTTTCCCTGCAGGAATGAAACGAAGGACAACCTCAGTGTGACGGGGAGGAGGATTTCAAACCATCAGCACTGCCAGGACTCCACCTCCCCGTGCCATCCATCACAAATCCAGCCCAAAGCCCAAATCCCATTCCCTGGTCCCCACGAGGGGACACAGAGCCAGCACTCACCAATCCCCACGGAGGCCACGTTGGTCACACAGTACTCGTCCTTCTCCGAGCACTTCTCGGCCTTCAGGCAGCTCCAGTTGCTTCGTTCCCAGTTGCAGGTGTAGCAATGCAGGGCATTGGCTGCAGGAGGAGACACAGGACGTGGAGGATGGAGAAAAATAGTCATCAGAAAATCAGGGAAGTGGCTGTCCCTCTGTATTGGACACTGCTGAGGCCACACCTCGAATCCTGGGGTCGGTTTTGGGCCCCTCAGGACAAGAAGGACGTTGAGGGGATGGAGCGTGTCCAGGGAAGGGAAAGGAGATGGGAAGGGGCTGGAGCAGCAGGAGCAGCTGAGGGAGCTGAGGGGGCTCAGCCTGGAGAAAAGGAGGCTCAGGAGGATCCTTTTTACTCTCTGCAACTCCCTGACAGAGTGGGGGAGCCAGGGGAAGTCGGGCTTTGCTCCCAGGGAACAAGGGACAGGAGAGGAAACATCATCAAGCTGCACCAAGAGAGGTTCAGGTTGGACATCAGGAGGAATTTCTTCATGGAAAGGGAGGTCAGGTATTGGCAGGGGCTGTCCAGGGAGGTTTGGAGTCCCCATCCCTGGAGGTGTCCAAGGAATGCCTGGATGTGGCACTCAGTGCTCTGGGCTGGGGGACAAGGTGGGGATGGGGCACAGATTGGACTTCATGACCTTGGAGGTCTTTTCCAACCTCAATGATTTTGGGATTCTGTGAAATGCCACCAGTCCTGGCAGCAAAAATCATCGCCGTCTTTTCACTGAGTCTCAAATGCAGGAGGTTCAGGGCTGATGGGAGTGATGGGGCTCAAAGACCCAACCCACTCTTCCATCCCCACGCTGGGATATTTACACTGACCCAGGGATCAGGGACACACCCCTGTGCACACACCCACACCAGATAACACTGCCCTGCACTCCAAATTACACCACAAAGGGCCATGGGGCTCAAAATAACACAACAATCATGGAATCCTGGAATGGTTTGGGTTGGAAGGGACCTAAAAATCATCCAGTTCCAACCTGCAGCCATGGGCAGGGACACCTTCCACTGTCCCAGGTCGCTCCAAGCCTCATCCAGCCCGGCCTTGGACACTTCCAGGGATTCAGAGGCAGCCACAGCTTCTCTGGGCAACCTGTGCCAGGGCCTCCCCACCCTCACAGGGAAGAATTTCTTCCCAACATCTAAACCAAAATTCCCTCCTTCAGTTTGACAGGCCGAGGGCCCTGGGTTTGATGGGATGCCTGGAGCAGGGAAGGGCAGGGACTGCTGGAGGATCTCCAAGGATGTCCTGAGGCCTGGGTTCACCCCTTTCTAGTCGTGGAGACTATTAAGCTGCAGCCTAATTAGGCAGAAAGCCCAAGGCAGATGAAGAGGATTAATTGGGACTCCACAGCCTAAAGAAGTCAGGCTCCCACGCCTCTATCCTTGGGTGGGACATCAGCACCCTCAAAAATACACCCAATACCTGGATTAAGGAAAAAAGGAAGGTGAGGAGAAGGGCCTTGAACTCTTTGCTGTGAGAACTCAGCCCCTAAAACAGTGTAACACTTCATTTTTCCTGCCTGGATCATCCAGCGTGGATTAGACCAGCCTTCATTCTGGCACCGAGGACAAACTCTCTGTCTCCCAGGCCTTGTTAACACTTGGAAATCTGTCAGGACCTCTGTTGTGGTGAGTGAACAAAGCTAAATAGCAGAAAGGTATTCTTAGGCCACAATGAGACAGAAATAACTATTCCAAGGAATTCTTTCTCTGCACCAGACAACGTGGCAGAATTCCAGGCGCTGGCAAGGCCTGTCCCTCTTTTACAAAGTGAGGATAAGATTTAATTCTCTCTGGTTGCTTGACTGTCTCGTCTAGGGGGGATATAGGATCATATGCCTTGAAAGGGCACTGATTTAATTTACCATCAGGCTGTGAAATAAAACAAATCATCTACAGCACAAACGAGATGCAAACACCAAATATCCCACCATAAGGCTGCTTAACCCATTCAGTCCACGACTTCTCCTCAAACCCCCAACTTTGCCCCCAAAAACCCCTGAAATCAGGTCTGTGAGATGGGTAGGAACAGCTGCATGAAGCCAGATGTTGTAGGTGTGGCCACATCCAGCTGCTGCTTCCAGAGCGGGATCCAGATGTTCAGAGTCGCTGTCGTGTCACCTTCATCAAGATTTAGAAACCAACCATGGTCTTGCACCACCTCAACAGACAAAGTCTCTCAAAGGCAGAGCAACTGCCTCCTGGTTGTTGTTTTTTTATTCCTTTCCATAAAAATCCCAGCCTCGACGAGGAAATTTCCCGGCATACAATCCGCGCCTTCCGCCCGAGATGGCAGATAACAAACCCCAAAGAGGAGCCCTGTGTCCTTCAGCTGCTCCCACAGGAGAGCTGAGGCTCCCTCTCCCAAGTTTTCCTTCCCCTGGAAAGAGGAACCTCCCTGTCCCCCCCCACTAAAAACACCCCACTGTGTTTTATGGGGGGCAGTGAACGGTGTCACCTCACCTGGGGCCGCGCAGAGGATCAAAACCAGCACCGCGAGGAGAGAGCCCTTCATCTTCTCCCAGCCGTGTCCCCAGCCCAGGAAAAACACCCTCACCTGGGGACAGGATATTTATCTTCCCTGCCTTTGCGCCGCCTGATGATGAAGACAACGATTTGGAAAGAGTGGGCAGGGACCACGAGCTGGGTGAGAGGCCAGGAATGCACGTGGGTTGTTTTGTCACCTCCAGGCTGAGAGGAGTGAAAGCCCCACGGGAATCCACACCTTTTATTGGGTTTAATGTCTTAATTTACTCCTTGGTCAGGCTGGAAGTGCTGCTGGTGCCGGAGTGGGGGTTTTGTTCTGCTCAGCTGCATCTGATCTGTGGTTGGATAGTTCAATGAAGGCAAATACTCGAAGGAAAATGGTGTAAATTAATGCCAGGTGCATTTCCAGTGTTTAGACCTGGGGAAGTCCCAATATCTTCAGTCAGGTTAAACCCACTTCAGATTGTCACCCATTCATGGTGACAATTTCAACAAGAAGTGTCTTACAATGTCTTCTTTGCCTCTGAAAGCTGCTGGTTACCTACAAAGTCCTAAATCACAGAATCACAGGATGGGTTGGAAGGGACCTTGAAGACCATCTTTTTTCACCCCTGTGCCATGGGCAGGGACATCTTCCATTAGACCAGCTCAATTCCCCTCCCAACCTGGCCTTGAGCACTTCCAGGAAGGGTTAAAAACATCTTTGTGCCCCCTTCTCTACAAGGAGCATCCCATTCCAAGCCCTGCCAGATCCCAGCCAGACGTGATGTTCCGAGCCCTGAGGATTTCTCCTCAGGATTATGGTTTAGGTGGAGCTGGAGCTGATAACTTCACCCTTTCCAGGGTTCCCATTGTCCTGCCTGTCCCACTTGTGCTTCCAAGGAAAGAGTTATCAGGAGGTTTAGTGCTGGGTATCAGATCCATCTCCATGAATCACCAGCTCATCGAGCCACCGAGGAGCAGGGAGGGTGAAGCGGGAGGAGCCCCTGGGAGAGAAGCCACTTGTGCAATCGGGTGTCTGCTCATCCCTTCCCCCTCCACCCTGCAAGGAAAGGGAGCAGAGACCCTCTGCAGCTCCCAGCCTGGGATTTACAAGATGGAGAAGCAGAAGGAGAAGAGGGAGAAGCTCAAAAAACATGTGGGAGAAAGATTAGATGGATGAGGTGAGGGTTTAATGGTTGGGGGCAGCATCAGTTTGTTGGCAGGAGGTAAATGAGATGAGCAGGAGTCCCTCAAGGAGGGGTGATGCTCATCCAAGACATTTAGAGCATGTGATGGGACCAGTCATTGCTCATCACGTGGCCAGAGGAAGTTCAAGGGGACACCAAACCCCAGAGCAGCTTCTTTTCCAAGGACAAAAACCTGTGGAGGAAAGATCAGATGGACAAGGCGAGGGTTAAATATTTGAGGGCCAACATCAGTTTATTGGCAGGAGATAAATCAGATGAGCAAGAGTCCCTCAAGGAGGGGTGATGCTCATCCAAGGCATTTAGAGCATCTGATGGGGCCAGTCATTGCAATTCCCAGCCTGGGATTTAGAAGATGGAGAAGCAGAAGGAGAAGAGGCAGAAGCTCCAAAAACATGTGGGAGAAAGATTAGATGGATGAGGTGAGGGTTTAATGGTTGGGGGCAGCATCAGTTTGTTGGCAGGAGGTAAATCAGATGAACAAGAGCTCCTCAAGGAGGGGTGATGCTCATCCAAGGCATTTAGAGCATCTGATGGGGCCAGTCATTGCAATTCCAGCCTGGGATTTAGAAGATGGAGAAGCAGAAGAGGCAGAAGCTCCAAAAACATGTGGGAGAAAGATTAGATGGACAAGGTGAGGGTTTAATTATTGGGGGCAACATCAGTTTGTTGGCAGGAGGTAAATCAGATGAACAAGAGCTCCTCAAGGAGGGGTGATGCTCATCCAAGACATTTGGAGCATCTGTGGGATCAATCATTGCAATTCCCAGCCTGGGATTTAGAAGATGGAGAAGCAGAAGGAGATGAGGCAGAGGCTCCAAACCCATGGAAGATTAGATGGACGAGATGAGGGTTAAATATTTGAGGGCCAACATCAGTTTCTTGGCAGGAGATAAAACAGATGAGCAGGAGCTCCTCAAGCAGGGGTGATGCTCATCCAAGGCATTCAGAGCATCTGGTGGGACCAGCCATTGCCCATCACAGTGAAGACATGGCCAGAGGAAGTTCAAGGAGACACCAAACCCCAGAGCAGCTTCTTTTCCAAGGACAAAAAATAAATGTGTGTGTAGGGGGGGGGGGTGATTGCACTGAGCTTTTTTTTGAGGGTGGATTTACAGCTATTTTCGAGGTTTCTGCCCCTGGTGTTGACCCACCAGCTCTGCTGACGTCCAGCAGGATCAACAGGATGGTGAAGTCAGCCCTGATAACCCCAAGAGCTCCAACCATTCCTCTCCAATGGACAGCCACCTGGGCGTGGGGAGGATAAGCCACAGTGCTTGCCCAAGAGGTGGAACCCTGCCAGGCTGGGGGATGGAATGCCAGTGGGAATGCCAGGGGAGATGTGTCAGTGCTCCCAGATGTCACAAGGCAGTGACCCAAGAGCAAGACCTCTTCCAGGGAATAGGGGTTGACCAATGTGACTCACTGCGTGGCGTCACCTCGCAGGGATGAGTGTGGAAAATAGCCTGGGAAGCCAAGGCAGGGGTGGGAGCTCCCTGGAAAAGCTCTGTGCGGATAGAGCAGGTGGTTTGATCCGGATTTGACTGGGTCTGGGAGGGAAAAATGGAAAAATAATTGTGTTGCTCTTCAGGAGCTGCTGCTCAGAGTGGTTGCGGACTCCTCATCCCTGGAAGTGTCCAAGGTTGGGTTGGACAGGGCTTGGAGCAACCTGGGATAGTGGAAGGTGACCCTGCCCGTGGCAGGGGGTGGAACTGGATGATCCTGAAGGTCCCTTCCAGTTAAATCCCTTCTATGATTAACAAGGTTCATTCCCTCGATTCCAAGGACTGGTGGCACAAACATGTCCTGGAGAGCCAGAGAGGAATGACCAGCTCCAGGGATCCAGATCTGCTCCCCACTGACAGCAGGGCCATAGGAAGTGCTCCAGGGATCCAGATCTGCTCCTTACTGGGCAGCAGGGCCATGGGAAGTGCCCCAGGGATAGGGATCTACTCCCCCCTGGCAGCAGGGCCATGGGAAATGCTCCAGGGATCCAGATCTGTCCTTATGGGCAGCAGGGCCATGGGAAGTGTTCCTGGAATCCAGATCTGCTCCCCACTGGCAACAGGGCTGTGGGAAGTGCTCCAGGGACAGGGATCTACTCCCCCCTGGCAGCAGGGCCATGGGAAGTGCTCCTGGGATCCAGATCTGCTCCCCACTGACAGCAGGGCCCTGGGAAGTGTTCCAGGGATCCAGATCTGCTCCCCACTGACAGCAGGACTTTGGGAAGTGTTCCAGGGATCCCAATCTGCTCCCCACTGACAGCAGGACTTTGGGAAGTGCTCCAGGGATCCAGATCTGCTCCCCACTGACAGCAGGGCCATGGGAAGTGTTCCAGGGATCCAGATCTGCTCCCCACTGACAGCAGGGCCATGGGAAGTGCTCCAGGGATCCAGCTCTGCTGCCCACTGACAGCAGGACCTTGGGAAGTGTTCCAGGGATCTGGATCTGCTCCTTATGGACAGCAGGGCCATGGGAAGTGCTCCAGGGATCCAGATCTGCTCCCCACTGACAGCAGGACCATGGGAAATGCTCCAGGGATCCAGATCTGCTCCCCACTGACAGCAGAACTTTGGGAAGTGTTCCAGGGATCCAGATCTGCTCCCCACTGGCAGCAGGGCCATGGGAAGTGCTCCAGGGATCCAGATCTGCTCCCCACTGACAGCAGGACCATGGGAAGTGCTCCAGGGATGCAGATCTGCTCCCCACTGACAGCAGGGCCATGGGAAGTGCTCCAGGGATCCAGATCTGCTCCCCACTGACAGCAGGGCCATGGGAAGTGCTCCAGGGATCCAGATCTGCTCCCCACTGACAGCAGGGCCATGGGAAGTGCTCCAGGGATCCAGATCTGCTCCCCACTGGCAGATCTGTGCCATGGGAAGTGCTCCAGGAGGGATCTGCTGGCAGGAGGGGTTGGATGGAGAACAGGGATAGTGGACAAAGGTCCAAAACGGGCCACTTGGCATTTGGGGGGTTCTGGAGCGGGATATTTGGGAAGTGGCCATCCCAGCCTCGGGAATGTGTGATGCAGGGGTGAGGGTGGCAATGCCATGGCTGGAATTTCCTCAGGGGACACTCAGGGGGGTGGGGTCACCACGGGTGGCATGAGCAGAGCGTGGAAGGCACTGCTGGGCCAGGACACCGAGCTGGAAAAATCTGTGCCAGGATCCGGGATAACAGGGTGGAAATGAGGCTGGGAATGAAACGTGTCCAATGTAAAGAAATATATACGTGTGATATATAAATTATATATATTGGGTAATTATAAATATATCCAACGAGCTGGAAATTAAATATATCTAATATAAATAAATATATATCCAAGATAAAAGTGTTACTTTTATATATTATGCAATTGGAAATCTATCCAATGAGCTGGAAATGAAATGTAGCCAATATAAATAAATATATATCCAATATATAAATATTAATTATACATAATAGATATTATATGATTGTAAATATAAATCTATCCAATGAGCTGGAAATTAAATATATTTAATACAAGTAAATATATATCCAATATAAAATATTAATTTTATATATATTATATAATTGTAAACATAAATCTATTCAATGAGCTGAAATTAAATATATCCAATATAAGTAAATATAGATCCAATAAATGTATATTATAAATAATAAAATATATAAAATGTATATTATAAATAATATATATTATATAAGTTTATGTCTATCCAATGAGCTGGAAGTTAAATATATCCAATACATAAATATAAGTTATATATAATATATATTTTATATAATAATAATTATAAATCTATCCAATGAGCTGGAAATTAAATATATACAATATAAATAAATATATATCCAAGATCTAAATATTAATTTAATACATGTAATATAATTGTAAATCTATCCAATGAGCTGAAAATTAAATATATCCAATATAAATAAATATATACCCAATATTTAAATATTAATTATATATAATATATATTATATAAATTTAAATATAAGTCTATCCAATGAGCTGGGAATTAAATATATCCAACATAAGGAAATATATATCCAATATAAAGTATCTAATTTTATATATATTATATAATTGTAAATATAAATCTATCCAATGAGCTGGAAGTTAAATATATGCAATACATAAATATAAATTATATATAATATGTATAATTACAATTATAAATCTAACTGATGAGCTGGAAATTAAATATATCTAATCCAATAAATACATATTCACCCAATATATAAATATGAATTATATTACATATATTATATCTTTATAATTATAAATATAAGTTTATCTAATAACCTGGAAATTAAATATAGCCAATATAAATAAATATATACACCCAATATATAAATATAAATTATATATTATATCATTATAAATAAAAATATATCCAGTGAGCTGGAAATTAAATATATCCAGGACCATCTCCAGCACGGAGGCCAAGAGCTGGATTTCTTGGGAATAGCCCTTCCATGTTTTATTGCAGATATCCCATGGTCTCATGGGATCTCTTCCTTTCCTTTTGGGATCTCTGCCTTTTGTTTTGGGATCTCTCCCTATTTTTATTGGGATCTCTTCCTTTTCTTTTGGGATCTCTTCTTTTGGATCTCTCCCTTTTTTATTGGGATCTCTTCCTTTTCTTTTGGGATCTCTCCCTTTTTTTGGGGGATCTCTCCCTTTTCTTTTGGGATCTCACCCTTTTCTTTGCCCTAATGTTTTTAACTTCTGGTCTTCTCTGTTGTCACCTCTCTCATCACTTCTTAGGAGGCATCTCAGAAAGTTCCCATGTTAATTCCACCTACCTCAATCCATGTGTGTCCCCATTTCCCACCCAATCTCTCCCTGCCCCAGGAGCTGCAGGATGGAATTGGTCCTCTGATTGCACCACCAGGGATTTTCCAGCCCTAAATAAAACCCATCGGAACAACCTCAGAGTTTAACCCTGTCTGGGTCATTTTGGGTGAGTCTGGGCGGAGGAAGAGGCTGAGCCGACATGGAATTTTCCCTTTTCTCCTGCTTCTCCTGGTTTTTTTTTTTTTTTTTTTTTGGCAGGGAAGACGCACTTTGGAGCACTCCTGGGAGGAGGAGAGGGGGCTCTGTGTGTTGAGCAGCTCCTGGGGGAGCTCAGGCTCCAGCTCTTCCCTTCCTTGAGTCTGGGGACAGCGGCTGAAAGGTGATTCTTCCTTCTTTCTTCTCCAGCTTTCTCCTTCTCCACAGGGATTTACTGCAATGCCAGCCTCATTCTTGGCATCCTTCATGGTTGTCACCTCCTCTAAATCAGGAGAACCCAGTGAGTTGTCACCACCATCCCTCCTGACACAGATCTGTCACCTCACACCCTCCCAGATTTCTCCCAGGGAAGCCAAGAGGAGTTTGGAGCTGATCCCACCCACTGGGATTGACTGCAAACCAACACAGGATCCGACCCTTTCCACGTCAAACCACTGAAGGACTTGATCCTGTGGCTGCTCCCACACATTCCCCATTCCAGCTGCTTCCATTGGGAGTCCCACCCTGGGGATGAGACGCTCCAGGTCAAGATCCAAGCGTGGCTCAGGTCACACCGAGGTGTTGAAACCCTTCTGAGAACCTGCCCTTTGGCTCCCTCTCTTTCGAGCAGGGCAAAGGAAATGATGCCCCGGGGGCCATCCCGGATCTCTGCTCAGGAGCATTCCCTGATTCCCGGCTGTCTCTGGGACTCCCGGATCTCCCAAATCCCGGCTGGGTCTGGATTAAGTCACTTGAAGGGTTATATACCTGTAATTACACATTAATAGGTGTATCCAAGAGGTGAGAAGCTCCAGAGGATGTCACCACTTTTCCAGCTGCCCCAGGGCTGGAATGACACTGTGGAGGATCTCCCAGGGAGGCAGTTACATCCATATCCATAACACATGGAAAAATCCATGCCCAGTTCCAAAGGGCTATCCCACAGCTGTCCACACTGTTTAATTTCTCCACGTGGTTTTGACCTGACCAAGTAGGAGCAACCCCTGAAAATCCCACCTGTGCTTTCCCATCTGGATCTTGGATTCATCCTTCCTTCTTTTAGAGGGGGAGAAATCCTTCATGGGGAGTCACCAGTTAACCCCAGGGCCAGGAACTGTCACAGGGTGTTTTATTCCCTAATATTCCTTCCCTGTGACCTTATCAAGACCAAACTAGAAATCCAAATCCATTCTTTTTCCAGGCTTTTTTTTTTTTTTTTTTCCCTATAAAGCTTCAGGAATCTCTGCCTGGCTGAAACACCGAGGGACACGTTGGGATCCAGGGCTGTGCTGCTCAGGATTGGATCCTCCTCCCACTCACCTCAATTTACACTTGTCTGAACAACCTGTTCCAAACTCCTGCTGTGAGTCAGCTCTCCATAAAAAAAGAAAAAGAGAATAAATAACAGACATCTTGGAATTCTTTTATCTGGATGCTGAGGGAATGTTAGGATGAGACACTGGGAGGAAATTCCTCCCTGGGAGGGTGGGAGGGGCTGGAATGGAATTCCCAGACAAGCTGTGGCTGACCCAGCCCTGGAAGTGTCCAAGGCCAGCTTGGAGCATCCTGGGATAGTGGAAAATGTCCCTGCCTGTGGCAGGCAGGTTGGAATTCCATGATCTTCAGGATCCCTTCCAACCCACCCATTCTGTGATTCTGTGAGGAGCAGAAAGGTTGCCCATGGAGCTCCTCACACCTTTTCCACTGAGAGAAAAACTTATTTATCTCATTTTCTTCTCAGCTTTCCCTCACCCTTGGAAACCTCAGCTCTTGGGTGTCAGTGCTGAGGATCATTTTGAGGCCCATCACGGGAGAGACAAGTCCAGAACCCAAAGCCCATAAAACAAGTAGACTTGGAAAACTCTGGTTCTTATGGAAGCAAAATGGATGAGAAGACTCCAATTATGTTTATGAACTTTTTCTGTAGCTGTAATTGTTCGCTACATCTCAATTTACCACATGCTGTGATTTTCCACATGTCAGGTGCTCCTTTTTTCCTCTTTATTACCCCTAAACCCAGCCTAGTTCAGCTCCAACTCTGCAATTCTTGAGCTCAGTGAGCGATTTCCAGCCAAGGGGTCTCCACTTCCACCCCAAGCCCCATCCCATCACCCCCATCCCTCCTTCCTCTGCACCACATCCCACATCTCCACTCCACAAGGCCTTGGCTGGAATTCCCCTTCTCTCTGTCCTTGGGTCAGAGCCATAAATACCTCATTTTGCATGGAATTATGGCTTGGGTTGCTGTTGTTTCTGTAAATCCATGGTTGCCCAACCTGAAGATGCACAAAAATCAAGCAAACGAGCCCAAATCACTCGGTCAGCTCAAAAAATTGCTGTTCCCACTCGGCCAAGATTAACAAAAATAAAGCCTCAGGCAGGTCAAGACGAGCTCAGTCACAGCAAATCCAACCAGGCTCAATCCAGAGGTTTTACAAACTCAGGGCAAAGTTGAGGGTCCGTTAAAATCCCCAAATGATTTGGAAGGGACCTTAAAAACCATCTCATTCCAACCCCATTCCATAGGCAGGGACACCTTCCACTAGCCCAGGTTGCTCCAAGCTGGCCTTGGATACTTCCAGGGATGGGGCAGCCACAGCTTCTCTGGGAATTCCATCCCAGCTCCCTCACCACCCTCCCAGCCAGGAATTCCTTCCCAATATCCCATCTAAAGCTCCCATATTTCAGTTTGAAGCCATTCCCTGTGTCCTGTCCCTCCATCCCTTGTCCCCAGTCCCTCTCCAGCTCTCCTGGAGCCCCTTTAGGCCCTGGAAGTGGCTCTCAAGGTCTCCCTGGATCCTTCCCTCCTCCAGGTGAACATTCCCAGCTCTCCCAGCCTGGCTCCAGAGCTGAGGTTCTCCAGCCCTTGGAGCATCTCCGTGGCCTCCTCTGGATTTGCTCCAGCAGCTCCACATCCTTCTTATTCCTGGGAACCCCAGGGCTGGATCCTGTGCTACCAGTGGGATTTTGGGAAAAAGGATTACCCAGCAGACAACATCCAATGAAAGCACCGACGGATAACAAAACAACCCTGTCTTGGACTCCCTCAAAGGGGAAAAACTGGACCAAGCCCTTCTCTGTTCTATTTTTGGGATGAAATCTCTTGATTTTGTCGCTTTTGTGTTGTTATTTTGTTTTCCCCCCCGGCACACAGGAAGGGACTCTGAGGATGACCCAGCACAGCCCTTGCAGAAGTTCTTTTAAAGGTGATAATAGAAGGGAAAATAATAAAACAAAAGAAGGAAATAAAAGGAAAAAATAACTTCTTTGCACAGCAAGGGCCTCGGGGGGGTTGTGCAGCCTCAGTCCAGGGACATGGTTTGTTTAAAAGGTCACAATCCAAGGCCTGCCCAGGTGGGTGGAGGGAAAATGGAACTAAAATTGGCTGTGTGTGATCCAATATGGGATCCCATGGGAGAAGGAGGAGAAGCCCAATTAAAAAAAAAATGGGATTGTGCCAAGTTCCTGGGCAAGGAAGAGCAGCCAGAACTTCTGGGTCCAGATTATCCACTCACCCTCTTCAAATGTCCCCTCAGCCCCTTTAAATGTCCCCTACCACCCTCAGATGTCCTCTCATCCCCTTCAAATCCCCCTTCACCCCCTTCAGATGTCCCCCCACCACCCTCAAATCTCACCCCCAGCACCAGACTTTGTTTCTTGAGGGCTCTTCAGGTCCTTTCATGCCTGTTTTGGTCAGAAATCCTTCTAAATAAAGAAACTGGATTCAAGGATGCTCAGGAGAGGGGTAGAAGTGGAGATTTAACCCCTCCAGCTCCTCCCTCCAACCCAAAGTCAGGATCTGTTCCTGCCTGGGGGACCCCCAGGGATGAACCAGGAGCCCTAATTAAAGCTGTTGGAGGTAATTACCACCCACTTCATCAAACCAAGCCTTGAGGGGTTTCAGAGTCCACCTCAACCTTGAGAAATCAGTGGAAGAGATGGCACAGAACAGCTTTGGAACCCAAACAAAAACCCCAAACCCCCGTGAGCTCATTCAACTCCCCTCACCATCTTCAAATCTCCCCTCACCATCTTCAAATCCCCTTCATCCCCTTCAAATGTCCCCCCACCACCCTCAAATCTCACCCCCAGCACCACATTTTGTTTCTTGAGGGTTCTTCAGGTCCTTTCATGCCTGTCTTGGTCAGAAATCCTTCTGAATAAAGAAACTGGATTCAAGGATGCTCAGGAGAGAGGTGGAGGTGGAGATTTAACCCCTCCAGCTCCTCCCTCCAACCCAAAGTCAGGATCTGTTCCTGCCTGGGGGACCCCCAGGGATGAACCAGGAGCCCTAATTAAAGCTGTTGGAGGTAATTACCACCTCCTTCTGTCCCACTTCATCAAACCAAGCCTTGAGGGGTTTCAGAGTCCACCTCAACCTTGAGAAATGGGTGGAAGAGATGACCCAGAACAGCTTTGGAACCCAAACAAAAAACCCCAAACCCCGTGAGCTCATCCAGCTCCAGTGACCTGTGGGGTGGGACAAGAGACTTCCTCGTCTCTCTCCCACCTTGGCAGGAAAATCTCCTGCCTTGTTTACAAGGGAGGGGCACCCTGAGAGCCACCATCCGGCTGGAATCACGGCATTTTTTTGGGAAGGCATCAGCTGTCTGTCTCCCTGAGGAACAGGGGTAATCCCTGGGAACCACTGGGAGCTCCGTAGGGAGCTCACATCACATGGAAGAGGAATTTTTTTACACCCACTGGGACACAGGGAGTGTGTCCAGAGGGCAGGGTTAGGTGGGATAGTGGGAAGGAATTTTTGTCTGGGAGGGCGGGGAGGGGTGGGATGGAATTCCCAGACAAGCTGTGGCTGTCCCATCCCTGGAAGTGTCCAAGGCCAGGTTGGAACAACCTGGGATAGTGGGAGGTGTCCCTGCCTACGGCAGGGGGGTTGGAAGACAATGATTTTTAAGTCCTTCCAACCCAAAAACCATTCCATGATTCCACAATCCCTCTCTTTCCAGGCTCATGGCAGCAGAAGGAACTTCTGCTCCCTCCTGCAGCTGGGAGAGCAATTTATCCCAAGGCTCATTTCTGAGCCAAGCCAATCAATCATAATTGCAGTTTAATCCAGACTGGGATTAAGAATATTAACTAAGTAATTTATTGGGATTTCTCCTGTCCCAGCTTGCAGAGATCTCAGGATTAAGGCCTGGAGAAGCCGTTCCTGGAGCCTGGGACAAGCCCAGCCGAGCCCTGCCCGATCCTTTATTTTGATCTGAATAATCCCTGGACAAAAAAAAAACAACAACAACAACAACAAAAAGTCACTATTAGGGCTAAAAAGCAACTTTAGGAAGAGCCAGGCTGGGTGTTATCCCCTCATTCCCAGTGGGACACCCTGGATGTGCAGCCACCTCCTTCCTGAGTCCACAGCAAGTGTCAGTTCTCCTTCCCAGGGCACAAACCTGATATTTTTTTTCCTCTATTTTTTTATTTTTATTATTATTTTTGCAACATCAGACCTCCCATAAGAAGGGAGGGGAGGAGGAAACCTCTAAAAAGCCTTCCCCTTGCTCTCCCTCAAATCTTCATGGGGGGGGGGTTCCCACCTCACAGTGCCTGCCAGATGCAGCCGGGTTGTTTCCTCCCCTCCAGGATCTGGAGCAGATCCAGCAGTTCAGCAGCCAAGGAGGGGTTTTCATCCCACCCAACTCCTCCCTCTGCACCGACTGAGATGAATCAGCCAAAAAAAAAAACACCCCCTCATCTCTCCCAGCCTCCTCGGTGTGAGCAGATGAAAGAGCTGATGACTGTCCTTCCTCCCAGCAGCTGAGTCACCATCCCTGGAAGGGTTGAAAAGACTTGGAAAAGCAGCACTTGGGAACGTGGCAGGGATTGGAGGGACCTGAAGGTGTTTTCCAGCCTAAGGAATTCCAGGATTCAGGTCATCCACCAAGGTGGTGTTTCCAAGGCCAGGCTATGGAAAGTGGCTCTGGGGAAAGAGAGGATTCATCCCTGAGGGTCAATAACCTGTTGGCCCCACAGCATTCCCAGGAGAGAGCACCCTGTGGGAAGGTTCCTGATGTCCACAGCCCTGGGAATGTTCACCTGGAGAAGAGAAGGCTCCAGGGAGACCTGAGAGCCCCTTCCAGGGCCTAAAGGGGCTCCAGGAGAGCTGGAGAGGGACTGGGGACAAGGGATGGAGGGACAGGACACAGGGAATGGCTTCCCAGAGTGAGATGGGATATTGGGAAGGAATTCTTCCCTCAGAGTGCTGAGAGGCTGGCATGGAATTCCCAGAGAAGCTGTGGCTGCCCCTGGATCCCTGGAAGTGTCCAAGGCCAGGTTGGAGCAATCCAGGATAGTGGAAGTTGTCCCTGCCCACAGCAAGGGGTGGAACTGGATGATCTTTCAAGGTCCCTTCCAAGGAAAACCATTTCAGGATCCTTTAGGTTCCAAGTCCCAGATTTGAGGATAAACAGCCCCATGGAACAGGACAGGCTGGAGAGGAGGGGAGATGGAGTTGCTGAATTCAGCTTTTTATTTAATGGGAGAACAGACATGAAGCAGATTCCAAGGAAAGTTCGGCTCTGGACAAGCAGCTGGTGACAAGATACATCCAGGGAAATTCCAACCAGAGCTGCCCAGTGCCACCACAGAGGAGGACATTCCCAGCCTGCAGGGAGGGAGCTAAACTCCCCAAAATTCCCAGATTTTCTTTTAAAACCATTATTACATAATTAGGACAGCCCTAAACTCATGCCAGGATCAGCACCACCAGTCAACTTCTTGTTCCTGGTGGGTTTGGCTCGAGGTCTCCTCCCCCTCTCTGGACAAAAGGTTTTGGTGAACCCCAGAAGTTCCAGGGGGAGGTGCCACTTCTGGCTTTGTCTCAAAGCAGTTCTTTGTAAATGAAAAAGGAAATAACCCCATGGGAAAACGCTCCACTTTTGGCTTTGCATTTCACTAAATATCGTTATTATCCTGATTTTAGGCTACGACGGTTTTAGGCGTCCAAGCCCAGGTTTTTCAGTGCCTAAAACATCCTGGACTCATTAAAATTGGGAAAAAAAAACCCTTTAAAATCAAGTCCACCATCAACCCAGCACCACAAGTGCCACATCCACACGTTTGGGTTTTTTTGGAGCATTTCCAGGGTTGGTGATGGAACCAGGAAGGTTCATCTGATCGTTCCAGGGTTGCTTGGAGTCAACAAACAGCCCCCAAAATGTTGGGCTGGGAGAGAGATCCCACCCTCAGGGCTGTGTGGTGAGGACACAACACAATAAAGAGGAAGAAAAAAAAAAGGCAGCAGGTTCTGTTGGAAGCTGAGAAGGTCACGATACGCTGGGAATAAAAACACATGGATACACTGAAAAACAGAGTGGAGGCACCACAGCTCCTCTTCCAAACATCTTGCAAAAAGAAAGGAACCGTGGGGACCTTCAGATTTACATCATCTATCCTTAAATAAAAAGGATCCAAACCTAACCCAAAGTCTGAGGGGGAAAAAAAAAAGAGTATAAAAAGAGGGTTGGGAGGGGGAAAAAGATTAGAGGAAAATTTCCATGTACCTGCCTCCCTTCTCCCTTTCTGGGGTCAGAAATGACGAGTTCTGTGTGCTAATTGCTTGCTTTTAAGGAAGTGGACTTTGCTTTCTCTTCCAAGCAGGGTAGGAGGTTGCTTTGCTTTAAAATTTGGATTTGTGCTCCTTTGTGAGGGGATCGTGGCTTTGTTTGAAGTGTGAGTTGTAGACACACCCTCTCACTGCTGATTAGGAACCTTCATTAGCTCGCCACAAATTAAGAAAGTGGTATTTTGGCTCCTTTTAAGAAGGTGGTGATAGTTTTGTCAGCAACAGATTAAACAAATCAGACAAAAAGAGTCACCCCTTTCCCACCCAAAGCTGCAGCAGAATTTGCTGTCTGGGGTGGATTTTATTCCCATTTTTCCCCCACCACCAACTGTTCCAGCTGCTGCAGCTCCTCTCTCACATGAATGTTCGAGAGAGCTTTTTCCTCTAGGAAATTCTAAAAAAAAAATTAATTAAATAAATAAATTAATTAATCTGTTGGTTCAGTGGGAAATCCACAGGGACACTGAGATACCCCCTGCATCTTCCTCCTCTTTTTCCTGCTACTGGGAGACAGGAGCACTGGTTTTGTAGGGATTTAGCTGGAATTATGCCCTTATTTTACAGAATCACAGAATGGTTTGGATTGAAAAGAACCTTAAAGCTCATCCAGTTCCAACCCCCTGTCACAGGCAGGGACACCTTCCACTGTCCCAGCTGCTCCAAGTCCTGTCCAACCCCAACAATTCCAGGGATGGGGCATCCATCTGGGATGGAATAGACTTTCCACCACAATTAATGGCAAATATTCAGTTTGACCTCTTTGGAAAGCCAGAAAGCACTTCAAGGTAGAGCAGAAAACCATCTCCATCTGCTGGGACCAAACCAGTTGCTTGTGTTTCAGAGCTACAAACCCCAACCCGGGGCTCAAGGAACATCCTCTCAGCAGATCCACACCTTGGAGGAGCTCCAAAAACCCTCCAGTCACCGATTCCCAGGGAAAAAAAAAACAGGGAAAGTTTTAAAGAAACACATTTAAAATCCCCAGTTCCCAAGCAGAACAGCAACAGCTTTAAACACAGGAACAAGTGGCTGCAGATGAACACGTGGGAAGCACCAGGAGCTTTGCACTGAACATCAGCCCTGAGGTGCCAGAAGGCTTTTGCTGCCAAGCCAACAGCTTGTTCACACCTGGCAGCCACTGGAATGCGGGAATGCTGCCAGGGACACGCTGGTATCACTTTTTATTTAGGTCTAAAAACCAGTTGCTTAGGGGGAAAGTGGCACAAGCGGTCGGTGCTGTCGGTCCCTGCCTGCTCCAGGCCCAGCAGGAACGTCATCCCAACACAGCAACAGCTCCAGAAAGGTTGGTACCACCCCCTAAGCACACTCAGAGCCTGACCCAGCATCATCTTTTCTTACTTCCTGATTTTTTAGGGAATGAGCCATTCCCAAAATCTGTGCCTGGACCGTTTGTGCCACAGAGGAACTGAGACAGAGCCAGCCGAAGGAATTTGGGATTAAAAAAAAAAAAAACAACACATCCCCCAGTGAGATGTTCTCTCCCAGACCAAGATTTACCCACCCAGGGGTGGTTAAACCACGCTTGGCTCGTGCCAAGGTGAATTTTATCCCCCTGTGAAGCTGCTTTTTAATCCGGCGTCTTTCTCCTCCCTCCCGCATTTTTTTTCCATTTCACGTCCTTGCCCAACTTCCTCCTCTCCTGGAGGTGAAAGGGCACAAAATCCCCTGAAATGTAGAACCCTGAGATTTATTTTTTTTCCCCTTCCTCTCATTTCAACACTCCCCATCAACCCAACTCTGATAGAGCAGCTTAAGCTGTTCTGATGCTGTCACTGCCTCATATTTCCCACCCAACCAATTCCCAAAGGGGCTCCAACCACATCAAGGAGACAGGATTGAACCACAGCTTGTTCATCAGCACAATTAAGGTTCTCATTTAATCTCCTTGCCAGACTCCAGAGGGAAAAGAAAAAAAAAAAAAAAAAAAGAGGAAAATAAAATCCCAAGCACTTGGCAGCTCCGAGGAGGAATCAGGAATTCCCTCCAAGTCACTCAGGGTGGAGTGGCACGATCAGCAAAACATTTTGTCCACAAGAAGGCATCAAATTCTTCTCCTGGACAACCCCTCAGCCCCTGCAGGACCAGGGAAAAAAATGAACAAAGCTTTCCAACAGCACCAGATGGGCAGGATTGAAGGGTTGGAGGTGGAAGTGAGCTCAGAACTCAAAGTCCTCGTCGGCCATGGCGATGGCCCAGGCAAACTTCTCCCTCTGGGTCTTGTTGTAGATCTTCTCGATGGGCACCCCGAACTTCTTGCACCTGTGAAGGGACACAGGTTGGACCTGATGATCTTGGAGGTCTTTTCCAACCTCAGTGATCCAGGGATCCTGGGATTCGGTGCCCTCCCCACTCCAGGTGCAGCATCTCCAACCCAAGCTCCTTTAAGACAGTAACTTCAGGCCACTGTTGAAGACTTGCCAAGTGACCCCCTCTTGCCCTAAAATCCAGTTATTTGTATCAAGTGGAAGCCATAATTTGGGATTCACTGTCATGCCCCACCCCTGGAAATGTCCAAGGCCAGGTTGGACAGGGTTTGGAGCAATCTGGGCTAGTGGAAGGGGGATGGAACCAGGTGAGCTTTAAAGGTCCCTTCCAACCCAAAGCATTCCATGACTGCACATCCCAGACCTACCAAGCAATGCTAATCCTGGGATCCAGGTAATTGAGCTTGGAAGTACCCAGAGCTATCTGCTTGTTCTCCTCCTTGTCTGTGGCCTGGACATTCAGCCTGGCCAGCTGCTCCTCCAGCCTCTTCAGCAGCTTCTTCTTCTTCTCCACGTTCCTGAGGGCACAGGAAGAACAAAACAGAGGAAAAGTCCTAAATTTGGGAATATTCCAGAGTGGAAGAATCAAAAAAAAAACTTGAATTGTTTCTCCAGGACTTTGACCTGGTAAGATGCTTTTTCTTTAAATATAAAGTAATTTCCACAACCAAAAGATGGACAAAACCCAAAAATCCAACATCCAGAGACCATCACCCTCAAAAACCTTGGGATGGGTTACCCAGAGAAGCTGTGGCTGCCCCATCCCTGGAAGTGTTCCAGGCCATCAACCTGCTCTGGTGGAAGGTTTCCCTGCAAGGAACCATCCACAGGATCTCAAACCATCTTCCAGACTTCCACAAGAGGCACCTGACCCCCACCCCCACCCTGGGCATTCCTGCCCCTCGGGAGCTGCAAAGGAGGGTGTTGGATCAAACCATCCCCACCCAGGGGCTCTCCGTGCAGGGATCCCCTCTGGATTCTCCAAGGCAGAGCCACTCACGCCTCTGCTTTGGCATCTTTTGTGTCTTCCAACTCCTCTTCAGCTTTTTGCAGCTCTTGCTGGGCTTCCTCCACCTGCTTCTTCTTGGCATCGATCTGGGAAGGGAAAAATCAAGTCTGGTCCTCCCTGGAGGTTTCAGCTGCCTCTCCCTTTTCCCCTTCCCACTCCTTAATTTCTTACCAGCCCTTCTCCAGTCCCAAAAAAACTGTCCCTGCAGCACCTGCTGGGCTCAAGCACCTCTTAGAATCTTGCCAAGAGATTCCAGAAACGTTTGGAGCTCCTAAATCCGCTCATCTTGTGCCACTGCCTGAGCCCAACTGGTTTGTGATGGGGTTGGAGCCCTCTGAAAAGCCCCAGTCCCTCAGTGCAGTGTGAGCAAAAGCTAAGGACAATCAAAAGTGGGAATTTGAGGCATTTCCAGAGCAGAGCCATGAATTTTCCAGCTGCTCCTCCTGCAGTCAGACAGGAAAACCAGTTCCCCTGGTCCTGAGCCAGCTGTGGCATCGCAAACAGTGTGGTTTGCAGACACCAAGTGATGAAAGGAGACCAAAACCACAAAACTCCACCCAAATTCCGTGCCAAGTGGGCTTCATCCAAGCATTTGAGCTTGGATCTCACCCCATCCCTCTCCACCCCTGGCTCTGCACTGATTGAACTCCACCATTCCCACTTCGATCCCTGAGGGAGCTCCATCGACTTGATCTTTAGGGCATCACCTTCTCCCCCCAGCCCAAAAACAAAACACTCAGAGGTGAGATCAGGCCCGAGGGCTCTCAGCTTGGGTCTCCCTCACCTTGGTCTGCAGGATTTCCATGGATTTGGCAAAGGTTTTGGGCACGGACCTCTGATGGTTGCACAGCACGGCCACGGCGCGGTTGGCTCGGTTGTAGGAGAGGAGCTTCCCAGCAACGTTGTCTTCAGCTGGGAAGAAGGGGGAAAAGCATCACTAAGAGCTCTTCCCTGGGATTTAGGGAAGGCAGAACAGCCAGGTTGGCCTTTCCCATCCCTTTCTCCAGGGAAGGGTGATAACAGGTGTAGGAATCAGTGAAGGACAACCGAGCATCCCCACCTGCTGCTGGGACTCGTCACTCACCCGCCCAAGGAGCTACAAATGGTGCAACCAACCAGCCAAACAAGGAAGAGGGAGACAAACAGTCCCACCTGGGCTCTAAATCCGTCAGAGTAGCCCTGAGTTAACCATTTCTCACCGTGGTTCCCAACCCGCTGCCCCCAAGCGTTGCAGCCCCCATAAGTTCCGTACCACCCTACAAGGTGGGGCATCATCTGCCCCTAAGGAGGGGTGGACGGTTCTTGGGACCCCAGTGGACATCTCTGAGCCTGCTGGCCACGTGAAGACCCCCAAGAGTGTGTAACTCACGGTTGGTGAGTGCCTTGAGCTGCTCCTGCAGGGTGATGGAGGCGTTGTAGGTCCGGAACACCTTGGCCGTCAAACCATCCATGAGGTGCTGGAGATGTTTGTTCAGGAAGCTTGTCTGGGGTAAGGAAGGGAGAGGGGATAAAGTGTGTGTGTGGGGGAGAGTCACAGCAGGAACTGGAGTGACAGGACAAGGGGGAAGGGCTTCAAGCTGAAAGAGTAGGGTCTGATGGGATATTGGGAAGAAATTCTTCCCTGGGAGGGTGGGGAATTGCCCAGAGAAGCTGTGACCCCTCCTTGCCCCAAATCCAGTTGTTTGTGGCAAATAGAAGGCTCAGTTCAGGACTCAGTGTCATGCTCCACCCCTGGAAGTATTCCAGGTCAGGTTGGATGGCTCTTGGAGCAACCTGGGATAGTGGAAGGTGTCCCTGCTTGTGGCAGGGGATTGGAACTGGGTGATCTTTCAGGTCCCTTCCAACCCAAACCATTCCATGGTTCTGTGAAAGAGAAGGAATTGAACCAGCAGAAAAACAGGACAACAAAGCTCTTGTTGTGCAGACTCTCCCCTGCCTAAGAAACCAAATTAAAAACCATGAGCTCCTGTAGCTTGTAGATCCACCTGTCGGGTCAGGTCACCACCGACCCAAAACTGGCACAAATTCCACCTAAACCCACAAAGGATCTCCCTGCAAGACAACAACTTCTGCCCAGCCACGTCCAAGAAGACACATCTTGGCACGTGGGGACACGGTTTAGTGGGGAACGTGGTTGATGGTTGGGACTGGATGATCCTGGAGGTCTTTTCCAACCTTGATGATCCTGTGATATCATCCAGTACGTGATTTCACATCTGCTCTGCGTGTTGGGACCCCACACAGCCCACTCTGGGGCCGCCCAGGGACCCCACAGCCCACCCTGGGGTGGGACCCAGGACCCCACCAGGGCCTTCAAACGGCGCCAGTGACGACTCTGAGGGTGGAACAACCAAAACCAGAGGAAGGGGTGGCACTGAGGAGCCCCAAAGGTTGGCAGGGAGGGGGTCACAGGTTTGATTCTCCCCCCACTCTGGGCCATCATTGGTGTTTCAGAAGATCAGAGGTGACAACTCACATTGAGGCTGTCAAAGAGGTCATCAGAGGGGTCCTTGTTCTTCATGAACAGCTGCAGGTTCTTGAAGACCTAAAGAGGGGGGGAAAGGATGGTCTTGGTGAGGGACAACAAGGAATTGCTTCCAGATATCTCCCTCACCTCTGTGTCCTCATCCAGATGGATTCAGATTCGCTCCCACCCTGTCACCAACATTCCCAGCTCCAAGGGCTGCCCTTGGTGCCCCCACTGGTGCTGTTGCCTCAAATCTCAAATTCTCTTCTCACCCCGCAAAAAAAGAGGTGGGAATTCTCCCCCCATCTCCCCAAAAAGAGGTGGGATTTCTCCCCCCACCCCTTCAAAAAAAAGAGGTGGGATTTCTCCCCACCCCTTCAAAAAGAGGTGGGATTTCTCCCCCCACCCCTCAAAAAAAAGAGGTGGGATTTCTCCCCCCACCCCTCAAAAAAAAGAGGTGGGATTTCTCCCCCCACCCCTCAAAAAAAAGAGGTGGGATTTCTCCCCACCCCTCAAAAAAGAGGTGGGATTTCTCCCCACCCTCAAGAGGGATTCTCCACCTCAAAAGAGGTGGGATTTCTCCCCACCCCCAAAAGAGGTGGGATTCTCCCCACCTCCAAAAAGAGGTGGGAATTCTCCCCCCCATCCTTCAAAAAGAGGTGGGAATTCTCCCCACCCCCAAAAAAGATGGTCCCCCGAGAAATTCACTCTCCCACCCCCCAAAAAGAGTGATTCTCAAAGGGTGAATTCTCCCCACCCCCTCCAAAAAGAGGTGGGAATTCTCCCCCACCCCCAAAAGAGGTGGGAATTCTCCCCCCCTCCTACTCACAAAGAGGTGGGAATTCTCCCCTCCCCCTCCAAAAAGAGGTGGAAATTCTCCCCTCCCCCTCCAAAAAGAGGTGGGAATTCTCCCCCCCCCTCCAAAAAAGAGGTGGGAATTCTCCCCCCCCTCAAGGGTGGAATTCTCCCCACCCCTCCAAAAGAGGTGGGAATTCTCCCACCACCTCCTCAAAAAGAGGTGGGAATTCTCTCCCCCTCCTCCAAAAAGAGGTGGGAATTCTCCCACCACCCTCCAAAAAAGAGGTGGGAATTCTCTCCCCCTCCCTCCAAAAAGAGGTGGGAATTCTCTCCCCCTCCTTCCAGAAAGAGGTGGGAGTTCTCTCCCCCTCCCTCCACAAAGAGGTGGGAATTCTCTCCCCCTCCTTCCAGAAAGGGTGGGAATTCTCTCCCCTCCCTCTCAAAAGAGGTGGGAATTCTCTCCCCACCTCCAAAAAGAGGTGGGAATTCTCTCCCCACCTCCAAAAAGAGGTGGGAATTCTCTCCCTCCCTCCAGAAAGAGGTGGAATTCTCTCCCCTCCCCCTCCAAAAGAGGTGGGAATTCTCCCCCATCCCTCAAAAGAGGTGGGAATTCTCTCCCCCGCTCCAAAAGAGGTGGAATTCTCTCCCCGTCCTTCAAAAGAGGTGGGAATTCTCCCTCCCCCCTCAAAAGGGTGGAAATTCCATCCCCCACCCCTAAAGAGGTGGAAATTCTTCCCCCCAAAAAGGGTGGAAATTCCACCCCCAAAAAAGAGGTGGAAATTCCCCCTCCCCCCCACCAAGTGGTGGGAATTCTCCCTCCATCCTCAAAAGAGGGGGGACCTTCTCCTCCCCTCAAAACGAGGTGGGACCTTCCCGGTCCCTGGGGCAGAACAACCTGGGCAGCCCCACTCCCAAGTTCCTCCCTGTTCTCCAGGACAGGGAGAAGGTTCCAAAGCACAAAGTTTTTGGGATGCAGATTCAGCCCCGGCTCACCTGCTTCTCCACCGCCACCCTGTTGTAGTAGCGGATGGAATCCTTCCCGAGGAAGTCCAGCTCCACCACGTGCTCCTGCCCGTCCAGCCGGGGGTGCAGCCGCACGTGCTCCACGCGCAGGGAGCAGCAGCCGACCGTGTCCGCCGTCTCCCCTTCCTCCTTCTCGTTCCCGGCTCGCAGGGCCAGCTGGGAAGGAGGCAGGGAGGAGTCATCCACCCCCATCCCATCCCATCCCACCTCAGTTCCAACCTCCTGAGGCCTGTGGACGCCTCTGTGGAATGGTTTGGGTTGGAAGGGAAGCTTGAGGATGATCTTGTTCTAAATGCACTGCCGTGGGCAGGGACACCTTCCACTAGACCAGCCTCATCCAAACCTGGTCTTGAACACTTCCAGGGATGAGGAATCCACAGTTTCCCTGTTCCAGAGCCTCAAGGACAGGCTTTCTCGGGAATGGTGTCTTGCTAGAACCCCGGTGGAAACCAAACAGCAGCTGCCTCCAGCAGGAGATACTTTCACTGCTCTAAGAAACCCTAAAATATTCCCCCCCAGACAAAGGTTCTCCATCTTCCCAGCGGGCATTTTGCCATCACATGGATGTTGGACACGGCTTGGAGCAACCTGGTCTAGTGGGAGGTGTCCCTGCCCACGGCAGGGGGTTGGAACTGGACGATCTCAAAGGTCCCTTCCAACCCAAACCATTCCAGGATTCCATATTCGCTGCCGAGATTCCTCACGCGGCACACGAGGAATCACCAAAACCAACTCCAGGGGGTGGGGTGGGGTGGAGATCAGGCAATTCCCAACCTCCACATGGCTGGGGGACCTGGGGGTGGGGCTGTGGGTACCTTATCAATGAAGTAGAGGGCCACTGCTCTTTGCCTGTTCCTCATCTCCTTGGATTTCCAATCCGCTCGGTACCGGGCCCGGATTTCATGGACCACGTCCTTCAAGCGCCGAGCGACCTCGTACTTCTGCCAGTCCTTCTCCCCCTGGAAAAGGAGGCCAAGACATTCTTCATTCTTTATTTCACCCCTCCCAGTCAAACCCTGCTCTGGGAACACCTCCAGCATCTAAATCCTGCTCCAACCCCCCTTGTTTTCAGGAGGAAAAATCCACAAAAGTGGGAGAACCGGAGCAGGAGCAGATCATCCAAGGTTTCTGTGCCCTCTGCTGGCTGAGCTGGATCTGGGATCGTGGCCAAGTCGAGGTGTTCTCCACCAGGAGGGCACAGTGAGGAGTCTGAGTGGTCAGACATTGTGTGGTCACAGCCACCACTGCCTGGACACCCCCAGGGCTGTGCCCAGCTGGGATTCAGTGCCCTCATTTGCTTGGAATGCTGGAAAAAGCCTGAAATCCCCTTTCCTTTCTTCCCAGGGCACTGCAGACCATGATCCCACCTTTCCCCATCTTCCACTTACAACTGAACTCAACCTCCTGGACTCTGGTCCCTGTGGACCTTCCCAGCTCCTGCCAGGCCTCCAACAGCCTTCCCTGGACACCCATGAGGAATGTGGCCCAGGGAATGTTGGATTAATGCTCCACAACCATCTGTCCTTTTCCCTTCACCACCTAACAACACACAAATCCCTTCATTTCACCCCTTTTTTTTGGGAGAGGTGGAAAAAAAACCCACCAAACCACCCAGATTTTTGGTGATGTGGCACATCTCTGCTTTCCCTGACCTTTCCACCATCATCCCAACCTTCAGCTTGGAGCTGGGGTTCAGCATGATGTACTTGAGGGTGTTCTGGATGTTCTCGGTCCACGAGGCCAACCAGGTGACCGTGTTGTCAAAGCGAACCTCCTTCCACTTGTGACCTTCGGGGGGCTCGGGAATCTTGGAATCCCTGTGGGAAGAGGGGGAATTAAAGGCCTGAGACCACGGAGAGACAGGTCTTCAGTGGGACAAGGATGGTCACCACATCACAGCGTTACTTTGAGGAAACACAGCCCACCCAAAATGGCTCCACAACACGGAATTGTTAAGGTTGGAAAAGCCCTCTGAGATCAGGAAGTTCAACCATCAAACCAGCACTTCCAGGCCCACCACGAAACCACGTCCCCACACCTTTCAAATCCCTCCCAGGGCTGGTGACTCCACCCTGAGCAGCCTTTTCTAGTGCTTGATAACCCTTTGTGAGGAGAGGTTTTCCCTGATATCCAACCTAAACCTGCCCTGGAACAACACAAGTGACAGGACAAGAGGAAGCAGCCTCGTCAGGGAGAAGAGACCAATCCCCACCTGTCCTGTCCACACCTTTCTTTCAGGGAGTTGCAAAGAGAAATAAAGTCTCTCCTGAGCCTCCTTTTCTCCAGGCTGAGCCCCCCCAAGCTCCCTCAGCCTCTCCTGGTTCTCCAGACCCTTCCCACCATCAGGTCTTTATCATTTGGATGCCGAAGACAAAGGAGAACTTTCTGGAGGGGAATGTTTCGAACCAAAAAATCTTCAAATGGGTGGTTTAAGACCAACCCAACTCATCTTAACCCAATCACTGCCTTCCCAACCTCCTCCAGGGAAGGATCCTGGTGCTTCCAGGCAGTGGGAGGGACCAAAAAAACTGGGAGAGATGGAAATCAGGAGGAGCACAGAGTCATCCCTTCTTCAAAGAGGCAGCAGGAGAACCACAGTGTCCATGGTCGATTTTGGATGAACCAGTGGGAGATGGAGCTGCTTGAGCAGCTTCCTGGCCACTGGAGATCCACAGAGGAATACAAAGTCAGACCTCTGGAGGTGACCAAAGAGCTCCAGGGAGCGCTCAGGGTCCAGAAAGCAGCGATTGTAGGAGATGGCACAACCCCAGCTCCGGGCAGAGATGTCCTACTCCCCCCCATCACCCAGTCCCAAAACCAACCCCCCAGGAGCTCCTGACAACTCACTTGCTGCAGTTGATGACAACATCTTCTGGCATGATCCTCTTCTTCAGCATCCCCATCTTGGGGTGGTCGCCACGGCCCCGGAACAGCCCCGGCGGCTCCGTTTTGAAGTTGCCGATCTTCTCGCGGTGCCCGTCCAGGATGCAGTACCCGTATTCCTCCTGGATCTTGTCTGCCTCCTCCTTCAGCTTCTGCCAGGAGCACCAGGACACCAAAAAAACCCAAATAATCATGGAATGGTTTGAGTTGGAAGGGACCTCCAAGGTTATCTCATTCTTATTCCACCCCCAAGCCCTGGGCAGGGGGTGGATATCTTTCACTATCCCAGGTTGCTCCAAGCCCTGTCCAACTCTGTCCTGGAATACTTGCAGGGATGGGGCAGCCAAAGCTTCTCTGGGCAACCTGTGCCAGTGTTCCACCACCCACCCCCCAGGAAGGAATTTCTTCCCAACATCTAATCCAAACCCACTCTCATCCCACAGGATCAGACTTAACCCCCATGGTTGGTGTTTACCCATCCCCACCCTCTTTTCCCTGGAGATAAGGAAGGCTGGAAAGGCAGAGCTCAAAGGGTGGGAAGAGGAGGAGGAGGCAAGTTCCACTCCCAAAACGTGGCTCATCTCCACCCACTTTGCCAACCCTCCCAGTGATGCTGATGGGACAGCCCTGAGGGTCACCAGTCCCTCTGGATAGAGCAGGATCCAAAACCACGCTCCAAGGATGGTTGGTATCCATGGAGAGGAGGTTGATGGTCCAAAGAGGTCCCAGGGCGTAAAACCACGAGAGATGACAAGCAGGAGCCCAAAGACCCCAAAAAGCTGGACCCCAAAGCCACGTTATCCAGTCCCAGATGTCACAGGAACGAGTCCTGACCTGCTTCTCCTCCTTGGGGAGCGCCTTCCGGGCCTCGCTTTTGTCCACGAAGTACTTGTGGATCTCACTGAAGTCACACTTGGCCAGGTCCTGGATTATCTCCTGCTCCTCCGAGGTCATCTCCTGGGAGAAAGGTGGGATGGCCTGGATGAAGCCAGGAGGCCAAACTAACCCCAAGTAGAACTGCTGTTTGTGCCTCTCCTTCCCAGAAAAAGGGAATAGAGCCCCAGATTCCAGCTTTTTGGGAAAAACAGGAAGCAGCAGCCACAGCCAGCCAAGCAAAGCTTCCATGGCAGGAGATCTGGATGACCTCTGGATTCAACCAACACCCAGAGAACCAAAATGCAGCCAACTCTGGGATGGAAAAACCGCTGACATGGAAAAAAAATTCCCCAAAACCACTTCAGGGACTGCAGAAGATGCACCAAAGGTATTTGGGGTGTGTAGGGGGGTGTAAACACACCCCCTAGGAGGGGTTTTGGTTTTATTTAGGACCATGAGGTTATTCCTTCAAGCCCAAAAACCATTTGGGAAGCTGTTTGGAAGATCCAGCACCTCCTTCCACCACCAAAACTCAGGGGGAGCACAAGTGAAGCCCCCAAATCCCCCAAAAAACCCCAAGGAAATGAATCAGAATTCAGGATCTCGTAGTTATAAATAAGCCATGAAAGTCCCTCATTCCCTCCCATCCCACACCACGGCCTGATGATGGATATCAAGGAAGCCCTGCCAGGGATTTACCTTCCTCCAGTCGTGGAAGAAGTTGTTCTGGAAGATCTCCTTGCTCGTGTATTCGTGGTCGAGCATTTTGGCGTAAAACGTGGCGATTTCTTCCGTGGCCAAGCTCAGCTTCAGGGGTTTTCCTGGGAAAAGAGAGGGCCTTTGGCATCAGGTTAAGGGAACAGCCCAACCCCACAGTCCTCTGGAGGCTCCTCACATTCCACACTCCACCAAAAAACAGGGACAAGGGGGGAAAAGAGTCACTGGCAGCACCTTGGCACGTCCCACGCCAGGATCAACATCCAGAGCTCTTGGCATAGTGGGATGTTCTTGAATCCCATCCATTCCAGGAGCCAGGACCTTGCTTGGAGAGGTTTCACCTCATCCATGAAGATGGAGCAACCATGGGACGCTCCAAGCTGTGCAAGACAGAGGCAAGAGCCTCTCCTGGTTGTCCAACAGATCCAAGAATCATGGAATGCTTTGGGTTGAAATGGATTTTCAGTTCCAAAAGCCCTGCCATGGGCAGGGACACCTTTCACTATCCCAGGCTGCTCCAAACCCTGTCCAACCCGGCCTTGGACACTTCCAGGGATCCAGGGGCAGCCACGGCTTCTCTGGGCAGAATTTGGGATCATTTTTCAGGGGTTCTTCAGGTCTGGGATTGCTTCCTGGAGGTGCCAAAGCCATCACCACCCTCTCCTGAGCTCTTTGGCCAGAGAACCACAGGGAAACCAAGGAACACCTTGGCTTATCCTAAGAATTACTTGGAAACAGCTTTCCTAGGTAAGCTAGAGGCAGAACAACCTGCAGAGCTCCAGGGGATGGTGGAATCCTACCTGCCCCCCCTGGGTTTTGGGGTTCCTGGACTGCAGGCCATGGTGGGTCACCTTAGAGCACCCCTGTGACAGACCACGTGTACCCCATGGTCTCCTCCTACTTGGGTTCATTGCCTGTCCCCAGACACTTTTCCATCCAGGAATGGTGATGATTTTTAAGGAAAGGAGCCAAGATCCAAGGATCCCAGGCCAAAGCCACCAGCCTCCACCCACCCAGCACACGGGTGGATCTCCTACAACCTCAGAGGTCACCGAGAAGGTTCAAACCCCGCTAGGGATCCTCCTCGCACATCCAAAAAAAAGTCTCTGACAGCCCCATGGATGTCCCAGCAGTGCCCTCTGGTGTCTCCAGACACCTCCTCTCCCAAAATTGGCCTTTTTCCTACTATAAAAAAAGGCATGGGAAGCCCCAGGGATGGAGCTGAGGAGCACCAAGACCCCCAGGGAATGTGGTCCCCTCCCATCTCGGCCAAGCCCCAAGGTCCTTGTTGCCCCCTTGCCTGGATCCATCAAAAACGAGTTCAGGGATGAAGCTGAGAGCAGGGAGAAGACAATCCAGCGGGAATGGGAGGAAAACAAGGATAGCAGAGCTCTGGATCTGTCCTGGATGAGCCCCTCAGTGACCCTGAGTTGCTGCAAGTGATCCTTGGTGATATCAGGAGCCACAAGCAGCTCAACTAAATCCTTCAACATCTTGTTGGGGTGGGGTGGGGCAAGTGATGTGTAAACTCCTGGTTTTCCAGCTTGTGGGGAAAACCCGGATGAGCTTCAACTCCTCCTGAAAACTCAACCCCAAAATGGACCTTCACGGGGAAAAACGACCCTCAGGGGTGGGAAAAAAACCCAAAAAGACCCTCGGGGTCAACTCCTCAAGAACCCCATAACTCCTTCCACCTCCAGCTTCAGCCAGTGGCTGGAGGCTTTATCCCACGGGATATTCCTCTCCCGTTCCTTACCGTCGTAATAAAACCGCACGTCCTCGGGAAGGGGCTCGTAAAGGGGGGCAAAGTAGGGCCCCTTGTGCTCCAGCTGCATCCACTTGACCCCATCGTCCTTCTTCTCCTCTTCCCACCTGCGGGAGACACCACAGGGGACCCGTGAGAACATCCCACACCCCACGGGGACCTCGGGGGGAAGTGGCAGAGCCCAGAAGATGCTCCAAGTGGGCACAAATCGCAGGTGAAATCCTGTTTTCTCTGCCCCTGCCTCGGTTTTCCTTGTTGTTTGAGACGAGGGAAACTGCAATGGAATCCTGGGAAAGGGGTTTGGAGCAAGGGGTGGTGATGGGAATCCAGGGAAAGGGGTTTGGAGGAAGGCGCTGGAGATGGGAATCCAGGGAAAGGCGTCTGGAGGAAGGGGAGGGTGATGGGAATCCTGGGAAAGGGGTCTGGAGGAAGGGTTTGGTGATGGGAAAGCCAGGGAAAGGGGTTTGGACGAAGGGGATGGTGATGGGGAATCCAGGGAAAGGTGGTGATGGGGAATCCAGGGAAAGGTGGTGATGGGGAATCCAGGGAAAGGTGGTGATGGGAATCCAGGGAAGGTGGTGATGGGGAATCCAGGAAAGGTGGTGATGGGGAATCCAGGGAAGGTGGTGATGGGGAATCAGGAAAGGTGGTGATGGGAATCCAGGAAGGTGGTGATGGGGAATCCAGGGAAAGGTGGTGATGGGAATCCAGGGAAAGGTGGTGATGGGAGATCCAGGAAAGGTGGTGATGGGGAATCCAGGAAAGGTGGTGATGGGGAATCCAGGAAAGGTGGTGATGGGAATCCAGGGAAAGGTGGTGATGGGGAATCCAGGGAAAGGTGGTGATGGGGAATCCAGGGAAAGGTGGTGATGGGGAATCCAGGGAAAGGTGGTGATGGGGAATCCAGGGAAAGGTGGTGATGGGGAATCCAGGGAAAGGTGGTGATGGGGAATCCAGGGAAAGGTGGTGATGGGAATCCAGGGAAAGGTGGTGATGGGAATCCGGGAAAGGTGGTGATGGGGAATCCAGGGAAAGGTGGTGATGGGGAATCCAGGGAAAGGTGGTGATGGGGAATCCAGGGAAAGGTGGTGATGGGAATCAGGGAAGGTGGTGATGGGGAATCCAGGGAAGGTGGTGATGGGGAATCCAGGAAAGGTGGTGATGGGAATCCAGGAAGGTGGTGATGGGGAATCCAGGAAAGGTGGTGATGGGAGTCAGGGAAAGGTGGTGATGGGGAATCCAGGAAAGGTGGTGATGGGGAATCCAGGGAAGGTGGTGATGGGAATCAGGGAAGGTGGTGATGGGGAATCAGGAAAGGTGGTGATGGGAATCCAGGGAAAGGTGGTGATGGGAATCCAGGAAAGGTGGTGATGGGGAATCCAGGGAAAGGTGGTGATGGGGAATCCAGGGAAAGGTGGTGATGGGGAATCCAGGGAAAGGTGGTGATGGGGAATCCAGGGAAAGGGGGTGATGGGGAATCCAGGGAAAGGTGGTGATGGGAGTCAGGGAAGGTGGTGATGGGGAATCAGGAAGGTGGTGATGGGAATCCAGGGAAGGTGGTGATGGGGAATCCAGGAAGGTGGTGATGGGGATCGAGTGGTGATGGGGAATCCAGGGAAAGGTGGTGATGGGAATCCAGGGAAAGGCGTCTGGAGTAAGGGGCTGGTGATGGGAATCCAGGGAAAGGGGTTTGGAGGAAGGGGCTGGTGATGGGGAATCCAGGGAAAGGCGTTTGGAGCAAGGGGATGGTGATGGGAATCCAGGGAAAGGCATTTGGAGCAAGGGGATGGTGACAGGAATCCAGGGAAAGGGATTTGGAGGAAGGGGTTGGTGATGGGAATCCAGGGAAAGGGGTTTGGAGGAAGGGGTTGGTGATGGGAATCCAGGGAAAGGCATTTGGAGGAAGGGGATGGTGATGGGAATCCAGGGAAAGGGGTTTGGAGGAAGGGGATGGTGATGGGAATCCAGGAAAAGCGTTTGGAATAAGGGGATGGTGGCATGGAGGGATTCAGGAGAGCGAAGGGACCTCAATGATCATCTCATTCCATGGGAAGAGACACTTCCCACTATCTCAGCTCGCTCCAAGCCCCGTCCAATCCACCCTGAACAATTCCAGGGGTGGGAATTCCATTCCTCAGGGAAAAGCTGGGCCTGTTCCTCAGGATCATTCAGAACTTTGGATTTTAATGCAAATAAGATTTTAAATCATCTCCCCCCCAACCCTCGGCCGGAGCAAACGGGATCTGCAAGATTCCAAGATTCCAAAACAATTAATTAATTGATTAATCAATCACACTTCAAAGTTAATATTAAAAAAAAAAAAAAGGTGTCAAAACAACCTGGGGGAAAAAAAAAATCAAAAAAAAAAAAGAAAAGGGGTGAAAAAAACAGGTCAGGGATAAAAAAAGAGGGTTGGAGGGAAAGGTGGATTTTGCCAGAAAAAACACAGGGGAAAATAAAAATATTGAGGAAAAATCAAGAAGCTACAGGAATTTCGGATGGGAAATGTGGAGGGATAAATCCAGTGTGGTAAAAGGTGGATTTTTGCACAAAAATACAGGGAAAATAAAAATACTAAGGAGAACAAATCAACAAGCAACAGGAATTTTGGATGGGAAAAGTGGAGGAATAATTCCATTTTAGCAAAGGTGCATTTTCCCAGAGAAACACAGGGAATATAAAAATACTAGGGAAAAAAATCAACAGGCTACAGGAATTTTGGATGGGAAATGTACTAAAATTCTACTAAAATTGAATTTTCACACTTTCAACCAAAGAAATCAAACTCAAAATTCAATTTTCACAATTTTGCCTTAAGAAATAAAACTCCATTTTCAGTTTTACCCTAAAAAATAACACTAAAAATTAAATTGTCACACTTTTACCCAAAGAAATAAAACTACAATTCAATTTCCAGTTTTAGACAAGGAAATAAAAGTCTCAAAATTCAATTTTCACACTCTTGCCCTTAGAAACAAAACTCAAAGTTCAATTTTCAGTTTCACCCTAAAACATAAAACTAAAAATTCCATTTTTTACCCTTTTACCTTAAGAAATAAAACTCAATTTTCACACTTTCACCCAAAGAAACCAAACTCAAAATTCAATTTTCACACTCTTGCCCTCAGAAATAAAATTCAATTTTCAGTTTTACCCTAAAGGATAAAATCCAAAATTCGATTTTCATTCTTTCACCTTAAGAAACAAAAATAAAAATTCAATTTTTCCCCACTTTCACCCGAAGAAATCAACCCCAAACCACCCGGCTCAGACCTTCCCGGGTCCCCCAAATCCCATGGAATATTTACCACTTCCACTTGTTTTCCGCCTCTTTCTCCTCCTCTTTCTGTGCTTTCTTGTTGCTCTTTTCTCCTCCTCCTTCCTGAGTTTTCCTTTTCTTGTTTTTCCCTGGAGTCTCCTCCTCTGGGCTCTTCTCCTTCTCCTCCTGCTCTTCCCCCTCCGGCTTTTCCTTCTTGGTTTTCCTCTTTTTCCCTGGCTCATCTCCCTTCCCTTCCTCTTCCCCCTCCGGCTTTTCCTTCTTGGTTTTCCACTTTTTCCCTGGCTCATCTCCCTTCCCTTCCTCTTCCCCCTCCGGCTTTTCCTTCTTGGTTTTCCTCTTTTTCCCTGGCTCATCTCCCTTCCCTTCCTCCTGCTCCTCCTTTTCCCGCTCCATCCCCACGCTCCAGGTCTCTCCCAGCTTTTCCTCCCACAGCTCTTCCTCCTCTTTGACTCCTTTTCCATCTCCACTTCCCTTTCCCACCTCATCTTTTCCCTCCCTTTCACTTCCCACTCCTTTCTCTCCTTCCTCCTCCTCCTCCATCTTTTCCACCTCTTGCTCCTTTTCCTCTTCCGACACTTTTTCCTTCTTTATTCTCTTTTTTCCCACCTTTTCCACCCCTTCCACTTTCACCTTCTTGTGCTTCTTGGCCTTTTCCTTCTCCTGCTTTTCTCTCCCATCCCCCTGTCCCTGAAATCTGTTGCTTTTCCCTCTTTTGGCTCTTCCCTGTTCCTCTTCCCAATTCCTGCCCCCCTCCTCCTCCTCCTCAATTCCTTCCATCCCATCCCCAAATTTATCCTTTTTCCTCTCTCTTTTCCTCTTCAATCCCTTTTCCTGCTCCTTCCTTTCCTCCTGTTTCTTCTCTCCTCCCTTTTTGCTCTTCAGGACTTGGGAATCCCATTCCTTTTGTGGGACAGGAGGATCCAGCTCCTTCTCCTCATCCTCCCTCACATCTGCGAGCTCCACATCCATCTCCACATTCCCAGGATCTCCAGAGGGGGAGGAAATCCCACCAGCAACGCCATCACTCGGCTTTGGGATCTGTGGGAAGCAGCCAGAAGGGAAGGAATGTTGAGGCTGGGAAAGGAGAGAGGTTATCCCAAAGCCCAGGAGTTGCTGAGGGATGTTTTCCATGCAGGATCAGATCCAGGGAGTGTCATTCCTCCCGGATTTCCTACCCCAATTCCATTCTGGATCCCCAAGATCTGCTGTCCCACTGCAGGTCCCGCTTCCTGGGATTTGTCCTGGGACCTACAACAAAATTCCAGCCATTTCTCACCACCTTGCTGAGCAGCAGCTGCACCTCTTCCAATCCAAAATTAAGGAATTGCTCCCAAACCAGCCCTTGTTTCTCCTCCAGGGAAGCTCCCCAGGTGTTGTGGCCCGTGGAGATCTCCCAAAGCACCAGTGGGTTTTATCCACATTTTATCCCAACTGGATTTGGTGGGATGAGGAAGCTCAAAAAAGCAGGACCACAAAATCTCCAGACCAAAAGGGGGGATATTCCAAGGGAATATTCCCAGAGAAACCTCGGGGGGAAAGGTTGGTAAGGTTTGGGAGCACCACCAGCACATAGGACAGGTGGGATCAGGTTGGATATCATGGACACAGCGGAGTCCATTCCCAAAAAAACAAATCCAAGTAAAATATGAAGAAAGGAGCAGCAAGCACAGCCTAAACCAAGCCTGCATCTCCCCAGGGCGGATTTTCAGATGGATATTGGGAAAATTCTTCCCTGGAAGGGTGGTCAAGCACTGCCAAGGGAGGTGGTGGAATTCCCATCCCTCCTGGAAGTGCTCAGAAAACAGGAATGTGGCACCTGGGGACACTGTTCAGTGGTGGCTTTGGAAGTGCTGGCTTGGAGTTGATGACCTTGGATTGTCTTTTCCAACTGGAATGATTCCAGGAGGGTTGAGGGGATGGTGTCCCCTGGCCCACATGGAAATCTGGGGGCTTTCCCAACCTCTGGGATTGCCAGGATTGAGGTGGTTGTGCCTCCCCATCCACTTGGAAAGCTGTTCCTGTCCCTTCTGGGTCATTGTCACCTCCCTGCTGGAGGTGAGCTCAGCCCATGGATCAGCCCCATTCCCGGCCTTTCCCAGCTCCTGGCACCCCTCAGCAGGAGCACTTTGGAAGCACCGCCCTGATCCTACCCAGGAAGGAGCTGGGAAGCCAAATTCCTGCTCCCAAGGAGGGCACTGATGGCTCAGCAGAAGGGATGGGAAGGCTCTCCTGGAATTCCCATGGAAAACCCACAAATTCCTGCTTTTATCCAACTTTTATCCCACACATTTCCTACAACAGCAAGTGAGATCTGTGGCCTTTTTCTCCCGAGTTAATTCAGGCTGATCCTTAATTCCCTTAACGTGGGACAACATTCCTGGGGCACAGGAATTCTCTGAGCCTGCTTGGGATGGAAACAAAAATTCCCCCTCCAAAAAAAAAAAACCTAAAATAAAACAAACAAGGAGGCAGATGCTTTTTCCAGCTGGCACACACACACAAATTACACAATCTCCACTAAACTCATTAGGGAAAAAAATATCCCAGGAAAACAAGCTCAGCCCTTCCAATCTCATTAACCCAGCCGTGACTCAGGAGGCAAAGTCCTTCCCGTCACCTTTTGGGATCGGCTCCCTCTTCCAAAGGGCTGATTAGAGGGCATTTTGAAGAGGCAGAGAGGATTAACCTGCTTATCTCCACCTGGATCTAGCCCAGGGAGAGGGAAAGAAGAGTGTTTTCCCAGGATTTGGGAGGTTGGTTGTTCCCCCACCTCTCTGTTTGCAGCTGAGCAATCCCACCCTGCTGACTCAGGGATGTTGGATGAGGGCGGGACTTTCCCCTCTCCATCACCTCAAATCCCAGGATTGGGCCTCAAATCCCACTTGGGATGTTTTTGGGAAGGTGATTTGGGACATGGGGAAGCTGCTCAGAGAAAGCACAGGAGGGAAAATCAGGACTGGGAAACTCCCCCCCCCCCAAAAAAGAAAAAGAAGGAAAAAAAGGACAAAATTCCCAATTCTCCAGGCAAAAAATCATCCCAAAAGGGACCCAACTCACCCTGAAGAGTCTTGGAGCTCCATGGGTGGCCCCTGGGGGAGGGATGCTTTGGTCTCCTCCTGGAATATATTGGGAAAGGTGACCTGGCACAGGAATCCCAGGAGCAGCATCAGTCCCAAAAATCAGCCACCCCCCTCACCCTTTTCCCTTTCCTTGGCTGGAAACCAGGAGCCCAAACCACTCAAGATTTTCCAAGCTTTGAGGTTTTTTATGGGGTCAGGAAATCCCTGTTTTCAGGGATTTTTTTTTTTTACAGGGAAAACTGGGACACAACCTGGAAGCAAAGATGCTCAGAGGGAACCCAAACCTTAAAATCTGCCCCTTGGAATCTCCCAGGAATCTCCTTCTAAGGTTTGCATCCTCCTTTTCCAAGCTGAAACCTGGTTTTTTTCTGCTCCTGACCACAGCAAACACCCTGAAACCCATCCCAGGCTCCTCCAAACCCTCTCCAAGCATCCAGGCTCTCCTTAGAAATTCGGCCATCCCAAGTTTCTCTTTCAAAGGAGCCCAAAAACCACAGAGGGGATTTTTTTGTTGTTGTTTTTTTTTTTTCTTGAAAGCTGCTGGGTGAACTCATTAAAGGGGGAATAAAAACCCGCAGTTAATTATAGGTTGGTTGGGACAACATCAACTTTCGGTCCCTGGGAATATTCCTGCTGTGGGATTCACAATCCGCTGGAATCAGGAACGAGGTTGGGATATTCAGGAATGCACAAGCAGTTCCTTTCCCAAAGTCAATCCTGCCTGTCAATTGCTGATGTTTGCACTGTCAGGAACAGCAGGACATGAATCCCAGGCCCCCCCTCTCCTTGTTTGTTTTTTCCAAGGCTGTGGTTTCAGTTTTATCCAGCTGGGAAGGAGTTTTAGATCCCATTTGGAAAAGGGATGGAGACTCCCCATAGGGAAGGGGAAAAAGCCTCTCTCTGCTGGTTTTACACCAGAGGACAGGTGGGAAATGTTAATGGGGGCAAAATGTAGTGGGAATCGGTCTGGGGATCAGCCAAAAATCATGGAATGGTTTGGGCTGGAAGGAATTTTAAAGCTCATCCAGTTCCAACCCCCGGCCACAGGCAGGGACACCTTCCACTATCCCAAAGTTGCTCCAAGCCTCATCCAACCTGCCCTTGGACACTCCCAGGGGTGGTGCAGGAAGGTTCAATTCCTCAGGAAAGATGCTGCAGGATGAGACCAATCCCAACATTCCTGTTGGGAAGTGGCAGAGCCCCCCCCATGTCCCGCTGCTCCTGAGAAACACCACAACGGGACCCATCCAACCCCAAGGCCACCCAGGGAATTCCCTCCTCCATTTCATTCCAAATGCTCCAATCCCTTCCAGGGGCTTTCACACATCCTCAGGCTGGGGGACACCCCCAACCACAGATCCCTGGGGAGCAAATCCCAGGTGAGCTCTCCCAGATCCTTCGGCTCCGAGACCGCCACGTACCGAGCCCTGAGGGGCAGCTCCTTCCTCAGCTTGGATCCCATTCCCAAGGCTCGAGCCAAGGCCTTTCCCTCCTGCAGCCTCCTGCTTTAGGGAGCTTCATGGACAAGGAGGAGACAGAAGGAACATGTGGGTTGTTTTTTTTTTAAGGATCATGGAATGGTTTGGGTTGGGAGGAACCTTAAGATCATCCCATTCCACGGGCAGCGACACCTCCCGCTCTCCCAGATTGCTCCAAGCTGGCCTGGAACACTTCCAGGGATGGGGCAGCCACTGCAGCTCTGGGAATTCCATTCCACCCCCCCACCACACCCTCCCAGAGAAGAATTCCTTCCCAATATCCAAATTAATCCCTCCCCCCTCCTTGTCCTGTCACTCCAAGCCTTTATTTTTCCCAATTAAAACCCACTTGGATGATCCAAGCAGCACAAGGGAAGCAAAGCCGGATGTGCCATTCCCATGGGATGATCCCAGATGGGGGGAGCAGATCCCTGGAGCTCCCATCTCCTCCCTGGGCGGGGTCCCAAGGACCCACCTGCTGATGACGTTCTCCTGCAGCGGCTTCTCCTTGACCTTGGGTGGTTTCTTCTCCTTCTTCTTCCCTTTTCCCTCTTTTCCTGCAGGGAACTTTTTCACCAGGATGGAGCAGGGTGAGGGAGAAGGAAGTTTATGCCATAGGGATTTGGGGTTTTCGTTTTTTTGGGCCATAAAACTTTTGGGACAGTCCCAAGGGCCACCCCAGTGGGGGGATAAAGAGGTACCTGCACTGAACATTCCGGCTCCTTCTTCCCAATCTTTGGCCTGAGCTCCTTGGGCACCTCCTGCCCTTTCTCCAACTCCTTCTTTCGCTTCCTGGGAATGAGGAAAAACTGATCCCACTGAAGCCAAGCAGGGAAACACCCACAGCAAACCCCTTAGTGGGGAAAACAACCCACAGTGGGATCCCACACTGCCCAACCCTTATTTCCAGCAGCACCAATGAAAGGGCTCCCAAAAGGAAATTTAGAGGGATTTTTCCAGCTTGATCCCTTTAGGGCTGAAATTCCCAAGAAATCCAGAATGATCATGGAATGCTGGAGCTCCCCCCCCCCAAAAAAAAAAAAATCCCCTGCCACACCCCACAGGACCCACCTGCTGCTCTTCTTCATCCCACTGTCCCTTGAGACTCCCATGGCTCCCTCATCCAGCAATTCTTGGGAATGTTAAGGCAGAATCCTCAAGGATGTCACTGCAACAGCAGGGAGACACCTCAGGGCTGGTAGAATCCCAAATTTTCTCCTGGAGAAAACCCCAAGAGCTCAACCCCAAAGGGTCAAGCTCAGCCTTAAGGAGGACCCAAAGAGACCAAGAAATGGCAAATCCTTGAGTTCAGTCACCCTTGGAAGTGATAAAAATAAAATTCCTACTAAAAAAATCCAAGGAAATCTCCCCCAAAACGTGAATTTCAGGAGGAATTCCCAGCTCCCACCACGAGGGAAAATAATTCAGAGAGACAGGAGGTGAATTGAGGTCTTGGCTCCTCTTCCCAAACCTGAGCTGGGCCACCATCCCCTCCCTTTCCTCGTGGCTGCAACATCCAGAGCCTCCCAAATCCCTGTTCCCCATGGAAACCCAGAGGATGGAGGAAACAAGGATCACATTAAACACCCAAGTGGACCCAATCCACGAGAAACCTCCCCCAGTGAGGAAAAAAAAATGGGATTTCTCAAGGCAAGAAGTGCCAAAGCCTCATGAAACACTATCTGAACTTTTTGAGGAGTAGAAAACACTTGGAAAACTTCCATGTTTTCCTAAACTTTGTTGCCCCAGCAGCACCCAGAGCTGCTGGTGGGACCAACCTCCTCCCCCTAAACCCACCCACGAGTGGAGAGGACCTCACCCAGCTGCTTTCCCGAGGGAAATTCCCCTCCTGCAGGAAGTTTACTTAAAAGCCCCCCCTTCCCCTCCCCTCCCCAGCCCGATGGGAGGCTCCCAGCCCAAAATGCACCCTGGGAAAGGAAGTTTTTAGCTCCAAATTTCGGGAGACCCTCGAGGGGAGGGTGTTTTGCACCCTTCAGGTGGAGAATGGGGCCAAATACAGGGATTTTAAAAAACCAATTTGGGAAAACCCACCTTGCAGGACCCCCCCCCCCCTCCACCTCTTCGATGACAGAATTAAATTAATCCCAAATCCAGCTGTTTTGCATCCCTCAGGTTGGGTTTGGAGGGGTCCTGGAGCCCAAACAGGGGGTGCAGAGCCCAAATCCCACAGGACAGTGGTTCCTGGTGCCTCCAACCCTCATCCTGGAGCCCTTCCCGAGGGCTCCTCTCCAGCCCTATTCATGGGATGAGTCCATTGCTTCCACCTGCCCGGGGTGCTCAGCAGGAACCTCATTGCAGCTGAGCATGGAATGGTCTCCTCCATCCTCTGCCAGGTCGATGGAGAACACCTGGGAAGGGGATGGAGCAGAGGGACAACGACAGGGGTTGGCACTGCAAAGCTGTTCCCAAATTGGGAATGTTCACCTGGAGAAGGGAAGGATCCCTGAGAGCCCCTTGCAGGGCCTAAAGGAGCTCCAGGAGAGCTGGAGAGGGACTGGGGACAAGGGATGGAGGGACAGGACACAGGGAATGGTTTCAAAGTTAATTATGGGAGTTTTAAATGGGATTTTGGGAAGGAATTCTTCCCTGGGAGGATGGGGAGGGACTGGAATGGAATTCCCAGAGAAGCTGTGGCTGCCCCATCTCTGGAAATGTCCAGGGCCAGGTTGGAGCAACCTGGGACAGTGGGAGGTGTCCCTGTTCGTAGTCAGGGAGTTGGAATGAGAGGGTCTTTCAGGTCCCTTCCAACCCAAACCATTCCAGGATTCCTGGAGGGATCTGCCCGTGCTTTGCACTGGGGTGTGAAAAGCAGGCTCGGAATCTCCTTCCTCTTCAACTTCCCAGCCTTGTGCCTCCCCAAACAGGGTTGGATTTTTTTATCCAGAGGCTCATTCCATCCCTCCAAACCTCTCCTGGCCCACTGGGAATCATCTCCGCTTGGGCAGAGCTTTGGTGGCCCTGGATTGGGAGAATCTCCTCCCAGTGGCAACCTCACCCCTGGGGCATCCTATAATAATCTCTGCCAGCCAGAGGGATCTTCCAGGCCCATTTCAAGCCAAACCATCCTATAATTCCAAGAAAAAAAGCTGGCTTTGGGGTCAGTCAGAGTCGTTGCTCCCTGCTGAGATCCCCACTGGGGACGAGTAGCGGGGACCACTCGTTCCCTTGGGAAGGAGCCGGGAGCGGAAAGTCCTGGAGGCAGGGCTGGCTCTGGGAAAGCCTCTTTGATCCCTGCTGCACCACCCCGGGAAAAATGCATCCAAGCCACCTTTCCTGCTGGATGAGAAAAGGTTTGGGAAGGGAGCAGGGAAGGACGACTTCGTGCCGGGGCTTGTTCGCCCTCGGCCGCCTCCTTCCAGCCCAGGGCCGGCCTTGTATTAAATGTGCTCCCATTTTCCATGGATTCCAGAGGATTTGTTCAGCTTGGGGAAGGTTTCTACCAAGCTTGAGATCTCCAGGGTGGGAAACAGTGGGATTTAGAGGGTGGATGAGGTGGGAGAAGTTTGGATCAGCTCCAGTTGCTCGTCCGTCCAAGCCAAGCACAACGTGGGTCAAAGCTCTGGATGGTTAAGATGAGTTTTAGAGGTTTGGATGGATTTTCCCTTGGGAATTGGGGGGGATGGAAGCAGGATGGCTCCATCCAGAGAATGTGGACCACAAAGTGGGGCTGGATCATCCTTGGGGAAAACTGGAATGGGGTCTCAGCACAGTTTGGTGGCACCACAGTGAGCAGTTTGGGGATGTGTCAGTGCTGATATCCCAGGATTTCCTAATCCATAATTCCACCTTTCTCATCCAGCAGCTCCTTCTGGATCGGGAAATCCAGGAGGGAGAGAAAACCTTTCCTAATAAATTCCCTTCTCCAGGATCACACAATCCTTGAAGCCCCAGTGAGGAAAAAAATGACTGGGAAAGGTGGAATTCGGTTTAATATGTTCAGACACTTATAAATATGAATAATAAATATAAATTATTTATAAATTATATAAAGTATATTAATTATGAATAGAAATAATAAAGGTAAATTATATAGAAATTATATAAAAATACATGAAATAAAAACATAAATAAATACAAATAATAAATATAAAAAGTTCAATGGTGGGCTAATTTTTCCCCCTCATTAAACAGTTGGATCTGCCTGGAATTCCTTGTGTCCCATTGACATCGGTGGGATTCATCCCACACAAACCTGGGCTCATTAACTTAATTAAGAGCCAGGTAATGACTTAAGGACCTTCTTGTCCCTAAGAGGGGGGGGATACGGGGCAGGATTTGCCTGGATTTGGCTAGAAAAAGGAATAAACTAGATTTAATTTTATTTCTTTATTTCTTTATTTTTATTTCTCTTTACAAGAGAAACCCCCGATGGTTTTGGAAGGGCAAGGGCACAGCTGGCCCAGATGTTGCAGGAATGCTCCAGGTTGGAGGTGGGGCCATCCAGATGTGCCCGGGGTGGGAGTGGATGCTGGACCCAGATGTGGCACGGGAGGCGGGAGGGGTGCCCAGATGTGCTGGGGAAGGTGAGGGGGTCCCCTGGTCGTAGTTGGGCTCATCCAGATGTGCCCGGTGTGGGAGTGGACACGGGCCCAGATGTGGCACGGGAGGTGGGAGGGGCGCCCAGATGTGACGCGGGATGGCGAGGAGCTGCTCTTGTTGTAGGTGGGGATTGTCCAGATGTGTTTGGGATGGTGGGGGGGGGTACCTGGTTGTAGGGGGGTCATCCAGATGTGTCCGGGCTGGGAGCGACCCCGCTCCCAGCTGTTACTCAGAGGGCGGAAGGGGAGCTCAGATCCAGATGTGGCCGAGACGGGGAAGGGGGGGCGGCTCCCGGTTGGAATTGGTCTCATCCAGATGTGGACGGGGGGGAGGGGATGGGCACAGACGCCCGTCCAGATGTGCGGCGGGGGCGGGGCCGCTCCCAGCGGCGCCCATGGGCGTGGCCTCAAGCCCCGCCCCCGATGACGTCATCCGCGTTCTAATTCCCCCCGTTGCCACAGGCAACGGCCTCTCCGGTCCAGCCCCCTCCCTGCCCGCGCTCCCATTGGGCGGCGCCGCCGTCAATCATCGGCTCCCCGCTCTCCCATTGGCAGGCGGGGGGTTACGCCCCGCCCTCCCCGCCCCGCTTATCCCCCGCGCCGCGAGGGATCCGCCCCCGGGATCGCGCCGGGATTTGGGATCGGCGGGGCCGCCCGGGGGCTCCGGGGGCGAGCGGGGACACCGAGCCGGGAGTTTGGGGGCGTCCGAGGTGGGGTATGAGCGCTGAAGGGTTCGGAGCGGGGCGGGGATCGGCTCTTTAAAGGAGTTTGGGGGGGGTCGCCGTGGCTGGAGCATCTCTAGAAAGGGGGAGTTTGGGGGGGTCCCACCTTCCTTTTGGGGGGGGTTCTGTAAGGGGAGGGGGTTTAACCCCTGTGGAGAGCTCCCCAAGGTGGGTTTTGGGGGGTTTAACCCCCCTTTGCAGTTCGGGTAGCTCTGTAAGGGGAGTTATTGGGGGTTTAAACACCCCCTTTTTTGGGGGTCACTCTGCAAGAGAAGGGGGGTTTAACCCCCGCACCCCAACTGGGGAAGTTATTGGGGGGGATTTGAAACTTCTCCCGCTATTTAGGGTCGTTCTGCCGGGGGGGAGGTTTAACATCCCCCTCCCATTTAGAGTAGTTCTCTAAGGGGGTTTTGGGAAACTTTAACCCCCGTCCCGAGCTGGGGTAGCTCCGAAAGGGGAGTTATTGGGGGTTTGAACCCTCTCCTCCCTTTTAGGGGAGCTCGGAAAGGGGGTTTTGGGGGGGTCACCCCCATCTGGGGTAGCTCTGAAAGGAGAGTTTGGGGAGTTTAACCCCCCCCTCCCCCCCAATTTAGGGTAACTCTACAAAGGGGTTTGGGAAGATTTAAACACCTCCTCCTATTTAGGGCAGCTCTTGCAAGAGGAGTTTAACTCCCCCTCTAAATATTTAGGGGAGTTTTTGGGGTTTAACTCCCCCCCCACACACACCTGGAGTAGGTTTAGAAAGGGGTTTGTGGATTTTGGGTCCACCCCTTTCCCCTGGGTTATCTCTGCAGGGGCTTTTGGGGCTCACATCTGGCCAGATGTGAAGTGCAGGGGGCTTTCCAGAGCTGGGGTTAGAGGGGGTTTAAACCCCCTCCCAAACCTAGGACAGGACTGGGGTCTAGTCCAGAACAACCAGAGCAGCCCAAGGAGGGGTCACTGAGCCCCCAAATCTCTGTGTGGGGTCGAGAGGAGCCCCCAAATCTCTGTGTGGGGTCGAGAGGAGCCCCCAGCTGTGGGCCCAGCCCCCCCACCCTGTGGATGCTGCACCCCTGGAGATGATGCCCCCCGAGGAGGAGAACCTGGGTGGCCCCAGGAAAGGGGACAGGGCCGGTGGCCTCGTCCTCCTGCCCGGCCCCAAGAGCGGCAGCGCTCGGAAGGTGAGGCTGGGGATGGTCAGGGGGGCTTTTGGGGGTCAGGGGGTCAGGGTGGGTGCCCTGCAGGATCCAGGGGGCTGGGTTGGTGTCCCCATGGGATCCATGGGAATCTGGGACCATCCCTTGGGCGTCAACCCCCACCCCTGGGCTCCAAGGGGCTTTGGAGTTGCAAGAAAACCTGGATAAATGTTAATTTTGGGGCTATTTCGGTGTGTTTCCCATTAGTTTTGTCCCCTGGGAGCCAATGGAATAATTAATGATGGATCTATAATAATTAATTAGTGACGGGGGGGGTGAAATCCCTGGGGATTGCCCTCAGGCTGCCACCAACCCCAATCCATCCCTGCCATCACCACCCGCCCCTGGGCTCGAAGGGGCTTTGGAGTTGTAAGAAAACCTGGATAAATGTTAATTTTAGGGCTATTTCGGTGTGTTTCCTGTCACTTTTGTTCCCTCTCATTATTCCCCAATGGAATATCAGGGATCCCTTTTTTGGGGTGCAGGCCTGACACCACCCTGGGGGTGCTTTGATCCCAATTCTCCCCATATTTTGGGGTTTTTCCTCCTTCCTGCCCACTTGGGTGGTGCCCATCCCTCCTCTGGCCCTTGTTGGTGCTGGCCAAGGTGTTGCTTCCTGGCAAGTTTTCCCTCGGGAATTGCCCCTTCCTGGAAAGTTTGGCTTTGGGGGTGAGATGGGACAGGTAGACCTGCTGATTAAAGTTGTTTAATTAGTGACAGGGGGGTGAAATTCGTGGGGATTGTCCTCAGGATGCCACCAACCCCAATCCTTGCCTTCCCTTGGGAATCAGCTCCCACCCCTGGGCTCAAAGGGGCTTTGGAATTGCCAGAAAACCTGGATCAGTGGTGGGTTATGGGGCTGTTTCAGTGTTGGTTTTGTGCCCTGAGAGGCAAAGGAATAAACCTGCAGAAACTCTGTAAAACCCCAAACTAAACCCCAAACTGAACTTCAGACCCCCAAACTGAACCCTAAACTGAACTTCAAAACCCTAAACTAAACCCTAAACTGAACTTCAAAACCCTAAACTGAACCTCAGACCCCCAAACTAAACCCTAAACTGAACCTCAGACCCCCAAACTAAACCCTAAACTGAACTTCAGACCCCCAAACTGAACCCTAAACTGAACTTCAAAACCCTAAACTAAACTTCAGACCCTCAAATTAAACCCTAAACTTACCCTCAGACCCCCAAACTAAACCCTAAACTGAACTTCAAAACCCCAAACTAAACCCTAAACTGAACATCAAAACCCTGAACTGCACCCCAGACCCCCAAACTAAACCCTAAATTAAACCTCAGAAAACCTGAGTTCTTCTTGCAAATCTGTAACTCCCAAACCTTGTCCTTCAGCAGAGCAAAAAAAAAACCACCTGAAACCCCCCAAAAAAACCCAATAATAAGAAAAAAACCCAATAATAAGAAAAGCCAGGCTGGTGAAGGGATTTTTTCCTGGAGGGAGGGTTGGGATGGCCCAGAGATCAATCTGATCCCGAGTCACTCGGGCATCAACTCCCACCCCTGGGCTCAAAGGGGCTTTGGAATTGCCAGAAAACCTGGATCAGTGGTGGGTTTGGGGGCTGTTTCAGTGTTGGTTTTGAGCCCTGAGAGGCAAAGGAATAAACCTGCAGAAACTCTGTAAAACCCCAAACTGAACGTCAGACCCCTAAACTGAACTTTAAAACCCTAAACTAAACTTCAGACCCTCAAATTAAACCCTAAACTTACCCTCAGACCCCCAAACTAAACCCTAAACTTACCCTGAGACCCCCAAACTAAACCCTAAACTGACCCTCAGACCCCCAAACTAAACCCTAAACTGCACCTCAGACCCCCAAACTAAACCCTAAACTTACCCTCAGACCCCCAAACTAAACCCTAAACCTACCCTCAGACCCCCAAACTAAACCCTAAACTGAACCTCAGACCCCCAAACTAAACCCTAAACTGATCATCAAAACCCTGAACTGCACCCCAGACCCCCAAACTAAACCCTAAAGTGACCCTCAGACCCCTAAACTGAACCTCAGACCCCCAAACTAAACCCCAAACTGAACCCCAAACTAAACCCTAAATTAAACCTCAGAAAACCTGAGTTCTTCTTGCAAATTTGGAACTCCCAAACCTTGTCCTTCAGCAGAGCAAAAAAAAACCACAACCCAATAATAAGAAAAAACCCCAATAATAAGACAAGCCAGGCTGGGAAGGGGAATTTTTTCCCTGGAGGGAGGGTTGGGATCACTCAAGGATCAATCTGATCCCGAGTCACTCGAGCCTGGTGTCACCTCAGAAGCTCCAGGAGCTGCAACCTCAAAGCAGGTCAGGCTGAAGCAGCAGGTGCTGCTTGGGAGGGAGGATTAGCAGAGTAAATAAAGGGGTTTTTCCTAAAATTATCCTGTTTCCAGCAGCAGGAGGTCGTGGGATTTTATCCCAGTTTTATTGTGTTTCCATTTGCCTTTCCCAGTTTATTCTGTTTCCTTTAGGAGGAATAAATAAAGGGGTTTTTTCCCCCAATTTTATTCTGGTTCCAGTAGCAGGAGGTTGTTCCCAGATTTATTCTGTTTCCATTTGCAGTTGTGGGATTTTATCCCAAAGTTATTCTGATTCCATTAGCAGGAAGTTGTGGGGAGGTGGTTTTTTTTTGGTTTTTTTTTTTTTTTTTGAGGTTTTTCCCAAATTTATTCTGTTCCCACTATCAGTTGTGGTTTTTTCCTAATTTATTCTGTTTCCTTTAGGAAGAATAAAAAAAGGGTTTTTCCCAATTTATTCCTTTTCCAGTAGCAGGAGGTTGTGGGATTTTATCCCAAATTTACTCTGTTTCCATTTGCAGTTGTGAGATTTGATCCTAAGTTTATTCTGGTTCCATTAACAGGAAGTTGTGAGGTTTATCCCAAATTTATTCTGGTTCCATCAGCAGGAGGTTGTGGGATTTTATCCCAAATTTATTCTGTTCCCATTAGCAGTTGTGGGATTTTTTTCCTAAATTTATTCTGTTTCCTTTAGCATGAATAAATAAAGTTTTTTTCCCAATTTATTCTGGTTCCCGTAGCAGGAGGTTGTGGGATTTTATCCCGAATTTATTCTGTTCCCATTAGCAGTTGTGGTTTGTTTGTTTGTTTGTTTTTCCCAAATTTCTTTGGTTGAGGTTGTGGATTTTTTCCCAAATTTATTCTGGTTCCATTAACAGGAAGTTGTGGGTTTATCCCAAATTTATTCTGGTTCCATTAACAGGAAGTTGTGAGGTTTATCCCAAATTTATTCTGGTTCCATCAGCAGGAGGTTGTGGGATTTTATCCCAAATTTACTCTGTTCCCATTATCAGTTGTGGGATTTTTTTTCCCAAGTTTATTCTGTTTCCATTTGCAGGAATAAATAATTTGGGTTTTTTTTCCCAACTTTATTCAGTTCCCATTATCGAGCTTTTTTCACAATTTATTCTGTTTCCATCAGCAGGAACTTGTAGAGTTTTTTTCCCATATTTCTTTTGTTCAGGTTGTGGGGTTTTCCTCAATTTATCTTGTTCCCAGTAGCAGGAGAATTATAAATTTCTTTCCCAATATATTCTATTTCCATTAGCAGTTATGGGGCTTTTCCCCCAATTTATTCCTTTTCCATTAGCAGGAATTTGTAGGATTTTTTCCCCCAAAATTTCTTTTATTGAGATTTTGTTTTTTTTTCCCCAAATTTATTCTGTTTCCATTGTCAATCATGAGATTTTCCCCAAATTTATTCTGTTTCCATTATCAATTATGAGATTTTTTTCCTCAATTTATTCTGTTTCCACTACCAATTGTGTTTTTTTTTCCAATTAGTCTGTTTCCATCAGCAGGCTCTTATGAGGTTTTTTATTCCCATATTTACTTTATTTTCCTTACATGAGGGATTTTTATTTCCCTCTGTTTGGATCCAGAGCCCAAAGAACAACACGGAAAAGATGACAGAGCCTTGGAGTGGGATCAGCACCACCTGTCAAAACACGATTAAAACTACAATTAAACCACCAAAACACCTGATTAACCTCCCTATTAATTAATATTTATTATTCTTATTTAACCCCCACCTCAATCCACCCTTTTCCAGCTGCTTTTATCCCTCTGAGCCACAGATGGGGCCACCCCTTGTTTTCTCCCAGTCCTGAAAACTGCTGAAAAAGTGATTTTTGTATTTTTTTTCTCACTTTTTATATCCTGGGAGGGAAGATTTAATCCACCTGTTTCCTGCTCTCCCCTTTCCCTGCCTTTCAGGATCCTTCCCAACCTGCCCAGAGCGTTTTCACCCTCCTAAAATCCAATTTTTAAGGTGTTTTTTTGCTGTTTAACCCCTCCCCCAACCCCTTATTTTTTATTCCCACCCCCCCGGGTTTTATTTTTCCTTCCTCCTGTTGAATTCCTGAGCCAACTGGTTGGGAAATTTTAATTCCCTAATCCTGCCAGGGTTTGTTAAAGGGCTGTGTGATGTAACCATATTCTCAATAAAAACTTTTAGAGGTTTTATCTCCCACGGAAAACCAGCTCAAAGCGGGGCTGTTTCCCAAAATTAATTCCAGGAGAGGGAATTTTAGGGAGAAATCGAATTTTCAGGCAGTAAACCCTATTTTTGGGGACCTCCTGCTTGTGTCTCTAACAGCCCCCTAGTGAATTCCTTCAGTGGGAATTAGGAATAATCCTGGAAAAAAGGAGGATTTTCCAGCCCTGGGGTGGGTTTTCCTGGTTTTTGTGTTGTTGGGATAACGTGGGGATCACTTGGCCGCTTCTCCCCTGCTGGGCTGACTCAAAAACCTCGTGGATTAAAAAGAGGGATAATTAATAATTCCAGCTGACAGCTCTGGCTGCCCAAATACCTCCCGGACCAACTGGATCTGGAAACAAAGCAGGGGCTGAGAGTTCTCCTTTTCCAGCTGCTGCACTTGGAAAAAATCCCCTTTTTTATTATTATTTTGAGGATAAAACTTTGTGTTTTAGGGAATGTTGTTGCTGCTGGGGGGGAGGTAAAGAAATACTGGATTTTTGGGGGGGGGAGTGGGAGATGCTGGAAGTGTTTCCTGGGAAAAGCTTGTAGGGTTGAGGTTGTGGGGAGAGGATTTGTGGTGGGTGGGGTCGTGGATCTTGGTCCAGCTTGGAATTCCTCGATAGCAGAGGGATGGGGACTTGTTGGAGGTCACGGAGATGCTGGAGAACCTCAGCTCTGGAGCCAGGCTGGGAGAGCTGGGAATGTTCACCTGGAGAAGGGAAGGATCCAGGGAGACCTGAGAGCCACTTCCAGTGTCTAAAGGGGCTCCAGGAGAGCTGGAGAGGGACTGGGGACAAGGGATGGAGGGACAGGACACAGGGAATGGCTTCAAAGTGAAATATGGGAGCTTTAGATGGGATATTGGGAAGGAATTGTTGGCTGGGAGGGTGGGACTGGAATGGAATTCCCAAAGAAGCTGTGGCTGCCCCATCCCTGGAAGTGTCCAAGGCCAGATTGGAGCAACCTGGGCTAGTGGGAGGTGTCCCTGCCCACGGCAGGGGGTGGAACTGGATGATCTTCCAGGTCCCTTCTCCCAAACCATTCCAGAATTCACCCCTTCTCTATCCCACTGCCTGGCACGAAGGCTCTCCAGATATCTGGGATCCAGCCTGGCTGGTGTCCTGCTCCCCTTTCTCCCTCAGCTTCCCAGCCCTTGGGAATGTGAGGGTTGTTTCCATGGAGGTGGAGTTTGGGGCAGCACCGGGTGAGGACTCCTCACCCATTTTATGGATTTTATGGATGCCTCCAGTGCAAATTAACCTCCCTTAGCTCCTCTGTGGGAATTCTCTGACTGGCAGGAATCCTGGGGGTGGCTGAAGCTGCTCTTGGAGATGGCCCAGCTTGGTCCATGCTCTCCCAGTACCTCCAGGAGCTTTCCCTGCAGTCTCAGGGCTGCCACTTCATTCCCAGCTTCCAACTCCTTCCCCATTTCTCTGGAGAGATCCTTCTGGCCCTTTTCCCAGCATATTCCTGATCCTCTGGACGAGGATCCAGCAGCACCTCAGGCAGCTCCCTTTCCCTCTTCCTTACAACTCCAGCAGCACATCCAAGGATTGTGTTTTCCCTCCTTTGATCCCTTAATCCCTTCCAGTTTCTCTTTTCCTCCTGTTGCTTCCACTTATCTCTCCTCTCCTGGAAACAAAAGAGTCCCTTTGTGCTTGGATTTACCCTTTGGACTTGTTGGCCTCCACCCCCTGCTCCAGGTGATCCAGTTTGTCCTGGAAAAGCTGGGAGGGGAGGCCTGGTTTGGGCACGGATGACTCTTTCCAGGTGTGTCCTGTCATCCCAGAGCAATCCAGGCTCCATCTCCCAGGGCTCGTTGGAGGTGGGGGAGTGCAAAGGCCACTCTGAGCAAACATCTCCCTGGGGATTTGCTTCCAGAACCAGATCCCAGCGGGAATTGCCCAGTTTAACAGCCCAGGTGGGTCCTCCTGAGCTGAGCAACCTCCTTAGTCATTCCAGGTGATAAGGGGTTGAGTTGGCAGAACCCTTGATGACCTTCAAAGGGGTTTTATTCATCTTGGCCTTTTTTGGAAAGGCTCTTCTGGCCTCTTTTTTTTATTTTTTCCCCTCATGGAAACCTTGGCTGAGGAGTTTTGGGTTTTCCTGCCACCCTTCCATGCTGAGGGGTCCGACTCAGCAGGGTTTTGCTGGTGGTTTCTGGGCTTTATTCCAACAAAACCATGGGATGGGATGATCCTGGGAGTCCCTTCCCAGCTCAGCAAGTCCTGCTGTGTCAGAGGGGATGAACTCCACGCCTTGGTTGACCCCACCCCTCCTTCCTCCTCGTGGCTTCCTTAATTTACCCCCTCCCCTCCGTGCTCTTCCCCTTCTCCCACACAATTTATGGGAGAGTCCTCTCCTCTCTTTTCCTTTCAAACCACCCAGGAAAAGTCTCATTTTCGACGTGGCCCCTTCTTCAAACCCCCCAAAATCACTCTCCTGCCTGGCCCCAGGTGCACCCCAAAGCCTGGTTGAAAGGACCCCTCTTTCTCCTGACCTTCCAGGGTTCACCTCAACCTGGATTCTTCCCGCACCGAGAGGAATTAAGGAAGGAAAATCCCTTTTATAACCCAAAAGTGGGGTTTGTGTGGGGTTGTTTTTTTTTTTTCCCCCACCCTATCCCCTTATGTAAGTTGGTTTAAAATCCATCCCTGCTTATTTGGGAACTCCTGCTGTGGGTTTTGGCTGCAAATTGGGCAGGAAAAGCTTTTGGGATCCTGGGAAGAGAAGCTGTTGGAGGGTGGACGTGGTCCCTTCTTCACCCTCAGCTTCCCCCAGTTATATTTGGATTTAAAAATCACATTTTTACACTTATGATGGTGTTTTCTTCCACCTGGACTGAGCATTTAATTGAGGAGCTGAATTTCTCCACTATCCATGGAATTTCTGGGAGGTTTTTTCATTTCCAGGAGCAGCTGCAGCCTGGGCTGGGTTTTACCTGGTGGTGGCCTTTGGAATGATGTTTCTATTGATCCATGCCAGGCAGGGATGATGTTTGGGGAATTCCTGTTGAGATCCAGATGTGCTGGAATCCCAGGAGCTGCTGCACTTCTCCAGCTCCATAAAAAAGCTGAGGAAAACGAGGTGTGAGAAGATCACCAGAAATCCTGAGCTGAGATCCCGACCCAAGATCCTCCCAGGGTTTGCTTTCACACCAAGGGCTCCAATACCCGATTTTCCAGTACATTTTGGTGTTGGATTAGGAGCCTGGATGGGATCTGATAAATCTCATGGAATCTGGTGGAGAAGACACTGCCCAGACAGGGAGAAAACCCCTCCCAGCTCTACAGGAGTTTCCCAGAGGGAGAAATCAACTTTCTAAACCCCTTCATCGCTCTCAAAGTGACATCTTTGACACTCTTGGAATATCTTGGAGAGCCATCCCAGTGTTTTCCTCTCCTTCATCTCCCTCCTTCCCTTCATTCCCCCTTTCCTTTCCTCCACACAGGGTGTTCCATGGACCTTCTCTGTGTTTTTGGGAAGTTCTTCCCCTCGTGCCTCTTCCCTCCTCTCTCCCCTGCAGTTCTCCAGCTTCCTGCCCGTGTTTTCCAGGAGTTTTTGCTCCTCATTTCCACCCCCCACAAAAAAACCCTTAAAATCCTCTGGCTGCTTCCAAACAAACCTTTTCCAGGAGGGGAGAGGTCTCAGGTAGTGAAATGTCCCACAGGAAGAGTTGCTTCCACCTCCAGGAGTTACTCCTGGGCCTGTGGAGTTTTTGGATGGATTTCTGTGGTTCTGACCTGCCTCATTTGCATATTTTTGGGATCTATTTCCCCATGGGTTTGTCTTGCTGGGCTCTGGATCTGGCAAATTCACACGGATCTCGTCTGGAAACGTTGACATTTTAGCTTTGGAAGCTTTAAAAACTTGAACTTTGGGAGCTTTAAGTTCCAGTTCTGGGTTAATGTCTCAAGTAGGAAAAAATGTCATCAATTGCAACGTTTTTAATCAGCTTTTAATTAATTAAACAAATAACTGTGCATAGCTTGGGCTCCATCTGCACCAGCAGCTCTTTCTGGACAAGAGTTTTGTGGTGTCATCTTTGTTTGAGAGTCTCTGGGGGCTCAAATTTGGGTGTTGCCTTCGTGGTTGGGTTGGGTTTTATTCCAGGGATTGTTTCCAGTGGTGTCCCAGCTGGAGAAAACCTGGAATGATCCCTCTCTGGGCTTCCTGGGTGGGATTCCTCCTCCTTTTCCTCATTTCTAGATGTTTTTCCACCGGTTTGCTGGGTGGGTGGGTTCCTCCAGGGCAAATCCACAATTAAATTCCAGATCAGACTTTTCCTGTATTTGCTCCTGAGTGTTTCAGATCCAAGATTTGTGCAGCTTTCCAGAATAATTGGGATCTCGTGTTTCCAGCTCATCCCTGGAATGATTTCATCAAATTCCTGGATTACTTTAAAGCCCTAATCCTGCAGATTTATGGAGCAGATGGAGGGGCTCTGATTCCTCAGGCTCCAATTTACCAATTAGGAGCTCGAATCCATCACTGAACTGAAAATCCCAACGTTAATCCTGGATCCTTTTCCAAGGAGGCAGCACTTGGTGGACTTGAAACATGAGGCATGAGTTTTAAGGCAGCTGAAATCCATGAAAATACAACATTTTCCATGCCCTACTTGCCAATCCAAGCTGGGCTCCTACTTTTTTGGATTTCTTTCTCTTTTGCTACTTCCAAGAAAAATCATTTGTTAGAAGGGATTTTTTTTTTTCCCAGGTCCCACGAGGACCTTCCCTGTTTTCTGGAGGGGTAAGCAGGTGTTCCATGGAATCATGGAATGGTTTGGGTGGGAAGGGACCTTCAAAACCATCGAATTCCAAGCCCTTGCCGTGGGCAGGGACAACTTCCAGTAGCCCAGGTTGCTCCAAGCTGGCCTTGGACATTTCCAGGGATGGGGCAGCCATGGCTTCTCTGGGAATTCCTTCTTGGATTTGGGACTGTTGGGACCCATCCTGGAGGATGAGGTGAGACCTGGTGAAGTCCTTGGATATCTCTACGTGGAATAAGGCAGGGAAGGTGTTTTGGACAGGATGAGAGTGGGAATTGTTGGAGCTCTGGGGAGCAAAACCCCCCCTTGATGTGGTGCCAAGAGGTCCACCAGCACTGGTGGAAGGAAAACAGTGGGAAACAGGTTTTCCAAGGGAAGGAAGAGGGTGAAATGTGGCTCTCTGGAACTTCTTTTGATGTTCCAGAGGATCTTCATATATTTAGATGGGATATTGGGAAGGAATTCTTCCCTGGGAGGGTGGGGAGAGGCTGGAATGGAATTCCCAGAGAAGCTGTGGCTGCCCCATCCCTGGAAGTGTCCAAGGCCAGGTTGGATCACCCTGGATTATTGGAAGGTGTCCCTGCCCACAGCAGGGGGTTGGAACTGGCTGACCTTTCAGGTCCCTTCCAACCCAACCCATCCCAGGATTCATCCCTTCCCTATTTCCCTACCCCAAGGATCTCCCTTTGTTCATGCACCCACCCAACTCAAACCATTCCAAGCTTCTAAAAGTACCCTTTTTTTTTTTTTTTCCCATCCCAAAACCTGGGAGTGGGGTGGGGGGGAGGTTTTTTTGGTGAGATCCTGCCCTTGTCTCCCAGCAGGGCTGTGATCCCTTTGCCCAGACCCAACGGAGCAAACTCCAACATCGCCGGGCCCGGATCAACCAGCAGATCAACAAGGAGATGAGGATGAGGGCGGGAGCAGAAAACCTCTTCAGGTGAGTCCTGCTCTCCTGGACATCCCTCAGGAATCTGGTTGGACATGGGAACGTGGTCTTGATGTGGTTGGGGTTTTTTTTTTTGCTCAGCTCTCGAAGGATTTATCCTGGAAATTCCTGTTCTGCCTTTTAATTAAAAAATTGCAATTTGGGAGTCCCAGAAGGTTGTGAGGAAGTGGGATGTGGGCAGGTGGGATGATGGGAAGTGATGTTGGACTGGGATGGAGCTTGGAGTGGAAAAGTCCTGCTTGATAATCCAGCAAGTGGCTGACAGGGATGTGTTGGATTCAATCCAGAGGAGGTCATGGAAATGCTCCAAGGGCTGGAGCCAGGCTGGGAATGTTCACCTGGAGAAGGGAAGGATCCAGGGAAACCTTGGAGCTCCTTCCAGGACCCAAAGGGGCTCCAGGAGAGCTGGAGAGGGACTGGGGACAAGGGATGGAGGGACAAGCACACAGGGAATGGCTTCAAAGTGAAACATGGGAGCTTTAGATGGGATCTTGGGAAGGAATTCCTGGCTGGGAGGGTGGGGAGGTGGTGGAATGGAATTCCCAGAGAAGCTATGGCTGCCCCTGGATCCCTGGAAGTGTCCAAGGCCAGCCTTTTCCAGTGCTGGATGTCCCTTTCAGGGCAGAAATTTTTCCTGATGTCCCATCCAAACCTGTTTTTTCCTCCCCAAAAAATCCCCATCCTGGCACTTCCAGGGATGCAAATCCAGGGATGTTTTTGCCCAAGGGGCTCTTCTCCCTTCTTCATGGATCATCATCGTGGAAAGACCATCCCAGAAATGCATCTTCCATGGAATCCTGGAATGGTTTGGGTTGGAAGGGACCTTCAAAACCATCTCATTCCACCCCCTGCCGTGGGCAGGGACACTTCCCACTATCCCAGGTTGCTCCAACCCGGCCTTGAATATTCCAGGGATGGGGCAGCCTCAGCTTCTCTGGGAATTCTCTTCTCCAGAGGATCTTGAAGGTCCCTTCCAACCCAACCCACTCCAGGATCCTCTGGAAGGTGCATTCCTGGGGTGGTGCCACCACTGTCACCTTCCCAGGCTGGTGGATTTCAGCTGTTCCACCCCCACAGGATCCAATTCATTGACGTCATTCCCTTTGGAATGTTTTTGGGACAATCACACGATTTTTTGCAGCTATTTTATATATTTTTTTAAACCAAAAATGACCTTTTTTAGCATCTCTTTGCCTCGATTTCATTTCTCTGGAATATATTGGATCACATATCCAGGCTGGGCAGGGCTGGAATATAAGAAATAATATCAGAAAATACCATTAAACTGCCCTTTAATTTGGGCATATTTTCCCAATATTTTGATATCCTTTTTTTTTTTTAATCTTAAATAAAATAAGAATGACTTCCCACAAACCAAATCTTAATTACCCAGGCAGGGAAATGCACTGAGGAGGCATTTTTTTCTTGCTGCCTCAGCAGTTTGATGTCCTTTGGAGCAGCCACTTTCTCCTCCCTCCCTCCCTCCCACAAATCCACTTTGCAGCTGAGTAACAAGGTGGTTTTCTGGGAATTCCGGTGCTCCGAGTTTAGGGAAGCTGGGAAATCTGGGAGTGGGTGGGAATAAATAATCCAATTTGTGGGTGAATTAAAGGCTGAGGAGGAGGGGGGGATTGTGTTATAAATCTAGAGGTGATTGCTTTATAATTATAAACTTGTTTTCCATGGATAAAATTCCTTTGGGTCTCTTTAGGAAAGTCCTAGATGGAAGTGGGAAAAATGCAGTGGGTTGTCCAGAATTTGTGGCTGGACTTGGTGGTTTGTCTTTAATTAAAACCCAGCAAAATGCTTGAAAAAAATGCTCTGATTGTTGTGTGGAACAGAATTTGGGGAATTTTCCATGGATGGAGTGGTGGGAAAAATCCCTGTGGGGTTTGTTTGCTGAGGAAATAAATGGGAAGAGGCTCCGAGTTTAGGAAACCTGGAAATCTGAGGGGGAAATAATAATCCAATTTGTGGGTGAATTAAAGGCTGAGGAGGAGGAGGGGGATTGTTTTATAAATCTAGAGGTGATTGCTTTATAATTATAAACTTGTTTTCCATGGATAAAATTCCATTGGATCTCTTTAGGAAAGTCCTAGATGGAAGTGGGAAAAATGCAGTGGGTTGTCCAGAATTTGTGGCTGGACTTGGTGGTTTATCTTTAATTAAAACCCAGCAAAATGCTTGAAAAAATGCTCTGACTGTTCTGTGGAACAGAATTTGGGAATTTTCCATGGATGGAATGGTGGGAAAAATCCCTGTGGGGTTTGTTTGCCGAGGGAATAAATGGGAAGAGGCACTGCCTGAGTTTAGGAAACCTGGAAATCTGAGGGGTTGTTACAGAATAGAGGCTGAATCTGTGGGGTTTGTTTTAAATTAAGGAGAGCTAGCAGAAACTGTTTGAAAAATAATGGTCTGATTGTTGTATGGAACTAGGAAGGTGGGGGATTGTTTTATGGCTGAAGTGGCTATAAAATCCCAGATTGAATTTTCCATGGAGTCATGGAGTGGTCTGTGAAGTGGGAAAAATCCACTGTGCGGAGTTTGTTGCTGAGTGGAACTAGAATGGGAATCCTGATAGTGGGCAACATGCCTGGAGGTGTTAGGAAAAATCCTGGACTTGAAATCTGAAGAGGGTTGAAATAAATAATCCAGTTTGTGGGTGAATTAAAGGCTGAGGAGGAGGAGGGGATTGTTTTATAAATCTAGAGGTGATTGCTTAATAACTATAAACTTGTTTTCCATGGATAAAATTCCATTGGATCTCTAGGAAAGTCCTGAATGGAAGTGGGGAAAAATGCAGTGGGGTGTTCAGAATTTGTGGTTGGACTTGGTGGTTTGTCTTTAATTAAAACCCAGCAAAATGCTTGAAAAAAATGCTCTGATTGTTGTGTGGAACAGAATTTGGGGAATTTTCCATGGATGGGGTGGTGGGAAAAATCCCTGTGGGGTTTGTTTGCCGAGGGAATAAATGGGAAGAGGCACTGCCTGAGTTTAGGAAACCTGGAAATCTGAGGGGGAAATAATAATCCAATTTGTGGGTGAATTAAAGGCTGAGGAGGAGCGGGGGGATTGTGTTGTAAATCTAGAGGTGATTGCTTAATAACTATAAACTTGTTTTCCATGGATAAAATTCCATTGGATCTCTTTAGGAAAGTCCTAGATGGAAGTGGGAAAAATGCTGTGGGTTGTTCAGAATTTGTGATTGGACTTGGTACTTTCTTCATCTTTAAAATTAATTAAAAAACAGCAAAATGCTTGAAAAAAATGCTCTGACAGTTCTGTGGAACAGAATTTGGGGAATTTTCCGTGGATGGAGTGGTGGGAAAAATCCCTGTGGGGTTTGTTTACTGGGAAAATAAATGGGAAGAGGCCGAGGAAACCTTTTCCTTTCCTGTTCAAATCCTGGAGCGAGGGGGGGAGATCAAGGATGATAAAACAGGTGGTTGGAAAGGAATCCAATAAATCAGGAATGTTTGTTTGGTGTTGGGAAAGGGCTGATGATTGGAGGGAGGGAAGTGCTGGAGACATGGAGGGCTCTGGAATGGGGTGGGAGCTGCTACAGGAAAGGGCTCTGTGCAGGATTCCTCAGGGAAAGGGTGGAATATTCCCCTAAATTTCCCCTCTGCAAGTCCTTGCTCTTAATTAGGGAGTCCAGAGGAGCCCATGGAGATGCTCCAAGGGCTGGAGCCAGGCTGGGAGAGCTGGGAATGTTCACCTGGAGAAGAGAAGGCTCCAGGGAAGACCTTGAAGCCCCTTGCAGGGCCTAAAGGGGCTCCAGGAGAGCTGGAGAGGGAATTTGGACAAGGGATGGAGGGACAGGACACAGGGAATGGCTTTGAAGTGAAATATGGGAGCTTTAGATGGGATATTGGGAAGGAATTCCTGGCTGGGAGGGTGAGGAGGTGTTAGAATTCCCAGAGAAGCCTGGAAGTGTCCAAGGCCAGGTTGGATGGAGCTCAGAGCAACCTGGGATAGTGGAAGGTGTCCCTGCCCATGGCAGGGGGTTGGAAGAAGGGTCTGGATAGGTCTTTAAGATCCATTATATTGTATTTTCTACTCTATTTCTAGGATCTAAAAATACAGGGAATAGGACTTTTTTTCCTCCTTTCCCAATTGTTTTCTATTTCCTCTTCTCCAAAGCCCAGCTGGACAAGGAGCAGCTGTTCAGCTTTGCCACTTAGTGAACTGATATTCCTAAAGCTGGGCATTAAGGAGAGGGAAAATAAACAACTACTGACCACTCTGGAATCTTTTCTAACCCAGAAACCAAAGCCCAGGTGCTCCAGGGTGGGAATCCTGCATCCCAAAACACAAGGACGAGGGGAAAGTTTGGAGAGAGAGGATGAAGGGACATCCCAGAGCAAAATGTGGCATTTTCAAGGAGTGATCCCTGACAGGCCAAAGCCAGACTTTGTATCCCAAGGGACACCAAACCTGGTTTATAGGGACAAAAAAGTGGTTTATAGGGATTGGGTTATAGGGACTGGTTTATAGGGGCTAAAAACTGGTTTATAGAGACTAAATCTGGTTTATAAGGTTTAAATACTGGTTTATAGGGACTAAAACTGATTTATAGGGATTGGTTTATGGGGACTGAAAACTGGTTTATGGGGACTAAAACTGGTTCATAGTCACTAAAACTGGCTTACTAAATACTGGTTTATAGGGACTAAAACCTGGTTTATGGGGACTAAAACCTGGTTTATAGGGACTAAAAACTGGTTTATGGGGACTAAAACCTGGTTTATGGGGACTGAAAACTGGTTGACTAAAAACTGGTTTATAGGGGCTAAAACCTGGTTTATAGGGACTAAAACCTGGTTTATGGGGACTAAAACCTGGTTTATGGGGACTAAAAACTGGTTTATGATGACTAAAAACTGGTTTATGGGGACTAAAAACTGGTTTATGGGGACTAAAAACTGGTGTATGGGGACTAAAAACTGGTTTATGGGGACTAAAAACTGGTTTATAGGGATTGGTTTATGGGGACTAAAAGCTGGTTTATAGGGATTGGTTTATAGGGATTGGTTTATGGGGACTGAAACCTGGTTTATGGGGACTAAAACCTGGTTTATGGGGACTGAAAACTGGTTTATGGGGACTAAAAACTGGTTTATGGGGACTGAAAACTGGTTTATGGGGACTAAAAACTGGTTTATGGGGACTAAAACCTGGTTTATGGGGACTAAAACTGGTTTATGGGGACTAAAACTGGTTTATGGGGACTAAAAACTGGTTTATGGGGACTAAAACTGGTTCATAGTCACTAAAACTGGTTGACTAAAAACTGGTTTATGGGGACTAAAAACTGGTTTATAGGGACTAAATACTGGTTTATGGGGACTAAAAGCTGGTTTAAAGGGACTAAAAGCTGGTTTATAGGGTCTAAAAATTGGTTTATAGGGATTGGTTTATGGGGACTAAATACTGGTTTAAAGGGACTGGTTTATGGGGACTAAAACTGGTTTATGGGGACTAAAAACTGGTTTATGATGACTAAAAACTGGTTTATGGGGACTAAAAACTGGTTTATAGGGACTAAAACTGAGTCTGGGGAAAGTTTATGAGGACTAAAACTGGTTTATGGGGACCAAACTGGTTATAGGCTGGGTTTATGGGGACTGAAACTGGCTTACCAAATACTGGTTTATAGGAATTGATTTATAGGGATTAAATCCTGGTTTATAGGGATTAAATAGTGGTTTGGATGGATGGATAGTGCTGATTCTGCACAAGGAATTCCGAGGGATGTTTCAAGGGAAGCAGCCCCTGGGAATTCTTTGGCCCTGCCGTGGTTTTGGCTTCGTTTGTTGGGAATAAACCAAATTTCATCCAGCTGGGAAACCCCAGCCAGGGAAGGGGGAAGGAGGAGACACTAAAACCAGGTTTTAAAAGCAAAACACTCCCTTAAAGATCCAATCCACAAAAAAAAAACCCTAAAATCCAAGGAAATGTGGCCTGGAAAATCCAGAGGGAAGAGGTTCCCTGGCCAAGCAGAGCCCGTGCACGAGGTGTTTTCCCTGGAAAAAAACCCAATCCCTGGGATGTTTTTGGCAGCAGGAGCCTCTTCCAGAGCACTGGGAGCTCGGGATTCTCTCTCCCTGCTTTCCTTGGGAGCAGATCAGGAAGGTTTTCATCAGCCTGGGAGCTCGTCCTGCTGGGAAGAGGCGGCTGAAATCAATCCCTGGGGTCTCCAATTCTGGATTCTTGGAGCGGGGAAGGTCGGGAAGGTCTGGCCCTCCCGGGTGAGCTCAGGGAGTCCCTTCTCTGGCAGCCAAAAATGAGCTTTTTCCACCTCCAATCCAACCTGGAAGTAGATTTATTTGGGGTGGGGGAGCACCTGGAATGTGCTCACAGGCAAATCTGGGAGCTGCACTGGAAGTGGGAGCAGGGATGGGAAAAGGGAAGGTTTCTCTGGGATAGGAATAGATGGATGCAACAGTGGAAGGAGTTTTGGTTGCAGCCAAGTGGTCTGGGATGTTCTGGAAGAGGAAGGATTGCCTGGTCCTGAAAGGCTGGGAGAGCTGGGAATGTTCAGCCTGGAGAAGGGAAGGATCCAGGGAGATCTTGGAGCCCCTTCCAGTGTCTAAAGGGGCTCCAGGAGAGCTGGAGAGGGACTGGGGACAAGGGATGGAGGGACAGGACACAGGGAATGGCTGTAAAGGGACAGAGGGCAGGGATAGATGGGATATTGGGAAGGAATTCCTGACTGGGAGGGTGGTGAGGGACTGGAATGCAATTCCCAGCAAAGCTGTGGGTGACCCATCCCTGGAAGCATCCAAGACCAGATTGGATCAACCTGGGCTAGCAGGAGGTGTCCCTGCCCACGACAGGGGGTTGGAATTCCAGGATCTTTCAGGTCCCTCCCCACCCAAACCCTTCCACGATCACATGAAGAACCTTCCGCCTTTCCAGTTGTACAGGAGACATCTGGATGGATCCACCTCATCCCCTCCATCCCTACCGACCAAAGCAACCAGACACGGATAAATAACAACCTGCATGAGGTTTGATCCCAAGGAATTTGCCTTGCAGGGCCACCAGCAACCACAAGGTGAAGGAGACTGTCGCCCTGGAGCTGAGCTACGTCAACTCCAACCTGCAGCTGCTGAAGGAGGAGCTGGAGGAGCTCAACAGCAGCGTGGACGTCTATCAGAACGACAGGTGCATCCCTGGGGACGGGTGGGAAGAGCTCCTGGATCCTTCGGGAATTTATTTTTATCCTCAGGTTTTAATTTTGGGGAGATTGAGAAGGAATTTTTCCCTGGGAGGGTGGGGCAGGTGGTGGGATGGAATTCCCAGAGAAGCTGTAGAAGTGTCCAAGGGCAGGTTGGAGCAACGTGGGATCATGGGAGGTGTCTCTGCCCACGGCAGGAGGTTGGAATTCCACGATCTTTTGGGTCCCTCCAACCCAAACAATTCCATAATTCTACATTTGTGTGCCCATCCTGCTTTTCCTGGCACATGGGAAGAATTCCTGCGCTTCTGGGAACAGGGATGCAAAGACCAGGAGAGCACCAGTGACTCCAGGGGGTGATGGAATCCCAGTAGGACTGGGATGACGTCATGGGTGCTGGATTTTTTTTTAGGATCACAGGTCTCCTATGGAGAAAAACCCAAGGAAACCCAAATCTCCACCATCTCCAGGTGTTTCCTGCACTCAGAGGGTTCTTTTGGAGTCTGAATTTATTCCTGGATGCTGATCCTTCTTCTTCTGCCCGAAAACAGGGATTCATGTATCCTCCCCAACATTCCCTGTCAGGGATTTTTGGCTTTCCTAGCCTTGTTTGCCCTGGTTTAAGAAGAAAACAAGGACAGCACCAATCCCAAACTCCTGCCCAGGACAAACAGAAGTCCCTTTGTTTGCTCCAGGCGTTGGATCCGAGTGGAAATCTCGTTAGGGAACGAGCAGTGATGGGTTTGCTGCCCTAATTATGGCTCTTGGAGCTGTTTGTTCGGGATAAAACGGCTGGAAATGTGGGGGAAAAATTCCCTGCCCTGCTCCCCCTGGATTTTATAGCTTCCTGTGCCTCTTTTCCTCGCTAATGAGTGATGGGATAATGAGTCATCAGGTTAATTTTGGAGGGAATGAGGGGGAGGTGTGGTGGGATCCTGCCTGTCCCACCTCCCATCCCACTGTCTGCCAAACTTTCTTGTCCCTAAACCCATCCCTTGGGAGTCCAGGTGTCCAAGGATGTGTGGGACATCCCTGATGGAAATCAGGGAGTGAATCTGTGGAGCTGCAGGTGCCACAGCAGGTTCCCATTCCCTGGCTCTGTGTAGAGGAATTCCGTGATGGATCCAGCTCTGGGGCTCTTTGCAGGGCTGGAATTCCTGTCTGCTCCAGGCTCTAATCCAGACCCTTTTTATCCTTCTTGGCAGCAGAAAATCAGAATAGCTGTTAAATCCATGAGGGTGGGGAGGTGCTGGAAGAGAATTCCCAGAGAATCTGTGGCTGCCCCATTCCTGGAAGTATCCAAGGCCAGGTTGGACAGGGCTTGGAGCAACCTGGGATAGTGGGACATGTCCTTGCCCGTGGCAGGGGGTGGAACTGGATGATCTTTCAGGTCCCTTCCAACCCCAAAAATTCCATGAAAAGCAGAAGGTAGAGGAATAAGAGCGATGTTTTCAGGTTCTCTTTGCACTGCCATTCCCAAATTATTTTGGGAAGAGCGTCCTTGTGCTGTGCCAGGGCTATTTTTAACTCTTTCTTAGGAGCAAAGAGCTGCTTCATTTTAGTCCCTGTCACGCAGGATCCCTCCAAGACTTGGGGACCAAACCCCAAATAAGTTGTTGTCTTTTCCAGTGAGTCCATCAGTGTCCCCATGATCCCTTTGGGATTGAAGGAGACCAAGGAGCTGGATTTGCTGGTCCCCCTGAAGGTGAGTTTTGTGCTCTGGATGGATGGAAGATGCTGAAGCAGCTGGAAAAAAAAAAAAAAAGGCATTTCCTAGTTTGGAACAACTGCAATAAGAATAAATTCTTGGGAAGAACCAAACTTAAAACATGGGAAAGTGGGAGATGAGGGTCTGGAAATGCTGGAGATTATCTGGAAAGAAGGAGGAGATGGTTTTCCCTGTTTCTTTGTGGGCAGAGCTGGCAAATTGCTTGTCCAGAATTATCCAAAATCCCCCTTTAATCATAAAAATCTGTTTTGAGGGGTCACTTGGGGTTTTCTCCTGTGTTTATTTTTTCCATCCAGGATTTCATCAGTGAACACTATGGAGAGGAAGGTGTCCTGTTTGAGAAAGAAATCAAGGAGTTCATGGAGCTGAGGCAGGTTGGTGTTTCCTTGGGATGCAAAGTCTGGCTTTGGCCTGTCCGGGATCACTCCTTGAAAATGCCACATTTTGCTCTGGGATGTCCCTTCATCCTCTCTCTCCAAACTTTCCCCTTGTCCTTGTGTTTTGGGATGCAGGATTCCCACCCTGGAGCACCTGGGCTTTGGTTTCTGGGTTAGAAAAGATTCCAGAGTGGTCAGTAGTTGTTTATTTTCCCTCTCCTTAATGCCCAAGCTTTAGGAATATCAGTTCACTAAGTGGCAAAGCTGAACAACTGCTCCTTGTCCAGCTGGGCTTTGGAGAAGAGGAAAGAGAAAACAATTGGGAAAGGAGGAAAAAAAATCCTATTCCCTGTATGTTTATATCCTAGAAATAGATAGAAAATACAATATAATGGATCTTAAAGACCATCCAGTTCCAACCCCCTGCCATGGGCAAGGAAACTTTCCACTATCCCAGGTTGCTCTGAGCTCCATCCAAACTGGCCTTGGACACTTCTAGGGATGCAGGGCAGCCACAGCTTCTCTGGGAATTCCATCTCAGTCCTTCACTGCCCTCCCAGCCAGGAATTCCTTCCCAAGATCCCATCTAAAGCTCCCATATTTCACTTTGAAGCCATTCCCTATGTGCTGTCCCTCCATCCCTTGTCCCCAGTTCCTCTCCAGCTCTCCTGGAGCCCCTTTAGGCCCTGGAAGGGGCTTCAAGGCCTTCCCTGGATCCTTCCCTTCTCCAGGCTGATCCACCCCAATTCTCAGGGAGTCTTTGGGGAGGGTGTCTCAGCCTCAGGGATCTCCCCCCCTTCTTTTCCCACTCCCACATCTCCTCTGCCATCCCCCAGGCCATGCGCACGCCGAGCCGCAACGAAGCCGGGCTGGAGCTGCTGATGGAATATTACAACCAGCTCCACTTCCTCGAGAGCCGCTTCTTCCTTCCCTCCAAACCCCTGGGGGTCTTCTTCCACTGGTTGGTGCCGCTTCCCCGATCCCTCCCAGGGCACTGAGAGGGATTTGGGATCAAACCTCTGTGATGGGGGACATGGAGGAGCTCGGCTTGCTGGGCGCTGGGGTGGGTTAATTAGGGGAGGAAGGGGGAACGTGATGAACCATGATGGGAGTGGTGGTTCCCACGTGGAGCACTGACCACCCTCCAGGCTCCTCCTGCATCCATGGGCAAGGATGGAGTGGTTTGGGTTGGAAGGGACCGTCAAGACCACCTCTGGGTGTCTGTGCCAGGCGGGTGGGCAGCTGCTGACCCTTCCCTCGTGCAGGTACGACTCGCTGACGGGGGTGCCGTCCCACCAGCGGGCTCTGGCCTTCGAGAAGGGCAGTGTCCTCTTCAACCTGGGCGCCCTGCACACCCAGATCGGGGCCCGCCAGGCCCGCGCCGCCCTGCCCGGCCTCAACCAGGCCATCGACGCCTTCCAGAGGGCAGCGGGTACGTGGGGGCCTCAGCATCATCAACACCCACCCCAGGGCAGGGGAGGGGACCTGGGGGCTGGGGAATGAATGCTGGGGGGGATTGGAGAGAAAGGATGGTGAATGATGGCTGCTTGTAAATATGTATATAAATATATATAATGTTTGGCCATTATTATTATATGTAGTAGAGAGTATATATAGTATAGATACTATAAATACTATATATTCTATATGTAGTAGAGAGTATATATAATATAGATACTATAAATACTATATATTCTATATATAGTTTATATATAGTATATATAGAGTATATAGAGAGTATATATAGTAGTATAGTATATATATCTATATATAGTGTATATATATTCTATATGTAGTAGAGAGTATATATAATAGAGATACTATATCTACTATATATTCTATATATAGTAGAGAGTATATATAATATAGATACTACATCTGCTATGTATTCTATATGTAGTAGAGTATATATAATAGAGATACTATATCTACTGTGTATCCTATATATAGTAGAGAGTATATATAATATAGATACTATATCTACTATGTATTCTATATGTAGTAGAGAGTATATATAATATAGATACTGTATATATTCTCCATAATATATAGAGTATATATAATACATATACTATATATATCATATATAGTGTATATAATATATATACTATATATAATACATAGAAAATATATACTATATATACTATATATATACTATATATAAAATATATATTGCCTACATTATATTTTATGTATTATATACAATAACATACTAGTGTATATATAATATATGCTAATAAATGATCATATATTAATATAATATGAATATAAATATACTATTATATAGTATAGTATACACTACTATATATTATATATAATATATATAGTATGTATATAGTATATATAGAATATGTACTATATGTAATATACATTATAGTATATAGTAGATATATACACAAAAGATACATATATGTAAAATATACTAATATGCTATACAATATATGTATTATACATAATATAGACAATATATACTATAGTATATTGTATATACTCTTATGTGTTAAATAATATTAATATACTATTATATTATATAGTATAATATATATACTGTTGTATATTATCATAATATAAAATATTTAGGTAATATAACAATATGTATTTTATTTTATTACATATTATAATGTTCTATATAATATGTAATTGAATAATACATTCTATCAATTATTATATGGAATATAGTATTCTATATGATATAAAATCATATCATATATAATTAGATATTAGATATAATATAAATTATGCATATAAAATATATATATTTTATATATATTATTTTAGAACAGTTTGGTTTCAGAGGAACACAGGTGTGGAGCCATTTTGGGTGTTGTCATCTGTAGTCATCCAGCAACATTAAAGCCTAAAACTAACACTTCAGGAAATGTGTAAGGGATGGAAGAGAAGGAAAGGAAACCCATCAGTATTCCCATCAATGTCCACATATTCATGCTGGATGCAGTGATGGACCGTGGTGGCTGCAGCTTCCATGTGTGCTGGTTGAAGTGGTGGCCACAGTCCCGTCAGAGGGGTGGTCTCGATCCCTCGGGGGTGGGGGACACCTGCCATGGGGGTGACGTGTTGGATGTGTGGATGGAATTTTTCCTACACTGCTGGTAGGGATCCAAAAACCTGACCCTCCTGCTTCTGACCCCGTGACCCCCAAGGAGCTTCTCCCTCGTGCAGGTGCCTTTAACTACTTGAAGGAGAACTTCTCCAACGCTCCCAGCCTGGATATGAGCGCCCCTTCCTTGGACATGCTGGTGAGGCTGATGGTGGCCCAGGTGCAGGAGTGTGTCTTTGAGAAGATGACCTTGCTCCGTGCCCAGAACGACTTCCTGGCCCGGCTGCAGCTCGCTCAGGAGGCAGCAAAGGTGAGGATTTGGGGGAGGAGAGGATTTCATAGAATCAATTAGGGTGGAAAAGACCTCTGAGAGCGTCGATTCCAAGCCGTGCCCCAACCCCACCTTGGCACCCAGCCCGTCCAGGCTCTGCTTCAGCACCCCCAGGGACGGGGACTCCACCTCCTCCCTGGGCAGCCCATCCCAAGGTTTGATCCCTCTCTCTGGAAAGAATTTCTTCCTTATATCCAACCTAACCCTGCCCTGGCACAGCTCAGGGCTGTGTCCCCTTGTCCTGGGAGCAGAGCCCGACCCCCCCCGGCTCCCCCTGTCCTGTCAGGGGGTTGCAGAGAGTGCTGAGGTGTCCCCTGAGCCTCCTCCTCTCCAGGCTGAGCCCCCCCAGCTCCCTCAGCCTCTCCTCATGGGAATTGTGCTCCAGTCCCTTCCCCAGCCTCGTTGCTCTTCTCTGCCCCTGCTCCAGCCCCTCCATGTCCTTCCTGAGCTGAGGGCCAGAGCTGGACACAGCACTCCAGGGGTGGCCTCCCAGGGACAGAATCCCTTCCCTGCTCCTGCTGCCACCCTGTCCCTGAGCCAGGCCAGGATCCATCGGCCTTCTTGACCACCTGGGCACCCCTGGGCTCGTGTCCCACTGCTGTCAATCCACACCCCCAGGTCCCTCTCTCTCCAGCAACTCTTCCCCAGCTGCAGAGCTCTGTGGGATTGTTGTGGCCAAAGTGCAGGACCCGCCACTTGTTGAACCCCACACCGTTGGACTTGGTGGGATGTCCCTGTGGTCGGCAGAACCCTCTAGGAGAGGACAATGTGCTGGTGGCATCTCCTGATGGACATCCCCCATCTCTTGTCCCCTCTCTCCTCGCAGGTGGAGGATGTTTACTCGCTGGTGCACCAGACCATGACCCAGCCCCACGTGAAGGACTACGTTCCCTTCTCCTGGACCACCATGGTGCACGTCAAGTCGGAGCATTTCAAAGCCCTCTCCCACTACTTCGCTGCCATCGCCCTCTGCGACTGCCCCGGTGAGTTCCCACCTTGGGAGGAGCTTCCTGCTCAGCTGGTTCCACATGGTAGCTTGGAATCTGGGGGAGGGGGAGAGGATTTCCAAAGAAAGGAGGCATGAACAGGTAGATGGATCCAAAATCCTGGAGGTTTTGGGGTGCTCTGAGCTCCGGATCTTCTTCATCCACTCAGCAATTCCTGCCCAGGGCAGATTTCCCCCCTTTTAATTTCTGGTTTCCACAGGGAAAAGTCCTCCTTAAGAAAGGGAGCAAAAAGGTGCTGTAGGGGTGTCACCTGCTGTCCCCTTTGGGGCTGGGGGTGTCTAAACAGGGGGTCACCTGCCTGCTGCCCACACCCGTGTCCTCAGCCCACCATCCTTTGAGCCACCTCCTGTTGGAGGCTCCAAAAATTAAAAAGAACCCCCAAAATACCTTGAATTCAGTTCCCAACCTCATGGATGGGTGGGGGAACCTGAGGCTGGTGGGGTGCTGGCAGCAGGGGCGCACGTGGCTGTGCTGGGCTGGTGCATCTCCCGTGGAATCAGCTGGAGTTTGGACGCAGGATGTGCCCCCTCATCTCCATCTGCGCCATCACCGACACCCTGCGAGCGATTCTGGGACAAGCAGAAGCTCTGGGGGTGGGCAGCAGATGGGCACCCTGACCTTTGGTGCCACCTCATCGCCTGGTGGGTGGCTGGGGAGGCTTTTTTTCCGAGGCACGGCTGCCAAAACCGGTGCTGCGCCCGTGACGCCGGTGGCTGCCAGACTGTCCTGGCACCCTCCCCCGCTCCAGAGCCTGCCCAGAATCCTCTCCCTGGGCTTGTGGCACGGGGGTGTTGCAGATGGATTGATGGAGGAGACGGGAGAGAGTGGGATCCTGTGGGGCTGGAGCAGCCTGAAGGCTGGAGAAGCAGGAGAGGATGATGATGGAGAAGGGGTTTGGGTGTGGTTGCAAAGCGCAGGGAAAACCTTTCCCCTAAAATTTGGAGGCTGTTTGGTGTCCTGGTGAATTTAAGGCACTGAGGGAAGCAACAATCTGCAAGAAATGCCTCATTTGGGGAATTTTTTTATTGTCTGCTGTTGGGATCTGCCTCTCCCTGACCTCCCTGTCAGAATAACGAATCTTTTGCTTCCGTAACCAGCTGGCAACAAACTCCTTACTCTGCAGATTAATCCCCCAGGGAATGCTGACATGGCAAGAGCTGGCACAGGCAGAGCTCCCAGCCCCGGAGCTGCCACTTCCCAACCCTCTGGATGCCGATGCCAGGCTGCTCACCAGGCTTTTGGGTTCCTCTGTTTGGCCCAGCAAAGCTCCCTGGAATTTTTTGGGTTGCTTTTTCTCACACTCTGTGCCCAGGGAAGGGGTTCCCTGAGAGCCAGAGGGGATTAGGAACAGCTTTGGCTGGAAATTGGGATTTAAGGAGCCCAGTGTGGGGCTTGGAGAGCCTGGGAGAGCTGTATCCATGTATCCATGTCCGTGTCTCCATGGAAAAACCCCTTGGTTGCACTGTGAGCTCTGTGCCTGTGCAGGGTTTCCTGGCACAGCAGGGAGGGCTCAGCTCCCTAATTAATTAATTAATTACACTTTAATCAGCCTGTTCTTGAGTGACAGGCTGGGAGAGCTGGGAATGTTCACCTGGAGATCCAAGGAGGCCTGAGAGCCCCTTCCAGGGCCTAAAGGGGCTCCAGAAGAGCTGGAGAGGGACTGGGGACAAGGGATGGAGGGACAGGACACAGGGAGTGGCTTCCCAGGGTTAGATGGGATATTGGGAAGGAATTCTTGGCTGAGAGGGTGGGGAGGGGCTGGAATGGAATTCCCAGAGAAGCTGTGACTGCCCCTGGATCCCTGGAAGTGTCCAAGGCCAGGTTGGAGCAACCTGGGCTAGTGGGAGGTGTCCCTATCCACGGCAGGGGTTGGAACTGGATGATCTTCCAGATCCCTTCCAAGCCAAACCATTCCCTGATTCTCTGGTTTGTCTCCCCCTCCAGGTGGGGAAAAGCCAGGGCTCCCTCTTTCCAATCTGCTTCCAGATGGGAGCAAAGGAAGGAGGGAAGCAAAAGAGCCAGATATTGTGCTGTGCCCAGGACAAATCCTGCCCTTAACCCCAAATCCTGGGGGAGTTCTCAATGGGATAACTCACTCCCTGTGCCCATCAGTGATGTCCTGGTTGTCCCAGGCTTTGGCTGGACAAGAGGAAGGCGCTGCTGAATTTACTGGGGCCACCTGAACGTGGGTGTGGCTTCCTTGTCCCCACTACCAGAGTGTCCTGGGTGGCCCTGACCTCTCCCTGAGCCCATTCCCACCCTTTTCCTTCCTCAGTGGCCTCGGAATCTGAGCTTCCAGAGCAGGAGAAGGCCTTCATGCAGTTCCACGTCACCATGCCGGAGGGACCATCGCTCCGTGTCCTGCTGCAGGACCCCGAGGAGAGGAGGAAGTTGGGTGAGCACCTCTGTGGTGGGGACAAAGCTCCTTCAGGATTGGTCTCCACAAAGGGACGGGATGAAATTTTAGGGGGGGAAAATCTCTCCGTGCAAAGACGCTTTTTGGTGGGATTTCTTGGCGAACAGGCTCTCCTGGGAGGGCAGGAAAGCATCACAATCTCCTTTGGGGTGTTGAGGACCAGCTCGTGGTGCCTTCACCAACCTGTCCAGCTGTGTTTGGCAGTGAAAGCTCCAGGTGACAGCATCCTCATGGAGAAATCCATAGGGACATGGAGATCCTGGAAGCTCCCTTTGGTTTGGCTTGGCTTGACAGTAAAACCTCCAGATGTTCTGAGCCAGGTGACATCACCCTGATGGAGAAATCCATAGGGACATGGAGATCCTGGAAGCTCCCTTTGGTTTGGGCTTGGCTTGGCAGTAAAACCTCCATGTGTTTGACAGTAAAACCTCCAGGTATTTTGAGCCAGGTGACATCACCCTGATGGAGAAATCCATAGGGGCATGGAGATCCTGGAAGCTCCCTTTGGTTTGGGCTTGGCTTGACAGTAAAACCTCCAGGTGTTTTGAGCCAGGTAATGTCACTCTGATGGAGAAATCCATAGGGACATGGAGATCCTGGAAGCTCCCCTTGGTTTGGCTTGGCTTGACAGTAAAACCTCCAGGTGTTTGACAGTAAAACCTCCAGGTGTTTTGAGCCAGGTAATGTCACTCTCCTAGAGAAATCCATAGGGACATGGAGATCCTGGAAGCTCCCTTTGGTTTGGGCTTGGCTTGGCAGTAAAACCTCCAGGTGTTCTGAGCCAGGTGACATCACCCTGATGGAGAAATCCATAGGGACATGGAGATCCTGGAAGCTCCCTTTGGTTTGGGCTTGGCTTGGCAGTAAAACCTCCAGGTGTTCTTGAGCCAGGTGACATCACCCTGATGGAGAAATCCATAGGGACACAGAGATCCTGGAAGCTCCTGGGCTTGGGTTGCTGACTTGGCTCGATAACAAGCTGCAGCAGATGCTTCAGGGGGTGGCTTTTTTAGCTGCAGCAAAACGCTTGGGAGACAAGAACTTCCTCCCATGCGGATTTTTCAGCTCCAGGGGAAGAACAGAACGTTGCTTGTTCAGCTGGAGTCGTGTTTTGGCAGCTCCTCCCCAGCGACAGCAAGCTCAGCACCCTCAGTTCGGGGTGTCACCTCCTGGGGCTCTTCCCCCTCCTTGCAACACGTGGGACAGGAGACAGTTCCCACCAGGAATGAGTTGGGCAAAGTCCCCTCAGCTGCTCAGCCAGATTTCAGTGGGGATGGGAGGTGGAGAACCTCCAAAACGAACCCCAAAATCGGCGTTGTGGTGACACCACCCGACCCCCTCAGCTGTTTTTGTCAGGTTTGTTCCACATTCCAGCTCTTCCTGATTTTTCCTGTGGGGAATGAGCTCTGCTCAGCGTCAGCTGGTGGAAAATGGATGTGCAGCACCATCCTTAGCTTGGTTTTGGTTTAAAGGAAGGGAAGAAACCCAGAGAGGTTGTGAATTCCCCACCCCTGGAAGTGTCCAAGGCCAGGTTGGCCTGGACTTGGAGCAACCTGGTCTGTGGAAGATGTTCCTGCCCTTGGCAGGGGTTGGAACGAGATGATCTTAAAGGTTGCTTCCAGCCCAAATTGTTCTGTGATTTTTAAACTTGTGGCATTAAAATCACCTCCTTGGGAGGATATTTATTCTCCTCTTCCCTCATCTCCTGATCTCATGGGATTGTGTTTTAACAGACATATTGTATTCCATCATCTTTAGCAGAGTGGAGCCAAAAGCTTGCACAACTTTCAAGCCTCTCCCCTATTCCTTATATTTTTCTATTCCTCATGTTCCTCTGTTTCTCTTGGTTAGTATTATTATTTTTTAATTTTTTATTATTTTTAATTCTTATTTTTATTATTTTATGCAATGACAGGACATGAGGGAATGGCTTTAAGCTGAAGGAGGGTACACTTAGATTGGATATTAGGAAGGAATTCTTCTTCCCTGTCCAGCCTGGAGAAGGAAGGCTCCAAGGAGACCTTGGAGCCCCTTCCAGCTCCTAAAGGAGCTCCAGGAGAGCTGGAGAGGGACTTGGGACAAGGAGTGGAGGGACAGGACACAGGGAATGGCTTCCCACTGCCAGAGGACAGAGTTAGGTGGGATATTGGGCAGGAATTCTTGGCTGGGAGGGTGGTGAGGGCTGGAATGGAATTCCCAGAGAAGCTGTGACTGTGCCTGGATCCCTGGAAGTATCCAAGGCCAGATTGCATCAACCTGGGCTAGTGGGAGGTGTCCCTGCCCACAGGCAGGGGCTTAGAGCTGGATGATCTTCCAGGTCCCTTCCAACCCAAACCATTCCTTGATTCCATGATTATCATCATTATTATCCCCCATCATTTCCCAGCTGTTCCTTGCTGACATCGAGCACTTTGCTCAAATACAACTGACACTGTTGTGCAACCGATTTTTTTGCGGGGCTAGGGGGGGAATCTCCTCCTCTCTGTTGTCCATCCGACCCCAAAACATTCCCCGAGTTAGGAAACTTCCTCGGGAGCGTGGAGCGGAGCCGATCCTCTCCCTGGATTCTGTTGCCCCCGTGTGTCCTGAGCCTGAAACGCTCCAGGCACGGGCGTTTCCAAGCGACGCGTACACACCCGGGGAGAGCTTTTTTTGGGAGTTTAGCCTTGGAAACGGGTGCCTCGGTTGCCGTCTGTGGCAGGGGAGATGTTTGCTCTGATATCCGTGGGTTACCATGATTTCAGCTCCTCGGGCTGTTTTCCCGCCGCGTCTTTTTCCCGAGGGTCGCAACCTGTGGAAGGCAAGTGGGGAGGAGCGAAGAGGGGGATGAAGAGGATGGAGAACAGGACCTGCAGGGCAAGGAGAAGGCTTGGCTTAGCCTGGGAAACGGGGAGAGGTGTTGCACCTTCCCCAAAGGCTGATCCAGGAGGACGGGGCCGGGTCGTTCTCCGTGTTCCCGCTCCTGGAGCTGCAGGGCAAGGACAAGGCTCGGCTTAGCCTGGAAAACGAGAGGAGAGGGTGTTGCACCTTCCCCAAAGGCTGATCCAGGAGGACGGGGCTGGCTTGTTCTCCACCTTCCCAGCTCCCAGGGGACGCAAGGCACGGAGAGAGAAGTTAATTTGCAGGAGGAGATTGAGGTTAAGCTTTAGGAGGGACTTCGGGGGCGGCACGACGCCGGTTTTCAGGAACATCTGCCGGCTCCGGCGCCGGGGGAGCCAAGTAGGTCACCCTTCAAGGTCCCTTCCCAGCCCTACATGGAGGGCTCGAGCTGAGGGGCTGGGAACGACCCCATTTAGAGCCTCCAGCAGGCTGGGAACGTGACTGGGCTGTCCCTGAGTCACTCCAGGGTGTCACAGCCCCGGGGAAGCTGCTCCCCATCCGTGGGCAGCCGAGCGAGCGGGAGCGGCGCCGGAGCTGCTCCGCTCCCAACTGAGATCCCTCTGCTCCCTCCCAGGCAAAGCCCACCTGAAAAAAGCCATCATGAAGCACGAGGAGGCCATGAGGATCCACGGGCTGTGCAAGATCCTCAGGAAGATGGACATCCTGCAGGAGGTCCTGTCCTTCGCCCACAAGCGCTCCCTGAGCAAGTACTCGGAGATCGACCACGAGGAGGATTTCTTCGAGACGGGAGATGCCCCAGACATCCACCGTGAGTGGGGTGGGGGTGGGGGTTTTTGCAGCTGGGGAGGGGGTTTTGGGGGATTTTTCACAGCGTGGGGAAGCTCCACAGCGAGTTCATGGCGTGGCAGGGGGGGTTCCTTGCCCGTGGGACTGAATGATCTTTAAATTCCCCTCCAACCCGCCCTATTCCAGCATTCTCTGCTGCCTGAGCAGGTCCTGGTTGTTATGGGTCCCACCACCCCTCCTTGAGTGATGTGGAGGTAGAAATTACCCCCACAACCCCCTGAGGTCACCCCCTTTGTGTGTGTGCTTGTTTTTTTTCTCTGCCCACCACCAGCCAAAACCCACCAGAAGCCCGAGATCAAAGCCCCCAACTTCTCCCAGGTGAAGGTGACCGACCTCTTCCACAGGCTGGTAGGTACAGCTCCGGGATGCAGGATCTCCCAAGGGATCAGACATTCCCCTCCTCCTCCCCTGCATGCTCTGCTTTGCCTGCTTTCCTTCCTCCCCCAGCCCCTTCTCCCTCTCCCAGGCAGTTTTCCAAGGAGGATGAGCCGCCTCCTCACCGGCAGGAGGAGGGTTGGGAGGGCACAGATCTGTCACCACGAGACCTAAATGGGTCACAGAGCTCCTCTGGGAGCTGGCACGGGAATTTTGGGGGGCTTTTGACCCAAGGGAGCCCCTGAGAGGAAGGTTTGTGGGGCAGGAGGCTGCAGGAAAATCCCACTGGAGCTTTATCCCGATCATCTTTAGGTTTGTGGGGTTTTAGGGAGCAGGACTGGGGTTCAGGGCTGAACTTTGGGGTTTCTGTGGGGTCTGGCTCTGCTGTCCCCATCCCTTGGCACCCCAAGGAGAGGTTTTCCTCTCTGCTCTTGGACAGCCCCAGGGATATCCTGCTCCAGTGGGAGTGGAAAAGTAGGAAAAAACCAGGAAAACAGGAAAGATTTGAGGGGAATCAGACCCTAAAGGGGTGATCTGTCCCACCACCTCACCCACCCCCTCCTCCCTGTGGGTGGGTTTGACCCAAGAAGGACCCGAGGGAGCCTTAAAAGGAAGGGTTTTGGGGGGCAGGAGGCAGCAGGAAAATCCCACTGGAGCTTTATCCTGATCCTTTCAGGTTTGTGGGGTCTTGGGGAACAGGACTGGGGTTCAGGGCTGAGCTTTGGGGTTTCTGTGGGGTCTGGCTCTGCTGTCATTGGGCACCCCAAGGAGAAGTTGTGCATCTGTGCCCTTGAACAGATCCAGTGGGAATGGAAAAGTAGGAAAAAGGCAGGAAAACAGGAAAGATATGAGGGAAAACAGACCCTGAAGAGGTGCCCTGGACCACCCCCAGCATCTCCCAGATAAAACCCCTCAACCTCCAGCATCCCTCCTTGGCTAATGGTTTTTATATTCCTGCAAAGCATGGAATTTCTCCCCCTGCCCCCTCTCTCCATCCCTGGAATTGCAAGGCCGTGTATCCTCAGGGGAGAGTTGTTCCTGCACCAAAAGGTGCTTTCCACGTTTCTGCCTCCCCCCAGGGACCCCTGTCGGTCTTCTCTGCCAAAAACAAGTGGTATCCAGCAAGGAGAGTCCACCTGATGAGGGGAGAGAATGGATTTGGGTTCACCCTGAGGGGAGACTCGCCCGTCCTCATCGCCGGCGTCATCCCGGGGGGCTGCGCTGCCGTGAGTATTCCGGGTTCCTGCTCTTCCCAGGCTGGAATTGAGGGGGTTTTTTGAGGGATATCAGGTGGTTTTAGGTAATACCAAGTTCCTGCTATTCCCATGCTGGAACTGAGGAGTTTTTTGAGGGATATCAGGTGGTTTGGGGTCTTAAGAGGGCATTGGTGAGCTCAGGTGGAGACTCATCCCTGCAGGATTCCAGCCTGAATTCCCAGGAGGGCTGGATATTCCAGGTTCCTGCTATTCCCAGGCTGAAATTGAGGTGTTTTTTGAGGCATATCAGGTGGTTTTAGGTAATCCCAAATTCCTGCTATTCCCATGCTGGAACTGAGGGATTTTTTGAGGGATACCAGGGAGTTTTGGGTCTTGGTGAGCTAAGCTGGAGACTCATCCCTGCAGGATTCCAGCCTGGGTTCCTGGGAGGTTGATTATTCCAAGTTCCTGCTGTTCCCATGCTGGAACTGAGGGTTTTTTTGAGGGATAGCAGGTGTTTTTAGGTAATCCCAAATTCCTGCTATTCCCAGGCTGGAACTGAGGGTTTTTTTGAGGAGTACGAGGGGGTTTTAGGTAATCCCAAGTTCCTGCTATTCTCAGGCTGGAACTGAGGGTTTTTTTGAGGGATACCAGGTGGTTTTAGGAAATCCTAGATTCCTGCTATTCCCAGGCTGAAATTGAGGTGTTTTTTTGAGGCATATCAGGTGGTTTTAGGTAATCCCAAATTCCTGCTACTCCCATGCTGGAACTGAGGGCTTTTTGAGGGATACCAGGTGGTTTGGGTCTTAAAAGAGCATTGGTGAGCTCAGGTGGAAACTCATCCCTGCAGGATTCCAGCCTGGGTTCTTGGGAGGCTGATTATTCCAAGTTCATGCTATTCCCAGGCTGGAACTGAGGGTTTTTTTGAGGAGTACGAGGGGGTTTTAGGTAATCCTAAATTCCTGCTATTCCCATGCTGGAACAGAGGAGTTTTTTGAGGGCTACCAGGTGGTTTTGGGTCTTAAAAGAGCATTGGTGAGCTAAGCGGAGACTCAGCCATCGGCAGGATTCCAGCCTGGGTTCTTGGGAGGCTGATTATTCCAGATTCCTGCTATTCCCAGGCTGGAACTGAGGGTTTTTTTGAGGGATACCAGGTGGTTTTAGGTAATCCCAAGTTCCTGCTATTCTCAGGCTGGAACTGAGGGTGTTTTTGAGGGACACCAACTGGTTTTAGGTAATCTCAAATTCCTGCTATTCCCAGGCTGGAACTGAGGAATTTTTTGAGTGCTACCAGGTGGTTTTGGGTCTTAAAAGAGCATTGGTGAGCTCAGGGTATGACTCATCCCTGCAGGATTCCAGCCTGGGTTCTTGGGAGGCTGATTATTCCAGATTCCTGCTATTCCCAGGCTGGAACTGAGGGGTTTTTTGAGGGATAGCAGGTGGTTTTAGGTAATCCCAAATTCGCTGCTGTTCCCATGCTGGTATTGAGGGTTTTTTTGAGGGATACCAGGTGGTTTTAGGTAATACCAAATTCCTGCTATTCCCATGCTGGAACTGAGGAGTTTTTTGAGGGCTACCAGGTGGTTTTGGGTCTTAAAAGAGCATTGGTGAGCTCAGGAGTAGACTCATCCCTGCAGGATTCCAGCCTGAATTCCCAGGAGGGCTGGATATTCCAGGTTCCTGCTATTCCCAGGCTGGAATTGAGGGGTTTTTTGAGGGATACTGGGTGGTTTTAGGTCTTAGTGAGCTCAGGTGGAGACTCATCCCTGCAGGATTCCAGCCTGGGTTCCTGGGAGGTTGATTATTCCAGATTCCTGCTGTTCCCAGGCTGGAACTGAGGGTTTTTGAGGGATAGCAGGTGTTTTTAGGTAATCCCAAATTCCTGCTATTCCCAGGCTGGAACTGAGGGGGGTTTTGAGGGATACCAGGTGGTTTTGGGTGTTAAAAGAGCATTGGTGAGCTCAGGTGGAGACTCATCCCTGCAGGATTCCAGCCTGGGTTCTCGGGAGGCTGATTATTCCAAGTTCATGCTGTTCCCAGGCTGGAACTGAGGGGGTTTTGAGGGATACAAAGTGGGTTTGGGTCTTAGAAGTGCATTGGTGAGCTCATCCCTGCCAGATCCCACCCTGGATTCTTGGAGAGCTGCCGTGAGTATTCCGGGTTCCTGCTCTTCCCAGGCTGGAACTGAGGGGGTTTTTGAGGGATATGAAGTGGTTTTAGGTAATACCAAGTTCCTGCTGTTCCCATGATGGGGGAATTGAGGGGGTTTTGAGGGATATCAGGTGGTTTGGGGTGTTAGAAGTGCATTGGTGAGCTCAGGAGTAGACTCATCCCTGCAGGATTCCAGCCTGAATTCCCAGGAGGGCTGGATATTCCAGGTTCCTGCTATTCCCAGGCTGGAATTGAGGGGTTTTTTGAGGGATACCAGGTGGTTTTAGGTAATCCCAAATTCCTGCTGTTCCCATGCTGGAATTGAGGGCTTTTTGAGGGATACCAAGTGGTTTTGGGTCTTAAAAGAGCATTGGTGAGCTCAGGAGTAGACTCATCCCTGCAGGATTCCAGCCTGGGTTCCTGGGAGGTTGATTAGTCCAGATTCCTGCTGTTCCCAGGCTGGAACTGAGGGGGTTTTTGAGGGATAGCAGGTGTTTTTAGGTAATCCCAAATTCCTACTGTTCCCAGGCTGGAACTGAGGGGTTTTTCGAGGGACACCAGGTGGGTTTAGGTAATCCCAAATTCCTGCTGCTCCCATGCTGGAACTGAGGGAGTTTTTGAGGGCTACCAGGTGGTTTTGGGTCTTAAAAGAGCATTGGTGAGCTCAGGAGTAGACTCATCCCTGCAGGATTCCAGCCTGGGTTCCTGGGAGGTTGATTATTCCAAGTTCCTGCTATTCCCAGGCTGGAACTGAGGGGTTTTTTGAGGGATAGCAGGTGGTTTTAGGTAATCCCAAATTCCTGCTGTTTCCATGCTGGTATTGAGGGTTTTTTTGAGGGATACCAGGTGGTTTTAGGTAATCCCAAATTCCTGCTATTCCCATGCTGGAACTGAGGTGTTTTTTTGAGGGATACCGGGTGGTTTTAGGTCTTAGTGAGCTCAGGTGGAGACTCATCCCTGCAGGATTCCAGCCTGGGTTCCCGGGAGGTTGATTAGTCCAAGTTCCTGCTATTCCCAGGCTGGAGCTGAGGGGTTTTTTGAGGGATTACCAGGTGGTTTTAGGTCTTGGTGAGCTCAGGTGGAGACTCATCCCTGCAGGATTCCAGCCTGGGTTCCTGGGAGGTTGATTATTCCAAGTTCCTGCTGTTTCCATGCTGGAACTGAGGGTTTTTTTGAGGGATAGCAGGTGGTTTTAGGTAATCCCAAATTCCTGCTATTCCCATGCTGGAACTGAGGTGTTTTTTTGAGGGATACCAGGTGGTTTTAGGTAATCCCAAATTCCTGCTATTCCCATGCTGGAACTGAGGTGTTTTTTTGAGGGATACCAGACGGTTTTAGGTCTTGGTGGAGACTCATCCCTGCAGGATCCCAGCCTGGGGCTTGCAGGTGGGTGTCAGGGAACAATTGAGATGAATTTTTAGGGAAAAATAGGAAGGTTTGCTCTGATTTTTAACTGCTGGCTGCCCACCCAGCTGCTTTATCCCTCATTTTGGGATGTGAGGATGGATGGAACAGAATGGCAAACCTGTAAAACAGGTTATTTCACTGAAAACTCACTGTAGGGACCCTGTGGTGTATCAAGGGCAACTTTTTTATCCAGCAGATCCTGGAGAACCCTGCTGGGATGCCCAAAAGGTCTCCCAGCTCCCTCAGCATCCAACAGCCATCCAGAGGCCGGAATCTCTATAACAACACAGGATCTTAACAGCAGGATCCCATCCCTTTTTTTTGGGAGACCAGAATCTTCTCCAAGACCATTTGTGGTCCATATCAGGGCCACAGTTGTGTCACCTCCTCACTTGATAGAAGGGAAGGCTCCAGGGAGACCTTGGAGCCCCTTCCAAGAGAAGGGGGAGAGGGAGAGCTGGAGAGGGAATTTGGACAAGGGATGGAGGGACAGGATAAGGGGGAATGGCTTCAAACTGAAATGTGGGAGCTTTAAAAGGGATATGGGGAAGGAATTCCTGTCTGGGAGGGTGGGGAGGGTTTGGGCTGGAATTCCCAGAGAAGCTGTGGCTTCCTCATCCCTGGCCACACTGACCAGGGCTTGGGGAAGCAACAGAACAACACAGCTTGGAATTCACCTGGAAAACCATCCCACGAGACTCTGGGACGCTCCACGAGCTCCAACTCATCCGTCTTCCCGCTTTCCCTGCAGGCAGCGGGGCTGAAGGAGGGCGATTACATCGTCTCGGTGAGCGGCCGGGACTGCCGGTGGGCCAAGCACGCCGAGGTCGTGCAGCTCCTCAAGAGCTGCGGCGCCGACGGCGTCGACGTCGCCGTCATCACCCTGCACGGCTCCGAGGCGCCCCGGGCTGTAAGTCACCTCCTAAACCTCGGGAATTCCATCCCCCACTCCCCCCGTGGCCGTGGGAGGCCACGCCTTGGAAGATAAGGCGTTAAGTTGGTTGGGATTAACGAAGAGGTCTCCAGGATGGTTTTGAGCCAAAAAAATCGCTCCCTTTGTCACGGCAGGGAGTGTTACAGGGGTTGGGTTCTGATGGCAGTGGTCGGGGTTTAATGGCAATATTTGGGTTCTAATGACAAGATTTGGTTTCAAAGTACAATATTTGGGTTCTAATGACAGAATTTGAGTTTTAATGACAATGTTCAGGGTCTAATGACAGTATTTGGGTTCAAAGTACAATATTCAGGTTCTAATGACAGTATTTGGGTTCAAAGTACAATATTCAGGTTCTAATGACAGTGTTTGGGTTCTAATAGCAATATTCAGGTTCTAATGACAATATTTGGGGTCTAATGACAATATTTGGGTTCAAAGTACAATATATTCGGGTTCTAATGACAATATTAGTGCTTTTATGACAATATTCGGGTTCTGATGGCAATATTCGGGTTCTGATGGCAATATTCGGGTTCTGATGGCAATATTCGGGGTCTAATGACAATATTGGGGTCTAATGACAATATTATGGTCTAATGACAATACTCGGGTTCTAGATAGAATATTCAGGTTCTAATTACAAAATATGAGTTCTAATTACTATGTTTGGGTTCTAAAGGCAATATTTGGGTTCTAATTACAGTATTCGGGTTCTAATGACAATTATTCAGGGTCTAATGACAATTATTCAGGTTCTAATGACAGTATTTGGGTTCTAATGCAGGTTCAAGACATATGAGTTCTAAGTACAATGTTTGGGTTCTAAAGGCAATATTTGGGTTCTAATTACAGTATTCGGGTTCTAATGACAATTATTCAGGTTCTAATGACAAAATTTGAGTTCTAATTACAATTTTTGGGTTCTGAAGGCAATACTCAAGTTCTAATGACAATATTCAATTTCTAATGAAAATATTCAGCTTCTCATGGCAATACTTGGGTTCAAATTACAATACTTGGGTTCAAATTACAATATTCAAGTTCTAGTGACAGTATTTGGGTTCTAGTTTGAATATTCAGGTTCTAATGACAATATTTGGGTTCTAATTACAATATTTGGGTTCACAGTATATTATTTACATTCCAATGACGGTATTTGGGCTCTAATTACAATATTCATGTTAAATGACAATATGCATGTTTTAATTACAATGTTCAGATTCTAATGGCAATATTCAGCTCCTAATGACAGTATTTGGGTTCTAATTACAATTATTCAGGTTCTAATGACAGTATTTGGGTTCTAATGTCAACATTCGGGTTCTAATGACAATATTAATTTTCTAATGACAACATCCATGTCCCAGTGACAATATTTGGACCTTCCCTCATCCATCCCACCCACTTCCAAAACCATCCCTCCCACAGCGGCGCCCTCACCACGCCCCTGAATTTGAGCCATAGGTCCTAAAAACACCCATCTCTTCACCTTCTTCCTCTTCCTCATCTGCTCTGCCACAGCCTCCCACCTTCTGGAAGGGTTTCGAGGCTCCTGGGTGGCTCTGAGTGGTTTTATCAAACCTTGTGTCTCATTCTGAGCACGTTTTCCCAGGTGGAAAACCCTTCACCTGTCCCCCCCTCTCTCCTCCAGGCTGAGGAGGGGACACAACCGTGGTTCAGGTTGACATTTCTTAGCCAGGAATGACAAACAGCATTTTTAGAAACCTTGTGGAGAGGTACCAGCCAGATAAAAGCGCTGAAAAGCTGCACTAAAACCTCTCTAACGTGGATTTTTACTGCTGAGGGAAGCGCAGGAGTTCCCCGGTGTCGTGGCTCTCACTCCCCCCTCTCCCTCCTTCCCAAGCAGGTGGACAAGAAGGCGGCAGGGATGTCCTCAGGGCTGCTGAAGAGCAACAAGGAGAACAGCAGGAAGAGCCTGATGAACAGCAAGAGCCCCAGCACGCTGCTGGTGTGGAGCAAGAAGAGCAAGCGCAGCAAGAAGAGCACCTACAGCGGCGTCCCCTTCACCGCCGTGGGGGACAACGAGGCCATGTACTGAGGGGGGAGGTCACCAGGCTCTCTTGTGTCCCACCAGCTCCAGGACTGGCTGTCTGGGAAGCCTGGGAAGCACTTGGTGGCCTGGCTGGGCTGTGATGATGTGGGTGCTGCCAGGACCACCCCCCCACCCCTGCCGCTGGACGGATCCTCTCGGAAAAGGACTCATCCATCTCCCAGCTCTGGGCTCCTCCACGTCCCAGCTCATCCCCCCTCAGCGAAACAAGGGGAAAACACTGATTTAGTTGTGATTTTTAATCGTTCCTTTCTTACTCTTGGAGGGTTGGGGAGAGCTTTGGTCTGAGGGGGGACCCCGCTTGGTGTCGCCCGCTCGGTGTGAGGAGCCACCAAACCTCAGCCATTAAAGCAGAAGCTGTGACCTCCTTTAGCATCTCCTGGGCTCTCTCTGCAGGGTAGAAGATGCCACCACTGCCAGAGAGCTGCTGGCACAGCTGAATCCTTCAGCAGCTCCCCCTTGGACCCCCCTTTTCCAGGAGGGGGGGACCCTATGGGCATCAGCGACCAGTGGTGACCCCATGAAGGGGTTGCAGCACCGGGTGGTGCATCCACCCCTTAGAGATCTCCCAGTGAAATTGGGTAAAATTAGGGTGGTTTGACCATTTTTAGTGCTTTTTTTTGAGGGTAGGTTTGTGTTTTTTTGGTTTTTTTAAATGACCCCCCCAGGTTGGCTCAGCAAATCCAGCCCAGCTGCACATTCAGCTTCTTTGGAAGAAAAGGGAAAGACTTAACATTTGTTGTCTGGCTTTTTTTTTTTTTTTTTTTTTTTTTAATCAGTAGAGGTGGATTGGCCTAAATATTCCGTGAGTAGATTAATAGCTGAGAGCCTTGGGTTGGTGGTTTGTTTTGTTTTGGTTTTTTGGTTTGGTTTTTTTTTTCCTTCTGGCAGGAGATTAAAATTCCAGGCAGATAACTCCTCCAGATTATTAAACTACTAAATTTCTGCTGCTATTGGAGATCTTGCACACGTTGCTAATACCCTCCCGCTGTGCTGTCAGCACTCCAAGCCTGGGCTGATGCATCCATGCATCTTGATAATTGTCCTGGGAATGCTGGGAGGCTCCGAATCCGCGCTCGGATGTATCGGCAACGTTTCTGTCTCCAGCCCCCACCTTTCCACCTTGGGCATTATTTTTTATTTTCTTGAAGGCTCTGTCTGGTCTTCAGGGCTTGGATGATCTTGGTAGGTATAAAATACCCTGTCAGAGAGGTCGTGGTTGTATTTTTGTACTTGGGAAGTGGGGAGGAATTTCGGGTTTGAGGAAGGGAACGTAGCGGGTTGGGATTTGGGGGTGGGGTGGGATTGTCACCCCAACATCTCCCCCAGGGTTGGGACTTCTTCTGGGTGGCTCAACCCCTCCTTGTGCCAAGCTCTTAACCCTGGTTTTATTTAAGGAAAACCTAAAGGAGCGAGGCCAGGTCGGGCAGGGCTTAAGGAGAACTTAAAAGGAGCAGCTTGGACAGGGCTTGGAGCGACCTGGTCTGGTGGAAGGTCCAACCCCTGCCCACGGCGGGCGTGGAACGAGATGGTCCTTAAAGCCCTTCCCAGCCCGTCCCGTGGTTCTGTGAACTAAAGGAGGGTCTGCAGCCCTGTGTTGTTGACCAAGAGGCCTCTCCAAAGGCTGAGGCATCACCGAGGTGGGTTGTGGATCCATCTGGTGCAGTCGGCCTTCCCGCGTCACCATCCCAGCTGCCCCTCGCGTGGGGGCGGCGAGGAAGGGGAGGAGGGTCGTGGAAAAGGCCACCTTGCCCTTAAAAATCCACGCTGGCAGCGCCTTCCCACGCTCCTCAGCGTGCTGCAGGCGCCGATGTCTCCGAGCTGGAGGTGGAATTTCTTCGGGAGAAGCCGTCGCGTTCCCGCCCCCACCACCCGGCCCCTCCGTGGGGTTGTGTGGTGGGGGTTGGATCGTTCCCTAAAAAACTCTGGTGGTTTATGTTAATTTTTTTTGAGGTTTTTTTTTTAAATTTGTACCTGGATTCTCACCTTTTATGGATTAAAAAAGCACTGATTCAAAGCCACTTTGCAGCGACGTTGTCGTGAGCTCCGGGTGGTTGACCTTGCAAAGGGGTTGGATTTTGGGTGGTTTGGGTATAAATCTGGAGCTGCTGAGGTTGGGAGAGATCCTTTGGGTCTGGTAGGAGCAAACCAAGGTCTTGAAGCATCCAGATTAACGTTGGTGAGCCTGGTTTTTTCCCTCTCCATAACGGGAGGTGGTGGCTTTTGTCCCTTAAGTTTCGTGGAAGTAACGTGGGAAGTGAAGGCTGTGGAGCCCTGAGGGGGCCTTTTCTCCTGGAAAAAAAAAAAAAAAGAATAGGAAGCTGGTCAAGAAAAGTCATTTTTTGCTTCACACAGCATGTTTTGATTTGGGGTTTGGTTTTTTTTTTTTTTGAGGGTGTCCCCATAAAGGGTTTCCAAACCTTTTGTTTTTGGAAGGGCACATGGTGGGAATTCAGGAGTTGTTCGTGCTGGAGGAGCTCGTTGGGAGCTGGTGTGGAATCCCTCCTGGGATCACCCTGGGGGTGGAATCCCTCCTGGGATCACCCTGGGGGTGGAATCCCTCCTGGGATCACCCTGGGGGTGGGATCCCTCCTCTTTTCCCTTGGGGGTCCCGTGGTTCACCCTCCACCATCCTGGGATGGTAACCAAACCTCTGGATGTGGGGCTGGATTATGGGACCCCCCTCACTCAGGGAACCCCACAGGACACGGTAACTCCTCCTCAGGGACACAGAGGTGGCTTCAAACCCCCTTAAACGGGAAGGAACCAAGGCCAGGACTCCCAAAATGGGGTCAGGGCTTTTCAAAACCAGGTTTAGACATGAAAGGATGGTGGGATCCTTTTTCTCTCGTCTCCCAAACCGGGGTTAAAACAGAATTTGAGGGCTTTTTTTTGGACATAATTGCTAAATTGAGGGGTTTCCCCTTCCACCAGACCTCCAAGCATGTTTTTGAAGCCACCCACAGCAAGTTCTGCTGCAGTAGGTCCTTTATCCCACCCACGGTCAGTGGATGTGGGAAACTCGTGACTCCAGAGCTGGGATCACCTCCCCCTCTTCTGACACGTTCTCAGAGGAGGTTTCTGTTCCATCAGCAAGATCCTGCTGTTCCTTCCCTCTGCTGAATTCCAGGGAGATGCATCTTCCTTCCGTGCTTGTCTTCTCCAGCTTGACCAGGAGGTGAAGGGGTCCTGGAGGATCCTGGGCTGGGGGTGGGGGTGGGGGGGCAAAGATGGGATAAAAGCACGAAAAATGGTGCAAAAAGAGCTTTGCAATAACCAGGAATTTGAGGTGTCCCTGGTCCTGCAGGGAGGAGCTCCAGGTGAGCTCGGGAATTGGGGATCCTGGGTTGGGACCAGTTCATGCAGCTCTTGGGGGCATCTGCTGACCACAGAGGGGTTGTAAAGAGGATTTTGGGGTGGGTTTTTTTTAATCCCTGATGATTTTTAGGGCTCTTGAGACACAAAACCCCACCAAGGCAAACCAGGAACTTGAGGTGTCTCTGCCCCTGCAGAGAGAAGCTGGAGGTGGGCTCAGGAATTGGGGATCCTGGATTGGGACCAGTTCATGCAGCTCTTGGGGGCATCTGATGACCACAGAGGGGTTGTAAAGAGGATTATGGGGTGTTTTTTTAAATTCCCTGATGATTTTTAGGGCTCTTGAGACACAAACCCCCATCCTGGGAACCCCACCAAGGCTCCCACCCCAGCAAACCCACGGGGGTTCAGCCACTTTTCCTGCCTCTGAGGTTGAATTTCCCTCCTCCTGGGGAATCACATCAGCAACCACCCCCTCCCGGCCCGTGGATCAGCAGAAGGGTTAGAGTAGGATTTCTCCTGCATTCCCAGGCATCTTGAAGGAGCGGGATTCCCGCTTCCCTGCTCCTCTCCAGCCCACTGGATGGCAGCAGCGCCCTGTCCAACGCACCCACGGCCCGCAGCACCCGCAGCGAGTCCCCCCACCCCACAATCGCCCCACGCTGGCACCCAGGGGTGGGCACAGCTGACCCTGGGGTGCTTTGGGGGAACAAAACACCCCAAAACATGCCGTAAATAGTCATTTCAATCCGCACACCCTGCAGAGTCCTGAGGGGAGAGGTGGCCAAGAAGTGAAGCCAAGCATTTTGGGGCGGCATCCTTGGGGGGATGAGCACCCTGAGCTCGCACCGAACTCCGCCCATCCCATAAAGGAAGGGGTGGGATCATTCTGGAAGCACTGGGAGCACCCATCGTGTTCCTACAGGCTGGGCCCCATCCCCCTGTGGGGCTGCAGCAGGGGGGGTTGGGGCTGATCCCAAAAGCTTTTCCAAGGAGCAGCCTGAGCTTTCCAGGGTCCAATCCCCAAACCTTTGCCAATGTGCTCCCTGAACTTTCCAAGGTCTGATCCCAAAAGCTTTCCCAAGGAGCTCCCTGAGTTTTCCAAGATCTGATCCCAAAAGCTTTGCCAAGGTACTCCCTGAGCTTTCCAAGGTCCAATCCCAAAAGCTTCCCTAAGGAGCTCCCTGAGCTTTCCAAAACCTGATCCCAAAACCTTTGCCAAGAATCTCTTTGAGCTTTCCAAGATCTGATCCCAAAACCTTTGCCCAGGTGCTCCCTGAGCTTTCCAAGGTCCAATCCTAAAACTTTTCCCAAGGAGCATCCTGAGCTTTCCATGGTCCGATCCCAAAAGCTTTCCCAAGGAGCTCCCTGAGCCTTCCAAGGTTCCCCTCTTGCTCCGAGGTCCCTTCTGGGTCAGAAATCCGCTCTTGTCGCTGCCTCCGCAGCTCGGGGGCATCAAATCCCTCCCGTGTGGCATCACAGACACGCGTGGGGGCCTCATCGGGCTGTGAAGCCCCCGGACCAGCAGAGGTTTGGGGTCAGGGTTGGGGGTTTTAGGGTCGAGGCACTGCAGGGGAGCAGCAGGTTCGGGATCAGGCGGAGGTGTCTCCTGGACGAGCTGCACTAGAGGGCACAGTCGCTCCATTCCTGATCCTCTTCCCACATCCCGGCCCTTCCTCACCCCGAGCCAGCCCAGCACGGGGTGGGACGGTGCCCCGAGCCCCAAATTGTCACCTCCCCCACGTCCTCTGCTCGCCCTTGGGCCTCACGTGGGGCGAGGTGCGGGTGATTCCCGAGGGAGCTTCTGCTCCAGGGATTGCCTCGGTGCCGCCCCGCAGCATCTTCCCAGCGGGAAAAGAGCGGCTGGGAGAGGAGGTGCCACCAGCAGGGACCTGCCTGTCCCCTGCCTGTCCCCTGCCTGTCCCCAGGGCCTGTCATGCTCAGCTGCCTCCTACCAGTGGCAAAAGCAGTGGCTGGGATAACCCCCTTTTCCTTTCCCTTTCTGTTCCTTTTCCTCTTTCCTTTCCCTTTCCCTTTTTCCTTCCCTTTTTTTACCTTTCCTTTTTCCTTTCCCTATTTCCTTTCCCTTTTTCCTTTCCCTTTCCTTTCCCCTTTTCCTTTCCTTTTCCTTTTTCCTTTTCTTCCCAAACATTTCCTTCCCAAACATTTCCTTTCCCTTTTTCCTTTCACTTTTTCCTTTCCTTTCCCTTCCCTTTTTTTTCCTTTCCTTTATCCTTTTCTTCCCAAACATTTCCTTCCCAAAATTTTCCTTTCCTTCCTAAACCTTTCCTTTCCTTCCCTTCCCAAACCTTTCCTTTCCTTCCTTTCCCAAACCTTTCCTTCCCTTCCCAAACCTTTCCTGGATGCTGATCCTTGACTTCCTGAGGTTGGACCAGAGCTGTGGAGCTGCAGGATCCACTGGGATCAAGGAATGAGGGCAGGAGATGGTGCTGTGGGGTTGGAGACGGTGCTGTGAGGAAGGGAAGCCGTGGGATGGAGGGAGGTGGGAATGTGGGTATCCTACAGGACAAGGAGGTCACCTAGGGATGATCTGTGGAGCAAGAGGGTCATGCCATGGGGAAAGGGGGATTTTAAGGTCCTGGTACTCCGTGGGGACCCCTCACGGATCAGAGGAGGCCCAGCTGGTGTCTCCTCACTCTGCAGGGTTGGAAGAGAGAATCAAAAATCATGGAATGGTTTGGGTTGGGAAGGACCTTAAAGGTCATCTCAGTTTCAACCCCTGCCATGGGCAGGGACACCTCCCACTAGCCCAGGTTGCTCTGAGCTCCACCCAACCCAGCACTGAACACTTTCAGGGATGGAGCATCCACAGCTTTTTCTGGGCAACCTGTGCAGTTTGGCCAGGCAGGGGTTTGCTGTTGACTCCATGACCCATTGGGAGTTGTGGAAACCAGGAGCAAAGTTTCTCTGCTCAGGATATGGGAATGCCTTTTCCTGCACCACCCAAGGGTGATGTGGGTGCATCCCCCTCCTCTGCCTCCTCCCTCTTCCTCCCCAGCCATGGAGCAACTCCTGCCATGCCCTCCCAACAAACTCATCCTGTTATTTCCCATCTCAGGAGCAGCCAGAGTGTGCCCAGGTGGCCAAAAAGCCAATGGATCCTGGCCTGGCTGAGGGACAGAGTGACAGCAGGAGCAGGGAAGGGATTCTGTCCCTGGGAGGCCACCCCTGGAGTGCTGTGTCCAGCTCTGGGCCCTCAGCTCAGGAAGGACATGGAGGGGCTGGAGCAGGGGCAGAGAAGAGCAACGAGGCTGGGGAAGGGACTGGAGCACAATTCCCATGAGGAGAGGCTGAGGGAGCTGGGGGGGCTCAGCCTGGAGAGGAGGAGGCTCAGGGGATACTTCAGCATTCTCTGCAACCCTCTGACAGGAGGGGGAGACAGCTGGGGTCAGGCTCTGCTCCCAGGACAAGGGGACACAGCCCTGAGCTGTGCCAGGGCAGGGTTAGGTTGGACATGGGGAAGAATTTCTTTCCAGGGAGAGGGATCAGCCCTTGGGATGGGCTGCCCAGGGAGGGGGTGCAGTCCCCATCCCTGGGGGTGCTGAAGCAGAGCCTGGACGTGGCACTCGGTGCCATGGGCTGGGTGCCAAGGTGGGGTTGGGGCACGGGTGCGGCTCGACGCTCTCAGGGGTCTTTTCCAACCCAGTTGATTCTGTGACTCATCCCGTGGTTCTGCCCCACTCCTCATTTTCCCTGCAGTCCTCCTCCTCCTCCTCCTCCTCCAGGGCCCGGCTTTTAATGGGAAGGACAGAACGGAGGCGTTCGGAAATGGCTCCTGAATGTTTAATAAAGCAAACCTTGCCTGGGCCATAAACATGTGCTGACAGCACCAGGGGCTCTCAAGCTCCTCTCTGGCCTCTGGTTCTTTACTTAACTCTGCCATAATGGCTTTAATAGCCCGGGAGGGAGCTGAGGTGAAAGTCCTATTAAAAAAATGGATTTCCGAATTTAATTGAGGCTCCATCTGTGGGGAAACCCAGAGGAGAGAGGTCGCTCCACGGGAGAGTTCAGGGAAAAAAACAAACAACAACCTGCTGAATCCCAGCAGCAATTCCCAGCAATTTCCTGGGATGTTCAGGGTGTGGCCTCCTTGGGGGAGCCCTCGGGGACTGCGCCTTGCATGGAAGTGGGGATCCTGATTTGGGAGGATCCCTCTGGCTCTGTGAGGAGAGGACCCTTCACAGAGGCCATAAGGCCCATCAGGATGGGCTGGAAACATCTCCATCCATCCTGGGAAGCATCGGAGACCCCACCAGAGGTAGGGCCTGGATGATGGATTTGACTCTCTCCCGACCTGCACGTGGCCTTCCCGTGACCCTTCAGCCCGTGCAGTTATTCCCACGGGATACCTGGTCCCAGACAGGTCAGCACCATCCATCCATTTGCTTCAGCCCCATCAATATCCATCCATCCATCTATTAATTCCCCTCTATCAGTTATCCATCCACCTCCTTATTTATCCGTCTGTCTGTTCGTCCCTCTGCTATCCATCAGCGAGCCCACCCATCCATCCATCCATCCATCCATCCATCCATCCATCCACCAGTCCATCCATCCACCAGTCCATCCATCCATCTCTCCACCTCTCAGCCAATCCATCCATGTATCCACCCACCTCTGCCCTTCCACTGCTCCATTTGTCCATCCATCTCTTCCTCCACCTATCCCGAGCTTTTCCCCACCCAGGGAAAGCTTTGAACCCTTTAAAGGAGTCCCCGAGGATGAGCTGGGAGACACCCCCACGTCCTGGATCACCACTATTTGGGGCTGAACTCCCCAAGATGGGATCATTTCTCCCCTTCTCCAGAAAAAAAATTGTTGGAAGATGATGAATAAAGGGATAAAGAGACAGGATGGAAAGGAGAGATGAAAGAGGGAACAGTTGGGATCAGGCTGGCTCACCACCAGTGATGAAAAGGAGTTGGGAGAGGGGGAATTCTCTCCTTCCTCCCCACCCCCCCACTCGTGGCAGCAGCACCCTGAGTCAGCAGCTCCGCCGAGGTCACGGCACCCGCTCTATTAATTGGATTAATAAAGATGCACGTCCTGGAGGTAATTACCCGCTAATTGGGGATGACAAGGTTGGCAGGCTTTGTCCCTCAAAGGGACAATTTCCCGTCCCCGACCCTCCCCTTTCCCAACAGGCAGCGAGTCAATCGCGGTCCTTAAAACCCCCCAATCTCCAGGATCTTGCGCTGCCGATCCCGGGGGGAATTCCCGCCCCTGGAGCAGCCTGGCACAGCAGGGTGGGGTCACCTCCCACCTCCAGCCATCCACCAGGGAGTTTCCCACCTTTTTGAAGGAGAACCAAACTGTGAGTGAGTCCCTTCCCTAACGCAGCAGGTAACTCTTGATTCCAGGCGTGAAAACGCTCCTTGGAAATGTTTTGTCAAAGGAAAAAATTCCCTGAGGAAAGAACTCAGCCCGATGGTATCTCGCTGATGGAATGTTCCCATCCCGCCCTTTCCCTGGAGCGAGTCCCTGGCTGTGGATCATCTCTGCCCCTCCCTGGAGTCCTTCCTTGCTGGGGATGTCCAACATTTGTCCCAAATAAATCCAAGCCTGTTCCTTCCCGCGGCTGGATGCTCCAGGACAATCCAGCGGTGAGCCCTGCACAGCTGGATGGGAATCCTGCAGGATCCATCCAGCTGGATGCTGAGCTCTGTTAGGCTGGATATCTGTCCTACACAGGGATGAGGGGGGCCTTGCACAGCTGGATGTGCCTCTGGCACAGCTGGATATGGCTCTGGCACAGCTGGATATGGCTCTGGCACAGCTGGATGCCTAGCCCTGCACATCTGGATGATGGGTGGGGGACCTGACTCCCAACTGGTGCCGAGTCCCACACGGGCAAGAGGAGCCTGGCACAGCTGGGTGGTGAACCTGGAACACCTGGATAAGGAATTCCTCCCACCTGGAGTTGTGCTGAGCCCTGCACATCTGGATGCTGCTCAGCCCTGCACATCTGGATGCTGCCCAGCCCTGCAGGAGCTCTTCTGGAGCCTGGAAGTGCTGAGTCTTAGGGATCAGAGAAGGAATTCGGGATGGGGATCAGAGAAGGAATTTGGGATGGGGATCAGAGAAGGAATTTGGGATGGGAATCAGAGAAGGAATTTGGGATTGGGATAGGATAAGGAATTCAGGGCTGGACAGGGAGGCAGGAGGGCTGTTCTCTGGGAAAACCCCTGCCTAGTAAAGCTCAAAACTGCAGAGCAGGTGGTGGGATTGGTGGGACTGGGAGAGCCCCCAAATCTCTTGGGTGTTTATTGGGGGGGGAACTGAGGTCCTTTCAGCCCCTTTTCCACCCTCCCCTAATCCCCAGTTTGGGGTTTGGAAGGAGGGGGTTTAATCAGCTGATTAAGTGATAGAACCAAATCATTTAATCCCTGCTGAGCCCGACTCAGCCTCCCTGCCCAGCCCCAGGGTGGGGGAGCACAGGGAGATATTAAAGTGCATATTAAAGTGCTGGAACAGCCATTAAAAACTCCCCACACCTTGTAAAGCTGCCCAGTTAATGTTCCTGCAGAGACCTGGATTTCTTAATTACCCAATTTGGGCCTTGTTTGTTTTATCCTGATTTTTATCTTCTTTTTTATTTATTTATTTTATTTTTTATTTTATTTTTTTTAATCTTTTTCTTAAATTAGGCCAAAGGAAAATGATTGTTCTGGTGGTTTAAGGGAAAAATAGCGCTGCAAATGGGTTTTTTCCCTTCCCTATTCACAGGAGAAGCTGCAGCTGTTGTGTTATCCTGGTGTTATCTCCACTAAAACCCAACAGGAAGGGATGAGGAAAGAGGTTGGGAAAGTGGGAAGCCCAAGGAGCTGAATTTCTGTCCTGGTGTCAGCACAGCTGAAGCACCAGGAGACTGGAAAGAAGGGGGTTGATCCCTTGGCTTTTCCATGGGGGTTTGGGCTCTGCTTTCCATGTTTTCCTCCCCCAGAATGAAAGGAAAATGATGAAACCACAATTAGAAAAAAAGGGGTTGTCACGGGCTCAAAAATCTCCATCCCGGAGATGAAACGGAAAATAGGGAAGAAGCAGCAGCTCTGCTTTCCCTAAATCCCTCTGGGAACACCTGTAGGGGGTCACAAGGTCTGTCATTCCCTGTTCCCTGCTTTTTGAGCCTGGATCTGCTCTGGAAGAGCTCTGGTGGGAGAGGAGCAGGGAATGCTGAGCCAATCCAGGGATGTGGGAGGGAGTGATCCCAGAGCCCTGAATCAGGTTGGTGACACCCTGACGGTGACATGATGTCATCCCCACCCTTCCCATCTCTTTTTCCTGCCTTTTTTCCCCCTTTTCCTGGCTTTTCCCATCCATTGCCTTGCCAGGTGGCAAGGAGGAATTCTGGGGTGGATGCAGCATTCCAGGGATCCCTCCACCAGGCTCCTGGGAGCTCTCAGAGAGGCCCAGCTGGGATTAAACCTCCTCCAGAGGGAACAGGAGGGATTTGCTCGGAGCCAGCCTGGAATCCTGTGCAATCCTCACTCCAGGAATTCGGAATTTGGGAATTAAAGGTCATCCAGTCCAACCCCCTGCAATGGGTAGGGACACCTTCTGTAGGTCAGGTTCCTCAGAGCCCTCTCCCTTCCCGAGTTTTTCCTTGGAATAACTGCCCTCCCTTCAAATCCAGCCAATTTTTCCTTGGAATAACTGCCCTCCCTTCAAATCCAGCCAATTTTTACTTGGAATAAATGTCCCACTTCTGAATCCAGCTCAACATTGCACCGACATCCAGAGTTCCTTCCCCATTCCATGAGGATCCCACTGCCTGGAGCCCCCTTCTTTTCCAGCTCTCCAAAGGGATAAGACCCATCCCACAACTGGGATATTTCAAGTTAAAATGGGATTAAAACTGGGGAGTTCCAAATGAAAAATCTGGGATAAGAGTCTGGATGTGAAGACAATTCCTGGCACTGAATCCACACGGAGTGAACCCCACCAGGATGTCCCACTTTCCCGGACTTCAGCTCTTCCTTTTCCCATTCCCAAGCATTTTGAGCCTTGGGAAAAGGTCCTCAGGGATGGAGGGAAGGGCAAACCTCACCCTCCATATCCTGCTCTCCAAAGGGATGAGACCCATCCCACAACTGGGATATTTCAAATAAAAACGTGATTAAACTGGGCAGTTCCAAATGAAAAATCTGGGATAAAAACCTGGATGTGAAGACGATTCCTGGCACTGAAACCACACGGAGTGAACCCCACCAGGATGTCCCACTTTCCCGGACTTCAGCTCCTCCTTTTCCCCTCCCCTGTCCCCATTCCCAGGCTTTCTGAGCCTTGGGGCGAGGCCGTGGATCCACCGAGCTCGCCTGGGGCCCGGAAAAGTGGTGAGCAAGGAGCAGCTGATGGATGGGCCAAGCTGCTGGCAGCGATTTCCTGCAGGAGAAACCCATTCATCACCCTGGCACGAGGCAGCAGAGGAGCAACATCTGTCACCGGCGGGCAGGGGGGACCTCCCTTGCGCCAGAAAAGCCTGGGAAAAGTCCTGATTCCCGGGAAGAGCCACCTGTTTGTGGGGGAGGAGGAGCGGGGCGGGGAAGGATTGCGGTGGTGGGTGATGCCCGGGAGACTCCAAACTCCTCCCGACCTCGGTCCTGGCCGGGCGGGGGTGGGTGGGATGGGATTTTGGAGCCAGGGGCACGAGGGGTGGAATCAGGAGCTGAGGAGGGACAGGGACAGGGGGAGTCACACTCTGGGATCTGCTGATGGCTCGGGAGCTCCGGGATTGCCCTCAGGCTTCGGGCTTGGCATTCCCAGCGCAGCAACCCCGGGCTGAGCAAGGGCTTGGGAGCCTTGTCATTCCCTCAGGGATCCTGGACACATTCCTGGGGACGCGGCGCCCCTTCCCCATGCGGAATCCACTCATCCCAGCCCCTTTTCTCCCTGGGGCTCGCCCAGATCCGAAATAAAAATCCCAAGGGCCGCTCACACAGAACTCTGGGATGCGCCTTTTACCCCTTCACACTTTGTCCTTTGCTCTCCCCTCCCTCCAGAGGGATCCTATTCCCACCCTTCCCTGGACAACCTCCTAGGGGACACATCCAGAGGCAGATGGGGCATGGAATGAGCAGTTTGGAGCCTCCATCCAGGCAGAACCGGAGGAAAATCCCCTCCTTTTCCACGCGTGTGCTCTCAGACCCCTCATCCCCGAACGGAGCGTGGCCTCCCCCTCCTCCGAGCGTGCAAATTCCCTCTTATTCCCGCGCCTGGAAAGATGCTGAGTGGGCAAATCCAGGTGCAGCCGCTGCTCTGGGAAGGCCGTGGAATCTTTGTAGGGCATTTTTGGGGGTGGGAATTGGGGCAGGGTGATTGTGGCAGGAGCTCCTTTAAGAGGGAGACGCGGAGAGGGGTGTGGGTGTTTTGTTTGGGGGTTTTTTTGCGGAGTTGGCACTTTGGAATGTTAAGGCTGCGGTGGGAATTGCTCTGTGGTATCGAACAGGTAAATAAAGCACGGCTTGGAAAAGAAGAAACAGCAACAACAACAACAAAAAAGCCTCTGGAAATGCGTGCGAGAGGCGGAATTCCCAGGGGTGTGTCCTTAACCCGCAGCTTTCCCCTCCACCCCGAGAGCAGGGAGCGGATCCTCTTAACCCTTTCCTCATCCTCCCGAATCCCTAAAAACGCAAAGTGCTGGGATCAGAAGGCGCGAGCCCAACAAAGTCCAGCTTAACGAGGTGGGAATGGCCAGGGGTGGTCCTGGAGAGCTGCACTCCCCCAAAAATTCCCTGTGTGCCCCCCCTCCCCCTCCACTCTGGAACACCGGGATGCTGCTCCCAGAGTTCCTCTCCAGAGCTCAATCCTCTGGGATTGAGAGTCGGGCCGAGCTTTCAAACATTCCCACCCGTTTTTTGGGAGCAGCTTCGGAAGGAGGGGGGAAAATTCAGGATTTGGGAGCCTGGAGGTGTTTGTGTCCCTCAGCAGAGACCCCGAACTCCTTCCTGCAACCCAACACGAGGGAGGGATGGACCCCCCCAATTCCCAGAGAATCCAGGAGCAGGGAAGGGGCTGGAAAATTATCCTCTTGTCCTGCCCTCTTCCCATAAGAGTCATATTATCCCCCCTTTTTTTCCACCTTGTGCCCAATCCCACTTTGTCCAGGATTCAGGAGCAATAACCATGGAATTCGTGTGGCCTGAGCAGATTTTCATGGATTCAACCCAAAAAAACCCCACCAATTCTGGATGATGTTCCCCAACCACACCTGCTGACATCCCTTAACGACCCCAAAACCTCCCCCAGGCAGGAAAATCCAATCTCCCAATCCCATATTTATGGAGCAGCCACGAGCTCACGATCTCCCACTTTTTCCATCCTCCCTCCATGTTATAAACCAGTTTTGTCTCCACCGAAAGGGGATTCCTGGCAAATATTCCATCAGGAATTTCCCCTCTCCTCGGGGATCCGTTTGTGGGAATTCTTGCTGGAAAGGCACAAGTTGTTCCCACACACCTGGTGGCCCCAAATTGTGGCATTTGGGTAGTTAATGGTGGGTTTCCTTTGGAAATATTAAAAGAAATTTTTTTTTTTTTTTAAAAAAAAAAGGGAAATAAAGATGCAAACCCGCCATAAAACTCCATAAAACTGAAGAAGAAGGAGCTGGGAAATGGAGTCTCTGACTTTTAAAATTTCCAGGAAAAGTGGTGTTTGGATGGTTTTTAAAAGCCCAAATTCCACTGATTCCCTTCCCAATGTTATTTATGTTTAAGACAAACCGACTGGTTTCCTCTGATGGAGTTGTTTTTTTTTTTTTTAAGAGGTGTTTCCATTTATGAAAAATTTGGGAGTCGAGGCTTTTTGTGTGTGTGTGTTTTTGTTTTCCCATTGGAAACATGGAGAATTCCCAGAAAAAAAATGAAAATAAAATAAAAAAATAATAAAAATAAAAATAAAAGTAAAAATAAAATCAAAGTAAAATTAAAATAAAAATAAAAATTAAAATTAAAATTAAAAGAGAGAAAACCCCACTTAAGGTAAAACCAAAGATTTTTGTACCCTTTATTAATAAACCTACAATTAATTCACCAGTGAAAATGAGGCTGGATCTGATCCACTCTGGGCTTTGGGGTGGTTTTTGGGGGGTTTTGTGACTCTGCTCCAGGTTTTTCCATCCCAAACCCATGGGAATTGATGTCTGGAGGAGGGTGAGGATATCAAGGCTCATCCCAGCCCCTCCTGCTCCAAAGGGATGCAGGTTGAATCCATTTATCCCCCAGGAGAGCCAGGGGGGTAAATCTCCAGCTGATGGAAGGGAAACACCCCAAACAACCTTTTTGGGGGAGGAAAAAGGGCATTTTCCACGCCTGGAGTGCTGCACATCCAGGTGGAGTTCCTGGAAAGGGCTGGATCCAGGAGGGGAGTCGGCTCCGGGCTTGGATTCAGGGATCCACCCTTAAGTGCTGTCATGTGAGGACTCCAGGAGCTCCAGGAGCTGGTCAATAGTCCCGCCTGGATCAATGGGAAAGGAGCAGTAATGACAGTGCCAAGATCAGATGGACACATAAATGTTTCATCCTGGGGATGAATGTTGAGGAGGGGGTTGGATTGTTGGGGTTTGGTTGGGTTTTTTTTCCTGTCCTTTGGTGTCTCCTTTCTGCCCCTGGTGGGCACCTGAGTGATTCCTGTGGGTTGGAGATGCTCTGTGAGGAATGGGAAAGCCCAGGGATGCCCCATTCCAAATCCTACTGGGATTTCACGAGGACAATCAGAAAATATCCTGGACAAGGAGAATCAGAAAATACCCTGGACAAGGAGAATCAGAAAATATCCTGAGTGGGAAAGGACCCACAAGGATCATCCAGCCCAACTCCTGACAATCCCACCAATCCCACCATGTGCCTGAGAGCATTTTCCAAACTCTCCTGGAGTTCTGGAAGGATTGGGAACCATGACCTGCCCCAGTGCCCAGCCAAGAAGGAAAAGCCCATACCATTTTTCCTGCCTTTTGGTTTCTGCTTTCTGCCCCTGGTGGGCACCTGAGTGATTCCCGTGGGTTGGAGATGCTCTGTGAGGAATGGGAAAGCCCAGGGATGCCCCATTCCAAATCCTGCTGGGATTGCACGAGGAGAATCAGAAAATATCCTGCAGAAGGAGAATCAGAAAATACCCTGGACAAGAAGAATCATAAAACATCCTGAGTGGGAAAGGACCCACAAGGATCATCCAACCCAACTCCTGACAATCCCAACAATCCCACCACGTGCCTGAGAGCATTTTCCAAACTCTCCTGGGGCTCTGGAAGGACTGGGGCCATGAACACTTCCCTGGAGAGCCTGTTCCTGTCCCCAGCCAGGAGGGGATGCCCACACAGATGGATGTGCCAGGATTGCAGCGTCGCTCCCATGTGCCCGGGCTGGCTCCAACCTTGAGCATTCCTGCCTATTCCCAGCTTCTCCAGCGGCTCTGGAAGTGGGGTTGTGCCTATTTTTGATCACTCCAGGGCAGCTGGACACTGCCTTCACTGACACATTGGTTGGGATAGGGATACATCCCAAAAATCCCGATGTTCTTTATCCCCAATTGTGACACCTCCTCCACCGTATCCCATGGGAAGCTCCTGGATTCCACCCTGCCCTGAGGACCCTCCTGCTGGCTGCTGGAGCATCCCAATGAACAGGAATTGGCATCCCAACATTTCTCAGGAGCTGGACATGTCCCCCAGCCGCTCTGCTGGGAATTCTCCTTCCCAACTTCCACTTCTCCCTCCTCCCGCCACCCATTGCCGGTTTTTTTTGGCACAGCAAAGCGGGAGAAACCTGAGCAGCCCCTGAGGATGCAACAAAACCACCTGGATCTGGTTTTCCCTGTGGATGAGCTCCCAAAATATTTCCTTTCTGGATGCTTCAACCCTTTTCCGACCCCCTCGGGGCCGTGATGTCCCAGAAGCAAAAGACCCACGGGAAGAAGGAGCTGGTTTTTTCCAGTGCCAGGAAAGGGTTTTCAGGGAATGGGTGATCCCAAGGTTGATCACTTCCATCTCCCTGCTGAAGATCACGTCTCTGTCCATCTGGGAGACCACTAGTGAGTCCCTGGAGCAGCAGGGGGTGTCCACCCCACACAGGGCTGGCCCCAAAATTCCTGCTTTAGGGACGTGGGGAAAGGCATCCCGACCCTGTCGATGCCAAGGAGCTCCTCACAAAGGGTCTGAGGGACAGGTGACCCCCAGGGGACACTCACCCAGTGCCACCTCTCCCAGATTTGCTCCTGGGCATATTCAGGGATGAGCCCCCCCCGCCCCAAATTCCCAGAATTTCTTGCTCATCCTCTTCCTTCCACTCCACCCCACCCCGTGTGTGGCCTCCTGGTGTCCCAGCCCCACGTGGGCTCTGCAGGGGGATCGTCCTTGGGAACGTCCCCCAGAACCTGCTGAGGGAGCCACTTCCCGGCTGCTGACTCGGTGCCTTGGCTGAGCTCACACCGAGGGATTTTTGGGGCCAACTTCCCCACCTGGAGCTGAAATCCAACACCAGCCTGACCCTTGGAATGCAGCTGAGTGCCCTGTCCCTGCCAGCGGGGGGTGGAATTTCACTGCGGAACACCGGGATGCTGCTCCCAGAGCTCCCGGCCAGAGCTCAGTCCTCTGGGATTGACGGGGTCAGGCCGAGCTTCCAAACATTCCCACCCGTTTTTCAGATCAGGGAAGAGCAGGAAGACCCTTCCCTGCACAGAATTCCTTGGATGTTGGTGCAGGTTCACACTGTCCTCAATGCCCATCTCCTTATCCAAGCACTGGAAGGAGAAGATCCACAGGGTCAGGAGGGATGCACACATATTTTCCTCCAGGAAAAGATCCAAAGGGTCAGGAGGGATGGAGACATTCTTTCCTTTAGAAAAAGATCCACAGGGTCAGGGATGAATACACATTTTCCTCTAGGAGAAGATCCACAGGATCAGTAGGGATGGAGACATTCTTTCCTTTAGGGAAAGATCCACAGGGTCAGTAGAGATGGACACATTTTCTTCTAGGAGAAGATCCAAAGGGTCAGTAGGGATGGACACATTCTTTCCTTTAGAAAAAGATCCACAGGGTCAGGGATGAACACATATTTTCCTCTAGGAGAAGATCCACAGGATCAGTAGGGATGGAGACATTCTTTCCTTTAGGGAAAGATCCACAGGGTCAGTAAAGATGGACACATTTTCCTCCAGGAAAAGATCCAAAGGGTCAAGAGGGATGGAGACATTCTTTCCTTTAGGGAAAGATCCACAGGGTCAGGGATGAATACACATTTTCCTCTGGGAGAAGATCCACAGGATCAGTAGGGATGGAAACATCCTTTCCTTTAGGGAAAGATCCACAGGGTCAGTAGAGATGGACACACATTTTCCTCTAGGAGAAGATCCACAGGGTCAGAAGGAATGGACATTTTCTTTCCTCTGGGAGAAGATCCACAGGGTCAGAAGGAATGGACATTTTCTTTCCTCTGGGAGAAGATCCAAAGGGTCAGGAATGGACACATTTTCCTCCGTTCTTTGGCTGAGATGAATCCACTGTTTCCCTCACCGGGCTGAGGACGGTGCTCTCGTGGCATGTAACACATTCCAGAACATCCTGTCTCATGTCCAGGAGCAGCCTGGGAATGTTGGGCACGAAGGGAAAAGATCCCACCTTGGGAAATGGAATGTTTTGATGTTTTATCCAGTGCAGGATTAAACACCCATGAGATTTGTTCCTGCAGAATTCCAGCCTCAGAGGTGGGAGGATGAGGACAGAGGGGGATCCAGAAGTCCCTGTGCTCCATGGGAACCCCACAGGAGATGGGAAAGTCACGGGAGGATCCTTGTGGGGCAGGTCCAGCCTTGATGTCTCTCCTGGTGCCCAAGCCACAAAAAGCTGAGCCCGGTACCCTGAGCTGCCCCACCCGTCCCTCCATCCCTCTCTGACTTCCCAGGAGGCAGAACTCGGAATCCCAGAATTAATTAGGTCGGAAAAGACCTCCCAGATCCTCGAATCCCACCTGGAGGCACTTGGGGTTGAGGCAGTGGATCAGTCACCCCTTGATTTCCCTCCTTCCTCCTGTTCCCAACATCCCCCTGCCCTCAGGAGGCAGAAGGAATTCAAGGACACCCCGGGGGATTCTCTCAAACACCACAAACATCCTCTTTGTCTAATTAATCCCTAATTTATTGAACAGGGATGCTTAATTACATTTCCTCCTCCTTTGCTGTCCATACTGGTGAATTCTCCTGCCCGAGGAGGAATTTTGGGATGTGGAGACCAACTGGCACTGGGATCGCAGATGGGGCCGAGTCCTGGCAGATTCATCTCCCAGGGAGCTCCAGGGCTGGCACAGATTCCCAGCTCCCAGGCTAGTGATCTCCTTGCAAGAGCCCTCTTTCCTAGTGGGAAGTGGAAATTAGGGAAGAGAGGAATCCCTTTCCCAAGGCACCTCAAGGGCATTGTGCCCAAAATCCTGTTGTCATCACCCCACATCCTCCAAAGAGGGTCAACCACAAGATCAGGGAATTGTTTGGGTTGGAAGGGACACCTTCCACTATCCCAGATTGCTCCAAGCCCTCTCCAACCTGCCTTGGACACTTCCGGACACGGAACATCCACAACTTTTCCAGGCAACCTGTGCCAGCCCCTCCTCACTCTTTGAGTAAACAATTCCTTTCTAATTAATTCTCTCTGATTGCCAAGCCCAGGACCACCAAAACATCTCCAAGCCCCTCCCGTGCCCCCCAATCTGTCCGAAAGAGAATAAGTGGCCTTAACCCCCTGAACTGGGACAAGCAAGAGAAAAACAAAACCCCGGCAGTTGCCTCGACAACCTCACCCCTTAAACAGAAATAACCCCCCCCCCCACAGGCTCCTTCCCCACTTTCCTGCATTGAAATAATTAGTTTTCACTTCTAGATTATTGTTTGGTTTGTTTGTCATTTTTTTTCCCGAGCCCAGAAGGTCAAAGTTTAGTTTTGTTTTATATATATATATATAAAAAAAAACAATACAGGTCCAAAAAATAAAACTAAAAATAAAATCAAAAACTCCCCTCTGTGCTTTGCTGGCAGAAAACAGAGAGGGGTGAGGGGTAAAGGGAAAAAAAAAAAGAAATCAATTTGAGCTTGGGTCAGCGGGGTGTGAGAGAGAGACCTTTGGAGAAATGGAGATTAATTTTGTGGGAGAGAGAAGGAAAAGCGGGAAAGGGAGAGGAGAGGAGGGAGAGGGAGGGAAGGGAGGGGAGGGGAGGGGAGGGGAGTGCCAGTTTTGTGTTTCCCGAGCTCCCAGCGCAGCCCGGGTTCAATTAATCACCGCCTCGTTAGGGCACAGATGCAAAAATGCCAAGTCAGGGGCTGCACTAAAGGCAAAAAACCATCCCAGGAGCTGCTCTGCTGCTGCTGCTGCGCCCCAGAGCCACCATCCCCGGGGGTGAGGGGTCCTGGATGCGATCCCCCTGCCGGGATCGCTCCACTCCCACCAGAGACCCTCAGATGGGTTTGTTTATTATCTCCACGTGACGATGGAGAAAGATTCTCCAACAGCAGCAAGGGTGTAAAGCCTTGAGGACCTCACCAGGAGGAATCTAAACCTGGGGTGGCAGCCCCTGTGGGTGAGGGGGGGGGAGTCTGGACGGCTCCTGAAGCTCCTTAGTGACAGCAGGGATGGATCCAGCCCCTCATCCCCACCTGTCAAAAGCGTCATCCCTGGATTAGGTGCTGCTATAACTGGAGGAGGATAATAAACCCCTTAATCCAGCGTCTGCCCAAGCCTGGGAGCATCCTGGTGGGAGATGAGCCCCTGGAAATCTGTCCCGCTCCCCTCCGTGGGGGCTGCTGTGACGTGGGCATGGCCCGAGCTGCTTAAGGAGCTTTTGGAGCCCAAGTGGCTCAGGAGAGGCACCTTCCCAGGCTTGGGATGGGAAATAGGAATGTTTGAATAGCAGGGGGAAAAAAAAAAGGCAAAATTAATTTATCACCAAGCAATGAGATTTGGGAGGTCCCAGACTGGGCTTTTTGGTCGTGAGCTGTTCATGGACAGAGCAATTGCATCTGGAATAACCCCTGGAAATTATTCTGGGGGGAATTCTGACCCCTCTGACCCCACTGATGTTTGGCCAGCCACGAACCTCTTGACCACTGCCCTTTCTCCTGCCTCCTGCCCGCTGAGAGCTGCAGCACTCCAGGCTTTTGTATCCCACGGAATGTCCCCTGTGGATTCCACAGGAAAACTGAAACAGTCACTTGAAAGATCCGAATTCACGGGGCCAGTTAAAGCAGCAACTGGAAGAGCCCCGCCCGTCTTGGAACCATGGAATGGGTGGGGTTGGAAAGGACCTTCAAGACGATCCCAGGATGATCCAGGGGCAACTCCCGCTAGCACAAGAGATCAAGGCGAGCCCGACTCGGGGTTGTAAATGCATTACCTTAAGGGCCCAAAGGTGGCTCTGACTCCACCAGGCTCCTGGGGACAGCGGGAGGCAAATCTTGCCAACAAAGCCGGCGTCCAGCAGGATTGACGACTCGCGGAATGACCCCAGGGCTTCCCGATAAAGAACGAACCACGGCTTTCTTATCGGCCTTTAAAAGGCTTTTAGGGAATAAAACCAAAAAAAAACCCCGCAACTCAACCCCCCCTCAGTGACTTCCCCCAAACCTTTTAATTGAGTCTGCAAAGTATTTAAATGCTTGACTGGTCGGGAATTGCTTGTAAATCACTCGAGGAGCCGCGGGGACCTCCTGGCAAGGAGGGTGGACGGGAGGGTCGATGTCACCGAGCGGTTCCGCCTCGTGACGCCCTCCCAGGTCCGAACTTTGCCCCTGCAGGACGTTCATCCTCGAGCTTTAAGACCTAAAAAAGGTCTTAAAGGGGGAAAGGTGTAAAGCCCGGAGCTGAGCCAGCAGGATCCCTCCTGCCTCAGTTTCCCCCGGGGTTAAATTAGTGATGAGGTGGATGGTTAAGAGGTGGGTCAGCTGAAATATTAATATTCTGAGGAAAAAGCAGAGCGCTCTCTGAAGAATCTCTTGCTCACACCCATCCACATGTGTTTCCTCCTCGTGTTTGAGCACAGCAGGGAAGCTCCTCCAAGGAGGAGCTCGCTCTGCACCCCAGGACTTTGTTCCCCCTGAGCGAGAACACCGAGATGGATCAAACCTAAAGGTGGGGGGAAATCATCTTGAAAGAGGGTAAAAAAATATACATATAATAAAAAGAAAGAAAGAAAGAAAGAAAAGACCTGACTTGATTTGACTTTCATGAGACACCAGTTAAATTTTATTTTATTATTTTTTTTTCTCTCTCTCTCTAAGCTGCCACACACACACATTAAAAAAAAAAAAAAAAAAAAAAAGGCAAATTGCCTAAAATTAGATCTGGGGAATTATTTTATCTGCATGGGGGAAAAAAGAAGTCTGTTTGATAGCGGTGTAATAGGGAACTTCTCGGCTTCCCAAACACCTCAGGAAGATGGTTTTGATTTTTTTTATTATTATTATTATTTCCCTCTCCCTTTTTCCTCCTCTTGTCTTGCTGAAAGCTCAGCTTATGATTTAAAGGGAAATTAAGAGGTCTGGACTAGGGGAGCCATCCCATCATCCATGACATTCCCAGAGCTGGTGTTCCCAGGCCACGTCTCCCAGAAATCCTTCAAGTGGCAGAGAATAAGACAAGGAAAGAAAAGACCATGAAAATACAGAGGTTTCTCCAGAAGTTTGAGCTGAAAAGTCCTGGGGAAAAGGAAGGAGAGTTCTGGAGCTGCTCCAAGGGTTGGAGCTCCTCTGCTCTGGAGCCAGGCTGGGAGAGTTGGGAATGTTCACCTGGAGAAGAGAACAGATCCAGAGAAACCTTGGAGCTCCTTCCAGGGCCTGAAGGGACTCCAGGAGAGCTGGAGAAGGACTGGGGACAAGGGATGGAAGAGACAGAACATAGGGAATGGCTTTCCAGGGTTAGATGGGATATTGGGAAGGAATTCTTGGCTGGGAGGGTGGGGAGAGGCTGGAATGGAATTCCCAGAGAAGCTGTGGCTGCCCCATCCCTGGAAGCATCCAAGGCCAGGTTGGAGCAACCTGGGCCAGTGGAAGTTGTCCCTGCCCATGGCAGGGTGGTTGGAACGAGATGATTTTAAATTCCCTTTGAACCCAAACCATCCTGGAATTGTTTCCACCTGTTTCCATCCTGTTTCCACCCCCGTGAGTGGCACCCCCGTGTTGGGATTGCATCGTCTCGACCTCTCCAGGTGCCCCTCCAGGGTGTCCTGGGGCTGGGAACGTGTCTGCACCCACGGGTGACATCACAGCAGGGGCAACCCGTTGCTGGGATTCCCTGGAAGCGCCTTAGGAGCACGTGGGGATGTGGGAAGGGCAGAGATGTCACCACGTGGAGGGACAAAGCGTCACCAGGATTTACCGCAGGGAGCTCCACGTCACCACAGATCCCCTGCACGGAGCTCTGCAGGTGACAAACCCCCCTGCCAGCCCCTCAGGGCTCTGTCACCAGCCACGGGGACGGCTCACCAGGCTTTGGGCAACATCTGGCACATCTGGGGGGTTGATTTTTTGATGGGGTGGGGGAGGAAAAACGCTGACAGGGCAGAGGATTTGAGGCCAGAGAGGCACATTTGGAGTCTCCCTGACCTTCTCAAGGCACCAGCTGGGTGAGGGATGGCACCAAAATACACCTATCAGCTCCTTCATGCTTGCAAGGGACCATTCCCAGCTGTTAAAACCCCTCTTTGAGAGCAGAGGATTTTGGGAAGAAGGAGAGGGAAAGTTTCTTCTTGTTCTGGTCTCGCTTTCGCAACCGAAACTCTCAGGGGATTAAGATCCACGAGGTGCTGGATCTGAGCTCCTTCCCCAGTCAGCATTTCTAAATAAGGAGCTGATCCCTGTCCCTGCAGCCCCTGGAACCACCCTGCAAGTGGCCACGGGTGTGTTACACGTGATGGGGACCCAAGGGAGGGCCTGGTGAGGTCCCAGCAGGGTGGGAGGAGGGACAATCACAGCTGTGCCCAACAGCCAAGGTCAGACCTTCAGGCTGCAGCTGTGACCGGCTGGTTGTGTCATTGTCACCTCCTGGAAAAGTCCCTCTCTGTGTTTGTTGACCTTGCTGAACGCAGGATCCCAGAATTATTGAGGTTGGAAAAAGATCTCCAAGGCCATGGAGGTCTTTTTGCAACCTCAGTGACTCTGTGGTTCTGGGATCTTGAGGGAGGAGAACGAGACAGAAAGCAGGATCACAGCCCTGGAGATCTGGAGAGAAGATCCAGGACTGTTTGGACTAATCCCATGGGATACAAACAAGGCAAGAAGAGGGGTCTGTGACAGCAAGTTCCTTTACAAGGATCACTCTCCTTCAGGCTCAAGAGCAGGGGAAGAATCACAGAATGGTTTGGGTGGGAAGGCACCTTCAAGACCATCTAATTCCAACCCTGGGACACCTTCCACTAGCTCAGGTTGCTCCAAGCCCCATCCAACCTGGCCTTGGGCACTTCCAGGGATGGGTGAACATCCCAAAGTGCAGGCAGTCAAACAAAAGTCCAGTTGGAACTGTGGCACAGGCAGTGTGCAAAAAAATAGCACAGCAAATCTGGAATTCCCATCAAAACCATCTCCAGCAAAATCCATTCCCAACCCATCTCCCAGGGGCAGAAAATCTCATTGTCCTCTCCTCATCCTGCCCCGCTGCTCTAAACCCACCCTAGAAACCCCCACAACGCGACCTCAGCCCCAGCCAGCAGTCACCTAACACCAAAAATCTCCCGGAAAACCCCCTGGAGAGGAGATTTGGAAGTGGGAAACCAGGAGCAGCAAAGGTGAGCGGTTAATAGAGAGCCCCGCGCCGGATCCCAGCCGGGGGAACGTCGCGCTCGGCGAGCCCTGTCGTGTCGAATTAATGGGCGAGATCATTCTAGGCCGGGATAAAACCCACAACTTAATTCTTTTTCCCTGGTTTTTCTTTTTTTTTTCCCCTCTTTTTCGTTGTTGTTGTTGTCACCCCTGCCTGTTCCAGATGATGAATTGGTCCTGTTTGAGGCCGATCCGCTCGTTCGAGCACGGCGGCCGCTTTGCAGAACCCGGCGCTCGGCGAGGAGCCCCGGCCATTTTTCACCCGGAGAGATGAGCGGCGACGGGAATAAATTTTCCCTGCTTAAAATTTGCTGGGCCCAGGGTTTTCTGGGGGAGGCAGCTTTGACAGGCTGTCACTTTGGTGGATGTTTGGAGCTCCGAGTGTTCCGGGGATGAAGGGGGGGGGCCTTTTATTGCTTTTTAAAAGATTTAAAGGCGACACGAGCCCGGAGAGCGATGACGTTTGGCGGGGTCGGGGTGTGGGTCTGACTCTCTCTGGGTGTCACACAGGTCCTGATCCCACTTTTTTCTTCCACCTGGAGGGGATCAGTGTCAGGTGCCAGGGCTGGGAAGCAAAGGGAGGGGAGATGGAGCAGCACCAGGCACACCACTGCACCTCTGGCTGGTGGACAAGCCAAGATCTGGAGGTCCCCCCCAGCTGTGGAATCTCTGAAACGAGGTTTGATGTCCTGCTCTTTTCCCTGACGGTGGGAGGAGGAGAATTTTCCCCAGGTTTGATGAAGAACAGCACCACACATCCAACGCCGTTCCCTGATGTGTCAAGGCACAGCTGGAGCTGGAGGTACTCGATGCAGGGACCTCTGAGGATCAGGGAACCATAAAATCACAGAATCACAGAATCAGAGAATCGTGGAATCACAGAATCAGATGGGTTGGAAAGGACCTCTGAGATCATCAAGTCCAACCCTGGATCCAACCCCACCGTGGTTCCCAGCCCATGGCACTGATGCCACATCCAGTCTGTCCTTAAACACCTCCAGGGATGGAGAATCCACCCCTCCCTGGGCAGCCCATTCCAAGGGCTGAGCACTCTCTCTGGAAAGAATTCCTTCCTAATATCCAACCTAAACCTCCCCTGGCACAGCCTGAGACTGAGCCCTCTTGTCCTACTGCTGTTTCCTGGGAGAAGAGACCAATGTCCACCTGGCTCCCCCCTCCTGTCAGGGGGTTGCAGAGAGTGCTGAGGTGTCCCCTGAGCCTCCTCCTCTCCAGGCTGAGCCCCCCCAGCTCCCTCAGCCTCTCCTCATGGGAATTGTGCTCCAGTCCCTTCCCCAGCCTCGTTGCTCTTCTCTGCCCCTGCTCCAGCCCCTCCATGTCCTTCCTGAGCTGAGAGGGAACTGAGTAACCACTGAGACTCCCCTCAGGGGGAACATTTGCATTTTGGGGCTGAAAAATCTGAGTCTCTCTTGTCTGACTTCACTTTGCTGAGCTCTCCCACCCCTGGGCTGGGCTGTGGTTCATTTTCACGGGAAAAGAAGAATTCCAGTACCATTCCAGCCTCTGGGCAGGACCTGCTGGGCAGTGGGAATGGTTTATCCTCCTGCTGGGTGATGATCTTCTCAGAGCAGTTGTCTCCTCTCTAGATCAGGTGTTTTGCAGGAGGAATTCACATTTTTTCCATCTCCATGGAAGGAGATGGATGGAGAAGGCCGCTCAACATCCTGGAGCTGCTGTGGCATTCCAAAGTGTGATGCATTTCCCACAGGCAGAGCTCTCTGCACCCTGGAGAAGACTGGAACACTCCATGGAGAGTCAGTGATGGAAAAGGAAGGGGATGAACTGCTCTTTCAAGGTCTTTCCCTGCTCTCTTTTGAAGTCTTGAAAACCACTCCATGGAAAGTTCACATTGGAGAGGTTTAATGTCCTCCAGGCACCTGCAATTCCCATTTGGATTCTGGTGGTCCTGACTTTCTGGGCATGAATTTTCCACCAGGCAGCAAATGGCAGCTGTGGAAAACAGCTGGACAGATATGGAGAGGGTGGATCCCACCAGAAGCCATCTGAGATCCATCATGCCAGGCCCACCATCCCCAGGAGGGATGGAACAGCTCGGGGGGTAGACACAGGTCTGAAAGGGGGCAGGGCGGGAATGAGGAGCAACAACCACCCCAACATGCAGAAATGAGGGAAGAAGGGAAGAGGATCCTCTCCAAGGAGTGAGGTGGCCAAGGCTGACCCTTCAAACCAGGTGTGGCGTTGCTCACAGAATCCTAAAATCTTGGAATCATGGAATCATGGAATGGCTGGGATTGGAAGTGGAGCCTAAAGATCATCTCATTTCAACCCCCTGCCATGGGCAGGGACACCTCCCACCATTCCAGGTTGCTCCAGCCTGGCCTTGGACACTTCCAGGGATGGGGCAGCCACAGCTTCTCTGGGAATTCCATTCCAGCGCCTCACCACCCGCACAGGGCAGAATTTCTTCCTGATATCCAGTCTAACCCTGCTCTCTGACAGTTTTCAGCCATTCCTCCTTGTCCTACATGCTCTTGGAAACAGTTTTGCCTCCTCCTTCCTGTAAATTCCCTTCAGGTCCCGGCAGGCCACAGTGAGGTCACCCCGAAGCTTCTCTTTTCCAGGCTGAACGATCCCAGTTCTCCCAGCCTTTCCTCACCTGACCATTCCTCAGATGTCAGAGAAAGGCTGAGAGCTGGGAGAGCAGCAGCAGCAGATCCCAGGCTCCCCAGAGGCGCTGGGCATGGAGCAGGATCAGTCCTGGGATTAGCGGTGTTGTTGTTGTTGGATGAGGGGAGGGATTAAGCCAAACACTGAGCTAAGACTGAGGAAAGTGGAGAGGAGACACTCTGAGCTGCAGCTCAGACCCCCAGAGAGCTATTTGGGGTGAAAGCCAGAGCTGGGGGAAGGCTGGAAACCATCAGCTAGAGGGAAAACCATCAGCTGTAGGAACAGAGTCATTCCGGCCCTGCCTCAGCAGGGATCGTCCCGGGGAAAGAGGGGGGGAAAAAAAAAAGGGAATGGAGGATCAATTCCTTCGGAACCAGGCCAGGCTGGCCCCGGAGATGGGCACTGGGGGAATGTGGGCTTATAAATGCTGCATGGAGTCCTGCAGGGACAGGGATTGGTGTCACTTTAAAAAGTAAACACGGGCAGCCTAATGAATGAGTTATATCCCAGACGCTCCATTCCAGGAGAGGTATTTAACAGGCACTATTGGATTCCCTGGTATCTCTCTATCTGTAACCAGTGCATTATGACCATTAATGGATTTTTGAGGCTGGATTGATTTTTCATTAATTTGGTAAAAATCTTTTCCCTCTCCCATATAATTCTGTCTTAAAACGCTCGCCCTGACAGCCCGATAAGTCACTCACCTCATAATGCAAGTCTGGCTCATCAATCTCCGGCATGTGGGGAGTGGAGGGGGTGGGGAGGAGGGAAGGGGGAAAGGGGGAACCTCCCTGGGTCGGGATGGAGCTGCCAGGCAGCTTCCACTGCGGGAGGAACGGGAAAAATCCGTCGGCAACGGGAGGAGGGGACACATGGATGTGAAAGGGGTTTGGGGGGGCTGATGGGCAGCCTGGGAGTGAATTCCAGAGACCACCTCGTCTTCCCAAGCCTGGATTTTGTAGGATAGTGCTGTGAAACACTGGGGACCCTCAGGGAACTCAGCTGGGGGGGTCTGATCCACGTTGTCCCTAAAAATTTGAGTTCCCATGGAAGGTGCTGGTAGAGGGGTGAAACCTCCTGGTATTTTAGCCCAGGGAGTCCTCATGGATTCCTGGTTTTTCCCTGTGTGGTTTCAACTCGTTTTGCAGAGGGAAGACCCTGAGCTGAGGTTTGTTCCTCCCAAAAGTTGGATCCTACCCCTGGACAAGGAAGCCCATCAGTCCAGGTCTCTCTGAGGGTGTCTGGGACACTCTGGGGCCTCTCCAAAAGCTTGGATCCAACCTGTAAAGAATTCCAGGCTGTCCCAGCCGAGGGCAGGATGGATTTACCCCTATCCTGGTGCACCCCAGAAAGAGTTTTCCTCTAAAAAAACCACCAAATCCCATCCTCCTTTGAGTGACCCAGGGACCGCTTGGCTGTTGGGTTAGAGGAGGAAAACCTGGTGGGACAAACATTCCTGAGGGATCTTCACCTGGATGAGGAACGACCTGCCCTCTCTGCACCTTCCAGGAGGGAGATGAGGCAGGGAATGGCAACACTGAGCAGTCAACAAGGTGCCTCTGCTTGGGTGGGAAGAGCCACGAGGAGCAGACGAGGAGTAAGGAGCAAGTAAGGACAGAGTCAGTCATTTCTGCTGTGCAGGGAGAGGGAATTTTGGCAGAAAATTCGGGAATAAGAGTCAGAACCCGCATCAGCGTCAGATACTCATGGATCATCCTCTCCCAAAAGCTTCTGCCCAGCAGCACCAGGCTCTGGAAAAGCAGGGAGGTGGCCTGGGAAGTTCAGCCATGACCACACCCCCTCCTAATTTTGTCTTTTCAAACGGACAGTGCTTCCCCTTGGGAAGGAAGAGGTGGAAAATTCACATCCAGGTAGGAAACCCTGCTCGGGAATGCTGGAAGGAGAGGCCACAGCTCCACTTGCAGCAGAGTGTCGTGTCCTTTCCCTGCTGTGTGAGATTCCCAGACACATCCAGCACGCTCATTCCCGGCTTGACCTCCAGCTTCTGATCCAGAGACGGTCAAGAGGATTCCCTGCAGGTCCTAAAAAACATCTGCCAGGCTCAGCAGGGTGTCCCAGATCCCACTTGGATGTTTCTACACTGAACCCATCCCAGAATCCTGGGAGACAAGGAGGGAGAGGTGCCTTGGGGTGGAAAAAGAGGTAGGAGCTGAGTTCACCTCTCCCAAATCCCATCCAGCTCCATCATTGCCTCCGTGTCCCACAATTCCAGGAGGTGCTGGTCCAGTCCCACCATCTGGTGGCCAAGGCAAGAGGCAGAAGAGAAGCTCCTTTTTTTATTCCCAATGTGGAAATTTTCCCGCATTCTCAACACTTTCAACAACATTCCTGAAATAAAGGGCCCCATCAGCATTGATATTCCCTTAATCCTGGAGCAGAGCTTGTTAGAACTGGAATATCAGGGTTTTCTGGGCACATTCAGCCTGGAAAACCAAGGGATCCCACTAAAAATGAGCTGAATTTCCAGACTCTGGAATTCAGGCACCACTTTCAGGATGTTTTCCTGGTCGGGGCACATTGTTGGATGACATCACATATTCCCTTAATCCTGGGGCAGAGCTTGTTAGAACCAGAAGATCAGGTATTTCTGGGCAAATCCAGCATGGAAAGCTCAAGGATCCCACTAAAAATGAGCTGAATTTTCAGTCTGAGGGATTTGGGTACCATTTTCAGGATGCTTTCCTGGTTGGAGCAAATTGTTGGATGACACCACCTATTCCCTTTATCCTGCAGGAGAGCTTCTTAGAACCAGAAGATCAGAGATTTCTGGGCTCATCCAGCCTGGAAAGTTCAAGGATCCCACTGCAAATGAGCTGAATTTTCAAACTGTGAGATTCAGGCACCACTTTCAGGATGTTTTCCTGATTGGAGCAAATCATTGGCCAAGACTCCACCAAGCAGGAACCCCCTCAGGTGATTAAAAAAAAAACCCAACTCAAGAACTCAACTCCAAAATTCGCTTTTCTCCCTCGAAGACCTGCAAATGAACATCATTTTTTTTTTGCTGCTTGGCCATCCCCTCTGGAGGAGGTGAGCGATGCTTCCCGAGAAAAGCTTCTGCTGGGCTCCTGGATTATCTCCCGATTGTTTATTAAAACCCCCAAGTTAATGAGGACTAACGAGCAAATAATCAATAGCCAGGCGGGCCACCCAGGAGCAGATAAGCCTCAATAAGCCCTGGGGGATGAGTGTATTTACCGAGCAGACAATTATCAGGGTAATGACCATTTGGGCGATTTCGAATTAAGAAGAAGAGATTGCACCCCGAAGAGACACCAACTGATGAGAAGAGTTCAGAAAAGTGGTGGTTTTTTGTGGTTTTTTTTGGTTTTTTTTAAAGCAGGATATCAGTGAAGCGTCAGCACTCAAAGTCCTGGTGAATAAAAGGCAACTTTGAATTTTCCAGGGTTTTGTAGTGGTTTTTTTCCCACAGAATCCAAAGGCAGCAGAGGTTGGAAGGGACCTCTGGTAACTTCCTGGGCAAAGCTGTGCTGAAAATACATTGATGGTGAAGAGAAATTCTGGTTTTAAAGCTGGCAGGGGATGCTCAGGGTTGACTTCTTCTCCCAAGATGAGGGGACACAGCATCAGGCTGTGGCAGGGGAGGGTCAGGTTGGACATCAAGAGGAATTTCTTCCTGGAAAGGGTGGTCAGGTTCTGGAATGGGTTTTCCAGGGAGGTTTGGAGTCCCCATCCCTGGAGGTGTCCAAGGAAGGGCTGGTTGTGACACTCAGTGCTCTGGGCTGGGGGACAAGGTGGGGGTGGGTCAAAGGTTGGACTTGATGGTCCTGGAGGTCTTTTCCAACCTCAGTGATCCTGGGATTCTCCAGCTGAGTCTGGATATCTCCAAGGATGGACATCCCCCCCTTCTCTGAGTGCTTTGTGTAACATCTGATCGCCTTCAGAGCAAATTTAGTCACTGGAATCCGGTCACGGTGGAAGGGCCAGGCCAAGAGGGAATCATTTGGAAATTTCCCACTCCTTGGAACTTCAAAAAACAAACAAACAAACAAACAAAAACAAAACAAAACAAACCCCACAAGGCATGTTTGGGAAAGCAGCAGCCACCTGAGTCATCTCCTCCTTCCATTTGTGGAGCGACACCGAGCGATGCAAAAGCGAACGGAAATCAATAAACGTGTCAGGTCCCATCAAGCCGAGGGAGGAGGGAAAGGCCTTCCCAAACCCAGCCCCGTGTCCTTCCTTACACCTGCCTGCTCCAGCTGGCTCTGCAATCAGCAGATTTAACATCGAGTCAGCAGTTCTCCCGACTCCCAAGCCAAATCTTTAGGGGATCTACCAAAATTCCCTCCCCTGGCCTGCCTGGGTTGGATTTATTGGGATATGGGGACAAGGACTGTGCTCAGCCCACCTTTGTAGCTGCCTGGAGCAGATATTGGTCGGAGAGCTCTTTAACTCTCAGCAATTAAACTCTCAGACCTGTTAATTTTCATTTCCCCCCACCCCTGCTGTTCCAAAACTCCCAGCCCTTCATCCCTGGGAACCGGTGGAAAACAGCCCGGAGAGGCCTGGCCACGACTTCCCCACTCCCCTTTTATCCAACTGTTCGGAGTAAAATCCCGGCAGCCAGATGGGAAATAAACACGGAGACTGAGCTGGGCTCAGCAAAACCGCCCCTCTCCCCGGTTCAGTCGTTAATAGGCAATTGTGGACTCGGGGGCAGGGAAAAAAATAACCGTAAAATGAAAGTGCTACGCGGTGCAAACGCGTTTCCCTCCTCCTCGGAAACGTCTGGAAGCTCCGTGTCTCTCCTCCCCATCCCAGCCGTGGGATTATAACTCACGGCCCTCCTGGCAGCTGCTGCTGTAGCTCCCCATTCATTTTATGGCCCTGAGCATTAACATTTCTGCAGAACACGGGGCTAATTCCCTGCAAAGAATGATCATTTTTTTAGTGACTTGGCAACGATGAATTATCTGCCTCTTAACAGTTTTCCCCCCCCGGGAGAGGCCGGGTGGGCTCGCAGGGAAGGGATTGTCTGACAAGGAATATTGTGCAGTTTGAGTGGGGTGAATTTGGGGTCCTTCTGGGCTTTCAGAAGCACCCCCCCAAAAAAAATAAATAAAATAAATGGGTGCACGGGCAGGGATCTGTTTGCAGGAGTCAGGCAGGATCTGCTGAGCTCCAGCTGCATCTCCCCACTGGATCAGCTGCATGTGAGGATGTACAAAAGAATTGGGTTTATTTTTAGGTGGTTCCAGGTGCTTTTGTTTAGGGGAGAGAAAAAGCCTTTTCCATGCATGTGGATTCCTGCTTTGGATAAGAGTCATGGAATCGTGGAGTGGTTTGGGTGGGAAGGGACCTCAAAGGTCATCTCATTGCAACTCCCTGCCGTGGGCAGGGACACCTTCCACTAGCCCAGGTTGTTCCAAACCCTGTCCAACCTGGCCTTGGACACTTCCAGGGATGGGGCAGCCACAGTTTCTGTGGCCAATCTGTGCCAGGGCCTCCCCACCCTCCCAGGGAAAAATTCCTTCCCAATATCCCATCTAACCCTTCCCTCTGTAAGTTTGAAGCCATTCCCTGTGTCCTGGCACTCCAGGCTCTTGGAAATAGTCCCAGTCCACCCCCATCTTTCTTGTGGCTCCTTCAGGTCCTGGAAGGCCACAAAGAGTTCCCCCTGAAGCTTTCTCTCCTGCAGGCTGAACAGTCCCAATTCCCTCATCCTTTCCTCCCAGCAGAGCTGCTCCATCCCCCTGATCATCTTGGTGGCCTCTTCTGGACTCTCTCCAACAGGTCCATGAGGTCCTGCCCCCTTAGCTGGCTGGGAAGTGGCCACCCAGCATTATTTTGAGTGCAGAAAAATATGTTATTTGCACTTATCTGATGCCTGGTGGCATTGCCAGCAGTCACAGAATGAGAAGTAGGAAAAGTAAGAGCGGTTCCAGTTCATGAAGCACCTCAGGAATCTCATGGAATTCATGTCACCTCCTGGGAAAGGCCAGAGCAGCTGGGCCTGAGAGCTCCTCTCCCAGCAGGACCTCAGAGAGCCTAAACACAAGATGGTTTTAGTGCAAACTCCCCCCAAATACCCTCCTTGCTTCCAAAAACTGCACAGTTTGCAGCTCCTGAGCCAGGGGAGTCTCGTATTTCACAGCCCTTCAGGGGTTTTTGTCCCAGCTTAATCTCTCCAGGTTTTATTTTCCCTGATTTTTTTCTTTTTTTTTTTTTTTTAACCCTCGTGAAGCTGCAACACCCAAAACACCCCCAGTGATGAGTTGGAAGGGACCCACCAGGATCACTGAGTGCAGCTCCTGACTCTGCACAGGACACCACAAGAATCCCACCCTCTGAATCTCCACTTGCACTTCTCTGTTTCATTCCCACCCTTTCATCTCCCAATTTCCTGTGATGTCCCTCCACTGGAAGTGAAGCTCCAACCCTGGGGAAAGGTGTCAAGGAAGGTGTGGGGAGGGGTTAATCTTGAGCCTTCAAGAGTGGAGAGTGAATTTTGGCAGTGGATTTGCCTTCGTGCTGGCTGGGACCAAAGCTCTGGCCCCTCCACCCTTGCCGTGAGGAACATTTACCCAAAACCCTCCACCCGAACTTCACCCACCAGCCAGCGACCAGGAGGGCTAAAGACAATCTTACAAGGCCATCCCAGCTCTGAAAAGCTTCCCACGTGGGATTCACCTCCCCTAAGTGCCTCCAAAAAGGAGCGGGGGGGGGATGTCCTTGAACCCATTATGGTTGACGGCGGTGGGGTCATCGTTCATCCCACAGTGCTGATGTTGCTCTTCAGGACCCCTCGATCCCCACTGCCCTCTGACTGCAGGGAGCTCCCAGAGTGAGGTCAGGCATCCCTAATTCCGTGGAAGACACGCATTAACTCCCTTCCTTCCCCTCTGGGTGGCAATAAACCCTCCCACCCCACACGGAGCGTTGCTGGAAGTGGCCCCGCGTGATTTCAAGCCCCTGAAGGGGGATAAAACATCAACCTGCCCCCCAAAATAGCTGTGGGGGGTTCGAGGGGGAGCTCAAATGTGGCAGCCAGAGCCCAGCCCTGCTCTCAGGCTCGGTGTGCTGAAGGCAGCAGGTTCCTGCAGACTAAGCAAGTTTACCAATAAAACCCTCTCATAATCTACCACCGTCGAGGGAAGAGAGAGAGAGAGAGAGAGGAAAAAAAAAGAGCAACTGGGCCACGCTGCCCATCTGTAATAAGCACTGGAGATTTAAGTGGGAGAGAATTACCTTAAATATATATCTATACACGGGAGGGAGTGTATATATATAGGTATACTTAGAAAAAAAGGGGGAGGAAAAAAAAAAAGAAAATAAATAATAAATAAAGAAATAAGTCCAAAAGCGCCGGTAGAAGAGGAGTAGAACCAATTTCCCAATTTCAATCTCCGGCACGCCGGGACTCAGCTTCTCAGATGTTGCCTGCTCTGCTAAATTGGTTGGGCTGAGGGCTGCTCTGCTGCTGATTTGGGCTCATTGTGGTGCATTTATGAAGGGCTGTCACACGGGGCTGACAGGGTGATGGATTGACCGGGGCTCGCCGCAGCTCCGGGAAGGTGGGGAGGGAGGGAGGGAGGGAGGGAAGGAGGGAGGGAGGAGGTGGGAGAGGGTTGGCCGAGGTGAGGAGGTGATGGGAGAGAGGTGAGAGGGTGCGGATGGGGGGCAGAGGGGAGGGGGGGGAAGGGAAGCATCGCGCGGGGTTTCGCTCTGGAATCGATTCTGCCGGCAATAAAGAGGGAAATCCAGCGGGAGGAGTCGCAGATGGAGCCGGGGGGTGGGGGGAGAAAAGGGGAGGGGAAGGGAGGGAGAGAAAACGGGGACGGAGAGAAAACAGCAAGTTAAGCGATTTGTTGCCCAATTCCCCGGGGTTTATTACTTGGACTTTCCAGTGAAAACAAGACTTGATGCTGCCGGGTCCTGAATAAAAACCGCGGTGCAGATGGATCCCACCTTCCCAAACCTGGTGTCCCGGGATTTGGGGGCCTCTCTGGCAGTGGGACTTCATGGATATCAACAGCAGAGTGCTGGGGAGCAGGGCAAGCAGAGAGGGGGTGAATGCACAGTTTAGGGACTCTGGAACACCTGTTTTTGGGGAATCTGCTGGATTCCTACCTCCCTCTGTGTTCCTTTCGTCCTGCAAGCCAGGAAAAGAGGAAAGAAGTCAGGGAGCCCCCGAGAGCAAAGCAGTGGGTGTAAAGGAGCTATGGATATATTGATCTGTGCGTGAGACAGATGGGATCCATCCGAATCCACCTCCCAGGGATATTTATCTCCCCTCAAACCTCCCTCCAGTCATTTTCCCGGCTCTGCTATCGACGTCTATCAATTTCTCCATCAAATCTGGTGTCTCTCAGTCTCCCTCCCTCCTCCCCAAGGCAAATATATTAACAAAAAATCATATGGCAACGAAAATCAACCCCCTTCTCCTGTCCCTCGGGGTCGGGCAGAGGCTGTTTGAGAAACCCCAGGTGGACCCCAAAGACCAGGGCAGTTGTGACACCAAAAACTGGGTGTAAAAGAGGATGAAGGAGAAGGAGAAGGAGAAGGAGAAGGAGAAGGAGAAGGAGAAGGAGAAGGAGAAGGAGAAGGAGAAGGAGAAGGAGAAGGAGAAGGAGAAGGAGAAGGAGAAGGAGAAGGAGAAGGAGAAGGAGAAGGAGAAGAAAGAGAAGGAGAAGAAACATCTCTCAGAGGACCTGTCCTTCTTCTCTTGACCATGAAAGAACTGCAGACGTTCCAGCTGCGGATTCTCCATCCCTGGAAGTGTCCAAGGCCAGGTTGGACGGGGTTTGGAGCAACCAGGGCTAGTGGAAGGTGTCACTGCCCATGGCAGGGGGTTGGAATTCCATGATTTTAATGTCCCTTCCAACCCAAACCATCCCCTGATCCCATGAATCATTTTTCACATCAGAGAGCACGTGAGAGGTTGGAGAAAGCTGGACCCCAAACCTCACCCAGTGAACAGTTTAGGCTCAGCTTAAGTCCTTCTCTACCAGAAAAAAACTTTTTTTTGGTGTAAATTTAGAGTTTTCCAGGAAGACTTTCCTTATATTCCCATTTTCCTATTTCCATTTACTACCTGTGACTCCTCCCCAAGGAACAAGAGGCCACGGAGGTAAAAGCGGCTTTCTAAAAACCCAACCTTAAACTGCAGGATTATTAATATTGACTTTCTGGGCCAATAAGGCAGGAAATATAGAGATAATCCAGTCCCTTTCTCCCCACAACTTGTATTCCAATAAATAATTACAGCACCCCATAAATCCTCGCCGTGCCCTAATAATAAGCATATTTTATCCTGGGGGAAAAAAGAAAAAAACTGGTGCTTCATCCAATTTCTCCCCCCTTTCTCCCCCCTCCTTTTCTCCCATCCCAGCAGATAAATCCCTTCTTCTAATTGAGCCTTTTTTTTTTTTTTGTCGATCTCAAATACGGTTAAAAATGTGCAAAGCCAGTCAATTCTCGCGCCGTAATTTTGGGTGATATAAAACCCTCCCCCTCCCCAACCAACCCCCTCCCTTCTCATTCCAACGTGGTCCTGGTTTTCTTTTTTTTTTTTTCCCTGATCCTGACATTAAACTGTTCCACTTAAGCCCAGGTCTGCGGTTCCAGGCAGGTTGACCTCGTTAAAATGGATTAGTGCAGCAGGAAAATGGGAATGGTAATAAAAATCCCCTAAGAATTTTTATCGGGCCAAGGGTGTATTTTCCTTTTTTTTTTTTTTTTTTCTCTTTTAATTATTTTTTTTAATTATTTTTTTTTTCTCCTCCTCTCCTCCCCTCTGGTTCTGGATAAAGCTCCTCTTCAGGGCTCGAAATCTCCCTCCTGCTGCTGTGGAAAATCCACGTTTTCCAGATCACCCTCGAGTTAGGAGCGACCTGGACAAGTGGGAATCTATTCCCTTTTATTTTCTTTTGCAGGGCCAGCAATTTACCCCAGTGATGTGGGGATGTGAGCACAGGCAGGATGAGCTGAAGCTTTAAAACATTCCATTTAAAGGTGGAATTTCCAGGCAGAAAATCACCTGAACCTGAAAATATTCCTGGTTTTATTCATTTTATGGAGTAACCCTATAAAAGCTCCTCTCTCTCCAAGTACTTGTAGGAAAAAGTGAAAAAAATGTTAATTTTCCTCATTTTTCCCCTTCTTTCCATGAAAAATGGGTCCTGGGGGGTTATTTCCAGGGATATCTCCAAGGGAATGGTGCTTGTTGGATCAGAACCATCAATGCTTGACTAGAAAAGTGGAAGGAAAAGTGGGAATTTAAGGGATTTGAGGCACCAGAATCCCAAAGAAGCCAACAGGAAGGGGCTCCATTTCTTGGTCAACACTCCCAAAAAATCTGGGAAGAGGATGGAAAAATTCCCCCTCAACCACAGGAAACTAATGGAGCTGGAGGAGTTTATCTTAACCCACCAAATTTTGTCCTCTGGGATCACCCACTTCCAATTTTTCCTTGGGATAAATCCTTCTTATGGCCTTGGAGACTCCTAGAATGGTTTGGGGTTGGAAAGGACCTTCAGGATCATCCAATTCCATGGGCAGGGACGTCTCCCACTATCCCAGGGTGTTCCAAACCCCTTCCAATCCGGCCTGGAACAATTCCAGGGATGTGGCCACTTCTTGATGAGCTCCTAAACAACATTCCCTAAAGAGGGGAGGGGGCTTGGATGGGAAAAAAAACGGAAAAGGATGTGTGTCCACCTTTCCTTATCCACCCCTGGGGCTTGGATGAGGGCCTGGAGATGGCCTGGAGATCCATGGAATGGAAGAGCAGGGAGTGGGAAGCGGAGGCCGGTTGTGCCCGAGGTCCTTTGGATGAGCTGAGGGAAGCTCTGCCAGGCAGGAGAATCCTCCTTTTCCCTTTCTGAGGACACAGGGATGGCCAGGATGGCTCCAAAGACCTTGGATGAGTTCCTGTGTCTGGGAACACCATGAAGTGCCCGGAGGAACGAAGATGCCACGATAAAAGGGCGTTATCCTGGGAAAACTCCGTGAGGAATGAGGAGTTACATCCCCAGCCGGAGGTCAGATTTCCAAGTCGTCCCACAGAGTGGGGGGAAAACGGGAATTGCAGCCGAAAGAACCCCCAAATTCCATTTAATGGGATCAAAAGTCACCTCCTAGGAGGGAGGAGGGAGGTCTTGATCCCGGTTCCCAGGCAGGGATGTAACGGGAAAGATGGGATTTGGAAATCACTCCAGAAAGAGGGTCTGGTTGGGAGGGACTTGACCATCCATCACCTCCAGATCTCCCACTTCAGGCCTCAATCCCAACCTGATTCTGGGGGAAAAAACAGGGAAAAATGGTAAAAGGAGTCAGGGCTTGCCTGGAACACAGGAGGATCTCTGGGAATGGGGTCAGGGATTCATGGGACACCCCTCAGCACGTGGATGTGGAAGCGGTGCTGCTCCACCTACCAAGTCGGAGCCTTGATCCTGTCCTGCTTTCGGGGGAAAACAGGGAAAAATGGGAAAAAATGGTGTCAGGAGCCCTGGGAATGTGGTGGGAAGCAGGGGAAACTGGGATGCTCCTCCAGGATTCATCCCCAGCACGTGGATGCACATGGATGTGACACCAGTGCCGTTTCAGGGCCTTGATCCCAACCTGATTCTGGGGGAAAAACACAGGAAAAATGGGGAAATCTCTGGGAATGGGGTCAGAAATAAGGTCAGGAATAGGTGATCCATCCTGACCCCAAAACTTGGGTAATAGGGAGGGATAGGGGTGTTCCCCAAGTGCTGCTTCAGGGCCTTGATCAGGTCCTGATTCTGGGGAAAAACATGGGAAAATGGGAAAAAACAGTGTCAGAAAACCCTTGGAATGTGGTAGTAAAACCAGGGGAAACTGGGATCCTCCTCCAGGATTCATCCCCAGCACGTGGATGTGACGCTGGTGCTGTCAGGACTCGATTCCAACCTGATTCTGGGGGAAAAAACACAGGAAAAATGGGAAAATCCATGGGAATGGGGTCAGGGATAAGGTCAGGAATAGGGGATCCATCCTGATCCCAAAACTTGGATAAGAGGGGATGTTCCCCAAGTGCCGTTTCAGGGCCTCGATCAAGTCCTGCCCTTGGGAGAAAAACATGGGAAAATCTGTGGGAATGGCGTCAGGGATAAGGTCAGGAATAGCTGATCCACCCTGATCCCAAAACATGGATAATAGGGAGGGATAGGGGTGTTCCCCAAGTGCCCCTTCAGGGCCTTGATCCAGTCCTGATTCTGGGGGACAACCATGGGAAAATGGGAATGTGGGAATGGGAGCAGGGAAGAGGTGGGAGGCACAATATCCTGGATAAATGGGAAAAACTGGGGATAAAATCCATCCTGATCCCTAAAACCAGTTATTATATATTAGGAAATAGGGGTGTGGATGGGGACATGCACCCTTTCCCAGCTTCTCTGGAAAGATTCCAACCCCAAACGCTGCCTTTTCCCCCCTCGGAACTCTGGGAAGCAGCAGGGAATGATTTCCCCCCTCCAGCCTGGAGGAGGAGGGGGGGGGAAAAAGATTTATCCATTCTTGGAAACGGCATTTATGAATATTCCTAAAGAGGAAAATCAATCCCCTCTATCATAACATTGCCATTTTTCTACATGATAGAACAAGCAGTTTCATACACCTCGGGAATCGATAGGAATTACGAGCTTCTCCCCGGATTTGCTCACGGCCCGGCATCATCATCATCCACCCCGGAGCCCAGGAGGGGAGGATGCTCTGAGATCCCCGGGGATGAGGAGATTTGGATGCGTTTCTGGCATCTTCCTCCCTGGTTTGGTGCCTTTTCTACCTCCTCGAGTTTCAGGGAGCACAAAATCTCCGGGCTGGGCTGGGTTGGAGCTGCTTGAAGTGAGGAGGAAGGACCAGGAGCCAGCGGGGGGACCAGGGGGACAAGAAGCAGATGGATCCTGGCCTGGATGAGGGACAGGGTGACAGCAGGAGCAGGGAAGGGATTCTGCCCCTGGGAGGCCACCCCTGGAGTGCTGTGTCCAGCTCTGGGCCCTCAGCTCAGGAAGGACATGGAGGGGCTGGAGCAGGGGCAGAGAAGAGCAACGAGGCTGGGGAAGGGACTGGAGCACAATTCCCATGAGGAGAGGCTGAGGGAGCTGGGGGGGCTCAGCCTGGAGAGGAGGAGGCTCAGAGGACACCTCAGCACTCTCTGCAACCCCCTGACAGGAGCGGGGAGCCAGAGGTTGTTGGTCTCTTTTTGCAGGAACCAGCAGTGGGACAAGAGGGCTCGGTCTCAAGCTGTGCCAGGGGAGGTTTAGGTTGGACATCAGGAAGAAATTCTTTCCAGAGAGAGTGCTCAGCCATTGGAATGGGCTGCCCAGGGAGGGGGTGGATTCTCCATCCCTGGAGGTGTTTAAGGACAGACTGGATGTGGCATCAGTGCCACAGGCTGGGAACCACGGCGGGGTTGGATCCAGGGTTGGACTGGATGATCTGAGAGGTCTTTTCCAAGCTGTTTGGTTCCATGAATCTGTGATTCCATGATTCTCTGCTTCTCTGATTCCATGATTCTGTGATTCCATGATCCTGAAAGCCAAAGGTGGAATCCACCTCTCAGCTGTGTCAGCTGGGATGAGATACCTGGAGACATCTCTGGACATCTGGAGACACAACCCACATGGGAAAGCACTTTTCCCTGCCTTTTCTCTCACTAGTGAATCCAATGCAAAATGAAATCCAGGAACCAGCTCAGGCCCTTAAAATTCACAGGAATATGTCATATTTTTTGGCAGTTTTCCAGATTTCATTAAAGATCCCTAGAGAGAGACATTTTCTGCTCTTCTCTGACCACTCAAAAAACCAACTCAGGGGGAAAAAACCCTAAAAGCACCTTCAACAAACCTCTCTCCCTCCCCTGGGATGTGAACCAGCAAACTTGCTGCAATATTTAGCTGGGAGGAGACCCCAGAAGATGCTTTTCCTGCTGATTCCATTGCCTTGGGGTTAAGTGGCCACAATTCCCTTTCTTCCAGCTGATCCCCTGGAAGCACAGATCATGTAAATGGGAAATAAGAGCCAAACCCTAAAGGAATGGGGTACAGGGCACGATCAGCTCTTCAGTTACAGCTCCAAAACCCAGCCAGGGCTGTTCCCTGTGCTGCTGGAACAATCCCTGGATTATTCCCCTCTCCTGTGTGTTTGGGAAGTTTTCCACTATGTGCACCTGCTCCTATAAGTGACTCCCAGTGCCAGGAAGCTCCTTCTTAACCTGATTACCCGCTTGTTTTTCTTCCCCACGGATTTATCATCCTGTCTCATAAAATCCTGGAATGGTTTGGGTTGGAAGGGACATTAAAAATCGTGGAATTCCAACGCCCTGCCCTGGGCAGGGACACCTTCCCCTATCCCAGCTTGCTCCAAGCCCCACCCAACCTGGCCTGGGACACTTCCAGGGATGGGAAATCCACAACTTAACACAACTTGTGCATCCCTTACCCATTTTGCAGCAGGATAGGACAGGAATGTTGTGGTGCAAGCAGGGATTAACCCAGGGAAAACCATTAGACTGGAAGAAACGCTCCTGATCCTCCCATTTCAGATTCAGTTGTCCTGCCCCCACCTCTCTGGTTTTTGTACCCTTGGAACCATCTCTCTCTGTATCCCTGAGCATTCCTGCTCTGGACTGGAGGGATGTGCCGTGTCTCCCTTGGGAATTCTGTGCTGCTTGAGCCCCCACAAAGCAGATTTAGTCCCTTATATTCCCAGAATTCCCGTTGCACCCTCCCGGCAGCAGAGGGAGAAGAGGAGACTCCAGGACTTTACCGTGGATATTTTTTTCATCCTCCCCCCTCCTTGGCAGGATCTTTGCAATAAGGGGGCCAGTCGGGCCAGCCATAAATCCCACTAAAGGTAAAAGTGATTGATTTTAGAAGACACTGGTTTAAGAATTTGTTTTGTTTTGTTTTGTTTTTTTTTTCTAATGGATCCGAAAGTCCTGCCATCAATTTTGCCAAGCTCAGCGGTGCCAGGAGGCGGCTGCAGCCCGTCCAGAGAGGAGGAGGGAGAGGTAGAAGAGGAGAGAGGAGGAGGAGGAGGAGGAGGAGGAGGAGCTGCAAGAAAAAGGAGTTCATCACACCTCCCTCCCAGCTGCAAGATCCTAAAAAAACAACAAAAACCAAACAAACAAAGAAAAAAACAAACCACAAAAAACACGGATTATAGCCCGGCCATAAATACTAATCCATTAGCTGCTCTTTCACACGCTGCTGGCTGCCAGTGCTGCCTCCATTTGCCTGCATGATAATCTATTTGAATATCAATGTGGCTTCGTGGTCAAATTGCTTTCCCTCGGAGATGGGGAGGAAGGGCAGGGCTGTGTTTTTGGGATGGGGGCACCGTATCCCGGCTGGAATCGGAAGGGAATTATTGAATTCCCTCTTCGCCCCTCACTGCTTTTCATTGCCAAAATAAAAATTAGAAAATTTAAGCAAAATAAGAAAAGGAAGGAGTTAAAAAAAACCAAACAGGAGTAAGTCAGGCAATGTTTTGGTCTTTAATGGGACAGGAAAAGAAAGTTCTCTTTTATTTTGAACTCTGCATTGATTCACTTCATTCCCGACGACGGGCAGAGCACGGCCAAGAGATCCATAAGAAGGGGCTGCACTAGGAAAGTGCTCCACGGGGGAAGGGAATTTCTGTAAATAAATAAGATTTTCCAACTGTGGAAGAGCCTGGAGGGTTCTCAGTAAAACTCCTGCAATCCCGATCCCATCACTTCCTTCTGCCCCTTGCAGGGATTGCTTCTGTTTCGTGGGGTGTGAGAAGAGAGACGGAGAGAAGGCACAAAATTCCAGGATCTGAACCAAAATTGTTGTTGTTTGTGAGGTCACAGAGACCTTGTCTGTCCCAGGCAGTGCAGGGATCTGGGATTCCCTTGGAAATGGTGATTTAGGACTGGGCTCTGTGGTCACAGTCAGTTGTTACCTCTGTATTTCACAGAATCACGGAATGGTTTGGGTGGGAAGGGACCTTAAAGATCATGGAATTCCAACCCCTGCCATGGGCAGAGACATCTTCCAATATCCCAGATTGCTCCAAGCCCCATCCAACCCAGCCTGGGACACTTCCAGGGATGGGGCAGCCACAGATTCTCTGAGAAATCCATTCCAGCCCCTTACCAGTTGCACTGGGAAGAATTTATTCCTAACATCCCATCTAAACCTTCTCTCTGACAGTTTGAAACCATTCCCTGTGTCTTGGCACTCCAAGCCCTTGGAAATACTCCCTCTCCATCTTTCCTGTAGCTCCTTCAGGTCCTGGAAGGCCACAATTAGTTCTCTCCACCAGGCTGAACATTCCCAACTCTCCCAGCCTTTCATCCCAGCAGAGCTGCTCCAGCCTTCGGATCATCTTGGTGGCCTCCTCTGGACTCTCTCCAGCAGCTCCATGTCCTTCCTGGGATGGGGATCCCAGAGCTGGATCCAACACTCCAGGTGGGATCTCACAAGCCCAGGACACTCAGTTTGATTTCTGTTGCCCTTCCCGAGGCAGCAGAGAAGGCAACATCAGGAAACTCCATCTGAGGGTGCAGCAGGACCTTGGGCCACCGCAAAGATTCTGAAAGAACCATCTGCTTCCTCATCTCCATCAAAGCAAAGCACAGTGGGTGTGAAAAAATGAGTGTTCTGCTGATAAAAACCCAAGCTGGGTCTCTCCCTGTGCTCTCTGGGCCAGGGTGGATCTATTTTTCGTGCCTGGAGAAGCCTCAGATGGGGCTCAGTTTGTCAGCAGAGGATGAAGCTGCTCTGCCTGACTTGCAAGGCCCTTCTGGAAGATGAAAAACCCCAAGATCTTGAACTTGATGGTCTGTGGATAAGAGCTGGGATATATTTGTCCCAGGAATGTGTGGACAGATGCCTGGAAGTGTTCCAGGCCAGGCTGGTTGGTAGTTGGAGCAACCTGGGATAGTGGAAGGTGTCCCTGCCCGGAGGGTGGAACCGGATGATCTTTAAGGTCCCTTCCAACCCAAACCGTTGATCACAGCCACAGATAAAACCCAGATTCCCCTTAGGTGACATCCCAGGCTTGGTTTGAGAGCCCTGAGGATCAGCTGCAACCCAGAGAGGCCAGCTCTGGACATCTGATCCAGGGGGGTTGGAGCTCGGCCAGCCGAGAGCCATCGACCGCCGCCTTTGTTTGACACAGCAGAGAGAGCCCATTAAATGCCTCCTGCTGCTCATCCCCCACCAGGAGCCTCTGGAAGGTGTCCAGCTAAACCAGCCAGAGCTCCAGCAGCGAGGAGAAGGCTCAGAGGAGAAATCAAAACCAGAGAAGGGAAGCCAAGAGCAACGTGGACCAAGTCGGTGCTCACAGAGCAGCCACGAGGGTTCAGTCCACAGGTGTCAACTCCACGCTCCAGGCACCTGCAGGTGGGGGGGAAAATCCCCAGGGAATTCTGCAGGCATCCCCAAGACTTTCCCAGGGTCACAGGACGGTTTGGGTCTCATTCCAATCTCCTGCCATGGGCAGGGACACCTCTCACCAGAAGGTTTTAGGACCCTTCCAGCCACCTCCAGGTGCCTTTTCCTCTCCCTCCTTCCTTCCTCCAGCCCCTGCTCCACGTCTGGATCTCTGGGCAAGTGCTCCTCCTTGCCCAGTTTTAAGCCCTCCACCAGAGGCCCGTCCCTGGATTGAGTAAATTGTGGAACTCCAAGGATTTTTGGAGCTCAGAAGTGAAAGACTACATTGGGAGAGCAGGAATTTAAGCATTTGGGGTTCAAAAAGGCAGCTGAGCTCTGGAAAAGCCTGGAGAGGAGGAATATCCCTTAAAGGCACATGGGATTTGGGAACTTTCAAGGATCTGGGATCTTGTGTTTTCCCAGTAGATTAATTGCAGCATGTTTTTTTCACGGGAACAATGAAAAATGTATTAGGAAGGAAGGAATTTCTGCAGCTCAAGGATTGTGGGATCCAGCAAAGGTGTGAGAAAGGCCAGCTCTCTGGCAGCAGGGAGTGAGGATGCTGGTGCTGGCTGTGAGGATGCTGGTGCTGACTCTGAGGACAATCCTGGCTCTGAGGATTCTGGTCCTGGCTCTAATAATTCAGTTAGTTATGAGGATGCTGGTCCTGGTTCTGAGAATTCTGATCCTGGCTCTGAGGATTCTGGTCCTGGCTCTGAGAATGCAGGTCCTGGCCCTGAAAATGCTGGTCCTGTCTCTGAGGACAATCCTGGCTCTGGTAATGCTGGTCCTGGCTCTGAGAATGCAGTTAATTATGAGGATGTTGGTCCTGGTTCTGAAGACTCTGATCCTGGTTCTGAGGTTGCTGGTCCTGGCTCTGGAAATGCTGGTCCTGGCTCTGAAAATGCTGGTCCTGGCTCTGAGGACAGTCCTGGCTCTGAGGATTCTGGTCCTGGCTCTGAGGTTGCTGGTTCTGACTCTGGAAATGCTGGTCCTGGCTCTGAAATTCTGGTCCTGGCTCTGAGGACGGTCCTGGCTCCGAGGACAGTCCTGACTCTCAAGATGCTGGTCCTGGTTCTGAGAATTCTGATCCTGGCTCTGAGGATTCTGGTCCTGGCTCTGATAATGCAGTTAGTTATGAGGATGCTGGTCCTGGTTCTGAGGACTCTGATCCTGGCTCTGGTAATGCTGGTCCTGGCTCTGGAAATGCTGGTCCTGGCTCTGAGGACAGTCCTGGCTCTGAGGATTCTGATCCTGGCTCTGAGGTTACTGGTCCTGGCTCTGAGGATTCTGGTCCTGCCTCTGAGGACAGTCCTGGTTCTGAGGATTCTGGTCCTGGCTCTGGAAATGCTGGTCCTGGCTCTGAGGACAATTCTGGTTCTGAGGATTCTGATCCTGGCTCTGAGGTTACTGGTCCTGGCTCTGAGGATGCTGGTCCTATCTCTGAGGACAGTCCTGGTTCTGAGGATTCTGGTCCTGGCTCTGATAATGCAGTTAGTTATGAGGATGTTGGTCCTGGTTCTGAGGATTCTGGTCCTGGCTCTGAAAATGCTGGTCCTGGCTCTGAAAATTCTGTTCCTGGCTCTGAGGACAGTCCTGGTTCTGAGGATTCTGGTCCTGGCTCTGATAATGCAGTTAGTTATGAGGATGTTGGTCCTGGTTCTGAGGATTCTGATCCTGGCTCTGAGGTTGCTGGTCCTGGCTCTGGAAATGCTGGACTTGGCTCTGAGGACAGTCCTGGTTCTGAGGATTCTGATCCTGGCTCTGAAAATGCTGGTCCTGGCTCTGAGGACAGTCCTGGTTCTGAGGACTCTGATCCTGGCTCTGAGGTTGCTGGTCCTGGCTCTGATAATGCTGGTCCTGGCTCTGAAGTTGCTGCTCCTGGCTCTGAGGACAGTCCTGGCTCTGAGGATTCTGCTCCTGGCTCTGAGGTTGCTGGTCCTGGCTCTGATAATGCTGGTCCTGGCTCTGACAATTCTGATCCTGGCTCTGAGGATGCCCCGAACTCAGACGTGTCTCTCCAAGAACCCTCCAGAAGCGCCGAGTTCCCGCTGCCTGCCCCGGCTTTGCTCCCCCGCTGCTCCAGCTGCTCCCTCCTCCACGGAGCTGCCCGACCCGGTGCCAAGCCCAGCACGCTTCCCACGGCATCCCTGCTGCCTCCTGCCTCCCTCCTCTCCCGGGCCTGGCAGAGGCTCCTTCCCTCTCCACGCCTCATCCATCAATCCGGATGACTCTGTTTGCCCACCCCGTTTTTTCCTCGGCCTGTCAGTGCCCGGAGAAAACGATGATAAATAAACTGGCACGGGAGGAACTCTCTCCTGCTGCTTGATTTATCTTTTATTTGCACTGCAACCCAAGCCCCTTCTCCTCTCCCCCCCCGCCCCTGCACCCCAACCGTTAACTCTTCTCCAGCTGCCTCAGCCTGGTTTTTCCTACCTGCATTTTTCCTCGTGGATTTTTCCAGGTTCTTTATCACCCTTGGGTTTTGTTTAGGGATGGATTAAACCAACCCCCAAGGCTGAGGAAAATCGGGTGGTACCCACAAAACACATCAGCCTTGGTGCAAGTTTAAGGAGAGGAGGTTACAGGACCTGGGAGGTGTTTTTAAATCCAGCCCTTCAGCCCAGATCTCAGCTGTCTTTCCAACATACAGAGCCCTCTCCAAGGAAGTTTTTGGAGGAAGTTTGGGACAAAAAGAGCAGAACTCCACGTGACACTTTCATCACTGTGCCAGTCAGATTCATGCCCACCTGGATCCACCAGCAGGAGAGGGCTTTCCTAGTTCTTCCCTGAATCCTCTCACCTTGATCCCACTCACCCTCCAAGTTGTGAGAAGTTTCCATGGGAATTTTCTCCGCTGTTTTTTAATTCATTCCTTATAGAATCATGGAAAGGTTTTGGTTGGAAGGGACATCAAAGATCATCCAGTTCCATGTCCTGCCATGGGCAGGGACACCTTCCACTATCCCAGGTTGCTCCAACCTGGCCTTGGACACTTCCAGGGATGGGACAGCCAAGGCTTCTGTGGGAAAACTGTGCCAGGGCCTCCCCACCCTCACAGGGAAGAATTCCTTCCCAGTATCCCATGGAAATCTACTCTGCAGTAACAGCAGAAGGGAGGGATAATATTCTGGATTCATCCTGATTTTCAGGATTGTTGTTCTCCACAAAGATCATATAATTCTGGATTGGCCCAGGAGTCCTTCAGCCTCAATTAGTCTGGACTTCAGAAGTCCAAGCTTTGCTGTCTCGTCTATCCCCATCCCTGAAGTGTTCCAGACCAGGTTGGGCAGGACTTGGAGCAACCTGGGCTAGTGGAAGGTGGAATGAGATGGTTTTGAAGGTCCCTTCCAACCCAACCCATCCCAAGCCTCCATGCTTTGGTGCTTTTTGTCAAAGCAGGGACACTTTACCCCAAATGTTAAATCCTCCCAGTCCAATACTCAATATTTATTTGTCCAGCACTCAGGAAGGCTCAGCTGGGATGCTCCAAAGTTCTGGACTGGAGCCACCACCGTGGAATGTCCCCTGTGGGGTGACACAGCCCCCCATCCTGCTTAGGCTTCATTTTCCACAGCTCCTCTGGGCTCCAGGGACACGGGGATTTAAAATAAGCCTCATAATCCTCCCCCCCTCTGCCCATCCTGCCAGGCTCTCACCCCCTTCACGGACAGCTCCATGAAAACCTGATATTAAGATGTTTCTTCCCACACAGTAAACCAAGGAAGGCACTTCCAGAACACCCAGAGCCATAAAATTATATTGAATGTTTAATCAAACATTCCCCTCCTTTATTTGCCTCGGGATTGCTGGTTATTACATCATCTACATCCCTTTTTTTTTTTATTAATTTTTTTTTCCTTAGGTGCCATAAAATTCTCTCTGGCTCTTGCAGTCTGCGAGTTTATGATTAATCAATTTACTTTGAGGAGTTATCCATTAAAAATCAAAATGTGACACTCTGTGAACTCCCAATAAAACCTCATCCAGCGTGACATTCCTGGGATAATCCTTTCCTTCTTCACTCGCTTATTCCCAGTAATTTTGTTCACGGGGGGTGGATCACAGGGGTCATTAAGTAAACAGGGAGCACTAAAAGTGTGGGCAAGGAAAATGACTTAATTAGTGATAGATGGTGCTGGAACTGATTAATTGGAGAGCCTTTTCCACCAACTTTGCAGAGCCTGGAAAAGTTGTTTTCCCTGGAAAAGCTTGGAGGGGGGACTTGGAGCAACAGGGGGTAGTGGAAGGTGTGGTGGGTGGAACAAGACGAGCTTCAAGGTCCCTTCCAACCCGAACCATTCCGTGATTCCCTGATGATTTTTGGCTCTGCAGAAGCGAGTTGGGCCATCAACAGCAGAGGAGGGGGGTGTTTGAACAGGGCAGAGAGCTCAGAACCAGTTTCAGGAGGGGATTTCCTCGCGCAAAATCCTTCCCGGAGAGGCCGTTCCTCTCCCCTGGGAGGGGATTCCAACTCTTCCAGGCCACGGGATCGTCTCCTCCCGGGTGTCAGGGAGCGTGATTGGAGCGTGCTGGGGATCATCCCCATCCATCCCCCGGCGCACAAGGCTGCTGTCAGCAGCACAGCGAGCAGCAGGCGGGGGTCTCTGCCTTAATTAGCGACAACAACCCCGAATGAACCGCTTGGATTCCTCCCCGTTTCGCGAGCCTTGACAGCCCAGCGTGCGGGGAGAGGGACGGGGCCGCTCGCAGCCACCGCATTCCCAACCCGGCGGCTCGGAATTGTCAGGGAGAGAGCTCGTTTAGACCCAACGAGTAATTAAACCCCACCACACACACACACACACACGCACACCCCGCGGGTCCCCCGTCCCTCCTGGGAGCGCTGCCATCTCCGCAGCCACAGGCGGGGCTGTCCCCACTGCGAGTGGCTCGTTCTCTCTCGTCTCGCCCCGCGCTCCGTGGGTCTCATTTGTTTGCGTTTGCCTGCCGGCCTTGACGCGATGAAGTTAAAAAAAAAAGTTTTAATATTCAGCCCGGCATGAATTTTTAATGGCCCGGCTCCCGCGCTCCTTGTTCTTTGCCTGCGCTTCAGCACTTTTTTAGGAGAGCTGCTTGTTTGGATAATGTTCCGTGGAAAAGGGGGCGGGCTGGGAAGAGGGGAGGTGGGGGAACCTGTGCCTCCCTGCTCGCAGTGACCATTAAATCACATTCCCGGTGTTTCTGGAGGTGCTGGCGTTGCAACATCCCCCCCTTAACGCGGGCAGCCGCCCCCGTTCGGAGGCGAAATTCCTCCCGGGAGGGAATATCGGGCGTGGAGCTGGGAAATGGCATCCCGAGGAGTTTTGGGGCGGGGGGAGGAGTCGGGCTTTTCTGCCTGCTGCTGTTCCTCAGCCCCCAGCACGCTCCTCGTTCCCAGGAATGAGAGGATGAGGGTGATAAGGAGGAGGAAAGGAGGGGTTTGGTGGGTTTTGGGATGAGGGGGAGATGGAAAAGCACTGGGAGAAGGTGGCAAAGGTCTCAGCATAGGAATAGAAGATGGAGGTGATAAGAAGGAAGAAAGGGAGGGAAAGGAAGACTTTGGGGGGCTTTAAGATGAGGGAGAAATGGAAAAGCACTGGGAGAAGGTGGCAAAGGCCCTGTTATTGGAATAGAGGATGAAGGTGGCAAGGAGGAGGAAAGGAGGGGTTTGGAGGAAATAAAAAGGGTTTGGGTGGGGTTTAGGATGAGGAGGAAATGGAACAGAGCTGGGAGAAGGTGGCAAAGGTCTCGGTGTGGGAATAGAAGATGAAGGTGATAAGGAGGAAAAAAGGGAGGGAAAGGAAGACTTTGGGGGGCTTTAAGATGAGGGAGAAATGGAAAAGGACTGGGAGAAGGTGGCAAAGGCCCAAGCACGTGAATAGAGGATGAGGGTGGCAAGGAGGAGGAAAAGAGGGGTTTTGGTGGGTTTTGGGATGAGAGGGAGATGGAACAGAGCTGGGAGAAGGTGGCAAAGGCCCCAGCATGGGAATAAAGGATGAGGGTTGTAAGGAGGAAGAAAGGAGGGGTTTGGAGGAAGAAAAGAGGGGTTTGGTGGGGTTTAGGATGAGGGGGAAATGGAACGGAGCTGGAAGAAGGTGGCAAAGGCCTCAGCATGGGAGAGAGAGGATGAATGTGACAAGGAGGAGGAAGGAGGGGTTTGGTGGGTTTGGGGATGAGGGGGGAATGGGAATGCACTGGGACAAGGTGGCAAACCCCCAAACATGGCACCAGGCTTGAACAATTCCAGGGATGGGACAGCCACAGCTTCTCTGGGCAACCTATTCCAGTGCCTCACCACCCTCACAGGGAAGAATTCCCCTGTAATGTTTAATCTGAACCTACTCTCTGTCACTTTAAAGCCAGGAAGAATCTGATTTATCTGCAGGTTTGTGTCACAGTAACAGACCCTACCAAGGCTGAGACAGCCTAAAAGCAGCTTCTGCAAAGACAAGCTCACGAGTTAATAAGGAATGGAGAGAGGGAACGTTGGGTGATCTGCAGTGATGGATGGAGGCAGAGATGGAGCGAGGCAGGCAGGATGGATGGGCAGACTCCCAGGGAGGTTTAAACACTTGGAACAAGATGACCTTTTAAGTTCCCTTCCCAGCCCAAACCATTCTGTGAGAAGCCTCATCCTCTCTCTCGAACAGATGAGCTGCTTTGAGATGAACCTCCGAAAACAACCCCCCCCCCCAGTCAGAATCCAGTGGTGGCCACACAAATTTTCCCACTTATTCCCTCTTTCAGGGTCCCTGAGGAAACTATTGATGAGGGATCACAGAATCATTAAGGTTGGAAAAGACCTCCAGGATCATCCAGTGTCATTTTTGACCAAACACCCCCTTGACAATTAAACCACGAAGAAAGGGAGGGGCGTTGCCCACCCTGGAGGTGTTTAAAGGTTCAGGGGCTTCTCCCTTTGCAAGACAGAAGAAATTTGGGGTCTCTGCTGTCACCCCCCGCCCCAGACCTGGCTTTTTGCCTCCTTAAACTTCTCCTGCCTCTGTCCGTGGTGCTGAGGTTGCCCCCAGGTTGTTCCTCAGCCCCCTTGGGGGGTGTTCCCATCTCTCTGAGCCCCCACATCCTTCCCCTGGATTCGGATGGATCCAAGCATGACACTGTGTGTGGGTTGAGGAGAAGACACCTCCCCTCTCCCTGAGTTCTAAGCCAAGCTTAAGAAGAGAATCTGGGAGATTCCCTCCCAGAAGGAGCTCTGGGAAACAAATTGTTGGGGGGAAAGCAGCTCCCAGTTCAGCTGCTCCTGTTTCCTTCATCTGCCCAACCCCATGAACACAAAACAGCCAAGAAGGTCGACTGCGAAGTGTTGGGCTGAAAACAGGCCAGGCACTCAGCTCCAAGTGGATTTCCAGAGCCTCCCTCTGCATCTGGGGAGTCCAGAATCCCAGGGATTCATCCCAGGGATGTAAACAGAAGCAATGTCATGTGTTTGGGAGCAGGGGATCACCAAGTGAGCTTATGATTTTTCATTATAGGCTTGGAGAAGGCCAAGTTGCCTTTCCCAACACTTGATTCTGAGCCCTGATCAAACATTAAATGTCTATAATGTTTTGGGTTTGGCTTTTTGTGGTTTTTTTTGTGTTTGTGGTTTTTTTTGTGTGTGTTTGTTTTGTTGATTTGTTTTGGGTTTTGTTGTTGTTGTTGTTGTTTGTTTGTTTAAGGTTTTTTTGAGATGAGTTTTCAGTAGGGCTGCAGGTTTTTTAAAAGCAAATCCTGGCTGAACAATGAACTGATCCTCACAGTTCTTGTGGGAATAAGTGCAGTCCCCTGTTCTTGGGATAATTCTCCCCCATCACCAACAAAATGAGGTACAGGTAGGATATGTGATACAGCTGAGGGCACATCGTGGAATCATAAAATCATGGAATGGTTTGGGGGGGAAGGGACCTGAAAGATCATCTCATTCCAAACCCCTGCCATGGGCAGGGACATTTTCCACTATCCCAGGTTGCTCCAACCTGGTCTTGGACAATTCCAGAGATGGGGCAGCCACGGCTTCTCTGGGAATTCTCTTCCAGCCCCTCCTCACTCTCCCAGGGGAAGAATTCCTTCCCCATATCCCATCTAATCCCTACCCTCTGGTAGTTTGAAGCCATTCCCCATTGTCCTGTCACTCCATGTCCTTGTCCAAAGTCCCTCTCCGTGTTTCTTGCCATCTCCCTTCAGGTACTGGAAAACCACAGCCAGGTCACCCCCCAAACCTTCTCTTTCCCAGAACTGAACAATCCCAGTTCTCTGAGCTTTTCCTTATAGGAAAATTACCCCGACAGCAGGAACCCCAAGCCTCTGGACCCCTGGTCTTGTTCAGTCATCAATTCTCACAGTCTCAAAATTAAATTAAGGGATTTTTGCTCCCAAGGGCGTTGGACACGTTAAAAAAGTCTCTCGACTCTGTGCTACAGAGACCCCCAAGCCCACAAATTCCCCGTGTTCCCGTGCAGCTGTCCCTGCAACAAGCACGGATTTAGCTCAGCCACGAGCTGGGTGTCCTCTAGGAGAGCTGCCGGGGTCGGAACATGGCTCGGGGCGGGAGTAACAGGAGCCTCCGTCTCCTCCGCCATCCGAGCCCCGGGGTGGGGGGGGGAGCTGCTGTCGGTTCCTCGCGCCTTTAAAAGCTGGAGACAGCTCCAAATCGGGATGCCCTTGGCTCTTGCGTCTGTCAGCAGTTTCCTCCTGGCTGCCTGACACCAACCCCGGGCCCGGGCAGGGGTTGGTGGTGCCGGCGGCGACCGAGGAGGCGTTGGGGAGGTTGCGTTTCACACGCGCTCCGTGTGAGGAGATAAGGGAAGGGCAGCACAGGCTCCATTAGGGAATGCTCTTAAGTTACTCGTGTCTCGGCTCCGGCAGATGTGTCATCCAGGGAAAAGCAGGTGCGGGAGAGGAGCACGGCCAGGTGGCTCCGCCTGAGAGCCCCCGGGACGAGCTAAGCATAGAGGAGGGAAAACAGAGAGAGGAGCTTCACCTCCACGGGGAATTAACCCCCTGTGGGTGCCGTTAAAGGATCCAGCACGATCCGTGGGAATGGCAGGCACAGTCCCAGCCCTCAGCCTTCTCACAGCATCCAGGATAAGCTCCTCTCCCTGTTCTTGCCTCATCCTGCAGGGGGGACGGTGAGGGTGCAACCCAAGAGGGGTTTGAGTGCAGAGTGATCCAGATCAAAGAAGGGTTTCTCCTGCTGGATTCTCCTTGCACTTGGACCTGTCGGCGAGGGTGGAATTGGCCTGCCCTAGTTTGAAGGAAGGGAAAAGCCCCATGTGCAGCTGAGTTGTCTGGACCCCTAGGATAGTCAGGGAAATATGATCACTGATCAAAGGAGGCCCCAGCTCTGGGATGAGACCACTCCTATCCCGATATCCACCAAAAACTCAGACCAAGGACACACTAATGGATTGCTGAGCACCTAAAATTAAGGAAGGTTAACTCCTCACCTCAGCTAGAAGGGAGAGCAACCTCAGATGAGACCCAGCAATTTCCTAGAGGCAACTCCCTGCTTTAGCAAGAATTTGGAGTGGAAATACTAAAAGCTGCCATTTGTGGGTAATTAAAAGAATAATTAAACGCCCCACTGTAGGACGTGCCACGTACCGGCAGCTTCTCCTCAAATCTCTGTACCAGAGCTGCTTGCAGGCATCTGATTTCACCCCTGAGCACAGGCCTGGGAGGTTAAAAAGAAAAAAAATCAAAAATAAAGGGAGGAGAAAAAAAAAAAAAAAAAAGTGCTGCGTTTCTTCCACCTGGTAGGGCCTGGCTTGGCTCCCTCTGCTCTTCACCTTCAGGATTCACACTTTACCAAAGCCATTAGACCCCGGGAATGATCAAGTGGCGCTTCCCTAACAGACAGCAGGTAGCAGGACCGAGGCGTTTCCCACGGAGCCGGCGCTTCGGATGCTGGGGGAGATGTCACATCACGTCTCGCTCACCCCCGGCCTGAGTCAGCTCTTTTCCCTCTTGCCCTTGTAAATCAATCCCTGCAGCCTTCAGTCATTTGTCTGTTGTTCTTACATGAACTCCCTGCCATCTGACAGGCTCTGTCTGGGCAGGAGAAGGCCGGGAACGGGCACGGCTTTCCATGTGCATTAACGTCGAAGCCTCGCGGTCCCTCCGGGAGTTTCGCTCTCTTTGCTCTTCGTTGTTTCCAGGAGGCTCTTGCTGGTGAAGTGGCCTCTTGACTGGGAGCTGAGATGTGCAAAACAGAGCAAAGAGGGGCCTTGCCCAGACTTCAAGTCTGGTCTTGTGCAATAAAATGCGCCTGGAATGTCTCCCGACCCTGGGATAACCAGCACTGAGCAGCCGTATCAGGAAAATCCCTTCCAGGGCAGGGGGGGTTGGAATTCCATCATCTTCCATCAACCAACCTAAATAATTCTATCATTCTGTGTGCTATGTGGTGATAATGTCAGGTGGTTGGGAGTGATTCCTGGGAAGCATCTGGGAAAAGCCTAATTAGGGTAGGTCATTAGTATGATTTGTAGGATCTGAGGTCCACGGGTGGGTCTGAACTTGGTTTTCCTGTGGGAGACCCTGTTGGGCTTCAGAGAATCCCAGATAAACGACATCTGCAGCCCTTCCCTCGTCCACTGAGGTGGTCACTCCATCCCAGAAGGCCACCAGGTTGGTCAGGCAGGATTTGTCCTTGGTCAAGCCCAGCTGGATGTGTCAAACCACCTCCCTGTTCTCCACGTGCCTCAGCACAGCTTCCAGACCCAACCATTCCACATTTTTCCCAGGCACAGAGGCTGACAGATCAGTAGTCCGCAGGGTCCTCCTTTCAACCCTTTTAAAACATGTTTTAAATGATAATTCCCCTTTTCCCACTCACCAGGAACTTCACCTGACTGCTGTGACTCCTCAAATATCCCAGAGAGAGGCCTGGCAGCTCCATCAGCCCATTCCCTCAGGATTCTGGGAGGCATTTCCTGTGATCCCATACATTTACATCCATCCTGGTTCCTCAGGTGTTTGAAAAGCTGGTGTTCTTTGAAACCAGGAGGGACTTTGCTCCTCCAGTTCCTTGTTTTCCACATGAGAGGTGAGGGATGAGGGGATGACAAAGAAGATGGTGACAAAAAATCTGAGCCTTCTCCTCATCCACTGTCACCAGTTTTCCTGTCTTTCTTTTCAGAGGGATGGATAGACTTTATTTGACTCTCTTTTTCTGACTGACAAACCTGCAGAAACCCTTCCTATTATTCCTTGTGTTCCTTGCTAAGCTCAGCTCCAGTTGTGCCTTAGAATTCCTGACCCCATCCCTGAAAAACCACTCAGCCCTTGATTTTCCTGACCTCATCCCTACAAAACCAGTCAACCCTTCCTGACCCCATCCCTCAAACACCGCTCAGCTTCCCACTTTTCCCAGGATCCCTGTCCCTGCTTCCACTGCTTGTCCTTGCCTTTAGTTTGCCCAGCAGGTCTTGACCCATCCATGCCAGTTTCTTTCCTGGTTTTTGGAGCTCCTGATGAAAATGGTCCTTAAAGGCCTTTTGGATCCATTCTCCTCCCTTGTCACGGTGGTCAGTATTCCAGAGGGGTCCTTTGGAAGCGGAGTTGCTCTCACCAGAAGATGAGCCCACCCCAAGGTCAACCCTCACCATCAGCAGCCCATGCCTAGATACAAATCCTCTCTGCTGACTCCACCTATTAATGTGGATTAAAGGGTGTTAATGACCCCCAAAAAAGCTGGGAAATTAAGGAAACAAGGAAACAGCTTCTGCTTCCCTGGCAGGCATATTCCTCCCTCCTCCCTGAGACGTGGTGATGGACAAGGAATTCATCAATCTGTCATTTAAGATTGTTCGCTTGACGGCTCCAAAATGCATCTTCAAAAAAAAGAAAAAAAAACAACAAACCCTTAACATTAAGGGCTTTAATAATTCAAGTTCCTCTTAAATATGCCCTGCAATTCAAATCCTCGGAGTGGCTTAAACATCTGAAAGGAGTTCGATGCGGACAGCGATTTAAGGGCGAGATGGATGGGTTCCATTTGGCCTGCAAGGCCTCGGACCTGACATCACTTTCCAGCAGGAGCCTCCAGGGATGTGCAGATGAAACAGTGATTAGGTGGACGGCCAAGCACAGGGAGGGATGCAGAGACAGTGCCAGGACAATCCACAATGGGTGAGGGGGGGATTAGGAGGTGTTAGGGTTGGTTTGGGTGGCTGGCTGAGCTAAAATTTGTCCGTGGAGAGACATCTTGAGATTCAGATCCCAGTCCTATCTGACCGACCCTGACCGACCCTGAGCTTCCTCTGCTGTGAAAAAAAAATGACCTTGTGGGTTTGTAAAGCTTCAGAACCATCAGGCAGCATCTCAGGTGGGATCTGTCAGGATCACTGGAATAATTTAGGCTGGAGAAGAGCACTGAGATCATGGGGCTCAAGTGTTCACCCAGCACTGCCCAGGCCACCACTAAACAGTGTCCCCAAGTGCCACACCTACATGGCTTTTTGTGGAGGCTCCACCACTTCCCTGAGCAGCTGTGCCAGGGCTGGACAGTCCTTTCCACGGAGAAGTTTTTCTTGATGTCCAACCTAAACCTCCCCTGGTGAAACTTGAGGCCATTTCCTCTTTTCCTGTTCCTTTTTACCTGCGAGAAGAGGCAAACTCCCACCTGGATCCCCCCTCCTGTCAGGGAGTTGTGGAGAGTGAAAAGGTCCCCCTGAGCCTCCTTTTCTCCAGGATAAACATCTCCAGCTGCTCCTCATCAGATTTGGACCTCAGAGCCTTCAAGTGGGACAAGACACCCCATCAAAATTCCGGTTTTCTCTCCACTAACCATAAAGAGAAGTGGATCAAATTAATTTTGAGGGAAACACCTGAGAGAGAAACGCCTGAGGTGCCTCCACTGCAGGGTCGAGAGTGGTCAGGTGAAATCCATCTGCAACACCAGAGCAGATCAGCATCCCCATTGATTTCTCTCCCACCTACACTGATCTTAGAGAAATTGCCCTGGAATCTGATCTCTGTTTGTTTAGGTTAGATATTAGGAAGGAATTCTTTCCAGAGAGAGTGATCAGCCATTGGGATGGGCTGCCCAGGGAGGGGGTGGATTCTCTGCCCCTGGAGGTGTTTAAGGACAGACTGGATGTGGCATCAGTGCCGTGGGCTGGGAACCACGGTGGAGTTGGATCAAGGGTTGGACTTGATGATCTCAGAGGTCCTTTCCAACCCTGATGATTCTGTGATTCTGTGATTCTGTGATTCTGTGATTCCATGAACAGCTTTGTTGAGGTCTGGGAAGAGCCCCAGGCCAGGACATCACGAGCTGTCACCTCCTCTAAAACTTCCTCCCTGAGGCTCCAGCGTTATCCCGGCACGTTCCGGAGGGATCATCAGATCACCAGAGGCTGCTCCTTTACTGACTGGAGATTAAATGATAATCACATCCAATTCCTTCTCCCCCACCCCACCCCCACCCCCCTATCCCATTCCCAGCAGCTTCATTACTCTCCATAATCACCCACGGACTCCCATTCCTCAGGCACCACAACCAATCTCCCCTCCCATATTTCACCATCAAAACTGCGAGTTGAACCCATGTCACCGAGAATTAATTTGGGTAAGACAATGTTTATATTAACCATTCATTTATTGACTTCTGTTTGCTGGGTCAATCTGGGAATTTATGCTCCCCCGAGATCCACGCATTGACCTCGGTTTCATCTCGGGTCAATATTCCCTTCTCAGGTCAATAAATCTCGGGACTGACCGGAGCAGGAGTCAATAACATCTGCATATTCTTATGTTGTCAGAGGCTTGGGAACACATAGATGGGTGTCTGGGAGGTGAGGGAGCAGGAGAGACACACCAGGAATTCTTGCTCAACACCTCTGCTCTTCCATCCATCTGTGGAGTCAGACTCGCCATCAGTGGAGAAAATTGTCACTTATGTTGTTTATTTGTGTGTAAATATGTGATTGTCCCATCACAGGAAGAAAAGAAATGGGAGGTTCTTGGTTCTGGCCCTTAAAAAAATCCCAGTGGCTACGGACAGGTGTGGGACAAGTCAATGGGATAACATAAAAAATTGATGGAATGCCAAGACAAGAAACACAAACAGTCATGGGGGGGTCTCCACAACCAAAAAGGGGAATTTTATGCTGGGATTGAAAACGGGATGAAGAAGAAGCTCGTGGGAGGTTTCTCCCAAGCTGGGGGGAAGCATCAATCTGTCAGCATGGAAATGTGCTCTGTTAGCAATAACTCCCAGGGCCGATCAGAGATGGGAGCTGGGCTCCTGGCTGGGAGCGAGGGACGGGGGTGGGCTGGAGACAGAGTGCTGAGAGCTCAGACGGGCAAAACGAGCAGCTGACGCACTAAATGGATCCCAAATCTGCCAGAGCAGGAAGAAAACTCTGTCCAGAGGCTCCAGGATGAAGATGTCGTTATGGAGCGAGTCGTTTATCGATGGACAGTGCAGTGGTCAGTGTTTGCTGTGGTCTCCTTCCTCCTGCTGGGATTCCTGGGAGTCTGAAACATCCACTGGGCCCTGGATGTCCCTTGATTTTCCAGCCTCTTCCTCCCCACCTCTTTGTGTGCAGCCTTCGTTCCACTCCAGACCCTTTTACCCTGCTGAGAGCATTCACAAAGATTTCAGGAAATTAATAATTTAGAGCCCTCTTTTGCTGTCAAATCTGATGAAACCTGGCAATTCAGAGCTCACAAGTGCTGGGAGGGGGGTAACAGATAAATAAACACACCTAAACAACCAACTCCTGTCTCCCTCCTCCTGGTTATTCCAAGGACACACTTGAGTCTCCACATGAAGATGGACTTGCTCCTGAAAGCCCTGAAGTCCAGCTTTAAGTATAGTTCTGCTTCCCAAGCTTCCCTTTGAATCAGGGAAAGGTTTATCTGGAATGGGATTTCCCTCTGGCCTCTCCCAAGCTCTGGTGTTCGTTGGAGGGACAATATTCCTCCGGTTTGTTGTTGGGTTTTACAGGAAATCTGCAGGAAAAAAACTCCTTAACTCAGAAAATATTGATAATACACAGATATAAGATTAAGGATATTCGCCATTAAAGAGAAATCCCGAAGGATTTTGAACCATATTCCAAGTGAAACCTTCAAATCACCCAGAGAGCAGTGCTGGGTGATGCAGGTGACACACCTGAGATGTTCCCAGTGGGAGGGGATCCACGTGCCAGAGGGCTCAGAGGGATTTATGGAGTGTGGTTAAGGATCAGCATCAAGATCCTGCAAAGCTGGGATGGGTGGGAAACCCCTGGGACACCCTGGGATCTTTGCTGTGCAAAGCTGAGGATGGAATTTCCAACCGGAGACGCCCGGAGAGGAAAAAAAACACCACACTTGAAAGGTTCCTGAGGAATCTCCTTTGAGGAATTCTCCATTTGAGGAGACCTGCTTGCTGAAGGTGCCCAGATGTTACACCCACGACCTCACAAACGTTCCAGAATGGAATTCTCTCGGATGCACAGCCAGTCCCACGTGGTTTCCTCTTCCAGCCAGGAGCTCCAGGCTCTGTTTTGCAGGGCTGGAGCTCCTTCTGCTTCAGGAATCCCACTCAGATCCCTGCTCCCCCATCCCTGCTGCTGCTGAGCCTTCATCCCAAGCACTTTCCTGGGATTCAGCCCCGCCCTGAGTGGGGAAAACAAGTGGATTTCCAGCAAGTTTTTTTTTTTCCAAGCAAGTCCTTTCCAACCATTCCTCTCCCTGGCTGGGGAAGCCCAGCTGTTACCTGCTGTCTTTCCCTGTGGAGCAGGAGCCTGGATCCTGCCAGCCACTAATCTTCCGAGCCTCAGGGCGCTCCTGACAGAGCAAATGATCTGCCAGGCCCAGCTTAATGGAATTGTAATTGCCAATTAAAAGCTGTCCCGTTAATTGCGGCAGCTTGAAGGTTCGAGTGGGGGCCTCCACCGCGAGTTGCTGAAGTCTCTGCTGCTCAAATTGACAATCTCCCCTTCCAGGGATTGGATTTGGGAATAATGGGGGTCTCCTGAGCTTTGCAGTGGTGGGAACACCCCCCCAAAATTCCCCCTTGGCTTGTTCAGGGTCAACAAACCAGCTCAGAACGAGGGAAAACGAGAAGGGGCAGAATTCGGTGTCACCGAAAGGAGGAGCCGTCCAAGACACCACCATCAATCCAGAGGGACTGATGGATGCTGGGGAAGAAGCTCTGGGAGAGAACCTGAAGATTTACTGGTGTCTTAACCAGCAGGCCTGATAATTTACTGCACCTCTGGAGTCTCCCAGCTCCGCGTTTGTCCGAGCACAACGGGCTCCTCCTGTCAATCCCAGAGACTTCTCAGTTTTTCTTCCCCAAAAAACTCCCCCCTCCCAAAGCAGAGGGAAGAAAATGGAATTTTTCCTTGCAAAAGGGAGAGTTGGAGTGGTTTTTTGGACAAGAACAAGACAGTTTTGAACTTTTAAATGACAGCCCAGCTCCACAATTCCCTCAGAGCGCCAATTCCCCGATGTTATTTGTGTTGCTATGTCTACCTGTGCAAAGCAGGTGTTTGGCTGTTTAATTCCACGTTTTTTCCTCACCCACTGATCCCCCTGAGGAAAAACAAACCCTTTTTTTGTTATTTAGGCTCGGGTTGGCACAGAGATTTGGGCCGAGCTCGCTTAAGCTCAGGTTTTGCCCTGACCTGGTGGGGGGTGCAAAGGAAAACCGGGTGTTCTGTGATACAAAAGGTCTCACGGGATCCTGGAGTCCTGGGAATATTCAAGGTCAGGTTGGATGGGGCTCTGAGTAAGCTGCTTTAGTGGAAGGTGTCCCTGTTTATGGAAAGGGGCCGGGCTGGATGGTCTTTAAAGGTCCTTTCCAACCCAAAACGTTCTACGGTGAAGGGTCTGGAGAGTGTGAGGAGCAGCTGAGGGAGCTGGGGGGGATCAGCCTGGAGAAAAGGAGGCTCAGGGAGGACCTTCTCACTCTCTCCAACTCCCTAAAATGAGGGTGTAGCCGGGGGAAATCGGGCTCTGCTCCCAGAGAATCAGTGACTGAATGAGAGGAAAGGCCCTCAAACTGCACCAGGGGAGGTTCAGGTTGGATATCAGGAAGAATTTCTTCATGGAAAGGGTGGTCAGGTACTGGAATGGGATAACCAGGAAGGTTTGGAGTCCCCATTCCCTTGGAGGTGTCCAAGGAACTCCTGGATGCAGCACTCAGTGCTCTGGGCTTGGTGACGAGGTGGGGATTGGGCACAGCTTGGACTGGACAGTCTGGGAGGTCTTTTCCAACCTCAGCAATTCCATGATTTTTGGAGGTAAGGATGGCTCAGACACACAGGTCCTTCTGAAGACGCTCAGCATCCCACCATTTTGCCTCGACTGCTTCCTCAGTTCCATGGGCTGCCATCAAGGAGACCTCCTTGGACCAGGGTGGTTGAAGAGCTCCCGTCCGTCCCCACAGGGAAAGGCTCTTCACGCTGACCTCTCGGAGCCTTTCCCGATCCATCCCTGCCTTCCCACGGGAACATCCTGAGTGCCTCCCCTCCCCAGCAGGCAGGCTGGGACCCTGCTGAGTGCACTTATCCCTGGCTGCTGCCAGGAGCCTCCAGATCTATAGCAGGAGGAAATGAGCTCTTTGGCCGGGCTTGGGAGACATCCATCTGCCGGAACGTCTCCGGTCAAGCCGAGTCCGAGGGGCCCATTTATCAGGGGAGCTGGAGAGACAAAGTGCTGCCAGGGGACAGGTCACCAGCGTGTCATCTGTCTTCCCTCGCTCTTGGGTTTGTGTGTTCCCTTCCCACTTTGAGCAGGGAAAGCGTCTCTGTCGCTGCGTCTCCATGCGCTGCTCGGGCTGCTCTTCCAAGGAAAAGACTCTTCTGCCACTTCCCTGCTTTCACCCTGCTTTTCCAGTTGTATTTCACCCCATCCCATCTGTCCATCTCCATATCACCCCACCAAGGACCGGAGTCCTTCCACAGCTCAGATGTTTTTCCCTCTGAAGGTTCTTTCCCAGCCTTCTTCTTGGCACCTCAACCTTCGAGCCACGAAGGGCCTCGGAGCTTCTTCACGCCCCATGACGCCTCTGGAAGAAACCTGGACACTTTCCTCCTGAATCCACACATTCTGATAAGAATCCAAAGGAATTCTGGAGTGCTTTGGGTTGGAAGGGACCTCAAAGATCATCCAGGTCCAAACAAAGTCCGTGAGGGGCTGAAAGGAAATCTGTGGAGATGGAGTCAGTTCCCTCTCCGGGTCCTTTTTTCCTTTGCCCAAATCTCTCCCTTTTTGTTTGTCTTTTTCCTTTGTATGGAATTGGAATGTCCCTTCCTGCAACTTTTAGCACTGAGATCCCAAGGGATGCTCTGGCCTTTCCCTGAGAGCTTTTCCACCCACAAAACCGGGAGAAGGAGGAATGTTTTTGCACTTGGGATTGCAGGTACAACCCACCTTTGCTTGGAGAGGTCTTCTCCAGCCTCTCTCCCTCTCCTGGGCCACTTTTTTGGATAAACATCACCTCAAGAGGCAGGAAAAATCTCACTGACAGCATGGCAGGTCCTGCTCAATAATAATCTTTACAAGTCTGGGGGATTTAAGGGGTTTTCTTGCCACTTTCTTGAGAGGACCCCATGTTGGCTGATGTCTCTGTCTCACCTTCTCACATAAATCCTGAATTTTTATTGCATATTTGGCTGGTTGGGTGTGTCTGTAAGTCCTGGTAGTTTGGGATGAAGCAAAAGCACCCCCTTCTGCAGTCCTGACAACCCCACAACGGCCCCCAAATCAATGACTGAGTCCCCTGAGTCATGAACGTACCTAAAAACACGGTATTTTCAAAATAAAATAAATATTGGGTTCATTTTTCTTTTATTACCTGGTTTTGAACCTTAAAGTTCCACATTTTAATGTGTTTCTTCCCAACTGGATCAATTGGGAAATTAGGTCTCGAAGGTGACCTTCTAAAAATAATGGGAATTTTTTTAAATGATCAATTATTTAAAATTATCGATAAATAATTTTATTGATAAGAGCTGGTGCAGGGGGAGGATTCTCCTCCCATACCAAATCATGGAGATTTGGGATTGCTTCACAAAAGGGGGATGTTGAGGATTCCCTCTCTGCTCTGGTGAAATCCCACCTGGAGTTCTGCTTCCAGCCTCGGGAAGGACATGGAGCTGTTGGAGAAACTCCAGAGGAGGCACCAGGATGATCTAAGGGATGGAGCAGCTCTGCTGGGAGGAAAGGCTGGGAGAGCTGGGATTGTTCAACCTGGAGAGGAGAAGCTTTGGGGTGACCTCGCTGCGGCCTGAAGGAAGCCCAGAAAGATGGGAGAGACTCTTTCCCAAGGGTCTGGAGTGGCAGGACAAGGGAATGGCTGAAAACTGAAAGGAAGAAGGTTCAGATTGGATATTGGGAAGGAATTCTTGGCTGGGAGGGTGGGGAGGCCCTGGCACAGGTCACCCAGAGAAGCTGTGGCTGCCCCTGGATCCCTGGAAGTGTCCAAGGCCAGGTTGGATGGGGCTCGGAGCAACCTGGGCTGGTGGGAGGTGTCCAATTGCACAGGGTTGGAATGAGATGATCTTTAAGGTCTCCCTTCCCACCCAAACCATTCCACGATTCTGCTCTCATAAATCAATGATGTTGGAAGTCTCGGGATTGCCCATGTTGCCTTTGGCTCCTTGGACATCATCCCATCATCCCCTGGTGGAGCTGTTTCTAACCAGAGTTCTCAGCCCTTCAATTTGGGGTGTGGGGAAGGTGAGTCAGCGCTGCAGAAACGCCCCAAACTTGTGAAAGCCATAAAGCACCAGCCCAAGGCATCAGAGGGGACTCATTTCCCTCCTGGGGAAGCTCCAGGAAACAACTTCTCTGCCTGGAAAGGTCTTTGGTGGGTGATTTTATCAACAAGGACGTGGGGAGTGGCGGTTTGAGGAGTTTCAACGGGGTTGATCTCCCCCTCTTTGTTCAGATGGACATCCTCGAGCTCCAAGGATGCTCCACAGGGAAAACCACCGGGCCCTGATCCTACCTGGAGTGCTCAGACCCTGGTGATGGTGGTGGGGCCTCAAGTTCATGTTGTTCTCTTCACACAACTTCCATCAGCTCCCGCTCCCTGCCCCCCTAACAAGTGGATTCCCCCCTTTCTCCCCTCCCACACCACCATCCCACAGCCTTGCAGGCCTCAGTCCTACAAGGAAAGATCCCCTGGGATGGTTTAAACCAGTGACTGACAAGTGGCTTCACCTGCTTAGGGATGTTTGGTGACGGTGGAGGAGGCGGAAAAGGAACGGTTGGAAAAGGAATGAGCGGAAAGGGAACGTTGCTATGGACAAGCCCAGGCCTTGAGAATCCCCTGAGGTGTCAGGGAAGGCAAAAGGGTGATTTGGGAGGGATGTTTGTGCCTATCCAACCAAAACCAAGCCTCCTGCAGGGCCCCTCCTGGCTCCACAAAGGGCATAGGACAATCCCACAAACACCCCTGGAGCGAAGCAGCGGCTGGAATCTCCCTGGAACATCCCGCAGGGATCACCTCAGCCTTAAAAAAAAAAAAAAACCAACAAGTAAATCCTTCTTCCAGGCATTGCAACCCCCCAGAATCCCAGACACATCCCTCCTGCTTGGCAGCACTTCCCTGAAGTACCTGCCCTTCAAAGCATTTCTGAGGGCAGAAAATATTCTGTACCCAACGGGGAGGGTCGGGCAGGGAAACGGCACATCCCGCTCCCACATCCTTTGGGAGAGCTGGACCTGGCCTGATAATCCTTTCCCCCTCCCAGAAATTACCCCAGGTCTCTCTCAGGTGTGCAGGAGAAGAACTCTGGAAGGCACAGAGCTTGTTAGAACACGAGGCAGGGCTTGGACACAAACGTTCCTGGCAGCCAGAGGATTCCAGCAATCCCGACCTGCTCCCTCTCACCGGCTCAGGTCTGTGTCAGCTTTTTCTTTGTTGTTTCCTTTAAGCAGCTTTTTGGAATTGATGCTATTGAGGAAAAAAAAAAAAAAAAAAAAGAAGAAGAAGAAGTCTAAAAAAAGCCCAGAAAAGGCTTGCAAGGCATGTGGGGACTGGGCTCTGCTGGGTCTGGCACGGGGATGATTTGCACTCCTGGAGAATTCCCTGTCCAGGATATCCAGCCCTGCCTTGTGTCCTCAGCCCCAGGCAATGCCTCTCCTGGGGTTTTTGCTTTCTTGGGATCCCAAAACCTGGGCAGATTTTGGAGTCCTGGGGGTGCTGGCAGGAGCTTCCGCTCACACACCCCCACAGACACAAAGAAACCTCCAAAATGTGGCCAAATAAACTCATTTTCCACCCTGGGCACCAAAAAACATCCTCCAAAACCCACCCTGTGATCTGCTACTCCAGCCTTTCACCTGTGTGTAAATCCCATGGGATACAACCTCCCCCCAACACTCCCTCCACCCTGTTCCTCTCCTGGGGTCCCAGGCAATGCCTCTCCTGGGTTTTTGCCTCTCCTGGGATCCCAAAAACCTGGACAGATGAGCAGATTTCGGAGTCCTGGGGTTGCTGGCAGGAGCCTCCCATCACACCCCCCGCCAGAGGCACATAGAAACCCCCAAAATGTGCCCAAATAAACTCATTTTCCACCCTGGGCACCCAAACATCCTCCAAAACCCACCCTATGATCTGCTAATCCATCCCCACACCTCTCTGCAAAGCTTCCCATGGGATACAACCCTCCCCAGTGCTCCCTCCACCCTGTTCCTCTCCTGGTTTCCCAGGCAGTGCCTCTCCTGGGGTTTCTCCTCTCCTGGCACCCCAAAAACCTGGGACAACTGCACATGGGCAGACTTTGATGTCCCTCCACTCCTTTCCACGTGCTCCCAGCTCATCCAACGCTCCCAGTGAAGCCAAGCTCACAGGAAAGGCCCCTCAGGCCCGAAATCTCCTCTTAACGGGCACCAAAAGGGCTGAAGATCCCACCCCGCTTCCCACCCCGTTCCCCCGACCTCTCCGAGAGCCTTTTCCACCCCAAAAAATAAACCCGGCTTCTTCTCCTGCAGCCACTAGACGGCAGCTGCGCCTCGTGGAAAGGCTCTTCCCGGGAGGCAGTCGATGGGATCGTTTGTCCCACTCCCCATCCCCAAGTCGATGGGGCCGACACTTGGCAGTCAAGGCCCTGATTAAGATGCCACAGCTGAGTTAAAACTCGCATTAAGATTTGATGAGTAATTGATCAGCGCATCAACAGGGACGCGGGGCCGGGATGAGGAGCAGAGCCTTGCGGATGCCTCGGGAAAAGCGCCGGGCTCCGGCTTTAAATAAAAACTTAGGCGGGAGTTGGAGCTTTAAAGGGATAGCGCCGGGTTTTTTTTAGGCGGGACGAGGAACAGGCATCATTTCAACGTCTGTGGTTTAAAATCCCGGTTCCCTCGCCCCCTTCCAGCGGCGCATCCCGACGGAGCGGGAGACAGAGAGAGAGAGAGAAAGAGGGGGCTGGGCTGGAGCTGAGCCTGGATGGCGTTTATAGCGATGGGAAAGTGCTGACATCGATGGATTCGCTGCCGATTTTACACCGGCGTCTCTCAGCGGGCCGGGAGGGATAAACAGGCGTGTGCGTGTGTGTCGGATGCAAATATTCCCGGCTCCAACCTCTGCCTTCGCCTTTTTAAATCGGCGAATTTATTGCGGTTGGCGGGGTGGGAAAACGAGGGAGAAGTGGCTGTAAATGGGTAGGAAGTCGCTCCGCGGTTCCAGCGGAGCCGCAGAAGAAACGGGGACTTCGCTGGCAGAAAAAAAAAACCAAAAAACAGTTCCCTTCCAAGTCTCCGCTGTGGCGGGAGGAGGATTTCAGGAGACAGAATAAAGCCACGAGAAGAACACACGATTCTTGCGGAGAAAGCCTGATTTTTTTTCCTGTCACACTCGTGCCCTGACACTGTGGGATGAACAGGCACGTGAATCCCGTGCGTGGCAGGTGGAGGAAAAACTGTGCCCGATCTCTGACTGCTCCTCCTTGTCCTTAAGGGAAGGAGATGGAAAAACTCACCCTGCTCGGAAATAATCACGATGTTCTGAGCTGACACGGGGATAAATTCACACTTTTTCCCCCCCACCCCACAAAAAACGAAGTAGTTTTGGGGTTGTGATGTTCCCTGCAGATTTTTAGCAGGGATTTTTTTTTTTTTCTGCCAACGTTCAAAATAAAACCTTTGATTTTTGGGGGCTCATTCCAGTGAAATCAGAGCCTGCCACCCGCACCTGGGGACACATTTACGTGGCCACCGCCCTCCTGGGAAAGGGCCTTTGGGTTTGTTGTGCCGAGGAGGTGGATAATGACGGTGCAGATTGATTATTGGGAGATAGGCAGAGGATGGCTCTTGTTTTCTATTCCCTCAGCAGCTTTGGCCTCAGAGGACGTGGGGATAAACAGGGACGTGCCCTGTGTCCTCTCCTGGTGTCCCCTCCTTTCAGCTCCACCTCATTTAGGAGCAAAATCCCGGGGATTGCTGTTTTCTGTGGGAATTCTGGGCTGTTTTCTGCCTGTGACTCCCAGATTTTTATTTAAGGTGAGCACAAGGCCGGAAAACTCCTGGAATATCGATATTTTTAGGCCAAAAAAAAAAAAAAAAGCACTGAATAATAAAAGCTTGATTTCTTCTTGCAAGTCAGCAGGGGCTTCAAACCACCTGGAATAGGGGTTTTCCCTTCATCCATGAATTTTGGGGGCTGAGGGCCCCAAGGAAGCAGCTTCAGAGGGACAGTTTTCTCCCCAATTAACCCTTTTGGTGGTCATTAATTACCTTTGCCTGTGATCCCCCTCCTATCCATAAGTCCACAAGTGAAAAAAAATTAATAAATATAAAATCTAAATTAAAAAATACTAATAAATATAAATTTTTAAAATACAAATATGTTGCTGAGAGAAGAGCAGGGAAAACCCACTGGGAAACCTGGAATTCTTTCAGGAGATTATTTTTGGCTGGAAAATGCCATTTTATTCTCCTGGAAACTCCTGACACCTAGAATTGGGGGTTGGCATTGAAGAAATTAAATAAAACTACACAGAAGAGTTTGGAATTTCTCCTCGGAGCCAAATCAACCTGGGAATATTTTATGGGATGTTTCACTGCTCTGGTTCAGCCAAAAGTGAAATATTCCCTCTCAGTGGTGACCAAACACGGCCCAAATCTCAACTCAATCTGTTGTTAAATCCTAGGTTTAAATCCAAACACCTGGAAGAAACCAGGCAGAGCTGCACGAGGATGTTCCCACCACCACCACCCCGGGCATGACAAAATGCCATGAAAAGTAGTGCAAAAAAAAACCACTTTAAACAACTCATTTCAGTAATTTTAACACCAAAAAAAAACCCCTAAATAGGCACAATCAGCCTGATCCCGAGATGATTTATTTATTATTTACTTTTTTGGGGGGTGACAAGGAGATGTTTTCTGGCAGAAAATTGCCAGTAAAAAAGGATTTTATCAGCGTTTTGTGGCATTCTTACAAGGGCACAGCTCCCAATAACACTGGGATGGGTCTGAGCTGCATCTCCCAGGAAGGTTTTCCCGGTTTTTATTCCAAGGGGGAAAGGACCTGAGACAAATTTAGGGTGATTGAGGGTTAAAAACCCTCATGAAAACTGACTTGAAGTAAAAAAAATCATCTCCCAGAGCTAAAATTGAGGAGGCAAATGATTCCACAGCAAGGGGAGGGGGAGAGGCTGAGCCAGGACAGCTCTGCAGGGACACTCAGGGCCCACGTGGATGAGGAATCATCCATGGAAATCCAAGGAAAAGCCAAAATCATGGATCACTGCCCATCCTGTCATGGAAAAATGAAGATCCCAAACCTAAATTTCCCTCTTAACTCCTTATGTGTGTTCAAGTGGCAGCGCTGCCTCCAGGGATGGGGGTGGAAAAACAGGAGCAGGAGGGGAAAAAATCAATAAAATATCACACAGATTGATTTTGGGATGGAGTTTTATGGTGGATTTTTGGTTGGATGCCAAACCAAACTATCCCGTGATTCCATGAAAGGCTGGGGAGGCAAAAATCCCTGGATATTTCCTCCATCACCTACCAATGATCCTTCAAGGTCACTTCCAACCCAAACCACTCCATGATTCCATGAAAGGCTTGGGATGCAAATACTCCACAGGGATTTCCCCCATCTCCTACCGACGACCTTCGAGGTCACTTCCAACCCAAACCATTCCACCATTTCCCAACTTCCATGGGATAAAACCCGTCAAATACCACACAGCCTGATTTTGGGATGGATTTTATGATGGATTTTTTGTTTGGATGTCAACCCAAACTATCCCATGATTCCTGTGAAAGGCTTGGGAGGCAAAAATCCTGGGAGATTTCACCCATCACCTACTGATGACCTTTGAGGTCACTTCACACCCAAATCATTCCACGATTCTACAAAAGGCTTGGGAGGCAAAAATCCCTGGATATTTCATCCATCACCTACAGACAACCTTCGAGGTCACTTCCAACCCAAACCATTCCACCATTTCCCAACTTCCATGGGATAAAACCATCAAATACCACACAACCTGATTTTGGGATGGATTTTTATGATGGAGGGTTTTTCAGATGCCAACCCAAACCATTCCATGATTCTGTGAAAGGTTTGGGATGCAAAACTCCACAGGGATTTCCTCCATCACCTACTGATGACCTTTGAGGTCACTTCCCACCCAAACCATTCCACGATCCTACAAAAGGCTTGGGATGTAAATATCCAGGGGAATTCCACCTATCTCCTACCGATGGCCTTTGAGGCCACTTCCAACCCAAACCATTCCACCATTTCACAACTTCTATGGGATAAAACCCATCAAATACCACACAACCTGATTTTGGGATGGATTTTCATGATGGATTTTTCTATGGATGCCAACCCAAACTATCCCATGATTCCGTGAAGGGCTTGGGACACAAAAATCCCTGGATATTTCACCCATCACCTACTGACAACCTTCAAAGCCACTTCCAACCCGAGCCATTCCACGATTCCTACAAAAGGCTTGGAATGTAAATATCCGGGGGAATTCCACCCATCTCCTACCGACAACCTTCGAGGTCACTTCCAACCCAAACCATTCCACCATTTCCCAACTTCCACGGGATAAAAACCATCAAATACCACACAACCTGATTTTGGGATGGATTTTATGCCGGATTTTTTTGGAGTGGGAGATCTCCACATCCCGAGGCAGGATCCAAGGATCAATCTGGGGCTGTGGCATTCCCGGGCCTGGGTCTCTCCGCAGCAGGAATTTGGAGCTCATCCTTTTCTCCTCTCGTCTCCTCCAGCCCTTGCAATCCTGCTGCTCCTGCTACAATTTCCTGCTGAGGGCGGCGGAATTCCGGAACGCTTGGCCTGGATTCCATCACACACAGACACACACACACATTCCAGGGAGCATCCCAGCTCCTGTTCCAACAGCAGAGGTGGCAAAAGGAAGGAATAATTCCCCTTCCTTGCATGGGAAAAGCAGGGGGAGGAAAAGGAGATAGGGGGGTTAAACATTGCTGTGTTTCTTGTGGACCTTCCTGGGGTTTTTTCCTCCTTTTATTTTTATTTCCTTTCTTTTCTTTTTTTCTTCTTTTATTTTTTCCTTCTTTTATTTTTCCTCTTTTTTATTTTTCCTTCTTTTATTATTCCTTCTTTTATTTTTCCTTCTTTTATTTTTTCTTCCTCTTATTTTTCTTCTTTTACTTTTTTCTTCTTTTATTTTTTCCTTATTAAAAATTTTTTTCCATTCTTTTATTTTTTCCTTCTATTATTTTTTCTTCTTTTTAAATTTTTCCTTTTTATTTTCTTCTTTTATTTTTTCCTTCTTTTATTCTTTTCCTTTTTAATTCTTTTCCTTTTTGTAATTTTTTCCCTTCTTTTACTTTTTCCCTTTTTTATTTTTTCCTTCTTTTACTTATCTTCTTTCATTCTTTCCTTTTTTTTATTTTTCTTCTTTCATTTTTTCTTCTTTTATTTTTCCCTTCTTTTATGTTCCCTCTTTTATTTTTCCATTCTTTTATTTTTCCTTCTTTCATTTTTCCTTCTTTTATTTTTCCCTTTTTTTATTATTTTTCCCTTCTTTCATTTTTCTCCTTTTATTTTTCCCTTATTTTATTTTCCCTCTTTTATTTTTCCTTCTTTTATTTTGCCCTACTTTCATTTTTTCTTCTTTTATTTTTTTTTCTTTCTTTTATTTTTTCCTTCTTTTATTTTTCTTTTTTTTCCTTCTTTTATTTTTTCCTTTTTAAATTTTTTTTCCTTCTCTTATATTTTTTCCTCCTTTTCTTTTCATTCTTTCTCTCACTTCCCCTTTATCTCCAGCCCTCCTTACTCCAGTCAAAATTCCTGCTGTTGAAAAGTAAATTTTGGTGGTTTTATTTTTTAATTTTTGTGGATTTTTGTGCCTGAACAGGAGCAATTTAGGTTGGATACGAGGAAAAGGTTCTTCCCCCAGAGAGTGGCTTGGCTCTGGAATATTTTCCAGGCTTTCCATGGAAGTGGCTGTGGCACTGCCAGAGCTCAAGGAGCGTTTGGACAACGCTCTCGGGAACATGGAATTGTTGGAGTTGCCCCTTGCAGGGCCAAGAGTTGGATCCAACGAATCCTTAGGGATCACTCAGGATATTTTGTAATTCCATGACTTGTAAACTCATCTGCATCCTTTTTAATCTCCCCCAGACTTTCCTGGGAATCGTTCAATGCGCGACTCCACATTCCAGGAGGATTTTCCACGCTCCCAACCCCCAGACGGAAGCAGTCGGATACGCGTCCTAATATCCAACCTTACATCATCCCAAGCTTTATGCAGCTCACCTGGGACACTGTGCAGCCAGCTGGGCAGGTGCTGATGGGCATTAAGTGCCTCCACTCCACGTGTTTACAAACCCATCCGAGCCCCACGGATCAGTTGGATCAGTTTTATGGACGCAAATCGGATCAACTCTGTTCGACAGACCTGGAGGGTTCCCCAGCAGCCCCCAGGCCTGTCCCTTCTGCATGTTCCTCCTCAACCTGGATTTATCCAGCTGATCTCCCAGGGTATCAGTGATAATCTTTGCAGTTTTCCCTCCGTGAATGGCCTGGAAGCTGCTCCTGCAGGAGGAATCAGATCTCCCATCTCCAATCATTTTCCACCTGCAGATCAAGGACAGAGCTCTTTTCCCTGCCTCCTTCCTCGATATTTCCCGCCATGCTGGGTTATCAACCTCACTCAGCCTCCAGCAGAGCCTGGGAGACCAAAGCAGGAAGGTTCACTTATTATTCCCTGCCTGCTCCACGCTGGGAATCTCAGGGAACGAGGGGATAAGGAGGGAGGGCAAAGCAGGACGGGGGAATCCTTAAAGATTTGGCCACAAAAGGGGGAGAATTTTTTAAAACAATGTCACTCCCCCGGTGGCACCAACCTCTGCTGAGTCTGGAATCAAGGGATTATTCCTTGTTATCAGCTTCCCACCGAGGGATGTGACCTCATTAGCCCTCCCAGAGCGAGGAAAGAGGGATGCCAGCCAAGGAATGGGAAGAACAGGGAGCAAGGAATGCTAATGATGCCATGGGCAAGGCAGAATTCCCTGTGGCTGAGTTAATCCAGGTTTCCCCCCCCTCCCACACACAGCTCATCCAGAGGATGTCTGCTCTCCGAGCGCTTCCATCTGAGCCTGAATCCCACGGGAATGCTCAAACCTCGGAGTCAGCAGGAGCTGGTGCCACAGGGCTGCCCGAATCGTGGGGCCATTAAGTACTTAACAAAATTCCCCGTGCCAGGCCCTGCCTGCTGCACGTCCCAGTTAATGCTCGTCCTCCTTTCCAGGCCCAAAGCCAAGGCAGAGCTTGGCAGAGCTGTTTTGCCTCCTCTCCTCGGAGTGTTTGGGTCGGGAAAGGCTGCACAAGAAGCTTCTGGTGTTAAGCTGAGCCTTATTAAACCCTCACCTGCAGCACAGTCCAGGAAATACCCAGAATTATCCCAAATAGCCCTTTGCAACGTAATTCCATGAAGACAACAGGAGGCACCAGCTCCTCCTTGGGAAAATCCACATTCTGTGCTCGGCAGGACAGCAAATTTCTGCCCTTTCCTGCTGCTTTGGGGTTGTTTTTCACCTTCCAGATGCCATCTGGGATTGTTTCCAGATGATATTTGGGATCCTCAGTTATTCCTGATCTCTGGGATATAGGATTCCTTGAAGATCCCAAGCCTAGTCATGAACCCATAGCCTTGTCCCATTTCTTTTTAGGGTAAATCCTATGTTTTCCCACCTCTGCTCTGCATCCTGGATTCACCCTGTTATCCAGCCGCAAATCCAATTTATTGGGAAGCCAGCACATCCCTCAGGAGGGCCAGTTTAGCACAAAAACCTGCATGTGACTTTTTGGGATGTTTCCAATCATCTGTACACTTCTAAACTCCCATTGGTGTCCTCTCCCAGGAGCCACCACCTCCTTTCCTCCCTCAGCCTGGAACTCTTACAACTCCAAACCACAGTGAAAATTCCCACCCAACCCAGCAGCTCTTCCCCTCCCACCCCCCTACCCCCACCCCAAACCTGCCCCCTCCGGTATTCCCATACTCATATTCCACATGGTGATGGTTTTAATGAGCAAGAGGCATTAATTAGGTGTTAATTTGGAAATTTAAAGTGTGGGGGGTTGGCTGAGTTCGGTAGACATTGAAAACTCTCTGAAGAGCTGATATGACAACGAGAAGGGCCTTCAATTGACCCTGACAGCTGTCCAGATTTTGACCTGGAAGATGTGAGTGACATCTCTTTCCTCCTTCCCCAGGACTGACTGCATGTGAAAATTGAGGTCCACACGTCTGATTTAAAAACCTTGGGTTAATCAGGTAGTTTCTTGTCGCTTGTGTGTCAAAAAGAGTGGCCACCAGAGCCAGGGAAGGGATCAACCCCTTGTACTGGGCACTGCTGAGGTCACACCTTTAATCCTGGGGGCAGTTTTGGGGCTCCTCAGGACAAGAAGGACATTGAGGGGTTGGAGAGTGTCCAGGGAAGGGAATCGAGCTGGGAAGGGGCTGGAGAAGCAGGAGCAGCTGAGGGAGCTGGGGGGGCTCAGCCTGGAGAAAAGGAGGCTCGGGGGAACCTTCTGGCTCTGCAACTCCCTGGCAGGAACAAGGGACAGGATGAGAGGGAACAGCTTCCAGCTATGCCAGGGGAGGGGCAGGTGGGACATCAGGAGGAATTTCTTCATGGAAAGGGTTGTCAGGCATTGGAAGGGGCTGCCCAGAGAGCTTTGGAGTCCCCACCTCTGGAGGTGTCCAAGGAATGACTGGACATGGCACTCAGTGCTCTGGGCTGGGGGACAAGGTGGGGATGGATCACAGATTGGACTCGATGATCTTGGAGATCTTTTCCAACCCAAAGGATTCTGGGATTCCATTCCATGATATTCTGGGGAGAGACAGCCCAGACCTGTACAGAGACCTCTGGGTTTGCCCCTTGGGATGAGGAATTTGGATGAGAAAGGATGGTGGACCTGGGTGTCCGTGACTCAGGCCAAGGCGCTGCCTCACCTGCAACAAGGTGGGTTCAGATCCTGCTTTGGCATTCCCAGCTCGACCACCACTCACAGCACTGGGTTAACTGGAGTCCTTGGATGAAGTCATGCAATTCTCCTTCCACTCTCAGGAAAGAAGAAACCCCCGGGGAATCCAGGAATGGGGCACTTCACACCTTCACAGGGCCTTTCTTCAAACAGCTGGAGATAAAAGTCATCGTCCTCTGGAGCCAGAGGAGACACAATCCCTTCACCTCCCTACCCTGAGTGCCTTATGCCAGACTGAAATAGAATTTTCTCCTTGTTCTCCCTCCCTGAAACCCTCTCTGGTCTCCAAATTTTGGGGTGTCCTCCCCTCTCCTTCGTGCTTCCAAGTCTGGAGGATTCTGACCCCTGAGGTATTTCCAGCTGATTCACCACATCTCCCTCTCCCTTTTTCCGGGAGCAGAACCCAGCAGGAAGGACCCTGAAGAGTTAAACTTTCTCCATGGCCTATCCAGGTGCATCTCCCGGCTCCCTTGGAGCCAGGAATTCTGCTGAGGTTTCCGACAGGGCGACAGAGCCACTTAGTCCGCGCCGCCGTCGGGAACAGAGCGGGATGGGGCTGAAAGCAGATCCCACTTTCAGGTGACACCGAGGAGGGGAGATTGGGTTTCTCCTGGGGGAGGAGGGGGTGAGGAGCAGCCCAAGGAGAGGGTGGGAACAGAGGGCTGGGAGGCAGAAGGTGGCACCGGTCACGGTCGCACAACTCCCGCCTTTTATTATTCCCTGCGGCGTTTCCCTGAGAGCTTGATAAGTGGGATAACCAAGGGTTAAACAGTTGGCTGGGAATCATCAGGGAAGGATGAAGCAGCCTCCAGCTTGGTTTAAGCCAGCCCTTTGGTGGTGGGAAGCTCAGGCAGGGGCTTCGTGGTGTGGGCGAAATGATCCCGAACTGGTGCAGTGCAGAGAGGAGATCCAAGGACAAACCCTTGGTGCTCCCTCAGCAAGGTCACAGATGACATCAGGTTGGGTGGGGGTGACCTGCTGGAAGGCTCTGCAGAGGGTTCTGGACAGGCTGGATCCACAGGGCAAGGCCAAAAATGGGTGAGGTTCAACAAAGCCAAGGGCCAAGTCCTACCCTTGGGTCACAATGGCCCCGTGGAACGCTCCAGGAGTGGGGAAGAGTGGCTGGAAAATGGGAAAAGGACATGGGAGTGATGGTTGACAGTGGATGAACATGATCCAGTGTGTGCCCAGGTGGCCAAGAAGGCCGATGGCACCTGGTTTGTACCAGCCCTGGTGTATCCAGCAGGACCAGGGAAGGGATTGTCCCCCTGTGCTGGGCACTGGTGAGGCCACACCTCAAATCCTGGGATCAGTTTTGGGCCCCTCAGGATGCTGGGGCAAGGGGGAAGGGTCTGGAGCACCAGGAGCAGCTGAGGGAGCTGAGGGGCTCAGCCTGGAGAAAAGGAGGCTCAGGGGGAACCTTCTTGTTCTCTGCAACTCCCTGACAGGAGGGAGGAGGTGGGGGGGTCGGGCTCTGCTCCCTGGGAACAAGGGACAGGGCGAGAGCAAATGGTTTCAAGCTGCACCAGGAGAGGTTTAAGTTGGATATTTGGAAAAATTTCTTCATGTAAGAGGTTATCAAACATTGGAAGAGGCTGCCCAGGGAGGTGGCAGAGTCCCCATCCCTGGAGATAATTAAAAGCCGTGTAGATGTGACAACTGGGGACGCACATTTGTGACAAAAAATCCTGGAGGTTTTTCCAACCTTAGGAATTTCACGATTCTAAAGCAGCCCCTGGGCAAGAGGTGACAAGTAGAGGTTCACCAACCACGGTGACAACATGGACATGTTGGTGTCAGGCTGCAGAGCTCGGAGACGGGTGGGACATCCACCTGCAAACCCCTCATGGAACGTGTTCTCAGCATCCAAGACCACCCCAGACTGAGGAGAGGGACGGCCCAGCAGGCAAAGCGTTAAGAGAAACCACATTCCAGAAGGAAGAGCTGGTCCAGCTGGACATTCCCTTTATCTCCCCTCCTTCCCCCACCACCCCTCCCCACCCCAGTTTGATTTTATGGGCTCTGAAATGTTGCCCATCTGCCCTCGGTGTTCGCTGCTCCTTTTTAATTGAAAGGGACAGAGGGTATTGACTTCCTATCAAAATTCATATCTGGGCAACATTTCATCTCCCGTGGCCTCAGCACCTTCTCCCTTCTCCCTCCTCCCCCCCAACCCTTCGGACATAAAGGCAACTGTCACTTGGATAAACGGCCCCTAATGGGGGCCGGGGAAGATGGGAGAGCCACGGGTGGGACACAAAAAATCCCAGAACCTGCTGGAAAACTTCATCAGGCAAAAGAAACATTCCCCCCCTCCCCCCCCCCAAAAAAAATAAACCTCCTAAAGGCTTTTATCTTTTATTTTATTTTATTTTTTAAAATAACCGGGAGATTTCCTTAATTGATTGACTATTAAGGCTAATATAACTTTGATGATGTCGCCCGTCTTTTCCACCATCGATTTTAAGTCAGCGGCTCCTCCTCGCCTTTTGGGTTGTATTTTTGGTGATGGGGGCCCGTCCTTATTAAAATCCAATTGAATTTTCACTATCTCTGCGCCGTAAGCTGGATGAGCCCGAAAGAAGGATGGAAATGAGTGTTACTGGTATTTATGCCATTTATTCCGTCCAGCATTTACTTTCTGCTGGTTTGGCTCTTCTTTTATTTATTTATTTATTTTCTGTTTTACCTCTCACTGATAGCGAGAAAGAAAGTGAAGGTGTTTATTCAATTGAATTTTCACTCTCTTTCCCCTCTGCTTTTAAGTGTCTTTGGTAATGGGAGAATTCCTTAATCTGAGGGAAAAGGGAGAAAAAGGGAAACAGGATCCGGAGCAGAGCTTTGTTTCTGATGTTGACAGCAAATCACACAGAGGTCACCGGAAGGCGAAGAGCTCAGCCTTGTTTTCACCCCTCTGTTGATGCCCAGGTGGGTGCCCTGGGCACAGGGTCCAGCTGTGCCACCACAGAAACAGGGACAACCCCTTTTTTCTGGTGTCTCAGAGCTCTTTTTGTCCCCTCTGCAGGTGCTCAGACACCTCCTGCCCCACCCCCTCGGCCTCCTTCTGGACTTACAACAGCAGATAAATTAGGCCAGGGATGTTTTTCACGGCAAGTGTCACGGTCAGGCCGCATCCAGGTGGCTCAAGGCCGGTGGAAACCACGTTAGAGAGGTTGTGGTGGTTCACACAAACCTTCTCCCTCCATCCCCGGTGCCAGGGGGAGTTGGCCTCCCAAATGCAGGCACCTCTCAAAAGCAACTCGCAGGAAAGAGTTGGGTCCTCTCTGAGGGAATCAGAACTAGTTTTTGGCCAGTTTGGAGGCGGAGGAAGGTCATCCCGAGCCTGATCTCGGGCCTGGGTGACGCTGGGGAGGCAGAGGTTCTCCTTGCCGCCGGCTCTGTCTCTCTGACGCATCAGGGTGGCGTTTTGCTGGCAGTGCAGGTTTAGGACCCTTGTTCTCTGCATCAGCAACTCCCCAGTTTCCTGTCACAGCAATCCAATCACCCTCGGCAGCCACTCGGGAGATCTTTGGGTCGAACCACTAAAGGTGAAAGAGCCCCGTTGCCACCAACCAGCACCTCCAGTGGCGGGTCCTTGTCCCCAGCCCAGCAGCTCCACACTTTGGCCCAGTTTGTGCCTTGAATCCCGTGTTTCACAGAATCATAAAAACTCAGAATATGCCGAGCTGGGAGGGACCCACAAGGATCACCAGTTACCAACTCCTGGCCCTGCACAGACACCCCAACCATCCCACCCTCTCCAAATGCTCCTTGAGCTCTGGCAGGTTTGGGGCTGTGACCAAGCCCTGAGGATCCTGCTCAGTGCCCAACCACCCTCTGGGTGCAAAACCTTTTCCTAATATCCAACCTAACACGATCCTGACCTTTATCCCTCACCAGCTGACCCGGGACACTCTGCAGTAGGTCTGGGAGTCCAGCTGGGTGGATAACGATGTACAACTCCCCAACCACTGGGATGTGGACTTTCTCCTTGGCCTGTTGCCCTCAAATTTCCTTTGTTGATGTTCAGCTGGTGCAGAATATCCAGGAATATTTGTTCCCACCTATGCCACAGGGAGAGCAGACCCTGCCCTGTAGACCAGAAAGACATTGAGGGGCTGGAGCGTGTCCAAGGAAGGGAAAAGAACTGGGAAGAGTCTGGAGCAGCTGAGGGAGCTGAGGGGGCTCAGCCTGGAGAAAGGGAGGCTCAGGGGGGACCTTCTCACTCTCCCAAACTCCCTGACAGGAGGGGGGAGCCAGGGAGGGATCAGGCTCTGCTCCCAAGGAAGAAGCAATAGGACAAGAGGAAACGGCTTTAAGTTGCCCCAGAGGAGGTTTAGGCTGGATGTTGGGGACAATTTCTTCACCAAAAGGGTTTTCAAGTACTGGAAGAGGAAAGTGATGGAGTCCCCACCCCTGGAGGGGTTTAACAGGCGTGTAAAGGTGACACTTGGGGACATGGGTTAGTGGTGGCCTTGGCAGTGCTGGGTTAACTTGGACTTGATGATCTTAGAGGACTTTTCCAACCTAAATAATCCTATTATTCCATCTTCCTCCACCAGGGACGATGGGACACGATGCCCACGTTCATTTTGGAAGCCTTTGGACACCTCTTTAATAAAACCCTTGTCCTTCTCAAACTTGGTTTCGGGAACTCCCCCTTCTCCCCAAACACCCAGGTGAGAGACACTGTCACCAGCCACCCATTTCCTCCTCCCTGCCACCCCTTTCCAGGAGCTGCCTGAGCAGGAATAAATCCCCCAATTAAAGCAGCATCATGACATGAGCTTTTAAACTCCCGGGGTTGGAAATAACGGCCCTCGGAAAAAGCACCGGGGGCGTAAAACTTTTATTATTCAAATTAACATTTAAAACCCCATTCTAGCCATGAAGTGATGGAGGAGGTGGGGGGATAAATCAGCTCCAGTTAAACTGGTGTGGTAACATCAGCAGATAGAACCCAGGACAGGAAATAAAGCCTGGGTTAGGAGGAGGATAAATCAGACGCCTCAGGTGGTGGGAACACTCGAAATCCTTCACCTCAAAGGTGGGGGAAAAAAGGGGGTGGGTAAATTAAATAGGGTGCAAAATTCTCTGTGCAGGGCCTGATTCTGAGGAATTGTGCAACCTACAGGATGGAGGATAAGACAGGATAAGGGGGAATTTGGGATGTTTTGGGACGTGCTGGAAGGTGGGGTGGAGTGCACCTCGTTGCAGAGGTCCAGAAAGTCCCAATAGGTGCTGAGATGGAAGGGCCTCATCAGGATCATCCAGTCCAACTCCTGGCCCTGTGAAGGACACCCCCAAAATCCCACCCTGTGCCCAGAAAATTCCTTTTCTCCTGAAGAAAACTTCAAAGGAAGTTTTAAAACTCCTACAGGTCAGGAAGGGAGGATGGGATGTTTGCCAACAGCTCCAAAGCCTTTGGCAAATCCAGAGCAACCCCTCGTCCAGCTTTTGGGGAAGCACCAAGGTGCAGATTTCAGAGCAGATGGAGTCCCATCACCCTTCAAAAGGGTGTGATTTGGGCACATGGGGCTGAGCACGGGCACAGTTTCAGTAAATTTGACTCAAATCCACCCTTCAGCTCCATCTCCTGGGGCGAATCCAGCTGTTGGGAATATCTAAGTGGTTCCATAGCCCTGGACACAGCTGGAGTGGGTGCCAGGTGGTTTATGGTGGTGCTGAACCGCTCCAGGTTGGTCCCAAAAGCCCCATAGACACCGACAGCACAGGAAAAATACACCTTGCAGAGAGGAAGGGAAAAAAAAGGGAAAATAGAGAGTAAATCTGAGATATCTGAGTGTCTCCAAAATGCAGGAAGGGTTCAACAAGTCACATGCAAGAGGTTTTTTGGCCTTCTCCCACGAAAGCTGTTCCTTCCTTGGTGTGTTTCTCTGGCAAAGCCTTCAGAAGGTGTTTAGAGATGTCAGAAGGTGTCCAAGGCCAGGTTGGATGGGACTTGGAACAACCTGGGCTAGTGGAAGGTGTCCCTGTCCACGGCAGGGGGTTGGAACTGAATGGTCCTTAAGGTCCCCTCCAACCTAAACCACTCCATGACCCCGTGATTCCATGACCTGTTGGTCCCTCTGGATCCTGCCAAGATGTTTCCCAACCCTCATGCAGCATCAGTACCACCAGCAGGGTAGATTTGGACACCAAAGGTCACGATTTTCACTGAACCTGTGGAAAAAAAGGCCGTGGGGGGGTGTCTTGATTGGCAGCTCTGGGTAAACACTCCTCTGCTCCCAAAAAAAAGTGTTATTTCCTGAGGTTTCCTTGGATATCCTAAGGGTGGATCTGCTCCAGGACTGGAGGTGACACTGGGCAGAAGCTGGAGGTCCTAAACTGCCACCCACGAGCCATCAGGAAAAACTCCCAGCCCTGCTCCACAGTCCAGGATCCTTCCTTGTCATCTCTCTCTCTTCTGGCTGTGAGACCCAGGCCTTGCTTTCTCCCAGGAAGTTTTCTGGGATCTTTATCCGTGTTTTTTGCCCCACAGTCCTTTCCATGCCAAGGCAACGCCCCACCTTCTCTCCCTGCCTCTATAAAAACACCATCCCAGGATGACCAAACTCCCCATGGAAAGGCTGGAGACTGGGAAGGATGCTCAGGGTTTATTCCCCTTCCCGGGATTGGCTGCAGGGGGAGATGAAACCCCTGGAAAACACGGATTGGGAATTCTGTTCCTAGGAAGGTGTGTGTGTGTTGGGGGGGGTCACAACATCGTGCCAAGGTGTCCCCAACTCCTTTGCTGCCGGAGAAAGAGGGAAGGAAAAGGCAGGGTGGGACGGGAACAGGGTGGGATATGATGTCATCTTCCCACCCCCCGGGGGATCCCTGAATTATTAATGGGAACAGAAAGCCGGCCCTGCAACCCAAGCTGGGTGAGCTCTGATTTCATCTCTCCACAGCTCTGGCGCTCGCCGGGCCCGCTGCCGGCCGGGAATGAGTCTCCCAGGGAGGGATGGAGGCTCAGGGACTGGAGGGGGGTGCTGGGGGAGGAGCTGCAGGAGGGCACATCTCCAGGGAATCAGCTCCAAGATCAGCCATGACCTCCAGAGGCATCCACAGCCCATCCCAGGTGGTGGAATAGGGAAGGGGGTGACCTCCTCCCTCCCTTTTGCCCATCTCTTGGCATGGATGGAGCTGGTTGGATTCATCCCACGAGGTCAGGAGAACGGTCCTGAGCCATCACAGGCACTGAGGACAACGGTTTCTTATGGATACACCAAGAATTTCCTTCATCCCAGTGCTTTGCAGCCGCTTGTCGGTGATTTACGTGCCATGAGCTGCACAGTTCTCTGCCCAGGAGCAGAAAACAGGGCACAGAGCAGTGTTTTCAGCACCCACTCTGCTCTTGTCACCCCGTCCCACCAGCCTGGATCGATCCTTTCACTCCCACCTTGCCCCTTTCCATCCCTGGCTTCCCATCCGTGGACTCCCCAGACCGACATCCCTCTCCCAAAGACCAAAATCCTTTCCCTTTTCCAAAATCCTTTCCCAGTGGCTTTGCTTTTCCCTCTCTCCACACCCAGAAATGACACTTCTGAAATACTTGGTGGCACCTGTGGTGCCCCAGGGCCAAATCCTGCCCTTTGCCAGGGCTGTGAGAATTCCAGAGGCGTGCAATTCCAGAGAAGTGTGTTTTCATCCCTCTGTATCCAGAGGTGGGGAAGAAAGACGAGGAAGCTCAGAATGGAATTTCAGCATCTGCTAAAACACCTCATCAGCTATTTTTGGATGTGAACTATTATTATTGTTTAATTTAACCGTAAATTGTCGCCAACGAAAGGGTGGCTGGGAGGGAGTTGGAGGTTTGGGACCAGGAGTGATTTCTAATTCCAGAAGGAAGAGGAATTTCCACAAGAACTCGGATTTCTGTCCAGCTTGGAAGGTTTCCAGACCCTCTCTGAGGAATAAAACTCTTCATCCTTCCCATCGCAGCAGAGAAATGGGGGAGTCTGGAGGGTTATCCAAGCAGGACAGGAGAGCTGGGCTTTTCCATTTCCACTCCCATATCCAGAATTCCAAGGCAAGAGGCCGGAGGACGTGCATCTATTTTTAATTCTGCAAACCCAACACCATTTTGTCCCCTGAGGTATCCAGAACTGGGCTGATTCAGCTGGAAAAGCCCGGGAGGGAAGGGGTGAGGGGAGATATGTCCTGGACTCCAGCTCGTGGATTGATCTGCGTTGGCTCCAGAGGGAGCCCAAGGAAACTGTCCCAAAGGTGCAGGAGATGTTTCCCTACAGTCAGATCCGTGAGGGTTCAAGGGAAAACGATCCATGTGGAAAGCTGATGGTCAGGTATCCCCTCCTTTTGATCTTCCTAGAACCATAAAATCATGGAATGGTTTGGAAAGGACTTTAAAGATCTATCTCCTTCCAACTCCCTGCCATGGACAGGGACACTTGACACTATCCCAGGTTGCTCCAAGCCCCATCCAGCCTGGCCTTGGACAATTCCAGGGGATGGGGCAGCCACAGTTTATCTGGGAGACCTGTGCCAGGGCCTCCACCACTCTCCCAGGGAAGAATTCCTTCCTGAAATCTAATCCAAACCTGCAGTGCTGCTCTGGGCTGACCATGAGACTTGGGATGACACCCGTCCCTCATTCCCATCTCCTGCCCCCTCCGAGACCGTTCCTTGCAGTTCCCCATCTGTTCCCTGGCAAGGGGCTGATGATCACCCAGGGATTTTGGGGATGTGCCCAGCTAGAAAAAGCCCTCTTAGCATTTTCCTGGTGCGTTCCGGGCATGAACTCGGAATGTGTGTGCGTGCACACGTGGACACGGGGAGGTGCAATCCTGGAGGGATCCGCACAAACAACCGTCCATGTGCAAATCTGAATTCCTAATGCTCATTTAAACCGGGTCCTGGAGCCCAGCTGGGACCTCTGGCGGTTCCTCCCACGGATGGCTACTCAGGAAGGCTGATGGAAGCACTCGGATTCCCAGGAGACCTTCCTCTCTCTCTCTCTCTCTCTGCCTCGTCAGCAGAGTGGTTTTCCCGGGAGATTGGAGGATGCAGGAGGGAGCTGCTCGCTCAGCAGCTGAGCTGCAGGGAGCGTTTCCTGATGGGGCACTTCCACGGGGATCGATGGGGCAGAACCTGCTCCTGGGAGGAGGAGATCTGGGCAGGAGAAACATTCCTGGCTTTAAGGGATACAAGCCCAGCTTTAGGTGTTTGGAGCTGTGCTGTTCCAAAGGAAAACCTGTCCTGGGTGCTGAAAGTGCTTGTGGAAAATCAGGGAATGGTGGAAAGGTTTGAGTTGGAAGGGAGCTTAAAGATCATGGGATTCTAACCCTGTGCCAAGGGCAGGGACACCTTCCCCTAGTCCAGGTTGCTCCAAGCCTTGGACACTTCCAAGGGAGTCCACAACCACTCCAGGAAAATCCTGGGAATATTCCCCTGCCTCTGATGGTCCAGCAGCCTCGAGAAGAAATCATAACGTTGCTTATTAAATGTGTTTTCCCCCAAGTTAAAAACCAACAGGAAAACAGGGAATGGCCAAAAGCTGCACCAGGGGAGGTTTCAGTTGGACACCGGGAAAAATTTCTCCAGTGAAAAAGTTCCCAAGCACAGGAACAGGCTGTCCAGGGAATTAGTGGATCCACCATTCCTGGAGGGATTTAAAAGCCGTGTGGATGTGACAGCTGATGACATGGCCTTGGCAGTGCTGGGGGAATGGTTGGACCCCCCGATCTCAGGGGTCTTTTCCAACCTAAGTGATTCCGTGGAACGCGCCTCAGTTGCCCTGTTAGACCCCAAAATGTAGAGCCAACATTTAAGGAATCCTCCCTGGATAAGAACAACCCCGAGCCAGCAGCGCTGCTCGAGCCTTTCCCGAGGAAGCTCCGCCACTGGGGCGGCCAAGAGTGGATTTAAAGTTCTTGGATCTGCGGTTTAACCCGCGGATTTTCCCAAGTAACATTTGCTCGGTAAAACATCTCCAGGAGCGGGATTTACTGCCGTAATTAATAGGTTATGATTAGGTCAATAACTTTCATCAACCGAGCAGGGAGAGAACCTATTAATGAAGCTGTAAAACAACGTAAACTCCACGGAGGGGAGAGGAGGGAGAATTTACAACTTCCCAGAAGCCTCAGTAACTAAAGGGACGATTTACAGGAAGCAAAATGAGCCGGGTGCCCATAAAACACAATCAAAATTACACCCATATCCAAACAAGACAAATTAAAAAGGTTCAAGTGGGTTTCTCGGCCCAAATAAAACGGAGCATCTCCGCTGAGAGGAGGCTTCTCACGTGGCGTTTTATGGAGTTGCAGGAGGGGAAGAAACATGGGAATGTGAGGGAGGATGGAGCAGGTTGGTAAGAAATCAGTGGCACAGCCCGACATTCCTGATGGTCCTTCAGTCTCAGTCCGTGGGATGTGGTCCAGAAGTCACAGACAACTCTGTGGCAGCTCTGGTTGGAAGGAGATGACCCTCCAGGTCCCTTCCAACCCTAAATATTCCATGATTCCAACCAGGTAGCACAGTCAGCAGCCACTTCTGCACCACAGTCAGAATACAGAGGTTAAAACCTGTTCATCCTGCAGCCTGTGGAAAAGACACTATTCCATCTTGGATGGTTTGAGAGGACATTGCCCAACACCCCAGAGTCAACCCCTTCAGTCACTGCCCCAGGCAGGAAACTCCCATGGTGATGTCATAGAATCATGGAATCATGGAATGGTTTGGGTTGGGTTGGAAGGGACTCAAAGATCAGCCAGTTCCAACCCCCTGCCATGGGCAGGGATATTTTCCGCTATCCCAGGTTGTTCCAACCTGGCCTTGGACATTTCCAGGGATGGAGCAGCCACAGCTTCTCTGGGCAACCTGTGCCAGGGCCTCCCCCACCCTCCCAGGGGAGAATTTCTTCCCAATATCCCATCTGTTTCAGTTTGAAGCCATTCCCTGTGTCCTGTCCCTCCATCCCTTGTCCCCAGTCCCTCTCCAGCTCTCCTGGAGCCCCTTTAGGCCCTGGAAAGGGCTCTGAGGTCTCCCTGGAGCCTTCCCTTCTCCAGATGAACACCTCCAGCTCTCCCAGCTTTGCTCCAGAGCGGCTCCAGCTCTTGGATCATCTCCATGACCACCTCTGGACTCCTTCCAGCAGCAGCTCCACATCTCTCCTGTGTTGATGTCCCCAGAGCTGGGTGCAGGATTCCAGGTGAGGCCTCACCGGAGCGGATCAGAGCATGTCACCACACCTTCTCACCTCAGGCCCCAGGAAACCATCAGATCTGTCCCCTACTCCCATTTTTTTTCCCCTTTTTCCCCAAAAAAACTAGGTTGCCATTTTATGGCTCTACAATCCTAAAAAAAAACCCAACATCCCAGGTTGACCATGGAGAACAATTCCCTGGCACCACAGGGCAAACCTTGTCCATGCAGTGGAGCTTTCCCAAGGCTGGCCATGGACTTTCCCATCCCTTTTGGAAGCTGAAACTTCCCAAACACACCAAAGCCTTTGGAAGTGAGGCCTTTCCCAGAAAAAAACCCAACCTTTCAACCACCCCATGGAATCATGGAATTGCTGAATCATTAAGGCTGGAAAAGACCTCTGAGATCATCAGGTCCAACCTTCAACCAAATGCCATCATGTCCACCAGATCATGTCTCAAAGTGCCACTGTTTTTTGAACACCTCCAGGGGGTGGTGACTCCATCACTGTCCTGGTCAATCCTTTCCATGGAGGAACTTTCCCTGGTATCCAAATTAAACCTCCCTTGGCACAACTTGAGGCCGTTTCCTCTTGTCCTATCACGGAGAGTAGATACCAACTCCCACCTCCCCACAACCTCCTGTCAGGGAGTTTGGGAGAGTGAGAAGGTTCCCCCCTGAGCCTCCTTTTCTCCAGGCTGAGCCCCCCCAGCTCCCTCAGCTGCTCCTGCTGCTCCAAACCCTTCCCTGAACACTCTCCAGCCCCTCAAAGTCCTTCTTGTCCTGAGGGGCCCAAAAGAGACCCCAGGATTCGAGGTGTGGCCTCAGCAGTGCCAAGTCACGGTGTCTGGGAATTCCAGATGGAATATCTTGGGGAAAAAACAAAAATCCGTGCATGAAAGCAGGATTGCTGGCTGCTCTCTGCCCCAGTTGAGGGATGGTGGGACACCAGTGACACGAGGACAACCCAAAGCCTTGCAGGAGCCAGTTGATCCCCGTGGCTGAGGTGCAACCCCACAGTGACAAAACAACCTTCCAATCCTCCCTTTGGGTGGCAAAGTCCAACAACCATCATGAGCTGGAGGTTATTTCTTCACCAACACCTGGCTTTGAGGGTCAAAAACCCACCACTGGCGGCCAACTTCTCCAAGGCTTTGGATGCCATAATTCCCTGTCCTGCAGGAACGCTGTGGGGAAACTCTTTGGATTCCAATCCCTCAGGGAATAAGGACAGAACCCCTGTTTGTTCTTCGTGCTGCACGAATGACACTTCATTAAACAAAAACTCCTGGATTTAAACATCTCCCCCCCCACCCAGAGGCCCAACCACAACCCTCCACGGGCTCCTCCGGCGCTTAATTATCCTCCCTCCCCGTAATTGTGTTTATAAAAGCTGCTTAATTTGACAAGACCGATTTCCCATAACCCCCTGCTGATTAGCATCATGTTCCTGTAATTCTTTATTAATCCAGTCCTGGTGAGGTGCTCCTTCATTTTCCCGGGAATCAATGGCAGGCCATAATTAACCAAGTCAGCCCCTTTCACAGGTTGGCTCCTCACCCTTTGGGTTTCCCAGCCCTGCAGGGCACCTGGAAAACCAAAGGTCACACCCCACAAAGCACTTGGATATGGATATAACTGCAGGTAGGGATAGAACTTGGATATAGCAGCGACCTGCTCTCAGATGGGTGATTTTTAAGAGGGGCTATTTAGCCCGTTCCGTACTTAATGCCAGCCTGCAAACCATCCCCTCTCGCTTTAATCAGAAACAAATCTGCTTTTCTCCCCCAAATACCAAACAAATATCGCCCGAAAATGCCTGCTTTGCACATTTCCCTTCCAAGGAGGAATCAATACCGTGGTTATTACAGCTCCTTCTGTTCCCAAAGTGTTTAAACTCTTTGCTGGCCTCAGCTCGACTGCCCGGCGACTGCCTCACGTCTTTTTTTTTTTGCTCATCTCGCTGATTTTCAACAATTCCAGTGCAAATTCAATGTCCTCCGCTCCTGGGTTTTTTTTTCCCCACACGTTTGATGTGTCTCTCATCTCTCTCCCTTGGAGCCCGAGGCAAGCTGGTTTTTCAAACCACTGCCGCACTCACTGGAGGGGGAAAAAATCAGCACTTTGGGGGCACTCTTTTTTAACCCATCACCCTTTCCCATCCCATTTCCCGGGTTTTCTTGTTTGGGTTTTTTTTTTTAACCAGCTGAATCGTCCTTTAGGAGGTTTTAGTTTTCCGTGAACCTGAGCCTCGTAAAACAATGGATGAGCTGCTCTGAGCTATCCAGGAGGGGGAGGTGATTCCCCAGAGAAACTGTGGCTGCCCCATCCCTGGAATTGTCCAAGGCCAGCTTGGACAGGGCTTGGAGAAACCTGGGATAGTGAAAAGTGTCCCTGCCCGTGGCAGGGGGTTGGAATTCCACGATCTTTAAGGCGGTTTGCAGACAAGTCCTTGAGGTGCCCCTTTGCAGTGGGAAGTGCTGTGAAGGTCCAGACACCACCAACCAGCACAACTCCTGCCCCCTTTTCCATCAGGACACTGATCCATGGCTATTCCAGATCATTTTTTTCATCCCAAGGCTCTCAAACAGATCGTGTTGTTTTGACACTCTCCCCGATTTCCCTGCACCGTAACCAGAGACTTGAACATCCTGGTGGTCAAAGCTGGTGGAACAGAATCCTCCAAAAAAAAACCTTTCCATGGAAGCATTTTTTTTTTTTTTATCTTGCAAAAACAGAGATTTTGGATGAAAAGAAATTTCCTCCCTTAGTGCTCCATCAGGATCCCACTAAATCCCATTGTCTTACTACACTTGACCCTCCACCCTCTTCTTTCCCCATTTCCTCCTCTCCCAGATTGTCCAAAGAAAAAGAGATTCTCTGAACCTCTCTTTTTTTCCTTTTCTTTTTTTTTTTCCCTATCCTGGAGGGATGTTCTTTGTATTTCCAGTCCCTTCCACCTCTTCTCCCCTTGGATCCGCCAGGTTTGCAGTAATTTGAGATTCCCACTCGAAGGAACTGAGTTGTCACTGACGGGGCAAAGTCTCTGCAGGACCAGGACAGCTCTGTTTGGAGGTGACCCCCCTGAGCTGGTGCCTTTCATCCTGGAGATTCCAGGATATTGGAAGCCATTCCTTTATTTCTTCAGTCCCCTTTTTTTTTTTTTTTTCTCTCCTTCAGGTCCCCCTGGAATTGCCCAGGGCAGGTGGATTTGCCAGAGGGTTTCCCATAGAGTGAAATCTGGGAAGCAACAAGGAGACCTTTCCCTTTCTTTACAACCAGAAGACACCTCCCTTTCTTTTCAACTTCCTGGAGTTTAACACTTCCATCCTGGATGTTTCATTTTAAATTAAATATGGAATTAAATATGCAGGAAAAATTGGGCAACACAGACCCCAAAACTTGTGCTGTCTGATCAGAACGTTCACCTCAGGAGCAGAGGCTCAAACCCCACTGGACTGGGACAACTCATGGAAAAGGAGCTGGAAGCAGATCTGGGGTCTCTGGACAAAGTTTCTCCACTGATTCCAGCCACTGGAATTTCTCCTCTGAGCTGTGTGGACTCTTTAGGGTCTTTAAGTGGGTTTTGTGATTGCTCAGCTCCACTAACTGAAAATTCCACCAGAATGGCTTCAAACTGCAAGAGTAGGTTTGGACTGGATATTGGGAAGAGGTTCTTCCTTGGGAGGGTGGTGAGGCACCAGAATGGAATTCCCAGAGAAGCTGTGGCTGCCCCATCCCTGGAAATGTCCAAGGCCAGGTTGGAGCAAACTGGGATAGTGGAAGGTGTCCCTGCCCATGGAAGGGGGTTGGAATGAGGTGCTCTTTGAGTCCCTTCCAACCCAAACCATTCCATGATTCCACCATCTCATAAATATTTCCTCAGCTCTTCCTGCTGCTGAAATTCCTGCCAGAGATGACCAGGATGTGCCTTGGAGAAAAGCAGATCTCATCCCCTTGGATCCCCTTCCCAACAGCCCACGGAGCTGCTCATGCTTCCCTCAGGGATAAACTGGAAAAGAAGCAGGTACAGTGCATGGAATGAGGCAGAACCAGCTGGAAAACAAACAACAATCCTGCAGGAGAGCGTTGATGCCGGGGATGAGTGGAGCTTTACTCCGAAGCACCTGCCTTCAGGATTGGTTGGAGGCATGTTCAGCACCCGGGTGTTTAATTGGTCGGCTTTTCACGTGTAAAAATGAATGATGACAAGTGTTAAAACATCACTGCACGTGTAAAAGTAAATTACTGTGCCCGTAAAATCTTTACTGCACATCTAAAAGTAAATTATTGTGCATGGGAGAGAGATTCCTGCAATTTTTTATTTTTCCCACCTTCCTCCTTGCACCTCCCAGTCGTTATTTTGGGAACACTCGAAATCTCTCACTCCCAACAGGTTGCAAGAAAAGATCCCTTCTCTCTTTGCTTGAGAAGTTTTTCTAAGGATTCACATCCACTCCCTGTAAGAGGAACATCCCAAATGAGGGTCAACATTTCCACGGGAATTCCTGGCAGTGGGTGTGTTAATCGTGCTCACAAAGCTGCCAGGCTCCTCCAGGAGTCCGAGGGCCTCCTGCCTTCCCATTCCTGCCAGGAGCACGGCTTTCCATGTCCCTGGGGTGGGAGATTTATGGAGAACATCTTTCCCCTCTCCCTCGCTGGAGTTTAAAAGCTTTGGCCTCCAGGGCAGGCCAAGCTCCTGTCACATTTTCATTGCTGTCCCAGCACAAAGCAGCTCTCAGGCTCAGCAAAGCTCCTCCTGCAGAACCTCCACGGCCCTTCCCGACGGGAATAATGTGGGAATGTGCTGGTGTGTCCCAGGAGATCACAGAGAGCCACCACATATCCAGGATGCCTCACCCAGGGCATGGCTCTGGAGCTTTCCTCCCACGGAGTCGGGGCTTGGTTCTGTCCCAGAAAATTCCAGCGTCGACAGCGAGTGATGAAATCACAGGATCGTGGAATCTTTGAGGTTGGAAAAGACCTCCAAGGTCATCGAGTCCAACCCTGGAGCAAGCACCACCTTGCCACCAGCCCAGAGCACTGAGTGCCACTTCCAGTCCTTCCTTGGACATCTCCAAGGATGGGGACTCCACCACCTCCCTGGGCAGCCCTTTCCAAGCCTTTCCATGGAGAAATTCCTCCTGGTGTCCAACCTGAGCCGTTTGCCCTGTCCCTGTTCCCTAGAGCAGAGCCTGAGCCCCTCCCACGGCTTCCCCCTCCCGTCAGGGAGTTGTGGAGAGCAAAAAGGTGCCCCCTGAGCCTCCTTTTCTCCAGGCTGAGCCCCCCAGCTCCCTCAAAGCTTCCTCATCGGTCTTAAAACCTCCCCTGGAAGGTCGTTAACCCATCTCTCCATCAGAAGTTGGTTCAGCCTTGGAACGTGGGAAATGTTTAACTGGAACTGGACATATCCAGTCCCATCCTTGGAGGCCCAGCCATCATTTTTTCTGAGGAATAGCAAGCTCTTGGTCATGGAAATCTCACCACAAATTACAGGATAGCCACGTATCCCACCAAGACTCCTTGTGGTCTCATCCCTGAAGACGAGTCCTTCATCCAGCTGGGATGAAAATCTCCCCCCCCCTTTGCCAGGCACAGCAAAATAAGATGGTGGAACCTTACTGGGATGTCATCAGTTTGGGATGGGATGGAATGATGTCAGAGGGAAGCAGCAACGGTGAGAGATGTCACGACTTGAGCTTAAAAAGGACACGTTGCACCAAGAGCTCGTGATGTCCCAGGATCCAGAAGGAAATGTCAGCCTGTCAGGGAGTGGATTAGTTCCATCATGGAGGCACCAGCAAGGGAAGGAAATAGTGCAGCATTTCCATTATTGATCAATGCTATAAAATCATGGAACCTGACCTTGGACACTTCCAGGGATGGGGCAGCCACAGCTTCTCTGGGCAACCTGTGCCAGGGCCTCCCCACCCTCACAGGGAGGAATTTCTTCCCAATATCCCATCTAAACCTACTCTCTGACAGGTTGAAACCATTCCCCCTTGTCCTGTCACTCCAGGACCTTGAAAATAGTCTCTCTCCATCCTTCCTGTAGCTCCTTCAGGTCCTGGAAGGCCACATTCAGGTCACCCCAAAGCTTCTCTCCTCCAGGCTGAACAATCCCAGCTGTCCCAGCCTTTCCTCCCAGCAGAGCTGCTCCATCCCTCTGATCCTCCTGGTGCCACCTCTGGACTCTCTCCAGCAGCTCCATGTCCTTGCTGTGCTGTTCCCCATGGCTGGAGGCAGCTCTGTAGGTGGAGTCTCGCCTGAGGGGGCAGAGGGGTGGAATTCCCCCCTCTCCTTGTGGTCCACACTGTGGGATGAGCACAGGACATGGTGGGGAGCTCTGGGCTGCTTCATGTCCAGCCTCTCCCCCACCAGCACTCCTAAATCCTTCTCCCCAGGGCTGTTCCATCTGCTCATCCCCTGGATTGATCCCAAGGGTTTCCCTGACCCAGCTGTAACACCAACACTCGGTCTGATTAAACCACATGAGATTCCCATGCCCCCGCTTCCCAAGCTTGTCCAGCTCCCTCTGGGTGGCAACCAGAGCTGGGAAGTCTCACTGGCTCATCCTCCACCCCTTGGTGCAGCCTGGCAGCATCTCCAGCCCTGCTGCCACGTCCCCGCTTCGAGCGGGTGACTCGGGGGACACGAAGCACGGAGCATCCCATGGAAGTGGGAAGAGCAATCCATCTGGCCTCTTCACCCACTGCATCCCACCCCAGAAATCCCAGGGCAGTTCCATAACCCGTGTTCCCAGCCCTCACCAGCTCAGTGACCGGTCTGTAGGGAGCAGGTGATGTGCATCCCACCCAGGAGGCCTTTGACGCTCCTGATTAACGACCCACAAACCGCAACGATGTCGCCGCTCGTGTCCCCTGCTCCCTCCCTCCCTCCCTGCCCAGAGATCCCTCCCTCTCCTCCTTTCCACCCTCCCCACCCCTCCCTTCCCCCTTTGCTCCTTATCTGACGAAATCATCAAATTTATGGCCAAATTGAAATGAAATGCAATTTAGTTGCCGTTCTGCTTTCAGTCCATCACCTCGCCGGCCGGTCCCGGAGGATCCCGTAACCCAATCACCACATGGCAGTAACTTCATCAGGGCTGCCAGCAATCCCGTGCTTTCTGCTGCCTGTGGCTTCTGGAAATCGTGGCTGACACCTCTCCCTGGGAACTACTGGAAGGAAGCAAGAGCTTGCTCCGGTTTTTCTGGTTCGTTCCCTGCTTCTGCTCCCTCAGCGCGTTGGCCGCCTCAGGGTGATGGGATCGTCGCCGGCGCTTCCTCGTCCAAAAGCCTCTCCAGCTGCCAAGGTGCAGGTCAAGGGGGGAGCACGAGGTGGGGAGAGAGGCTGAGATGCAGCACAACTCTGTTTCCCAGAGGAGCTGTGGCTGTCCCATCCCTGGAAGTGTCCGAGGTCAGGCTGGAGCAACCTGGGATAGCGGGAGATGTCCCTGCCCATGGCAGGGGGTGGAACTGGATGATCTTTGAGCCCCTTCCCACCCAAACCATTCCATGATCCCATCAACACCCACACCAGGTCACCTTGGGATCTGTGCACCTGAGCAAGGGGACGACCAGGGAAAAGGGTTGGAATGTGACGCCAGACGGATCACACCGAGGAACGAGTAGGAGCTTCATGAAGGAGAAACCCCCGTGCCACCAAACCCACCAGCCCACTGTGGACATCCCAGCACTCGCCCACCTGGCCTGGTGAGCCAGCCAAAACCTTGGAAAAGACGTCCAGGTGGATGTTTATCTTCCCTGTCTCCCGCCCCGTGGGTGAATCCACTCTCCTTAAGCCCTCCTTGACATGTTTGTCCTCCAAACCTCCAGCCCTGGGGACGTCACCCTTCCCCTCCTCCCAGCGATTAATCCCAGCCCTTCTCGATCCCCACAGCCCCAAATCTCCTTTGCTGCTTTTTAAGCTCCTTATTCCTTGTCCTGTCCACAGGGAAACGTGTCCCTCCCCTTCCTTGGGGAAGCCTTTTACATAATTGAGGCCCCATTCCCACATCCTTGATCTCCACGGCGTTGAGATGGTTTGGTTGGGGTGAGGTTTGTAAATCATCCCCCCAAAAAATCTCTCCCTCGCCATCCCCCTTGGGAGAAACACAAAGGACCAAACTAAACAGGGAAAAAAATGACGAAAGGACCTTTAACCAGTTTAATTTTTTGTCTGGGTTGCAAATGAAGGGCTTGGGGAGAACGTTGGACAAGCTGGGCTGAGCCTTGTCTTTAAAAACTTGGAGAATCTCCCAGTTCAAAATCTTCCTGAAGAGATTTCTCCAGGTTTCTCCCAACCTGCTTTCCAGGATTTTTTTCAAGTGTTTGGTCAGTATTAAAAGGGGACATTGTGGCAGAGGGGGTGGGGAAGTGAACCCAGGTGTGAAAATCTTCTCCTAATTCCCTAAATCCTTGGGCAAAATTCAACATTCTCCTACACGTGGACACCCACATATGTATAAATATATTTATAGGAATATATTTGTGCACCTGTTTATACTTCAGGAGTCAAATTCTGACAATTTAACTTAAATTTTGGGTCAAAACCAATCTAATTTATTCCGTTTCCCACGCCTGCTCCAAGAGAAAACCCGGATCAGGGCTGGAAGATTCATTCCCAAAGGCTCGGGAAGCAGAAAGATCCCGAGGAAAGGAGAGTCTCGTTAACACAAAGCAGCTCAGCAGGAAAACGGGAGCAAGGCAGGAATGTCTGGAGAGATCAGGAGGGTTGCTCGGAGTTTGAGCTGCTCCTGCCTCTCCCGGGGAGGAGCAAAGGCTGGCTCAGAACACAAGTGGGAATAAAACGGATTTAAAAGAAATTAAAAAGAAAAAAAAATTAAAAAAAAAAATAAAATAAAAAAAAAAGAGGGAAGGAAGAGGTGAGGGAGACTCAGTAGGTGGTGCTCTTCCCTCTGCATCCACACAGTGGGTGGGAAGAGGGTGACTGGGGAACGTCCAGGTGGAAAAAACAGCTGGAAAAACAGCTCCTGGTGCTGACTCCTGGCTCTGGGTGGGTGAGCCCGCTCAGCTCCCGCCGCGTTGCATCCCTGGAGCAGCTGAATTTTGGGACATGGCGGTTGTAAAGCCCAAATCTGCGTTTTGGCTGCTCCTTACCCCTAAATCCAGTCAAATATTAAAGTTAATAAACGTCAGCAAGTGGCTGCAGTCGGGGGGAGTTGAATTCCCAAGAGGAATTCAGGCTCCACCTCGTTTCTGACTCAGCCGATCTTTTATCCCACCTAGGGCACTTCCAGCCCAAAATCCTTGTGGGAAATGGGTAGAGTTGCTTCCTCTGGTGTTTTGAGAGAAGGGATTTGAGCAACCCCAGCCCCTGGATCTGCTCGAGTCCCGCTCTGGAAGGGTGGGGAGAGCTGGATTGATCCGGGAACAGGGAGCCATAGATCAGCACAGCCTCTCCCATTACTTTCCCTGACGGATTCCCACCCGATGAGCTGATCTGAAAGTGATAAAGGGCAGAGCAGAGCGTTTGCAACACGCCACTGACTCCCAAATCGGGCTCAATAATCCTGCAGATGGATGGCACCCGAGGAGAGGGGAGGGAGGGGGGCCGGGGCTGGGAGGGGAGTTTGTTTAACACTCGCTGCAGCGACAGAACACTCTGGGGAAATCAGGGGCCAGCACGGACCCCACTGCCAGGGAATGTTTGTCCTGGGGCTTTTGAGTGGGTTCTGGGGGAGATGAGTCAACCCATCCCAAGGAATGGCTCAGATTTGGGATGGGAAACTGTCACAGGATTCAGATCTGGGATAGGAAACTGTCACAGGATCTCAAATTTGGGATGGGAAACTATCACAGGATTCAGATCTGGGATAGGAAACTATCACAGGATCTCAGATCTGGGATGGGAAACTATCACAGGATTTAGATCTGGGATAGGAAACTATCACAGGAGCTCAGATCCAGGAAGGAGAACTATCACAGGATCTCAGATCTGGGATAGGAAACTATCACAGGATTCAGATCTGAGATGGAAAACTATCACAGGATTCAGATCTAGGATGGGAAACTATCACAGGATTCAGATCTGGGATAGGAAACTATCACAGGAGCTCAGATCTGGGATGGGAAACTATCACAGGATTTAGATCCAGGATGGAAAACTGTCACAGGAGCTCAGATCTGGGATGGGAAACTATCACAGGAGCTCAGATCTGGGATGGGAAACTATCACAGGATTCAGATCTGGGATTGGAAACTATCACAGGATTCAGATCTGGGAGGGGAAATTATCACAGGATTCAGATCTGGGATGGGAACTATCATAGGAGCTCAGATCCAGGATGGGAAAATATCACAGGAGCTCAGATCCAGGAGGGAAAGCTATCACAGGATCTCAAATTTGGGATGGGAAACTATCACAGGAGCTCAGATCCAGGAGGGAAAGCTATCACAGGATCTCAAATTTGGGATAGGAAACTATCACAGGAGCTCAGATCTGGGATTGGAAACTATCACAGGATTCAGATCTGGGAGGGGAAATTATCACAGGATTCAGATCTGGGATTGGAAACTATCACAGGATTCAGATCTGGGATAGGAAACTATCATAGGAGCTCAGATTCGGGATGGGAAACTATCACAGGATTCAGATCTGAGATGGAAAACTATCACAGGATTCAGATCTGAGATGGAAAACTATCACAGGAGCTCAGATCCAGGAGGGAAAACCATCACAGGATTCAGATCTGAGATGGGAAACTACCACAGGATTCAGATCTGGGATGGGAAACTATCACAGGATTCAGATCTGGGATGGGAAACCATCACAGGATTCAGATCTGGGATGGGAAACTATCACAGGATTCAGATCTGAGATGGAAAACTATCACAGGATTCAGATCCAGGATGGGAAACTATCACAGGATTCAGATCTGGGATAGGAGATTCGACTTTACCCACAGAAATAAGAGCTTTCCCCCAGTTCCCTTTTCTCCCCCTTCTCCCCCAATTTCCATGCCCTTGTGGGCCATCCCATGGTCACCTCAGACACCTCCAGTCTCCACAGCACAGCCCTGGGCAGTGGTGGGACGTTGCTTCCTTGTTCTCCTGCCTGGAGGAGTTCCCATTCCCGTTGTCTTGGGGCTGAGAGTGGATCAAACACCCCCTCAAAGGTTTCTCCCTCACAGGGAACATCTTTTCTGTCCAGACTCACGGAATCCTTTAGGCTGGAGAAGACCTCAGAGACCCCTCAGTCCATCTGTTAACCCAGCACTGCCAATTCCAGGTCCCCAAGTGCCACATCCACACATCTCCTCAATCCCTGCAGGGATTGGTGACTCCACCACTGCCCTGGCCAACCTTTTCCCATTCATGACAACCCTTTCCATGAAAAAAAAAACCCTGTTTCCTAAAATCCAACCTAAACCTGGTGAAAACTGAGGGCGTTTCCCGTTGTTCCTCCCTTCCCCCAGGGCGAGGAGAAGTCCCACTGCTCCTCCTGGGCTTCCCAGGTCCCTGCAGCGCAATCCCAGCTGGAATTCTCCTCCTCCTCCTCCTCCATCTCCCCACATCCCATCAGGACGTGGAGCCAGCAGGGATTTCGATCTCAGGAGGCAGCTTTTGTGCTGTAATTAAACAGCAATTGATTGCAAACAGGCTGCTTTTGTGTTTGGGATTAATGAGAGGCGAGAAGATAAATTTGGTCACCAGTAATTAAACCCAATTACAGAAGCAATAAATTAGGAGCATCCACTGCTGCTGCTGTGGGGAGGGTTCTGGATCTTCTTCCCCCTTCCTTGATTTTTTTTTTTTCCCCCCCTCCTACAAGCCTGTGGGGCTTTCAGGAGTTAAATGAATCCTAAGAAGGGTTGTGGGAATGGTTGGATGAGCTGGAAATGGGAGGATCAGTTGGGATTTGGGCCATGCAGGGAGCACGAGGTGCTGCCATGGGAAAAGAGAGCTGGGAGAGCCTCTCTGATCCCAAATTCCCCAACTGGGAATCGATGGTTTCACTAATTCCAAGTCCTAATCCCTGGCCATTTTGAAAAGCTTGGATTTCACACTCTGGGTGAGCAGGAGCAGATTTTATGGGATGGGAAAGTGGGATGTGCTCAGCCCACAGAGTGAGAATCACCTGTTCCTGCTGCTTCCTGGGGGTGGGATCATCCTCCTGCAGCCCAAAGCTGAGCAGGACTGGAATTCCAAAGCTCTCCCTCCCTTTATCTCCATCCTGGGGCAGAATATCCCACTCCCAGCACCATTCCTTAGGTAGGGAAGGGTTTTTCCCCTCTCCCTGCTGCCTTGCCCTGGCCTGTGTGACTCCAACCTCCATCCTGCCCGGTGCCCAAAAGCTTTTCCAAAGCATTTCTGGCTTAAAACTCAGCTTAAATGATGACACTTAAAACTCAACCTAAAAAACTCAACCTTGAACCTCAACCTAAAATTCCCAGCAGCATTCCTGGCACAGCTGGGACAGGTTGGAAGAGCTGGGCCCCACTTGGAGATTTAATCCAGGTTTAATTTGTGACAGCTGAGATAAGACTCAGTCTCAGCAGGGGAGGGGGGGGTGACAGTGTCCTTGTCCCCATCAGCTGCTGCCTCCCCCATCCTGCATTCCCTGGGGACATCCCAGATCCTGGCCCTGATTCCCTGGGATCCTTCATTCCCTGGGGACATCCAACATCCTGACCCTCATGTCTGGGATCCTGCATTCCCTGGGGACACCCCAGATCCTGACTCTGATTCTCTGGGATCCTGCATTCCCTGGGGACATCCAACATCCTGGCCCTGTTGTCAGGTATCCTGCATTCCCTGGGGACATCCCAGATCCTGGCTCTGATTCTCTGGGATCCCGCATTCCCTGGGGACCTCCAAATTCCTGACCCTCATGTCAGGGATCTTGCATTCCCTGGGGACACCCCAGATCCTGGCCCTGATTCTCTGGGATCCTGCATTCCCTGAGGACATTCCAAATCCTGGACCTGATTCTCTGGGATCCTTCATTCCCTGGGGAGATCCCAAATCCTGGCCCTGATTGTCAGGTATCCTGCATTCCCTGGGGAGATCCCAGATCCTGGCCCTGATTTTCTGGGATCCTGCATTCCTGGGGACATCCTGCAAGGATCTGGATTGATTCATCTGGGATCCTTCATTCCACTAGGGACGCGTCCCAGATAGCCTGACCCTGATGTCATGGGATCCTGCATTCCCTGGGGAGCATCCCAGATCCTGGGCTCTGATTCCTCTGGGATCCTGCATTCCCTGGGGATCTGGGTCCCTGATTCAGTCTGGCATCCTGCATTCTCCCTGGGAGATCCCAAATCCTGGCCCTAGATCTCATCCTGGAGATCCGATCGCAGTTCTCTGGGTCCATCCTGACTGATCCTGGCCCTGATTGTCAGGTATCCTGCATTCCCTGGGGAGATCCCAGATCCTGGCTCTGATTCTCTGGGATCCTGCATTCCCTGGGGAATCCTGGGTCTGATTGTCAGGGATCCTTCATTCCCTGGGGACATCCCAGATCCTGGCTCTGATTCTCTGGGATCCTGCATTCCCTGGGGACATCCCAACATCCTGGCTCTGATTCTCTGGGATCCCGCATTCCCTGGGGACATCCAACATCCTGACCCTCATGTCTGGGATCCTGCATTCCCTGGGGACATCCCAGATCCTGGCCCTGATTCTCTGGGATCCTGCATTCCCTGGGGACATCCCAGATCCTGACCCTCATGTCAGGGATCTTGCATTCCCTGGGGACATCCCAGATCCTGGACCTGATTCTCTGGGATCCTGCATTCCCTGAGGACATTCCAAATCCTGGACCTGATTCTCTGGGATCCTTCATTCCCTGGGGACATCCCAAATCCTGGCCCTGATTGTCTGGGATCCTCCATTCCCTGGGGACATCCCAGATCCTGGCCCTGATTCTCTGGGATCCTGCATTCCCTAGGGAATCCTGGGTCTGATTGTCAGGGATCCTTCATTCCCTGGGGACATCCCAGATCCTGGCTCTTATTCCCTGGGATCCTGCATTCCCTGGGGACACCCCAGATCCTGACCCTCATGTCAGGGATCTTGAATTCCCTGAGGACATCCCAGATCCTGGACCTGATTTTCTGGGATCCTCCATTCCCTGGGGACCTCCAACATCCTGACCCTCATGTCAGGGATCCTTCATTCCCTGGGGAGATCCCAAATCCTGGCCCTGATTGTCAGGGATCCTTCATTCCCTGGGGAGATCCCAGATCCTGGCCCTGATTTTCTGGGATCCTGCATTCCCTGGGGACATCCCAGATCCTGACTCTGTCATGGGATCCTGCATTCCCTGGGGACATCCCAGATCCTGGCTCTGATTCTCTGGGATCCTGCATTCCCTGGGGACATCCCAGATCCTGGCTCTGATTCTCTGGGATCCTGCATTCCCTGGGGACTTCCAACATCCTGACCCTCATGTCTGGGATCCTGCATTCCCTGGGGACCTCCAACATCCTGACCCTCATGTCTGGGATCCTGCATTCCCTGGGGAGTCCTGGGTCTGATTGTCAGGGATCCTTCATTCCTTGGGGACATCCCAAATCCTGGCCCTGATTTTCTGGGATCCTGCATTCCCTGGGGACATTCCAGATCCTGGCCCTGATTCTCTGGGATCCTGCATTCCATAGGGACCTCCAACATCCTGACCCTCATGTCATGGACCTTGCATTCCCTGGGGACATCCCAGATCCTGGCTCTGATTCTCTGGGATCCTGCATTCCCTGGGGACATCCCAGATCCTGGCTCTGATTCTCTGGGATCCTGCATTCCCTGGGGACACCCCAGATCCTGACCCTCATGTCAGGGATCTTGAATTCCCTGAGGACATTCCAAATCCTGGCCCTGATTTTCTGGGATCCTGCATTCCCTGGGGACATCCCAAATCCTGGCCCTGATTCTCTGGGATCCTCCATTCCCTGGGGACCTCCAACATCCTGGCCCTCATGTCTGGGATCCTGCATTCCCTGGGGACATCCCAGATCCTGACCCTGATTCTCTGGGATCCTCCATTCCCTGGGGACCTCCAACATCCTGGCCCTCATGTCTGGGATCCTGCATTCCCTGGGGACATCCCAGATCCTGGCCCTGATTCCCTGGGATCCTGCATTCCCTGGGGAATCCTGGCCCTGATTCTCTGGGATCCTGCATTCCCTGGGGACATCCCAGATCCTGGACCTGATTTTCTGGGATCCTTCATTCCCTGGGGACATCCCAGATCCTGGCCCTGCCTTCTGGGCTCTCTCTCGTGCTCTTTCCCACCGCGGGAGGAAGATCAAAGCCCCGAATCCCATCCTTCCATCTCCCTTTTCCCAACTTTTGCCGGGAACTATCGCTCTCCCGACCTCGGGGGTGCGGCCACACCCAGCGAGAGGAGCCAGCGGCTGCCGGCGCTGGGAGGCCGGGGCACATCTCCATGGCTAATTCCCTAATCCTCCCCCTTTTCAGGCAGCAGGAAAGCCCCGGCCGGCGGGATCCCTGTGCAGACAGGGCGAAAAAAAAAAATTAAAAAAAAAATCCAAAGCAAACACTCCCACATCTTCATTCCTTCCACCCTATTGGCCATCGATTTGGGATAAATATCCGGCCGGCCTTGACAGGGCTCAATTCTCCTAATTATGGCCCTATTGACATGTGATCTTTAGCTGCTCAGCCTGTCAGGAGCCATCCATCAGGCAGCCAGATTCCTTTGGCTCCGGAGGAAATGAGCTGGGAAAGGGGGGAGAGAGGACGAGCGGGGGCCGAGGAGGGGGGAAAATGCCTTTATTCCCGTGCCATCTTCCCCCCACCAGGATTTTGGTCCCTTGTGGAGCGTCCTGAGCACCGAGGTTTAAGGTTGAAGAGCTCCTGGTTTGGGAGGGTCGCTCCAAATGATTGTTATGAATGGGCAGCTCGGATTTCACGGGATTTTCCTCCTCTCACCCCGCAGCTGAGCTGGTTTTCCCCAGGTTTTCCCAAGCACAGAATCGGCCAAGGTGCCCCCCCCCTTGCCAGGCCGCTCTCCCCCTTGGCTCTGGAATTCCACAGGGAACTCTTTGCTGCGGGATCTGGGAAGTTTGCGTGGATAACAGGAATATCACAGAGGGGAAAAAAATCCATCCCCTCCCACAATACAGATGGGAAACCTCTGGTTCAAGAGGCCCGGATTGTTGGCAGCAGGGGAAAACACTCTGGGAATTCTCTGCTTTGCTCATCCTGCCTTGCATTTCTCCCGGAGTCAGCTCTGGGATGTTGTCAGAGACAGGACCGGCCCTGGAGAGAGGAAAACTGGTATTTTCTTCTCCCAGTCCCCAGCCTTGGACTGGTAATCCGAGGGCTGGGATTTGCATCCAGATTGGAGCCACTGGGATGTGGCCAGGAGAACTGGATGGGGCAAAATTGGGGAACACGCCCCTTTTCCAGCCTTCCTTGTAGGGCTTTTATAAGTGGATTTATAACTGGATTTTATTGGTGCAAAAAGCACGTCGGGAGGGTCTTCCCAGCTGCTTCCCGTGTTCTGTGGGTTTCCTGGGTAAATCCATAAGTTCTGTGGACCAGGAATAACTGTCTGAGTCATCCCCTCAGAGCCAGGGAATTAAGAAATAATTCCATGTGCTGCTTTTTTTTTCCTGGCTGTTTTTAGGATAAACTCAAGACAAGCACAATGTTCTGCAGAGTCCAGTGGCTGCTGTTGGGGATGGGGATGAATTAGGAATCAGGAAGGATGGATGAGGAATAAACTCCCTGGCTACTCTTCATCTCCGAGGAGGTGGAGGTCACCCCCTGCTCCCCTTTCCGGGCTTGGATCAGGGAGAGATCCCTGGGAGCTGACTCATATCCTGGGCTCTGCGCTCTGAAAGCACCCAGACAGCCGGAGTGTCTGGAGATAACAGCCCTTCCCGGGAAGCCCGGAGAGCTCCGGCTTCCTTTACAAAGCTCGGCTTATCGGGGGCCGGGCCGGCTCTCTCCGTATCCGCGGTATTATCGATCCATGCCCCCCCTCTCCCCATCGCTCCCAGCCCCGGTCTGGCTGCAGCATCAGCCCCATCCACGGAGAAATCTGTCTGCAGGACCTGCTCCCACCCGGCTCGGGTGTCCTCACTCACTCCCACAGCACTTTTCCAGCGGCAAGGATTGGGTTGGGAAAAGCGCTGAGTGCTCAGAAAGAAAAGAAATATCCAGTCCCAGGTGGAAGGAGCGAAGTGGGAGCGGCTCCCACCTCTCCCGCTCCGGGAAACGGGAATCTGCTCCTGCAAGCCCGGGAAACTGAGGCACGGAAAGGAGGGATTTCCCGGCCTCTTTGGTGCTCATTTCCAAGCTGGACTCACCTGCACATCCCAAATTTCATAGAATCGCAGATGGATTGTGTTAAAGGGACCTTAAAAATCATCTTGTTCCACCCCTTTCCACGGGCAGGGACATCTTCCACTAGCCCAGGTTGCTCCAAGCCCTCTCCAACCTGGCCTTGGACACTTCCAGGGACGTGGAAGCCACAGCTTCTCTAGGAAACCTGTGCCAGGGCCTCCCCACCCTCACAGGGAAGGATTTCTTCCCAAAACCCAACCTCAAAAATCCCTGCCTGGGTTATCCATACCCCTGTCAGAGGGCAGGGATACGACGGGACTTCTCAGGTGATCAGCTCCGGGCTGTGGTTCCTGGAGCAGTCCCTGACTCCGAGGGGTTAATCCCAGAGGGAAAACCTCATGCAAAGTCAGGGAAGCTGGGCAAAATGGAAGCAGCTCCGGGCACAAGCCAAAGCAGGGATAAAACAATTTGGGGGAGCTCTAGAGGGAGGTAAAGGGACAGGAATGCCAGGTCAAGGTGGGCTGATCCAAATTTAAGCCATCCCTGAGCTCCTTGATCTCTCCCCCCATCCTTGGAGCGGGGGAAAAATCAGTATTTTCACCCTGGAAAGTTAAAATGCAACTCAGGCTCCTCACACAGAGGGGAAATGGCAACATAAATACAGGGATGAGGGGGTTCAGGTGGTCTCTTTTCCCTCTTGCACCGATTTGACACAACTGTGACATCAAATCTCTGAAAGGTTCGGGTTGGAGGGGACCTTAAAGATCAATTGGATGCGACTGTGATATCGCGAAATCACAGAATTGTTTGGGTTGGAGGGGAACTTAAAGATCATCTCCTTCCAGCCCCTCTTCCAGGGCATTCCCAGGTTACTCCAAGCCCCGTCCCAGCTGGCCTTGGAGCTGCCGGCTCGATTATCATGATTTATGCACCATCAGCGGGATCAAAGCAAGGTCCTGACACGCAGTTCGCGCCCTCTGGGCTGACAGCGATTATCGTCAGGATCAGCACCAGGATCCTGGAGCAGGATCAGCGCACGGAGAGCGGGGTGCTCAGCACAGCCCCGCGCCTTCCCCACGCCCCGCGGGGCGCGGAACACGCGCGATGCCTCAAAGGCTTTGCGGTGCCTCGGCGGCGAGCGGAGCGACATGTGCTGAGTCAGCAGCCCCATCCTGCCCTCCCTGCCTGCCACATTCCAGCCCGGGAATGGGAAAACAAAAAAAAGCCCCTTCCCCGAGCCTGACCGCGGAGAAAAGCGCATCTCCCTTCGTGTCGCCCCCGCAGCGAGGCACCGGCAGATCCATCACTTTTAATGTTCTCCCGAGTTCCAACGCCGGCCCCGGGCTCTGCCGCTTGTCCGCGAGGCTCTGGAAAAGCGGGAGAGCGGAGTTAATCAATCTGCTCGCGTGTCTCGTGGAATCAGGGCTGGGAATGGAGCGGGGCTGTCAGGGGATGTCTCCTCACCGTCCCGTGGGGGTCGTGTCGGGGCCGTGCTGGCCACGGGCAGCAGGGAGTGATATCCAGCTCCAGCTGCTCCTCCTGGGTTGCCACCAGCTGCTCTTTTCGGGCCGGGAATGCTGGTTTAATACTGGTTTTTATGCTGGTTTTTTCCTGTGTTGGATCAAGTTCTCAGTGGTTTAAGGACAGGCTGGGAATGCAGGAACAGCAGAACACTTCCAAGGGCAGGATGGGGCTTGGAGCAACTTGGAAGACGTTTATGCCAGTGGCACGGGGTTGGAATGGGATGATCTTTAAGGGCTGGAGCCCCTCTGCTCTGCAGCCAGGCTGGGAGAGCTGGGAATGTCCAGCCTGGAGAAGGGAAGGCTACAGGGAGACCTTGGAACCCCTTCCAGGGCCTAAAAGGTCTCCAGGAGAGCTGGAGAGGGACTGGGGATAAGGGATGGAGGGACAGGACACAGGGAATGGCTTCCCACTGCCAGAGGACAAGGTTAAATGGAATATTGGGATGGAATTCTTCCCTGGGAGGGTGGGGAGGGGCTGGAATGGATTTCCCAGAGAAGCTGTGGCTGCCCCATCCCTGGAAGTGTCCAAGGCCAGGCTGGACGGGGCCTGGAGCAACCTTGGCTAGTGGGAGGTGTCCCTGCCCGTGAAAGGGGCTTGGATGATCTTTCAGGTCCCTTCCAACCCAAACCATTCCATGATTCTATGGAACAGGCAAAGGAAAAAACGCTGGCTTCGGGATCACCCCCTAAACAGCCCCACCTTCCCCCGGCGAGTGCCCGGCCGGCTTTCCCCCCTCCCGTGGGACCTGCAGACAACACCCCAACCCCGCGAGGAGGGGAAAACAAGGCACGGCGAGGATGGAAACAACGCGCCAAGGTCGCTTTAGTTAATCCGTGGCACCATCCCAAAGGCAGCCCCGCCGCTTCCCGCGGCTGCAGGAGCGGGGGAATCGATCCCAGCCCGGTCCCCCCCGGCAGGAGCGGGGACTGCAGGGACCCTCGGCACGGGAAGCTTTCCTGTAAGCCGGGAAGTTTTCCTCCCGGCTCTGCCCGATCCGCTCCGGCTCCGGGAGGCGATCCAAGCGCTGCATATCCTGAATTATTCAGCAATCGCCCATTGTAGTTACTTACGCGCCGCAAGAGCTCCGGGCTGTTCCTGCCGGCAGTGCCGGAGTGTAAAACATCCCTGGATCCCTCGGTGATTCCTCCCCGGGGATTGAATCACCCGGCTCAGTTAATGACATCCAGCACGGCCCCCACCACACGAGTTGCACCCCACTTTCCTTCTCCCAACTCCTCATCCTCACTGACCTCAACCTCATCCTCCCCTCCTCATCCTCACTGACCTTCTGGAAGCCCTCCTGGCCACTGCTCCTGATTCCAAAGCTGTTCCAGGAAGGTGGACAGAGGTGGGAGCTCGCCCATCACATCCCAGAAGGGTCAAGAGGCTGAGGAGTATCCTCAGCAGATCCTGGTGGCTCTGGGGAAGGGCCCCGGAAAAATTCCTTGTCCTTTCCTCCTCTTTGTTGGCTGGATTTGCCTGGACTCCTCTTTTCTTTCCCCACAAATCCTGAGAATTCCTAAACTGCCATTCAGCTGTTTGGGGAGACTCTGTGACAGCGAAAGGGAATCCTGGAATGTTTTGAGTTGGAAAGGACCTTAAAGATCATCCACTTCCAACCCCCTTCCACTATCCCAGGTTGCTCCAAGCCCCATCCAACCTGGCCTTGGACACTTCCAGGGATGGGGCAGCCACAGCTTCTCTGGGAATTCTATTTCAGGGCCTCACCACCCTCCTAGCCAAGAATTTCTTCCCAATATCCCACCTAAACCTCTTCTCCTTCACCTTAAAGCAATTCCCCCTTGTCCTGTTCCACGTCACAGGAAAGGACTTCCTGGAAAGGTCCAGCATCACTTGCAGGAAATATCTTGTGGGATGAGGAAGCAGCTCTGGAGACCCCAACACAAGAAAGATGGGGAACTGTTGGAGCAGAGTGCAGAGGAGGCCACGGAGATGATCCAAGAGCTGGAGCCCCTCTGGAGCCAGGCTGGGAGAGCTGGGGGTGTTCACCTGGACAAGGGAAGGATGCAGGGAGACCTGAGAGCCCCTTGCAGGGCCTAAAGGGGCTTCAGGAGAGCTGGAGAGGGACTGGAGACAAGGGATGGAGGGACAGCAAACAGGGAATGGCTTCAAACTGAAACAGATGGGATTTTGGGAAGAAATTCTTCCCTGGGAGGGTGGGGAAAGGGCTGGGCTGGAATTCCCAGACAAGCTGTGGCTGCCCCAACCCTGGAAATGCTCAGGGCCAGCTTGGAGCAACCTGGGCTAGTGGAAGGTGTCCCTGCCCATGGCAGGGGGTTGGAATGAGATGACCATTCAGGTCCCTTCCAATCCAGCCCATTCCATGATCCCGTGACAGGAGGGTTCAGCAGGAGGGATCCCACGACCTTCAGCACGACGTGGGACCATTTCAAGAGCCCCCTCATCTCCTTCCATCCACCTCCCTTTCCTCCTCCCCATCCCCTAAATCTCCCCAGCACAGAAAGATACCGGAGAGGGCGACTCCTGACCAGAATTAAACTCATCCCAAATCCTCCTGTGACCTTTTCTGGGCTCCCACCACGCTGATCTCCCTCATCTCCACCACGAGCTGTGGAGCCCAGCAGTTTTCCAGCAGCCCAGGGCAAGGTGAATCCCTGTCCTCCGACTTCCTCGTGCTTTGCAGAAGAGCTGAGCAAATATTTTTCGTGGAGCGTCAGAAAAAATTTAAAAAAAAATAAAAAAATTAAAAAATGCTGTTTGGGCATTCTCCAAACGCAGAGAGGAGCAAAAGGAAAAATCCTCCGAGTTTTGTGGGGAAAATGGGAAGTCTGGGCTCGGTTTATTTGTTGACACAATCAGGAGCCACGTTTAGCTTTGAGGTGGTAAGAACCTGCCTGTTTCCAGGAGGTGTTTTGTTCTTCCCACACTCCCAGATCCCGCAGCTTTCCCAGATTTGGGGGATGGGAGTTTTCATCTTCCTTAAATGCTGTTTTTGAAATGGCAGGGGGGGTTTGTGGAGGGTTCTGATTCCTCTTCCCCTTCATCCTCCCATCCCTTCCCCTTCATCCTCTGAGCAGGCAGAGGATGGAAGAGCGTGGATTCACCCTGCTGTTTGTCCCATTATCCAGGTGTGTGGAATAATCTGGGAAAAGGTGGAATAAGGGTCACAGTGCAGGAAAAACTCTGCTGGGTATTTCCACCCTCCAGGACTTCCTGACCTAGAGATGGGTCACTGTGTGGATCCCACAGAAGTCCCTGATCCACAGAAGTCCCACTGGATTTAGGTTTTCTAGGGAATTAGGCTGGCACTGTGGGATTTTCTGCTACAACCTTTGTAGCAGATGGGTGACCCCACCGAGACATCCTTGCCAGGCACAGAACACAAATCCCTATCCCAGGAATGCTAAAAAAAAAAAAGGATACAGCCCTGCAGCCCTGCAGTGAAGGGCTGGGCACCAGAAGAGGTTTGAATGGAGCCATTTCTCTTCAAATCCCTGGAAATAAAGGGGTGGTTTTTGATGGCACCGCTCCAGTTTCGCAGTTTGGAGCGAGTTCTTCAGCAGCAACGGGACAAGGGCAGGTCCCGTCTGACCAACCTGAGCTCCTTCCAGGACCAGCTGACCCACCTGGGGGATGAGGGGAAGGTGTGGATGGTCTAGTGGAAGGTGCCCCTGCCCGTGGAGTGAGGGTGGAACTAGACCAGGATGCTCCAGACCTAATCCAACCCGGCCCCAAACACTTCCAGGGATGGGGCAGCCTCCAAAGACAGAGATTTTTGTGTCCTTTACCATTTGCTTTCCCAGCCAATCCTTAAAGACAACGTGTCCTTCCTCCAGTCCATCCATAGCAGGTTCCCACTGCTCTCTGCAGAGGAGCTTCCCAGTGCCATCACCCTTGAACCAGTGGGAAAACTGAGGGGGCAAAGGTGGGAAGTGACCGGACCGTGAATTCCCGAATCAGACCCGGCACGAGGCCGTTCCATCCCAAACCCTGTTCCCTCACCCCCTCATCCTCCCTGCCTTTTCCTGGAGAGCTGTCTTTGAAGAAACCTGCACAAGAAAAACCACCCCCCAGGAGTCCTCCTGCCTCTCCACAGGCTCGATTAACTGGAGTTGCACTTCCAAAGGGGCCTCGTTGGACTCCTCCGGCTCAGGAGGGAGCACAGACCACTCCGGAGCCTCAAACAACTTCTTGATGTTCAATCCCCCAATCTCCCGGCGCTGAATCCACCTTGAAATTGGTCTCCAAACCTCTCTTTGCAAGCAGGGGTTTAGCAGGAGGAGGAGGAGGAGGAGGAAGGGAAAAGAAATTAGATCTATTTTTCCCCGAGAAGGAGAATTGAAAAGGTAAAAATTCAGCCTCGGCAGGGGAACGACAGAGCCGTGCCTGGGAAATGTGGAGGAGCAGGGATGAGGGGGAATTTTGGGGAGCAGGGATGTGGGGTGTGCTGGCAGTGGTGACAGCGCTGCAGGGGAACCACTGCCCTGGCCAAAAATCCAGAGTCCCGGCAGGGGGAGGATCTGGTGGGATTTGCAGGTAGGGAGTGCGGAAATATGGGAAAAATTTAACCAAGGAATAGTAAAAAGGTGGTTTTTTCCAGGCTGTGTGGGTATCTTGAGGGGTGGGACGGGCTCTTCCCATGGAGAGAGGGTCACAAACTCTACCTGGCATGAGGTTGAGGCTCATTCCAAGCTCAAGGGAAAATTGGGAAACAGGAGGGGAGGGAGGGAGAAACAGGATTTTATCCAAACTGGTTGCTCTCCTTTAGGATAACTCTGCCTCTCACTGAAGGAGACAATTTTGGCTCTCTCCAGAGATAAACCAGGGCAGCAGCTCCTTAGAATCCGAGCTGGAGAGATGAAAAATCATGGAATGGCTTGGGTTGGAAAGGACCTTCAAGATCCTCCAGTTCCAAGCCCTCTGGGCAGGGATAACAGATCGGGAGGGGGAATTCTCCCCTCCTGGGACTCAGAGACATTCATGTCACTGCCAGCCCGTGGCTTTCCTCGATTCTCCTTGAAAAACCCTGGCAAAGAGGTGGATTGGCCACATCTTCAAAGCTGGGAGCTCGTTCCTCATCCAGCCCCTGCAGGGGCAGGGAAAACACCAAATTCCTGCTTTCCCGGAGAGGGTGGATTACAAACTTCCTTTTTTGGGGATGTAAGCACTGATCTGAGGTGATGACTGGGAAGGATCTAAGCCCAGTTAGAGGCTGGTTTTCACTGGAATCATCCATTTTAGGGGAAAGGTTCTTTCTCCCTCCTCTTTCCCCCCTCTCCTTCCCCTCCCTCAGCCGCTCCCGAGCTTGACAGGGCCAGGGCAGTCAGTCCATCACCGCTAATCCTTGGATACTTTTAGTGTCACTGGAACCACAGGACACCTCTACTGAGGCAATAAAAAGCCTCTTAAGGGCAGCAGCCCCTCTGAGCAAAGTGGCTCCGGCATTCCCGGGGTTCTTTCCTTCCCTCTGGAAGCGGCAACAGGAACGGCTGAGCCCCGTTTAATTCCAAGGGGTGAAACCTTCCACTTTCCCAGGCGTTAAAATGCCCTTTGGTGGGAAGTGCTCGGAAGTGCAGAGCACACCCCGGTCAGCCAAGCTCCTAGGTCGTCCCTTGCTCCCAGTTTTCCATGGATTCAGCAGCTCTTGGGATGCTCTGGAGCAGCCAGGGTGGTTTGGCTCACTCCCCTCTCAACCTTTCCCTGTTTTGGGGGTGCTGGGGGTGTAATTCCACTCTTTTTGGGCTCTTAGGGATCTGTGGTGCTTCCATAAAACAGACTCCAGCTCTATCCAAACTGGGAAATTCCAGAATGCCCAGCTGGAGTGCAGTTGTCCCGTTTTCCATGGAAAGAGGTTTGGATAGTGAAAAACTATCAATGTTTTGAACACTGACCTCGGGAGCAGGAACTGGGAATGTCCTGCCCCTCCCTGCTCCCACCTTTCCTCTCCACTCCCAGGACTGAGAAGCTCTTGGGACACAGATCCCTAAGAGCCCAAAAAGAGTGGAAATACACCCCCAGCACCCCCAAAACAGAGAGAGATTGAGCAGGAAATGAGCCAGGAAAACCACCCCGGCTGCTCCAGAGCATCCCAAGAGCTTCCCAAACGTGGAAATTCCAGGATGCCCAGCTGCACTTCCATGGGCAGGGGGACACCTTCCACTATTCCAGGTGGCTCCAAGCTCCATCCAACCTGGCCTTGAGCACTTCCAGGGCCGTGGCACCCCCACAGCATCCCCATGGATGGGACATGGACCTCACAGCCCAACATTCCCGTGCCTGGGGTGACAGTTTAGGGCTTCCTGCCGGTTGTCCCATCCTAACTCTATCCCGAGCCCTCTGCTCCTTCCTCCAGGGATCCTGGGAGCCCTTTCCCACTGCAAGCCCTGCAGAGCTCTGCTGCTGCTCTGGGAAATGAGGAATGAGGTGTGTCACAGTGCTGTTAATGATTAATAAACTTGTCTGTCGGTTTAAAGGACCATCCAGGGACCATCCAGGGAGGCAGCGGCTCATCCCTAAATCCTTCCATCTTCTGGACAGGATGGAGGAAGGAACAGGGATCACGTTGGGCTGCAGGGAGGCAGAACGAGCTCTGGCCCAACCCAGTGATGTCACAGCCCTCCCAGAGTTCCCTTTCCCCGAATTTGGGGTCAAAAAGGTAAAAGGTTTGGGAGCTCAGTGTGGCTCCGCTGGGCTCAGCGATTCCATTGCCCCCTGGGCGAGGTGGGATGCGACATTCCCGCTCCCTGGCACGTGTCCCAGGCACCAGGGGGGGATGAAATCAGCAGGCAGATGGGTGTGCTGAGAAGCTGGAGGCATCCAGCAGGAGCTGGAGCGGGGATGAACCGGAACCAAGAGGCTGCAAAGTCCCCGGGAGCCGGGAAGGGCACAGTGGGAAGCTGGGATTGAGTGAGGCAGCTCCAGCCATTTCAGGGCTTTGGGAATGGCTGTGAAATTCGTTCCCTCGGCTTCCTGCAAGGCCTTGGGATGCTTCAGCCTCCTGTCATTAGAAAACAATTTCCCCCAAAAGCTCCTGAGCCACCGGGGTTGTGGCTGGGTCAGGAATCAGGCGGCTGGGAGGGAATGGGCTCGGGAGCTGGAATTACATCCCTGTTAAATTGTCAGCTCAGTCCCTGGGCTCTCATGGAGAACTGGAAGCTCAATTAGCTGCAGTGCTCATGAGGACAGTTCTCTATCCATCACAGGTCAAGAGGCCATTCCCAACAGTCACCAAATCATGGAATTATTTACATTACACAAGACCCTGAAGATCCAACTGTTGCCCCGGAATTGCCGAGGCCGCCACCAAACCACGTCCCCAAGTGCCACATCCACATGGCTTTTAAACCCCTCCAGGGGCAGTGAGTCCACCAGTGCCCTGGGAATCCCGTGCCAGGCCTGGACAGCCCTTTCAGGGAAGAAAATTTTCCCAATATCCGAATTAAACCTCGTCTGGTGCAACTTGAGGCCGATTCCTCTGGTCCTGTCCTCTTGTTCCTGGGAGGATGAGGGACAGGTTTGGTTTGGGGGTCACAGGGAACCACCAGCTCAGGGCCAGGGAGGTGAGAACATGAGAGCTCTTGTGGTAGCAGTGGGTGGAAATCCCTGAGTTCCAGAATCCCACCTCCCCAGCAGAGCTGCCCTCATCCAGGAAACAGCCAAATTTCCTTGGATCCTGCCTTTGTGTCCGGCTCTTCCTGCCTGGTGAGCCTCCACTGCCATCAATTAGAGCCACGGATCAATTAAGCATTAACAGGCAGGGAAGATTAATGACTCACATGGGCAATCCCAGGGTCCAGAAGGGAAAATTCCCCGGGGTTGGTTCACTTGGATCCTCCCATTTTTCCAGCCATGGGATGAGGCTGAAACATCCCTTAGATCCCTTTCAGGTGTTTCACTCAGGTTGCACAAGGAGACTCCCTGGATTCCTTCTCTCCTCTCCAGCTCCTTCCCAGCAACTTTTTGGCTTGGGAAAAGCTTTGGGAAGTGGAAAGAAGCTGACCCCATTCCTGCTTTTCCTACCCTAAAAGGCGAGGTTTTTGGGGATGAGCATCCACACTGGTTCTTCCCAAAGAAAGCCCAGACAAGGGAGTGTGTGTGTGTGTGGATTTTCATGTGGATATTTGGATTTTACCAACCCTTTCCCGGCTGGAATGAGTCTGTTGCACATTTGGATTTGCCCTTCCCTTGGAAGATTGGGTGAGGAAAGTCCAGTGAAGGGGATAAAGGAAATGAAATCCCATTGGGAACTCCACTTCCAGCACAGATCTCTGCCTTTTCCCACCTCATGGAATCATCAGTGCTCCGTGCCTGAGCCCCCTGAGCTCAGGGAAGGATGGGAACAGCATCTCCTGAAGCCTCTGGGGGACAAATTTTCTGCCTCACGGGACCCCCTAACTCATCTGCCTCATTTTCATCCTGTCCTTCTGGGTGTCTGGTGTCACCCACTCCCGAGCTGAAGCAGTTTCTGACCATCCTTTCCTGTGGAAGACCCCAAATTTGGCCCTAAATCTATTCCCAAGATCCAGGGGGAGGGGGGTGTGGTAAAACCTCCCTGATGTTTAATAACGTGGCGTTTTATTCCCCTCATTTGGCTCCTCATCTCCCTTGTTCGGGGGCACCTGCACCGTTCATTTGTCACCCTCCAGGCGAGGAAAGACAATGAAAGGAAAATCCTGCCCTTCCCGTGGCAGCTCCTGCCTCTCCTCCTGCTCCAGCCTCGCTTTTCCATCCCTTTAAACCCTCCATGAACACGCAGAAACTCTTCCTTCCCCTCCACACTCCTCCTCCTCCTCCTCCTCTCTCTCCCCCTCCAGCCACTCGAGGAATTCAAACCCTCTTCCTATTAGGAAGAAAAAAAAAAGGGGTTGTTATCAGGTTGAAAGGGAAAGCGGAGGAAGGGGTTACAGGGGTTTAAATTGGAGTTTTATGGATATTTCTCCCTCCTTTTTTGTGAGCGCATTAAACTTTTTCCTTCGTTAAAAAGCCGGAGAGGACGGGAACGGGAAAGGAGAGGGGAGAAGGGAAAGAGAAGGTGGAGGAGGAGGGGGATGGAAAAAAAAAAGCCCTCAGATATTCATGTGTGACACAGCTCAGGGAGGTGAGACGTGAGGCTGATTTGCTTAATGCTGACAGGTCTTTCTTCTTATTGGAAAGAAAACACAGCGGGGATCCTAAAATGTGCCGTGGAAAGGTCCGTGGCAGGAGCAATTCCAATCTTGCCGGTGACGCTGCCGGGGCCAGACACATCGAGGGGGGGGGGGGTAAAATAACACACCAAATTCTCCTCTAGACTCCCATTAACCCTCTGCCTCGGGGGGATGTTGAACCTAAAGAGGTTACAAAGCGCCCGGAGCTCTGGAATGTGGGTTTTGAGGGAGGAAGGGAGGGGGGGTATCCATGGGTATTCCAGCCCGGCCGAGCCAGCGGGGTAGGGAAAAAAAAAAATGGGAGAAGGGGGAAAAAAAGAGGGGGAAAAAGGTGTGGCAAGGCAAGGAGGGGTGGGGAGGGGGAGAGAGAGAAAGGAAAGACAAAGAGAGGGAAGGAGCGGGAGAGCAGAGACATCACGAGGAGATAAAGGATGGAGGATGGTCCTCCTGTCGGTCACTGGTGCCTCCCAGGGAGGGAGGTGGGATTCCTTGTGGGAATCACTCCTGGAGGAGCCTGTCTCCTCAGGGATGGCTCTTCCTGGGGGGATTTTTATCCCTCTTTTTTTTTTTTCTCCCCACGTCTCTCAGCGGGACAGGTGACAGCACAACACCCCAGGTGACTCAGCTGGTGGACACTGGGGTGGCTGAGATGTTCTACAAGGCCTCAAGGGCAGCCTCCCAGCTGCAGGAGAGGCCGTGGCTGGAATTCCAGTGGCTGGAATGTCACCTATCCGAGGGGAATCTCCTCCCCACTCTCCTGCTCTCTGTTGGCAGAGGGAAGGGTTTGCACCTTCATTGGGGTTCAGCTCTTTTAGTTTCCCTAAAAGGGATAAAAAAAGGAGCATAAAACAGGTCAGAGCTCAGGGTGAGGCCAAAGCAGCACCTGGGGATGCCTCAGGGCAGAGGACACGTCCTTTCTGGATCCACCAAAGCAACACAAGCACCCAAAATCCCATTTTTTTTCCCCACGGGATTCACCTCGCACCCACCATGTGGATGTTGCTTCTGTAGAATCTTCTCCTGAGCCAGGGACCCCAAACCACGCCAAAAAAAAAAAAGGGAGAGTTTGGAGTATAAATCATCTCACCCTGATAAATCATCTCACCCTGATCAATCATCTCACCCTGAAGGTGGACCTTGTTCAGACAGGTGTCTCCCCCACCTGCCACTGACTGTCCCACCACAGGATCTCTCATGGAGCTTTTTTTTTTGACCTCAGCAGCTCCTGCTCACGGGATCTGGGGCACGGGAGGTCTTTGGGCAGGTGACATTTGGATGACACAAGCAAAGGATCCAGAAAGGACCCAGAGAGCAGGTCCTTGAATCAGCAGCTCTTTTGGGAGGGCCTGGAGGGACCAGGATAAGCAAGAGGTTCTGGGGCACAGCTGGAGGATGTCCCAGCAAAGGAATGCTGTGGTGGATCCCACATTTATCCCCAAAATATCACACAGAATGAGGAGATGAATCAGGAAAAATCAAGAATATTCCTCCTCACTTCCCAACTTGGCCAGTCCCCTTCCTGGATGTCCCTCTGGAGTAGCAGTGACTGATGATTTTACAAACACCACCTCCCTCTTGCAGAGCTGCCTCCAGCCCTGGGGTCTCCATCCCAGGAAGGACATGGAGCTGTTGGAGCGACTCCAGAGGAGGCCCCAAGGTGATCACAGGGATGGAACAGCTCTGCTGGGAGGAAAGGCTGGGAGAGTTGGGATTGTTCAGCCTGGAGGAGAGAAGGGTTTGACTTCAAAATGAAAGAGGAGAAATTCAGGTTGGATACATGAAAGAAATCCTTCCCTGGGAGAATGGGAAGGTCCTGGAACAGGTTTCCCAGGGAAGCTGTGGCTGCCCCATCCCTGGAAGTGTCCCAGGCTGGGTTGGACTGGGCTTGGAATAACCTGGGCTAGTGGAAGGTGTCCCTGCCCGTGGCAGAGTTGGAATGGGATGATCTTTAAGGTCTCTTCCAACCCAAACCATTCCATATAAACCACCCTGGGTTTGTCCCCACAAAGGAGCTCCCCTGCAGGTCCCTGAAGGGCAGTGAGGAACGTCCCACCTTGGTTCCCCCTCCTTCCAATGCCCCATTTCTCCATGCCTTGGTTTCCTATCCCTCTAAAACAGGAGTTCTATGGGTCATTGAATCCTTTCAAACATCCAAGAGCAGTTCTGCCTTTCTGAGAAGGTCCTACAAAGAAGCACCAAAAGCCCAGGTCTACCAACCACCCTGGTCCATGGTGGCCACCACCCAGCCAGATTCTCCAGCTTGGTCACATGGGGATTCCAGAAAACGGGAGTTTGGATCAGCTGATGCTCCCTGTGCTGCTCAGAGGGTCGTTCCCCATCCCAGCATCCCCCTCCCATCATGGGACCTCCATCCAACACAACCCCACGCCCACCCCAGCAGACAAACTCTTCTTCTCCCAGACATTCCAATCCAAATTCCACCTGGGAAAAATACCTCCCAGTGATCCCTCCACCAGGATCCCAAACAGGCTGGGGGGGTCTCTTCTCCTTGGAGACAACCTGAGCACAACTCGACAAGGTGACGACCAGTTTGGGCCCTGTTTGGGGTGAAGCAGTTGGACTGGGAGAGCTGCAGATCCCCTCCTGGATCCCACACCTCTGTGCCTTCTCCCACTTCCACACTTTTCCTCGTTGCTGGGATCCCTGCTGGTTCTCACAGCCCGCGTCCATCCCTTCCCACCTGCCAACATTCCACACTCAAAGGGAGTTCCTACAACTGATCCTGTGATCTTTCCTTCACACTGACCAGTTCTGGGGGGTGTTCCCACCACACATCCCCATCCATGTCCTTGTTTCCATGGGAAAGGCAGCTCTGGAGAGACCTCATTGTCTCCAGAGAGATCCCCTTCTCTCACCCTCTGGCCAAATTATCTCCTTGGAAAACAGCTCCTTGTCCTTCCCAGGATTTTTTGCCAAGATCTAGGTCCCTCCTGTTTCCCTTCTGGGAAACCTGATTTTTTTTTTTCCCATGTGGGACGGTGAAAAGTTTCCAAAATTTGGGTTTTTTTCCCTGGCATCATCTAAGACTCCAGTGTCCTGATCCCAGTTTGGCCATGGATCTGTCCCATCCTGCTTCTCCTCCACCCCTGACAGACAGAAATGAGGCTAAAGGAGAAACTCTCAGGAAAAAGAATCTTTCCCTAAAAGTTATTTTCTATATTAGGTCCACTTAGTCCCCCTGCAGCTCTTCCTGGGGGGAATCTCACCTGGAAAAAAAAAAAATGAGGAAGATGAAGGGAGGGACAGAGAGTTTCTCCAGAGCAGAATTAAATCCTGGAGCAGACTTGGAGTCGTGATTCCCCCTGGGCTGCCCAGCCCTCATCTCCCCACGGGGCTTGGCCAGAGGGGGGATGGCATTCCATCAGCTCTTCCCGGTTTCCCAGTCTCCCCAGTTTCACAGAGGGAAGACTGGGAGGGAAAAGGTGACTTTGCTGAGCAACCCGACTCCCTCGGGAATCCACATTCCATTGGGAAACCCGACAAGCACGGAAGTCCAACGTGCCTTCCCTGGCACCAGCGGGCACAGAACCAGCTCGGAAGGACTCGGTCCCTCCTCTCTCCTGCTTCCATCCCACTTCCCTGCAGAGGGATCAGGGAAAATCCCCCTTGCCGCGGAATCTGTGTCCTTGGTGTCCCCTCCACCCGGTCTGTGCCCCCCTCTTGGGATCGGGAGCTTCTGGCCAGTCCTGTGCCAAGGGGAGGGTGATGCCCCTCTCGGCTCAATCCTTTCTCCTCCTCCTCCTCCTCCTGCCGGGAAGAGCAGAGTCCTGCGTGGAGACGAGCTCTGCTCCTCTCTCCTTCCCCTCCCTTTCCCTCCTCCCCTCCCCATCACTCCAGTTGTTTCATCCTTTGAGAACTCTCCTCTTCTCCCCGTGGGACCCACTTTAAAAAACACCGAGGGAGGGGGGAACAAGGAGAGGGGGGAGTGTGTGTGGTGGGGAGGGAGACAAGGCTAGAAAACCCCATTGTCTTGTCAAAGGGAATAAGTGAGAAGTTGCAAGTGTCTCTCTGCAGGTTTTGGCTCCCGTGTGTTCTCCTTTCAAACCCCGGCAGCCTCGGGGGCTGTCACTGCTCCTTCATCTCCACGGATCGACCCCGCGCTTTCGCAACCCGCCTTTCCTCCCCCCTTCCCTTCCCGACACCGCCGAGCTCAGGTTTTTTTTCGCGGCCGCCCCGCCGGCTTGATCCTCCTGACAGGTCTCTTCCCTCTCCGCTCCCCTCTCGCAGCGGGGCTCGCCGTGTGCCTCCCTCCCACCTTCGCCTTCCCCTCCCTTCCGTCGCTTTTCCCAATTTTCCTGCTTCTCCCGGGAGCGCCGCCGAGGTGTCGCGCCTTGACGAGGCCACACGCGGCGGAGCCGGGCCCAATTAAACCCCTCCTTGAGAGCAGCCTTAGTCAGGAGCAGCTTCGTTTAGAGGGAGGGAGAGAGAGAGCAAAAGAGAGATCGGAGCTGTCGGAATATTAACGAGCTCTGCCCGTGGCGCGGGATCCAGCGGCGGCACGGAGGGAACGCGGAGCTGATGTGGGGTTGGAGGGGGGTTGTTTCCAGACCGGAATGGTGCCCTGGGTAAGAGTTTTCCAGGTTTGGAGAGGATGGTGTGCGACTGGTGTTGGTTAAAACCAGGTTATCGCGGCCAGGATGGAGGGATTTGGAGTGTGGGACCAGCGTGGATGTGGGACCAGCGTGGGTGTCACCCCACTTTTCCAACAGGTCTCAGCCGTCCACGGGGAGGTCTCTCAGGGTGAGGTTGTCCCCTGGGAGAAGAGATTCCTCAAGTGCTGGAGCGTCACTCTCCCACCCCCTTTTCCTCATCCCTGCAGGCAGGAGGGGATTTTTGGGACAATCAGCAGCAGCAGAGGGGTTGTGTGGTCTCCTGTCACTGGGGGTGACTCCAAGGATTGGCCTCAAAGCCAATTAAAGCCTCTAAGGGGAACGAGACAAGAGGTGGGTCTGGAAGGATCATGGAATCACGGAATGGTTTGGGTTGGAAGGGATTTAAAGACCAATCCCCTGCCGTGGGCAGGGACACCTCCCACTATCCCAGGTTCCTCCAACTTGGCCTTGGACACTTCCAGGGATGGGGCAGCCACAAATTCTCTGGGCAACTTGTGCTAGGGCCTCCCCACCCTCCCAGGGAAGAATTCCTTCCCAATATCCCATCTAAATGTACCCCCTTGAACTTGTCACCTTCTTATCTCCAGTATAATCCTGGAAGTGCCAATTCCTGTGGGTGCTCTTGCACCCACATTGCCTGTGGGAAGGGAAGGGAAGGGAAAAGGGAAGGGAAAAGGGAAAAGGGAAGGGAAAAGGGAAGGGAAAAGGGAAGGGAAAAGGAAAAAAGAAGGGAAGGGAAAAGGGAAGGGAAAAGAGAAGGGAAAAGGGAAGGGAAGGGAAAAGGGAAGAGAAGGGAAAAGAGAAGGGAAGGGAAAAGGGAAGAGAAGGGAAAAGAGAAGGGAAGGGAAAAGGGAAGAGAAGGGAAGAGAAGGGAAAAGGGAAGAGAAGGGAAAAGGGAAAAGGGAAGGACATGGTCCCATAAGTGGGAAAGGCCTAAGTAATTAAAAAAACCAAATTTTCCTGTCTTCATTAATAATCCATTAATATGAGGTAAGGGCTGATAAAATTAGCCAAAACTGATCCAAGGGACGCCGTCTCCTGCACTATAAACCCATATAATTCTCTCCCAAAGCTATTTCTTCTCCTCCACCCCTTTGAGCTCATCCAGGCTCTTCCACAGGCACAGCTGAGCAATCCACTGAGAGCAACTCACATTCCCTGCCTGGCTCCAAGGATCTGCTTCACCTCATCCCATAGATTTCAAGTCAAAAAAAAAAATCTGGGATGAACACCCACCAAACTAGCCGTTTTGGGGTTTCCCACCCCAAAAATCCCCCCCTGAGCTGCTCTGGAGCTGCCTGGAGCATCTTCCATCACTGCAACCACTCCAGGTGAGGGTGGTTGGTGGGCACGGACACCGTGCCAGCCCCGAAATCCGTGGGATAGCTCATTCCCAACACTTCCAGCAGGTTCGGAGCTCTGCACAGAGGCTGAAAGCCGAGCTCCAGCTGGGCTAATTGCCCTCAGCAACTGCCTGCCAAGGGGAGAGGCTGCAAGGAAGCGGGAAAAGGCACTTAAATCCACGGCAGGGATGGATTCACCCCACCAGGTCCTGCAGGGACACCAACCTGCTGGAAAAGAGGCTTTACCCCTGCAGAAATCCGAGCTCCACGGGTGGGGCAAAACAGAGCTGGTGTGTGTCGGCTGCTCCCAGGGCAGGGAAGGAGGTTGTAAATTGAGGGGTGATTGCAGGTTTTTGGGGCGGGTCAAAGTCTCCATCAGGGCCCCCCAACGTGGGTTTTCCCGTAGGTGTTTCAGGGTGGGAGCGCCTGGTCCCGAATTTACACCCCCACAACTCCAGCAGGGATTCGTCCCTCGAGGCAGAAACTCGGGAAGCTTCGATTCCCTGAAAATCTGGGGCAGAAAGTGCGGAAATCAGACCCAGGCAAAGGCAACCACGACATCCGTGGGGAGGCTGGTGCTGGAAGGGAGGGGGAGCAGCTTCCCCAAAATCGCTCCGGGGGTCGGACGGTCCTTCCGCGGGGGTTTTTAATCCCGTTTGGACCGTGGAGCTGCCTCATCACTTCCCGCCTTCCGAGCCTCGGTAAAGGTGGGGTGGAAACGGTGCCGGACAGACCTTCTAAATCCCCTCAGGGCCAGGGGGACATCGAGGGATCAGACCCAGCCAGCACGGGTTTAGGAGAGGCAGATCCTGTTTGACCAACCTGATCTCCTTTTACGATCAGGTGACTCACCTGGTGGACGAGGGGAAGGCTGTGGATGTGGTCTATCTGGACTTCAGCAAAGCCTTTGACACTGTCTCCCATAAGATACTCCTGGAAAAGCTGGCAGCCCATGGCTTGGACAGGGGCACTCTGTGCTGGGTTAGGAACTGGTTGGAGGGCCGGGCCCAAAGAGTGCTGGTGAACGGGGCTGCCTCCAGCTGGCGGCCGGTCACCAGTGGTGTCCCCCAGGGATCAGTGCTGGGCCCAGTCCTGTTTAATATCTTTATCGATGACCTAGATGAGGGGATTGAGTCCATCATCAGCAAATTTGCTGATGACACCAAGTTGGGAGGGAGTGTCAACCTACCAGAAGGCAGGAGGGCTCTGCAGAGGGACCTGGATAGACTGGAGAGATGGGCTGACTCCAATGGGATGAAGTTCAACAAGGCCAAGTGCCGGGTCCTGCACTTTGGCCACAACAACCCCCTGCAGCGCTACAGGCTGGGGACAGAGTGGCTGGAGAGCAGCCAGGTGGAAAGGGACCTGGGGGTGCTGATTGACAGGAGGCTGAACATGAGCCAGCAGTGTGCCCAGGTGGCCAAGAAGGCCAATGGCATCCTGGCCTGCATCAAGAACAGTGTGGCCAGCAGGAGCAGGGAAGTGATCCTTCCCCTGTACTCTGCGTTGGTGAGGCCGCACCTTGAGTATTGTGTTCAGCTCTGGGCCCCTCAGTTCAGGAAGGATATTGAGGTGCTGGAGCGGGTCCAGAGAAGAGCAACCAGGCTGGTGAAGGGACTTGAGCACAAGTCCTATGAGGAGAGGCTGAGGGAGCTGGGATTGTTTAGTCTAGAGAAGAGAAGGCTTAGAGGTGACCTCATCACTCTCTTCAACTACCTGAAGGGAAGTTATAGCCAGGTGGGGGTTGGTCTCTTCTCCCAGGCAACCAACAACAGGACAAGGGGACATGGGCTCAAGCTCTGCCAGGGGAAGTTTAGGTTAGATGTTAGGAAGAAATTCTTTACAGAGAGGGTGATCAGGCATTGGAACGGCCTGCCCAGAGAGGTGGTGGATTCACCATCCCTGGAAGTTTTTAAAAAGAGATTGGACATGGCCCTTAGTGCCATGATATAGTAATTAGAGTTGGATCAGGGGTTGGACTTGATGATCTTGGAGGTCTTTTCCAACCCAATCTATTCTATGATTCTATGATTCTATGATTCTAAGTGGGATATCGAGGGAGCAAAGTGGGATGCCGCGGCTCGTTACACGCCCGGGAATGCTGAGGGAACGTGGCAGGGATCTCAGCCCCCACTGGCAGGGCCCGGGAATTTGGAACAGAAAAACTCCCCCTCGGAAAAGGATTCGAGTCAGGAGAGCGGAGGGAGCTCAGATTTTCCCTTCACTTCCCATTCTGCAGGTGAATCCCCAGGATTATGAAGTCCAAGTGCTCCCACACCTCCGTTTTCCCGCCACAGTCAGCCAAAGGCTCTCCCAGAGTGTTTTGGGAGCCGGTGACCATCGGGATGGGACAATCAGGGTGAGGGGGACACACCAGGCAAAGCTCCAAGGCAGCGTCTGCCTCCTTCCCACCCACACATTCCAGGGAAACAGGGAAGGGGGAGAACGACCTGCAACCCCAACCCCGCCAGCTCAGCACTTTCCTGCTTTTCTTATCAGAAAAGAGAGGGGGGGAAAAAAAAAAAACACCTTTTAGGTTTATTTCCACTTTTTTTTGTTTGTTTGTTTGTTTGCTGATGTCCTGTTTTTCCCTATCTGGTGCCTCTTGAACTCTCTTGTTCTTAGGGCCCATGAAAATATTTGCAGGTCCTTGGGCTCGCTCAGGTGCTGCCCCAGCACTGACAGAGCTTGGGAACTTTGGAGCAGGAAAACTCCCCCTCGGAAAAGGACCCGAGTCAAGGCTTGGGAGCCGGTGGCCATCGGGATGGGACAATCAGGGTGAGGGGACACACCACACAAAGCTCCAAGGCAGCAGCTCCCACACATTCCAGGGAAACATGGGAGGAGGAGAACGACCTGCAGCCCCAACCCCAACCCCGCCAGCTCAGCACTTTCCTGCTTTTCATGTCAGGGAAAAAAAAAAGGTAAAAAAAAAAGCGTCTTTTTTTTTTTTTTTTGCTTTCTCTTTTTTTAAATTTTTCTTTTTTGTTTGCTAATGTCTTGTTTTGTCCCGAGTTGCTGCCTCTTGAATCCCTTGTTGCCGCGGCTCATTAAAACGTTCGCGGGTGCTCGGGCTCACTCGGCTGCTCTTTTTTTGTATTTATTTTTTCCCCCCCTCCCCTCCCCTCACAACCCCGCGGTCAAAACGTCCCCGTGTTTTCCGCGCTCTTTATTACCCGGAGAGTCCCGGCTCCTCCGCAATTTGCCGCTCACTCCAAAGCGATCAATTATGCATCAAATGACTTTTTGATTCTTTACCTTGTGAGCCGAGAGAGATGGAAGGAGAGCTCGGCTTTTTCTTCTCTCCCCCCCCCCCACCTCTGTTATTATTATTTTTATTATTATTATCCCCCCTCTCTTCTCCTCTCTCCGTTTCTGAGCAGGTCTTGCCTGCTGGCAGCGGGATTATCTCGCCATCAAATGGTTTGCTCTTAATTGGCGACAGCTCCAAGATGGGAAAGAGGCAGGAAGATTCAAAGGGAAAAGGCCACGGGAGCTGGAGAGGCTCGTTGTGGGGTCGGGGGAGGTGGGAGGGACAGGGATGAGGAGCCCCGGGGCGATCCAGGCGTTTTGGTGGTTGGGATAACCAGGTTAGGAGAGTCGGGGTGGGAAAGGGGAGCTCCTGATGGTGCAGACAAGGAGGGTCCATGTGTGGATCACTCTTATTCCCTTCCCAAATCTTCCCTTCTCTTCCCAAACCTTCTCTTCCCAAACCTTCCTTTCCCAAACCTTCCCTTCCCAACCCTTCCCTTCCCAAACCTTCCTTTCCCAACCCTTCCTTTCCCAAACCTTCCCTTTCCCAACCCTTCCCTTCCCAAACCTTCCCTTCCCAAACCTTCCTTTTCCAAACCTTCCTTTCCCAAACCTTCCTTTCCCAAACCTTCCCTTCCCAAACCTTCCCTTCCCAAACTTTCCTTTCCCAAACCTTCCTTTCCCAAACCTTCCTTTCCCAAACCTTCCCAAACCTTCCTTTCCCAAACCTTCCCAAACCTTCCCTTCCCAAAATTTCCCAAACCTTCCCTTCCCAAACCTTCCTTTCCCAAACATTCTCTTCCCAAACCTTCTCTTCCCAAACCTTCTTAAACCTTCCCTTCCCAAACCTTCCTTTCCCAAACCTTCCCTTTCCAAACCTTCCCTTCCCAAAATTTCCCAAACCTTCCTTTCCCAAACCTTCCTTTCCCAAACCTTAATTTGGTTTTAAACAACATCTGTAGGAAAATTTCACAATTTCATGTGACTAAACTGTCCGTCTTTGTCTCCATCCTTGGAGCTCCAGCTTCAAACCTTCTGGTGTCAACACCAGTTCACATCCCAGAGGTGATTACAGCGGGATTATATTATTAGGGATTATAATGTAATAGTGGGATTATACATTTAGGACATAGGAGCTGTTAATGCTCTTAATTTAAAAAAAAAAAATTAAAAAATAACCTAATACAGAATAAAATCATAATATTAATATTAATAATAATAAAAATAAATGGAACAAAAGCAAACAAAAAAATTACCCCAAATTGACAAAAACCCAAACCAAAAAAAAAAAAAGCCAAAACACCTGAGAGTGCAGCTCCTCTCCAGTCCTTAAATGGTCGTCACAACAGCCATCCCCTCCTGCACAGCCCCAAAATCCCTGAGGATTTTCCTCCATTGTCCATCTGTTTTTAAGGCTCCCCAGCAGAGGCCCCAACGAGGTGACGCCCCAGGCTGTGCGTGTTTGAAGCACAAAGCGAAGGTCCAGCCTGGATAATTTACCTCCATCAGCTCCATCCCTTCCATCAGCGAGAGCCAAGGACACCCTGGGTTGAATCTGCAAGGGAATGGAAGTGATTAATCCACTGGATGTGGCACTTAGGACACATCTGAAGGCACAAACCCACCCAAAAGGAGCCACCAGGGTGGGCTGAGGGTCAGAGGGTGAGAAGGGACCGAGTGACCCCAGCTGGAAGGAGGGAGGTGAAAGGAGCACCTTGTTTTCCACCTTTTTCCCGGCAGAAATCCACGGAGAAGGTGAACTCAGGCTCTTCCACAGCAAGAGGACAAGTGGAGACAACCACAGGCTGCACCAAGGGGACATTTTTAACCTGAGAGCAGCCAGACCCTGGAGGAGAGGGACCCTGGATCTCCATCCTCAGCGAGACCAGACCCTGAGCAGCCTGGTCTGACTCTGAGCAAAGGGTGGAAATAGAAATGTCACCTCTCTCCTCCAACCTAAATTATTCTGTGACTCTGATTGGCCACCAGATCCCACCCAGCCCACCATCAATCTCCATCCTGCTGGCCCAAAACAAGCCCTCCACAGAACTTTACTCCTCCCATCCCTCCCCTTTAATTGGAGAAGAGGGGACTGTGCATCTTGGAAGCGAGGTGGGGAGAATCCTCTTTGGGAAATCAGAAGATCCAGGAGTCTGGAAAATTCCCTCAGCTCCCAGGAAAAAAAAAAAGGGTTTTTGGGAAGCAAACATGGAGAGTTTGTGCTGCACCACGTCCTGAGGGGGTTCTGGGCTGCTCAAATGGTGGCACCAATCAAGCTGGATTGTCCCAGGTCCTCCACCACTTTGGCAGAGTGAGGGATCACAAGCTGCAGCTGCAACCCCTGGGATGTCTGCAAGTCCCAGAGGCTCCTGCTCAGGGAATGCAGGATTTGGAGAGGCAGATCACTGGTGGAATCTGTGGGTGATCAGATTGGGAGCAGGAAAGGCGGTGGAGACCTTAAGGAAGAGAGAAAAGGCAAAATCCAGCGTGGAGACCAGAAGGTTCTTTACAAAGGAGGACATTGTGGTCCAAGAGGAAGGGAACATGTCCATGGGCTTATGATAAAAGCACTTTTAGGGAATGATTCATTCCATCCAAAGGATATGCCTTAAACCACTTCCCTGCAGGAATCTCTTGTGATGCTGAATTTCAGGCATCAGAGAATCCTGGAATGGTTTTGGCTGGAAGGGACCTTAAAGACCAACCAGTTCCAACCCCCTGCCGTGGGCAGGGACACCTTCCACTATCCCAGGTTGCTCCAAGCCTTGTCTAATCCGGCCTTGGGCGCTTCCAGGGATGGGGAATCCACAACTTCTCTGGTCTAATTCTCTGCTCCTTTGGAGTGCCATGAATTCCACCCACTGGCAGAGAAGGAGAACCCCTGAGAGAGCAGGTGGAGCAGGATATCAGTGTCCCAGCCAGGGCACCTGGAAGAGCTGCAGATGTCTCCCTGAGAGAGCTCTGAGGTTGCGTTTCAGGTGGGATTTTCTCCGGGGAACGTGGGAGAGGCAGGATATGATCCATCATTCCCCACGCCCAGAATATTCACGGAATGTTTCGCTCGTGGTGCCCTGTTTTGTTTGAGGAGGGTGGACCAAGCCCAGGGCTGGTAGAAGTCACTATTACCCCCAAAAAAAAAAAAAAAAAAATACATATATATATAGAATAATGGATTCTTGATTCCTGCAATTTCCCAGGAATTCCTTGGGCCGTGGGGGGGGAAGGGCTGAGGTGGGCAGGGAGCAGCTGTCCAAACACACATGGGGTGAGGCTTTAACTCAGCAGGAACAAGGAATAAAGGGCAGTGGGGACATATCCAGGGAAAGCACATCCTGATGTCCCCAACCCTCTCAGAGTGCCAGGAAAGCTTGGAGCACTGGGAAAAGGATCTGAGGGTTTGTCCCTGCGGAGCAGCCATGGAAAATCAAGACATGGCATGGGACAAATCAAGCTCCTGCTACACAGAATCCAGGGAAAATTGAGTGTTTCCTGAGCTGCAAAAACTTCACCACCTCAGGCTGAGGAGTAAAAACTCTCCAGGGATAAATATTCCTTTTAGTCCAACAAATGCTCTTGGAGGTTCCCGTTGCTGCCTGAGCGAGGGTTTGACAAGTCCCAGGTAGGTCCCAGCTCAGTTTTACAGCTCTGCTTCTCCCCACCCTGGGGAAGGTAAAAGAGAAGTTTAAATAAATGGTAAGACTTGGGGGATAAATTAAAACCATTTAAATGAAACGGGGCTGGGGCTGGAGCTGCTCTGGAGCCAGGCTGGGAATGCAGGGGGGTTCACCTGGAGAAGAGAAGGATCCAAGGAGACCTCAGAGCCCCTTCCAGGGCCTAAAGGGGCTCCAGGAGAGCTGGAGAGGGACTGGGGATAAGGGATGGAGGGACAGGACACAGGGAATGATTTCCCAGGGTTAGATGGGATATTGGGAAGGAATTCTCGGCTGGGAGGGAGGTGAGGGCTGGGATGGAATTTCCAGAGAAGTTGTGGCTGCCCCATCCTTGGAAGTGTCCAAGGCCAGGTTGGACAGGGCTTGGAACAACCTGGGATAGTTGAAGGTATCCCTGCCTGTGGCAGAGGTTGGAAATGGATGATTTTTAAGGTCCCTTCCAACCCAAACCATTCCAGGATTCTCTGAAACCCCCAAAAAAGGAAGTCAAAACCTTAGAATGAAATGTTGGGTGCTCCAAACACCGGTGGACAAGTGAAGGAACAGAAGGATAGACTGTGAAATCTTTGACAGCTCCCCATTACACAGTGAAAAAGCTCCATTCAGAGAAAGTCACTGGAATATTTGGGAACTTTGATGCTTTCTGTTTAATCTTCATCTTCTCATCTTCATCCCTCAAACAGGGAATGACTTCAACCCTCAGATGCTCCACCTAAAGAGAGTATCAGAGGGGCTCATTTCAAAGCCCTCAGGGGTTTATCCTTTATGCACGACCCTCTCCTGGTCTGGATCCTGGAGAGCTCCAGAAGAAGCTTCTTTCCAATGATTTACGTAGCAAAGATCGTCTCACAGCTCACTGGAATCATGGAACGGTTTGGGTTGGAAAAGACCTTCAAGATCATCTCATTCCAACCCTCTGCCACGGGCAGGGACACCTCCCTCCATCCCAGGCTGCTCCAAACCCCGTCCAGCCTCACTCCCCTTTGTTTGCTGATGGTGGATTGCAGATGGACACATCCTGCTGGGCTGGCTCTGCCCAAACTCAGCTCACCCCTGGAAAAAAAAACCTGCCTGAATATTCCAGGAAGGGAGAGGCAGAGACATCACACAGAGCCGAGGAGATGAAGTCCTCTCCATTATCCTGCACCTACCCAGGACCTCTGGGAGACAACACTCAGGACCATTCTCCATCCCACCCTGCCCAGGGACCACCACTTCCAGCAGCTTTATTCCAAGACAGAGCATGCATTGAGGGCTCAGGTTTCGGGTTTTTTTCCCAGCTGGGAGAAGAAGGGGCTGCCAAACACAACAAAAGGGCTCTGGAATGTTCAGACTGGGGGCAGAGTCACCTTAAAAAAAAAAAAAAAAAAAGGGAATTTTCCTGATGCCAAAAGGGAGCTTTCCCGACAAAGAAGGATCTTGGCGCGCTTTGCAAATCCCTCAATTATCCTCTCCCTCACCTGCTGAGCTTTTGAGAGGGGTTGAAATGCTGGCCTGGAAATCCTCTCCCGTGCCTTGGACCTGTCTCAAAATGAGCTTGGTGGACTCGTGGCACAGAGATCTGGTCACAAGGGGCAGATAAGGCTGCTCAGGAAACACACTCCTGTCATCCTGGCCCGGGAACAGTTTCGACCACAGCTGGTTGACTCAAATCTGGTCCTGCTCTCCAGCTCTCCAGCCACGTTGTGACAAGAGAAGGCATTCCCACCGGATCTGCTGGGTTTCCATGCTTTTTAATTCCAGCAGCTCCACCCAGTTGTCCACACAGGGGGCTTGGAGGTATCTCAAGGGATCCTGGTGGACGTGCCGGTCCCAACGGGCTCAGATCTCCTGGATATCCTTGTGAAATCCCTTAATCCCATGGAAACAATTGCATGCTGTTGGACACCTCAGATGGGAGGAGGGATCATCTTTAACCAGCTGGATCAAGGCCCTGACCTAGATAATTCCAGAGGAGTTCACCAAAATCAACATTTGGAGACTACTTTGATTTTCCAGCTGTTTGAAGACCGGGACCACCAAAGCTTTAGGGCTGTTTTTTTTAAAAGAATCATGGAATGGTTTGGGCTGGAAGGGGCCTTCAAGATCATCCAGTTCCACCCCCTGCCACGGGCAGGGACACCTTTCACTACACCAGGTTGCTCCAAGACCCATCCAACCCGGCCTTGGACACTTCTAGGGATCAGGAATTTCCCCCAGGATCACACTGCCTTGCTTTCTTCTCTTTGCCATCCAAGTTTCCAGTCCCTCCTAACTGCACTTCCAAGCCTTTTTTTAACCCAAAAAATTGTAATAATTTGGCCAGTGAGTTACAGAAACAACCTCCAGCTCCTTGTGTTCTTGTTCCCCAGCTGAAGAACCAAACTAAAGTTCTCCAGCTTGGCACTGACTGGGAGATGGGGAATTCTCACTGGAGGTCTTTGATTCAGGCTTTTCCCTCAACCCTTGATCCAAAACACAGCTGGCATTTTGTGATTATTGTGGGTGTGGCCTTTAAGGAGTCAGAACCTTCACAGAGGCAGTTATGGGGAAACACCAGGATGGCATCAGTTGTTTTCCCTATAATTCAGCTTCCATAAACTTGGGAGTGAATGAATCCTTGGGAACGAATGAATTCCTGGGAATGACTTACCCTCCAGACGCAGCTGTGATTGCAGCACAGCCCCTTCCAGCCATGAATTTGACTTTCTCCTTGAGATCTTTTTGCAGCAACAGGTGGGAAGGTGAGGAGGGTCCCTCCGGCTTTGTGTGGTGGGGAGAGCAGCCCATGGACTCAAAGATTCCCCCTGAGCCACCTCCACTTCCCTCCCGGCTTTCCTGGCATTCCTGTGTGTGTGCTTTCCATCACACACAGCAGCTCACCCAGTTCAACAAGGCCGGGAATCAGCAGGAGCTTCTCCAGCGGAATCTCCGGAGAATCTGAGACTTTGCAGTCGCAGCTCCGTGAAAGGACAGGACACGTGTCCAGAGGTGCTCACCTGGAAGCTCAGCTCTTGGAACAGCACTGGGAATTGCTGCATTTGAAGGCCAAAAATTCCCGAGCAAAGGAAGTCCTCGGGTCATTCGAATTTAGAGGAGATGGAGAGGTCACCCCGCGCTCAGGTGAGCCGTGACCCTTGGAAGCGTGGACAGGGCGAACTCCCCTGGTTTTCTGGCCAGAAATCCACCCCTGTGCCGCCACCTCCTCCCCGTTCACCCCCTCGTTCTTCTCAGAGAGATGGGAACAGATGTTCTCCCCGCTTCCCCACCCGCCTTCCCCCCCGCTGGAGTGGGAAAGCCCCCGGAGCAACTTCCTCGGCAGCTCCCGCAGCCTCCGCGTCACCTCCCCTGTCACACGGGCTGGTGACGGGGCCAGAACCGCCAGGGCTCGGCTTGTGGGGGGAGGAGAGGAACGGGGTGGGTGCACCACGAGTGGTTCCCCCCAAAAGGTGTGAAACTCAGCCTGCCAATCCCTTTTCCCCCCCGGTGCGGGAGCCGGAGCAGCTGCCGACGGCTCCGGACCTGCCACCTCAGCCTCGCCGCTTCCGCGCCGTGCCACTGCCAAACATGCAGCGCTAAGAAATCATCCCCTCCTGCCATCTGCCAAGGAGAAGGCGGGGTGTGTTGGGTTGGTTTTTTTATTTTCCCTGTTGGAAAAGAGAGAAAGGAGGGAGGGAACGATTCCGTGTTAGTTCAGAGGGTTCATCCATCGCTGCTGCTCTTTAGGTGGAGAAAAGAAGGTTCCCTGCAGAGAAAAGGAGGCTCAGGGGGGACCTTCTCGCTCTCTACGACTCCCTAAAACGGTTGTAGCCAGGTGGGGGTCGGAGTCTTCTCCCAGAGATAGGATGAGAGAAAAACGGCCTCCAGCTGTGCCAGGAGAGGTTCAGGTTGGACATCAGGAGGAATTTCTTCATGGAAAGGGTTGTCAAACATTGGAAGGGGCTTTCCAGGGAGGTTTGGAGTCCCCATCCCTGAAGGTGTCCAAGGAATGGCTGGATGTGGCACTCAGGGTTTTGGGATGGTTGACAAGGCCGGGATGGGTCAAGGGTTGGACTTGATGACCTTGGAGGTCTTTTTCCAACCCTAATGATTGTGATTCTATGGGTATCAGAGCAGGAGGTTCATTTAAAACTGGATCTTCTTCCATTCCCAACCAGGGTGGAAATGGGACAGGGCAGTGACTTTCACCTTGACAATTCCACCAGATTTCAGTGGGATTAAAATGACCCCGTTGGCCCTGGAAAAGCTTCCAATAAAACATGTCAGGGAGAAAAGTCCCATCCCTGGAAGTGTCCAAGGCCAGGTTGGATGGGGCTTGGAGCAACCTGGGATAGTGGGAGGTGTCCCTGCCAGTGGCAGAGCGGTTGGAACAAGATGATGTTTAAGGTTCCTTCCAACCCAAACCATTCCACGATTCTGTGTCTTCCCGTCCTCTCCTTCACGGTCATGGAAGACCCCTAGAGAAGGGAAGACCTGTGAGAAGCTTCTTTGCTTCTCTTGAAGGTTCCCTGCAAGGTCTGGGGCATCTCCAGCCTTCCTGTGAAGTCCATCCAGCAGCTGCTTCAGCCAGAGACTCTTCTTTCTGGAATCCCAGGGGATGGATTGCCACGCTCCAGCTGTGGAAGCCTTCAGCTCCACCCCACCTCGATTTCCAGGTCTTTCAGGGCTCCATGGTGCTCTTGCCCCGTGAGACTCCAAGTCTGACAACCTCGTTTTGAGGTCGGAATGGCTGTTAAATCCTGGAGAACGGGAGCTCCTCCTCAGCTGTTCCTGATGAAGATGATGTCGATGATGAGTAGAAACCTCCCCACCTGTTCAGCCACCACCAGTGTCCAACCGAGCAGGGAACTTCGGAGCAGAAACCTCGGAGCGCCCTGCCTGGAAAACAGGGATCAACTGGAACGTCACCAGCCGTGTGGAGCTTCCAGGGATTTAGTTCCAAGTTAATCCTACGCAACTTTGAAGGACTTGGCAATTCACCCACCCGGCATTGCGGGTATTTCACATCCCAGCACCACCCACGGAAAATCCGGGAGCGGTTCCTGGGGTGGGATCGCATTCCCTTGTCGGGTAGGTTGGTGTTGTGTGAATGGGGATGTGAGTTTGGATATCCCTCGTCCCAAACCTCAGGAATGTGCTCCTTTGTGTTCCTATTTAGCAGCAAGATGCTGAGACTGAGTCGATTTTCCTCTGAGCCAACTGGTTTCACAAAACCAGTGGCCAAACTGGAGGGGAAGGTGAAGGATGTGGATCGTGGGATCCTGGGATTTAAGGGATCAAACCCATGGTGGGATCACTCAGGAGCTTTGCCAGATTGGACACCTCAGATGAGTGAAAGAGGGAAGGCCTTGTGCCAAATATGCCCCCCTGGGAATCCCAAATTCTCCTCCTGGCTGAGATCCCTCCAATCTGACCGTGGAATGCCTCCAGGGATGGTCCCTCCAATCCCTCAGTTTACAGACTCTTGTAAAAAGAAGTTTACAACTGAAATTCCCAGAGCTGGGCTCCCTGCAGGAGAGGAACAGGAAGCATCTTCAGAGACAGATTTGGAAACCACAGGAGTTTTCCCATGGAATTCCAAGGGACAGACAGCTCATCCACACAGATGTCCTCCAAGACCTGACGTTCTCATGAGGATTTGTCCCATCCCAGCTTAGGGAGGAATTTGGGGGTTCCCACCCTGTCAGATCCCGAGGGTTGGGATATCTGTGCTCACCACCACCACTGGAAGGAGATCAGGGCATTTCCCTTCCCCAGGAATAGCAGCCACTCCTCCTCCTCCAGGGATTCCACGCCCAGTAAGTGATGGAAACCCAAGGCCACCACTGAGATGGGTGAGCAGCTCTCTGGAAATGCAACTTGTTTGGAAGTTCCAGCCCTCATCACCACCCAGAAGAAGAAGAAAACAAACCCAGGGTTACCAGAGACCCAACTGAAGACCTTGGAGCAGGATCTGCAGGTCTGAGCCCGTCCCTTCCCTGGATTCGCTCCAGCCACAAACACCCTCTGAAATCAAAGAGCCTCAACAGCTGAATCCAGGAGTGATGGAGAGAAACAGCCTGTCCTGACCCTCCCAGCCCTGTAAATCAGGGCCCTGTCCGATGGGTGGGAGGAAGAGGGGGCGGATAAATCAATGCCAGCAATCGACAGCCCCGCTCTGAGATGTGGTGTTGGTTTATCGGTCGATCGTTATCGACCGGCGTCGTGTTCCCAGCGTGACATTCTGCTCGCAGAAGGGGCGCCCACACCCTCTGGGATTGTTGGCTGTGGAAGTTCTGGGCAGACTGGGGGGAAATTTGGGGAGAGAGGTGAGAGAAAGAGGTGGAAACTGGAAGGCAGGGAAAGGTCAGGCACTTGGAAAGGATGTAGGGAACGGACAAGGAGTGATGTGATGAGAGGACACAGGGCGGGCCAGTTTGTACTTGTGACATGGAAAGACGAGGAGAAGAGGCCACAGATGCTTCTTACACACTTCCCATGGAGTTCCCACCCCTGGAGGTATCCAAGGAATGGCTGGATGTGGCACTCAGTGCTCTGGGCTGGGGGACAAAGTGGGGATGGGGCAAAGGTTGGACTCCACAATCTTGGAGATCTTTTCCAAACTCAGCATTTCTGTGACTCAGGGATTTTGTGACTCTGGGATTCTCTCCAAAGGAATCCAGGAGTCCCAGTTCCCCCAGTCCCCTCCATCCAGATTGCAAGGACCAGCACCAAAAGCTGGGATTTCGGGGTCGTATCTCTGCACCGAGACCAATCAGCACTGAAGAGCCCAGACCATTAAATCCACCCTTCAGGATGGCAAACTTGAAATCCCCTTGAAAACACTCCCCAAAAAACCATCGGGACAGCACTAACTGCCCGAGATTCCACGTGTGCTGCCAGCCTTTCCAAAACCAAACAGCTTCCCAAGTTTCCTGGGCAGCAACAATCCCTGCCATTGCCTGGATTGTGCCCTGCTCCTTGCTGGGGTGCAGAGCCTGGACTGGAACCCCAGGAGAAGGAAATCCAGGTCTGTTTTCCCCCATCCATTATTTACTGTGTGTTTACAACCCCTGCTCTGAAAACAGAATTATTAATTTCCCCTCGAGCTTTCCGCCGTCGCTCTTCGTTCCAACATCTCTGCAAACACACTTTGCTTCCTCTTCCCAACTTCTCCAGCGGATAAAGAGGTTTTTCCTGGGGAAGGCTCAGCCAGGAGCTCCTCTCCTGCTGTGTGTCCATCACCAAAAAAAACCAAATCGTCAGTTCAAGGCTTTCTCACGATGCAGGTCATGGCATTTTCCTACCTGGCAGTGACCAGTAATGGAGAGGGAGGGAGGAAAAAAGGGATTGAAGGCAGAGGGAACAGCCTTGGAAAACAGGTATTGATGCTGGGGGGATGAGAGAGGTGGCTTTTCAAGAAACAGGAGAGATCCTGGAAGAGCAGCTGATGCCCAACAAGGCTTATCCCTTCCAGGGGGATTTGGTGTCAGCAATTTTTGGGAGCAATTTTTATCCTCCCCTTCACCCAGCCTTAAAAATCCTTCCCTGAGCAACCCTGGGGCAGCCTCAAGCCAGCACCCCAGAATTATAGGGTCATGCCCTCCCTCCCAGGGACCCCTCAGCTCCTCTCTCTCTCTCTCCCATCCCATCTCTGCTTCAATCACTCCCAAAATCCGCTCTTTGGGAGCTGGGGCTGCTCAGGGTCGGTCACTGCCCCATCTCTTTTTAATTGGAGCCTTAATCTCCTGCCTGATGGTGGGATGGGCATCACCAGGCAGTCTGGGAATGTTTGGCTGCCTGTGCCATCAGGCACATAAAACCTGCCAGCTGCTCCCATTAGCTGGGAAAGAGTTTGGATGGAAGGGAATTTAGCACAGGGAGTGACTGCAGGGCCTGGGGGCTCAGCATTCTTGGGTCCTGCTCGCTGTTCTTGAGGGATTTGGGATTTAGGAACCATCTCTGGGAGTAAATGTCCAGGTTCTGGGTTGGTATGAGAGGCCAGTGTTCACACAACCCCTCTGAGGGTTCACACAACCCTTCAAGGGGTCTCATCTTGGCCCTTTTGCTGGTGGGCACAGAAAGGAATCATGGAATTATTTAGGGTGGAAAAGACCTTTCAGATCATCAAGTCCAACCATTTTCTCACATGAATTCCAGAAATAGATGGAAAACCAATAAATTCTGTTGATATACTGAAATTCCACACCTTGGAGTGAGTCTGGAGCATTGGAAATTTCGCCACAGAGGGGGAAAATGTTGGAAAATTAAAAGCAGGGGCAGTCAAGGAAAGTTTTGGGGTGTTTTTTGTTTAATTAAATAGTTTATTTTTGCCCAGAAAACTGCAGTTGGTGAAGGCAAAGCTCACATTTGACTCCTGGTGATCTCTTCAGTGAAGGCAAAGCTCACACGGGATCCCTGGAGTTCCCAATCCTGGAGATCCTCACTGAAGTCCTCGAGCTGGATGGAGGGGAAGCAGGATCAGCATGATGAGTAAATGATCCGTAGGGGAAGGGCTGGGAGCAACCCAACTGTGTTGTGCTTTGAAAACAACCCTTTTATTCACTGAAAAATAAACGGATTCACGAGCCAGAGTTGTTCTTTTTCCTGCTCCTTCTCCCTTTCCCTCCCCTGTGTTTGTGGGAGGACTTGGATCTCCCACTTGTTCCAGGTGATTTATGTCCCCCCCTGCGAAGTTCAGGAATGACAAGGCAAGGAAATCCCTCAGCAGCCTCTTAAACATCTCAATAGAGGGGACAACATCCTCCTCTTCATTGTTGTTCGTAAAAGTTTATGGGTTGGAACTCGCCAGGTTTGTTCCATGGGAAATAAAAAATAAAGGCAGTGGGGTGGGTTTGTTTTTTTTTACTGTTATTATTGGTTTGGATCTACAGCCACGAGTGAAACAGCTCATAAAGGTATGATCCTGATCCTCTTCCCCTGCAGGGAGATTGGAATCAGGGTGGGAAGGGAAGGTTTGGCAAGGTTTGGCAAGGTTTGGCAAAGGAAGGTTTGGGAAGGTTTGGAAAGGTTTGGGAAGGGTTGGGAAGGGAAGGTTTGGGAAAGGAAGGTTTGGGAAGGGTTGGGAAGGGAAGGTTTGGGAAGGGAAGGTTTGGGAAGGGAAAAGGGAAGAGAAAAGGGAAAGGGAAAGGGAAAGGGAAAGGGAAAGGAAAAGGAAAAGGAAAAGGAAAAGGAAAAGGAAAAGGAAAAGGAAAAGGAAAAGGAAAAGGAAAAGGAAAAGGAAAAGGAAAAGGAAAAGGAAAAGGAAAAGGAAAAGGAAAAGGAAAAGGAAAAGGAAAAGGAAAAGGAAAAGGAAAAGGAAAAGAAGGAACCCAAGGTGAAATGGAAGAGGGTCCAACTTCATACAAGGAAAAGTGATTTCCTGAGGAATGTGGTCACAAGTCGGAACAAGTTGCCTGGAGGGGTTGTGCTGAAGCTCGTTGGAGCAAGAGGTGAGAGCAGAAGTCCTCTTGCCCTCTTCCAAGTTGAATTGTCCTTTGATTCCAGGATTTGGGCCAGGGAAGCTGTTGGAATTGAGAGGACCAGTAGAAATCCACTTGGGAGGTCCCTAATCCCTGCTCAGGGATTAAAATTCCCATTGGAACTGGATGTGCCGGGTTCATGTCCACGGTCGTGGCGACACATCCATTTATGTCCATTCCTCCTCTCCAATCCTCTTCTCCAGGGGGGCTGAACAGAGGGAATGAAGGCCCCTCCATCCCCCCCATCCTTGAGAGCTCTGCTTTGTGCTTCCCAGATCTCAAATCCCACAAAGGAGCAATTCCCTGCTCCCAGGAAGTGCTGCAGGAGGCTGTGGAGAAGTTCACCTCTGGCACCACCAAAGGTCAGCCCAAAAGCAGCAGAAAAAGTCCTGAGAAGTCGAATATCTGAGAAAATAAAACAGCTTTTGCTTCTAAACATCAAAAAAAAAAAAAAAAAAAGGATGTCTCTGATCGCCCGCCTTCCATCAGGGCGAGATTCCATAAAAGAGAGCTCGAACAAGGCAAGGAAATTAAACCCAGATTGACTTCGTGGCAACACAAGCCATAAATTGTGGGTTTTGTGGCCACTGCTTGGGCTTTATCCCGCTGCCAATTCATCTTCTCCTTTGATTAAAACCTCCCCTGCTAATTCCGCTTCCAAAGCCCGAGTTTATTTACCTGTAACCGAATTCCCTCCCTGGCTGATCCGTCCCTGTCTCCTGGCTGAAAAACGCAGCCCCAGGATCTGACACCCAGGTGTTCCTGGCAGGAGTGTGGGGTGGGGAAAAGGGAATCAGTCACATCATTCCCTGCATCCTGACCCGCTCGGGGATGGGTTTTTCCTGCTGGTTTAGCCGAGTGTTGTCCCCTCACTCCATCACCACCTGCACTCGCCACCTCATCCTGATTTGAGGGGGATTTAATCCCTAACAGGGCTCAGGGCATCCATACCAGCTGGAATATCATCCCAGCTCCACATCTGGATGCCTGCCCACCTCAAATGTCTCCCCATTGTCCCAGGAGTTCTGGTGTCTCTGGGCCCAGCAGAGGATCCTCCACCACGCTTGTCCTCCAAGGAAAGCAGATCCCTGTGGCGTTTTTATACCAGTGCTGGTTGGTCCCCTTCTGTCCAGGAATTTCCAGGCTCTGAGGGCAATTCAAGACGATTGAAAGGATGTTTTCAGTGGGCACAGGGATAATTCTTGCCCCTTGGAAAACTCAAGCCATGATCCTGGAGGTTGTATAAAATCTTCCTTTTCCTGCTGGTTTAGCCGAGTGTTGTCCCCTCACTCCATCACCACCTGCACCCTTCCACCTCATCCTGATTTGAGGGGGATTTAATCCCTAACAGGGCTCAGGGCATGGAATATCATCCCAGCTCCACATCTGGATGCCTGGCCACCTCAAATGTCTCCCCATTGTCCCAGGAGTTCTGGTGTCTCTGGGCCCAGCAGAGGATCCTCCACCACGCTTGTCCTCCAGGGAAAACAGATCCCTGTGGCGTTTTTATACCAGTGCTGGTTGGTCCCCTTCTGTCCAGGAATTTCCAGGCTCTGATGGCAATTCAAGACAAATGAAAGGATGTTTTTGGTGGGCACAGGGATATTTCTTACCCCTTGGAAAACTAAAGCCACGATCCTGGAAGTTGTAAGAGTAAAATCTTCCTTTTCCTGCCAGTTTAGCCGAGTGTTGCCCCTTCACTCCATCACCACCTGCACCCTTCCACCTCATCCTGATTTAAGGGGGATTTAATTCATAACAGGGCTCAGGGCATGGAATATCATCCCAGCTCCACATCTGGATGCCTGACCACCTCAAATGTCTCCAGATTGTCCCAGGAGTTCTGGTGTCTCTGGGCCCAGCAGAGGATCCTCCACCACGCTTGTCCTCCAGGGAAAACAGATCCCTGTGGCGTTTTTATGCCAGTGCTGGTTGGTCCCCTGCTCAGGGCATGGAATATCATCCCAGCTCCACATCTGGATGCCTGCCCACCTCAAATGTCTCCCCACTGTCCCAGGAGTTCTGGTGTCTCTGGGCCCAGCAGAGGATCCTCCACCACGCTTGTCCTCCAGGGAAAGCAGATCCCTGTGGCGTTTTTATGCCAGTGCTGGTTGGTCCCCTTCTGTCCAGGAATTTCCAGGCTCTGATGGCAATTCAAGACGATTGAAAGGATGTTTTCAGTGGGCACAGGGATATTTCTTGCCCCTTGGAAAACTAGTCAAGGCACAACCCCGGAGGCTGTGAGAGCAAAACCTTCCTTGTGTCCCTCCATCCCTTTCTCCTCCTTTTCTGGGCTGCCAGGAGACAACCTGGGAAGGGGTGAAAGTGGCTGCCACCTTCACCCTCAAGGTCCCAAGCGTGCCACCACCTCCACCAGGCTCCTTCCCTGCCCTGGGAGCAGAAGCCACCCCATTCCTACCCCCAAAAAAATAAAACCCTTCCAAGCGCTCCGAGACGCTTTTCCCCCCTGAGTTCTCCGATAATCCCCCCCCCCTCCTCCTTCCCCACCCTCCTCGATACCTGGGCTCGTCCCGGTGCCTGAGAGGATTTGGAAAGGCGAGGGAAAATATAATTAGCCGCGATGTTGCCCTCGGAGTCAGAGCCGGGGCCGGCTCATTGAAGGGCAGCGGTCAGCAGGGGGAGCGGAGAGGAGCCAATTTAGCGCGGCTTACGGAGCCGTTCCGGCTGATTAGGGATTTGATGAGGGAAGGGGTTTTGATTTGGGTGGCTGGAGTGACAGAAGCCTTACGGTCAGTTGAGATCTTGTTTAAGGAGGGCAAGCGGATCTGCAGTGGGGATGACAGATAGGGAGGCAGGGACGAGCGGGACAAATTGGCCGGGCTCCCTCTCTCCCGCTTGTTGTGTCTGACCTAATCTGGCCAGGGCTGGGAAAGGCGGCCAGGAAAGGTGCCAGGAGCTCCAGGGAGGGAAAACAGCGGGGATAAAGAACTAGGGGAGGCTGGAAAGACAGGCAGACAGTGGGTTTAAGTGGAGTCTTCCCTTGGGATCGTGTCCCAGCCTTGGTCATTCCTGGTTTCTGGCTCTGGGTTTTCATCCTGCAGCTCCCTGTGCTCCAAGGAGCAGAGAAGGGCTGGAAAAGGAAATCCAGCTCTGCATGAGGCTTCTTCAACCCTCCCCTTCCTGCCTGCTGCTCTGGGGACTTGGCCTCTGGGAATGTTACCTTCACACACTGCTCCCAACACCACACAAGAGCGTGTGGAATAACAAAATCATGGAATCATGGGATGGTTTGGCTTGGAAGGGACCTGAAAGGTCATCTCATTCCACCTTCCACTAGCCCAGGTTGCTCCAACCTGGCCTTGGACACTTCCAAGGATGGGGCAACCACAGCTTCTCTGGGCAACCTGTGCCAGGGCCTCCCCACCCTCCCAGGGAAGAATTCCTTCCCAATATCCCACCTAACCCTGGGAAGCCATTCCCCCTTTTCATGTCCCTCCATCACTAGTCCCAGGTCCCTCTCCAGCTCTCCTGGAGCCCCTTTAGGCCCTGGAAGATGCTCTAAGGTCTCCCTGGAGCCTTCTCTTCTCCAGGCTGAACATCCCCAACTCCCTCAACCTCTCTTGCAGGATTTTCCCAAGGACCACATCAATCCTGGGAACTTCCACTTGGTCCTTCTCGTGGTTTCCAAACAGATTAGACCCCTTAGACCAGCAGTTCCCTAATTATTCCCCTTTGGGATGCAGGTAATTCCTGATGTAACCATGTCCAGGTTAGCCCCACACTCGGTTAAATCCTCCACTTTTAGGAATTCTTGAGAAATCCTGATGAATCCAGTGAATGAACAACCACAAAAAGTTGAGCATTAACATAAATTATCACCAAAATGAGCCCAGTCTGGGGGAAGGAGGGAGGTGGGGAGGGAATGTGCTCCCATCCTGAATCCAGGCCAGGAAAAGATGGAATTTTGGGATCTGTCAATGCCTTCTCCTTACACAGGTCCCTCATGTCTGCTATTCCTTTCTCCTGGAGATGGGCAGGAGGACACAAATTGCCTCTGGAGGACACAAATTGCCTCTGGAGGACACAAATTGCCCCTCTGCCAAATGTTCACCTTGGGGTGTCAAAATTCCTCCTCCTCAAGATTCCACCCCAAAATATCTCACCCTCTGCAGGGAAAGGAAAATAAACCTCCTCCTGTTTTCATTCCAGGGGTGGAGGGTGATGGAGAGGTTCAGACAACCCCTGGAACCTCCTGTGAGCTGTGAGGTGGCAATGGGAACGTCATGGATGCAGTGACACCTTCCAGGGAATGAATCCAAACCGCTCATTGCAGTTGGAAAGAGGGAGAGATTCCCGCCCTCCCTTGATTCCACAGGTAAGAGACAACTCCAGGAGCAGGCAGAGCTGCTGGGAATTCAGCCCCAACTGCGTTTTCCACGGTCTCAAGGTGATTAAATGACTTTTCCAGCTGTTCCAGGTCATATCCAATCCCCTAACCCCCACAGGGATGCCCCAATCACTGGGACAAGCCCTTCTCCTGGAGCAAGGAAAAGGATGCTCCGGGATCCAGGCCAGGCAGGACACACTCCCAAGGAGGAAAAGCACAGCCTCCAACCACCCAAAAAGCCAAATCATCTGGAGTTCAGCACCAGCACTTGGGAGGAAAGAAGGAAAGAAACTCCAATTTCCAGCCAGAACCCAAAGCAGGGAAACATTAAAAAAGCAGAAGGGAAGAGGAAGTGAAATCCATCCTTCTGCATCTCGTTCTTGTGGTGTGTTTGGCTTTCAGTTCTCTTTGAAACCCCCCCCCCAGAAATCACCACAATTATTTGGGGGGCAAAGCAAAGCCTGGCAAATGCAATGTTTTGTTGGCAGAAATGAAGGAAGGCGTTTGCCACCTCCCCAGAAAAAAAGAGGTTGGCCCTTCTTCCCCCTGCAAAGCCTGGAATCTCATTTTATATCAGCTCTGAAGTTCCTTTTCATCTGTCACCGCATCTTGAAACGAGAAGAATCGCTCTCGGTGGGGAGTTATTTCTTCGCTTCCCTCTCAGCTCAAAATAGAAAACATTTCTTTCTCCCCCCCCACCCCACCACCCTCTTTAATTTGAAATAAACTTTAATATCATCAGTGAAAAACCTCATCTGAAACTCCAAATAAAGCGGGGAGCTCTCACCTGGGAACTGGTGCCCACCAGCTTCCAAAGGCAGCTTCAAGACAATTAAATAACAATGAGGCAGGAGATGCCGAGCCTGGAATGCCGGAGCAGCTCTTCAAACTGTGCCACCTCCTTCTCAGACGCTTGAGTGGTGATTTATCTGATTAATTGGCTCAGGTGGGTTTCTCTCAGCCCTCCTCTGGGTTTTCCAGAGGCTCCATCCAAAGGCCCCTCAAGCCAGTGGGATAAAATCTGTTGCCTACAAAGGGCCTCTGGATAAATCCCTGCGCTCGTGCCAAGGGTTAATTTGGGGTTCAAGCCCTGCTGGGTCTGCTCCACTTCCATCCCCCCCCCGGGGATTTCACTGGAGTTATTGCAGATTATCCAAAATGAAGGCCTGGGAACATTCCCCTGGCTGTGCAAAGGAGGTTTTTCCAGACACCTTCCCTCAGAGATGATCCCTTTTCTGGAGGATCATTCCCCCACTCTTCCCGAGGTGGGAAAGCCCTGGAAATCAGTTTTGAGGGGGAAATGATGGGGAGGGAGGTGGATTGAAGCACCCCAGTCCCCCCAAAGCCCTGGAAATCAGTTTTGAGGGGGAAATGATGGGGAGGGAGGTGGATTGAAGCACCCCAGTCCCCCCAGAGATGTTCCACTGTTTGCATCCACTGGAGCAGAGGGGTTTGGCTGGCACAAAGTGCCACCTCCCAATCCGGGCCGGGCTGGCATCGCTCCAGAGCCGTGATCTCATCCCTCCTTCCTTCCCAGAAGTACCCGCTGGGATTCCCAAATCACGGTTGTTTGCTGCTTCCACCCCTTCCCCCGTGAGGGTCCATGCAGGCAGACATCTATCACCTCCCTTTTCCACGAGCCAGCCCTCTTCCCTGAAATAGGAAAGCTCCCAAAGGGGGGAGTTGTATCCAGACATCCCAGGGGTGGAACGTGCAGCTCATCCATTCCCGATCCATCCCCCCCCTCCTTCCCATCCCATCCCATCACCCTGCAAGGCCCCCAACCCTCCAGGGTGCCACGGAGGGAACACCAGCAGCCCGAAAATGAAGGATGGCCAGATGTGGGCCCTTTTTTTTTGGGAAGAGATCCTTCAGGTCAGGACAGTTTTGGGGTCTGTTCCCAGGTGCTGATGGATGCCGGTGGCGGGAATGCCGGCCCAGACACACACACACAAAACCATCCTCTCCATCCTCGTTTCAGGTTTCCACCTGGAGCTTTAGGGAGGGAGAATAAAAAAACAAACAAAAAAAAAAAAAAGGTTCTTTATCTGATTTCTATTTATTGGCAGAGAAGGAAGAGGAACCCCCTCATGCCCCCTGTGCCACGGAACTGGGATGGGAGTTGCTCTTCCCTCATCTCCGAGCTCGGGAAGGTAATTGCCTCCCTCGCTCCGATCCCGGAGAACCCTTCAATAAACATCTCTGTCAACTTTGAGGCCCCGTCCAATCTTGACAAATTGGAGTGGAACAAATCCTGTTTGGTTGTAATGCAGCGATTCCAAGGGAAGATGGGTTCCAGGGAAGATGGGTTCCAGGGAGATGGATTCCAGGGAAGATGGATTCCAGGGAGATGGCTGGGGACGTTTCATGGAATTGGGGCTGGGGAAACACAACCCCGAAAATGTCCCCCTGGAAGGGGAGGGACAGGTCAGGACCCCCTTTGGATGCTGGTAGGGGTGGAGGGGGCATTCCTTAGGGAATGCCAGCTTTGGGAGTGCCCAGAAAGATGTTTTTTCCTGAGGGTGGTTCTTATCCCCCCCAGGGAGATGGGTGGTGCTGGATGTTCCTTCCTTGAGGCATCTCCAGAGGGGTGAATTCCACCCTCCCTCCACCCCTGGAAATCCTGGGATTCATTTGTAAATCACGGGGTTGCCATCCAGCTGTTGATCCTCCCTTTTTCCAGGAGAAAAAGCATCCAAGTTACCCCTCAAAATGGACCAGGGATGTGGCACCAGGCTTAGTCCCCCCGGGTGGGATCTGAAGGATATCAGAAATCCACTGGAGGATTCAGTTTTATTCCTTATCCCCCTTCCCCCCAGAAAAAGCCATGAATTTGGGGAAGAGGGGAAAGAAACTCTGCATTTCCACATAAACAATCCCACTCCTACCAGGGAAACTTCAAAAGGAATATCAAGGGATCAAAATTTCCAAGGAATCCAAGGGATTGGATTTTGGGGGCAATTCTGACAGATCATGGGGCGGCAGGAACGGGATATTTGGAGTTTAAAAGAGTCCCAAAATGACACTTTAAAAGCCTCCTGCATCCAGGTATAACCCGTTTGTCGGGAGATGAAGAGCAAAGAAAAGGAAATCCCAAAATGTACCACATCAGGGAAATTGATGGGAATAAGCTGGTTTACTAAATCTATGCCGGAAAATGTATCAGCCGGGTGAGAGAGCCGGTCACACTCCCAAATTCCCTGTCCTGCTTCATCCCAAATCAAGAGATCCGTGTTTATTTTTAGGTAAAAGCCACCTTTATGTGTTTATAATTGCATTTTATATATATATATATAAATATATTTGTATAAAATATATGTTTTTACAAAGTGTATATTTTATATAAATAGTTATTTATATAATATATAATTTAATATTATATAATGCAGCATATTAAAATATAGCATAATATAATATTAATATATATATATAATATAATACAATATAATACAATACAATATAATGTAATATAACATAATATCTATAATTTAATATAATATAACATTATATATAATATAACATAACATAACAACATAATATACCATAATATAACATAATCTAATACATAAAAATACATTATATATTTTATATGTATCCATTACACATAATTACATATACATTTTTATACCTACACAAAATTTTTATGGAAGGCACAATCCCAAAAATATTCCTCAGGTTTTGATATTTTTTTTTCCTGCCCTTTAGAAAGTGCTGGAAATCCATCAAATCCAAAGGAACCTTCCCCATTTGATTGAAGTTCCACCATACAAACACAGGGATAAAATCCATGTCCTTGCAGAACCCATTTTTTTTCCCCCAAATTTCTCTCCCTTTGGCCTTTCCCAATGGAAATCTCCCATGGGAACATGCCCTACAAGCTCTATTTAATTAATGCAAGTGATATCAAAGGTTGTTATTTGTTTTATCTGTTTAACGCAGGGTTTTCCAAAGGGAAAAACCAGAACAGGACACAAATTTGAGGTTATCATGGAATGGTTTGGGTTGGAAGGGACCACAAAAATCATGGAATTCCAACCCCCTGCCATGGGCAGGGACACCTTCCATTATCCCAGGTTGCTCCAACCTGACCTTGGACACTTTCAAGGATGGAGCAGCCACAGCTTCTCTGGGAAATCCATCCCAGCCCCTCCCCACCCTCCCAGCCAGGAATTCCTTCCCAAGATCCCATCTAACCCTCTGGAAGCCATTCCCTGTGTGCTGTCCCTCCATCCCTTGTCCCCAGTCCCTCTCCAGCTCTCCTGGAGCCCCTTTAGGTCCTGCAAGGGGCTCCAAGTTCTCCCTCTTCTCCAGGCTGGACATTCCCAACATTCCCAGCCTGGCTCCAGAGCAGAGGAGCTCCAGCCCTTGGATCATCTCTGTGGCCTCCTCTGGAATTTCTCCAGCAGCTCCACATCCTCCTGATATTCCCATGCCTTGAAAGGCTCTGTCTTGCACAGCCATTTCCACCTGGAATTCCTCCAACAGGAACAGCTAAAAGTAAGTCACGGATGCAGGCACAGAAATTTTGCTTCCAGAGGTTTCATCCCGGTCTGTGCTCCCCGTGGATTGGAAAGCTCCACTGCCAAAGCCACCTCATACTTTAGGGATTTAGAGAACCCTGGAAGGCAGTATTTATGGATTGATGTGGAGGCTGCTCCCCAAATAAGGGCAGGGTGGATTCATCTTTCTCGGGAATACACTTAATTCCAGCCAAAATGGGGATAAAACCTCATTGCCTCGAGCAGGAATGTGAGATCAAATGATTTTTAGATGGGGCGTGTTCGGAGTTTTTAAGTGCTGCACAATTCCAATTGTTTTCTCCACTCCTTGGGAAAAAAAATCTCTGTCCTGGTTTCAGACAGAAATAGGAATAAGCTTTTCTTCATGGACCAAACACTTCCAAACAGCAGGAAAATTGAAATAAAGACTCCTCCCTCCCCATCCGGGTACTGGGCTCGGCCTCGTTCTGCCCAGGTGTCTCCAAGAGGGATTCCCACTTCAATCCCCCTGGGAATGCTCAAAGCCTCCTGTTGCAAATGTAGAATTGCAAATCCATATGAAATATTCCCTCATTCCCTGAAGGACAGCCCCCTCTTCCCAATCTTGACACTTTATCAAAGATATCCTGAAGGATCTTTCGATCATTGGTTGGTTGGGGAACTGAGACACAACCCTCAAATCCCCTAAAACAAACTTCCCTGAGTTAATCCAGGACTGGAGCCCAGATCCCAGAGGATCCTCCTTCAGCTGCACAATCCCAGCTGTCCTCTTGACTCCTTGGGAAAAATCTCTGTCCTTGTTTTGGATGGAAATAGGAATAATCTTTTCTTCACGGATCATGGATACAGATCCCGAAGTCCTGAGGTTTGAGGAACAGCAGGAGGCTTCAGGGCAGGGAAAGGCTTCCTGGAAAAGGAGGATTTGAGCATTGGGAATGAAGGCACCCCATCACCAGAGCACTGGAAAGGAGGTTGGGCAGGAACTGCCGCTCTCAGGGAACATAAATACGAGCCATCAGGTGTCCCAGATTCCCAGAGCTAGACGGATACGTGGCATCCCCGTTTTCCCTCATCTGAGCAGGGAATGCAGCAGAAAGGAGCAGGGAAGGAACTGAGGAGACACCTGAGCTGGGCTGAAGTGATGGATGAGCCAGAGGGATGTGTGGACAGCGGGAGCAGAGGCTGGGAACCCTTGAAACAAAGACCAGCACGACCCCGCTCGTCTCCACCTCCTGAGTCCATCAATCCGCGGATCCGCGGATTTGTCGGGGGAGAGGGAAGGGAGCTGCGCTCCATTTCCACTCCCCGTGCTCCTGATGAGCTGCAGGCTTGCCCTTCATACTCCTCCAGTCTCAATAAACCTGGCTAATTAGCATCCTGACCACTCAATTAATTAGGCAGCGCACTTAATTATGACAAACTACACGAGTTGCTGCAGCCCCGGAGTCCAACGGACATTAACGTCGGGTTATGTTCGGGAACAATTTGATTTGAGAGGGAGTTTTATTGACCAGAAAAGACATATGATGAGATTAAAAGGATTAAGGGGAGGGGGGGGTTGGAACTCGCTCAGCGCCATTGGCTCCTCGGAGCTGCCGGGCTGGGGGTTGGAAAGAACGTCAGGGATGGCCCAATTAGTCACTTCATCCTCGTTAAGAGCCTCGGGATAAACGGGAAGGTGTTGGGAGGGAGAGGTGGCTGAGCTACAAGAGGGTCTCAGGTAAGGTGGAGACAGAAGGTTTGGGGTTCTTGCTCTGCTGGCCAAAGGCAGAATCCGAGAGATTTCGCTGCTCCAACGGAGCAGTGGGAAGAGGGATGTTCACAGAGAAGCATCCCTGGGGAAGGAAAATGCCTTTTCCCCCTTAAGGGATGAGGGAAAGGCTGGGGATGTGTCTGCCTGGAGTTCTGTAAAGCCTTTGGTGCTGATTCCCACAATATTCCCCCAGAGAAACCAGCGGGAGTGTGTCCTGGGAAGGGAATGGAGCTGGGAAGGGGCTGGAGCAGCAGGAACAGCTGAGGGAGCTGGGAGGGCTCAGCCTGGAGAAAAGGAGGTTCAGGGGGGACCTTCTGGCTCTCTGCAACTCCCTGACAGGAGGTGGGAGCCAGGAGAGGTCGGGTTCTTATCCCAGGTAAAATATGGGAATGGTCCCAAGTTGCACCAGAGGACTTTTAGTTGGATATCGGGGAAAATTTCTTCATGGAAAGGGTTGTCCAGCCCTGGTACGGGATTCCCAGGGCAGGGGTGGAATCCCCATCCCTGGAAGTGTTTAAAAGCCCTGTGGATGTGGCACTTGGGGACATGGCCAGTGGTGGCCTTGGCAGTGATGGGAATGGTTGGATTTGATGATCTCAGAGGGTTTTTCCAACCTAAACGATTCCATGATAGTTTTCCTCAGAATCAAGAGATGAAGGGAAAAGCAGCCAACCAAAAACAACCCCCCAAAAAATAACAACAAAAAACACCCCAAAACAAAACACCCAAACAAACAAACAACAACAAAAAAACCACACATGAAATAAAGATGATTCCTCGGTGAGGGGAAAGGAAAAGACAAGATTCTCCGGGAAATCTGATCCAGCTCCTGGCATTTCCATCACAGCTTCCTTGTCCCAGGTTCTCCAGATAAAAAGGTGGGAGGATCTTACATCCCTAGACCTTCTGCATCTCCCTCAAAGCTCTGTAGATGAAAGTTAACATTTTAATACATTTTATTATATTTTTCTGTCCTGTTGAAACAATTTCCCTTCATCAGGAACTTCAAAATCAGGGAAGAAAATTAAGTCAGTTATTTATATAAGGCTTTATTTATAAAAGGCTCTCCTGCCTGAAAGAATGTTGGGGGGGAGGGGGAAATACTGATATCCATCCCTAAAAATCAAATATAGATTCCACCCCGATTTCCAACGTATTGGAATTCCATGTGATTGGAAGCGTGGAGGGACTGGGGAAGGGCAGAGTTCAGGCACTCTGGATACTGGAAAACCCCCCACCTTAACATATTGATCCCTTGTTAAAGGGTTTATCCTTCAGCCTTCGCTGGAGGAGAATATCCCAGATATCAAGAGTGATGGAGAAGAGGAGGAATAACCATTAATCCCGAAGAAATCCTATTTAAACACAACACAGGCCCGGTTTGGAGCGGGGTTTCAGCAGCTCACAAGGTCCACAGATCCACCTTATTCTCCCACCAAACCCACTCAGGGCAAAGATGAAAATATTGGGCATCCAACACCTGCCTAAATGACTCCTAAATTCCTGGGCTAACAAAGAGCTTTCCCATTAATTCTTGCTAATATTCCTGGTTCCCACAGAGCCAGGACTGTGATTTGGGAAGGACTGGCCACATTTGGGTCCACGGGGTGGGGAAGCTGGAGCTGTTTCTAAAATAAACATCAGATGCTGCCTCTCCCATCAGGTGTCGGAGTATTGTGGATTCCCCATCCCTGGGAGTGCCCAGGACCAGGTTGGACGGGGCTTGGAGCAACCTGGGATGGTGGAAGGTGTCCCTGCCCAGGGCAGGGGGTTGGAACTGGATGATCTTTAAGGTCCCTTCCAACCCAAACCATTCCAGGATTATCAGGATGATTACTGTTATTATTTTCCATTCCTTCTCTGAACTGTTTTTTATCTCAGCTCACAAATTTGTGAGCCCAACCCCTGGCCCTGCACAGATCTTAAAGATCATCTCATTCCAATCCCCTGCCACGGGCAGGGACACCTTCCACCATCCCAGGTTACTCCAACCTGGCCTTGGGCACTTCCAGGGATGAAGAGCTGGGTCAGGACACCTCAAGCCATCCAGGCTCATCCCAGTGGGGGGAGAAGACACTTGGCAGGGTTGGTCCATGCTCAGTCCCTCCAGGAAACATCTGAACCACAGAGAGCTCACTACAAACCCTGGAACATCCCAATGTCAGGACTCCATCCCACGAGACAACTCCAACCACGAGGGTCCAGCAGCGCCACCATCCCGTTTTCCCGGGAAATATTTCCCGTGGGTGAGGAAAGATGGACCAAAAAGCTGCTTGAGCTCCACGAAAGGGCAGGAGGTGCATGAGGAGAGAGTTGGAGCCACACGTGAAAAAAATCCAAGATTTTAATTTCTCTTATTTACAGGAATGAAGCCCTGGAGAAAATGCTGAACTTGGAGGCAATTCCTCACCGAGGAGGAGGCACAAATCAGGGGGCAGGAGAAGGTTGATCCTCACCCCAGGTCTGCAAAGACAACAGCAGGCCTACACCTATCTACAGAATTTATCACCCACTCATCTCCCAGAGAGCGGAGCTTGGGGAGAACTTTTCCACCGGGGAAAAAAAAAAAAATCCTTTGTAGCCAAAAAATAAATAAAATAAAATGGGGTTTTAACGATCTGGAAGCATTTCTGAGCCGCCTCTCGATCCCATCGAGTGTTTGGGTGCTCAAGTTCCCCCCCCCTTCCTAATTCCAAGAAATTAAAACTGGAATGAAAAGCATTAAAAGAGCCGTTTTCATTTTGCAGCTGGGAACGACGAGGGAAATTTGTCTTGAATTAATAAAAGAAAAAAAAAGAAAAAGGCAAAATTTGCAGCCAACTCGGAGCGTTTCTGACTGGCAGAAAATATTGCAGCTCCCTCACAACCAATTGTTGTGAGCCAATTGCTCAGTTGGCCTCAGTCATTTTTATTTTTTATTTTTTTTCCCAAGGAATCAATCTGGGGGAGTTCATAAAGAAACCTTCATTTCCATCCTCATCCAATTTCCAGACCAGTGATGAACCTGATGGGTTTTTATCTGCTCTGCTTTAAGAACGTACACAGATTTTTTTTCTGCCTGCCCAAATTTCCCTCCTGGGTCTTTGCTGCTCTCTCTGCAGCCCCAGCTCCCACTGGATGATCCCCAACTCCCACTGGATGATCCCAAATGGATTGGGGCGGGCTGGTTGTGTCACTACCAAGAGAATCCTCCTCCAAACTTCATCCCATCTCCAGCTTCAGCTGGTCAAGGTGTCCCTGCCCATGGCAGGGGGGTTGGAATTAGATGAGCTTTAGGGTGCCTTCCAACCCCAACCATTCCAGGATTCTGTGATTGTTATTATTTTGCCTTCTTTTTCTATCCTGTTGAACTTTATCTCAACTCCCCAATTTTCCCATTTTTTTCCCTAATTCTCTCCTCTTCCCACTGTGTTTTGGGGACTGAGTGAGTGGCTGATGGGTTAAACCACGGTACTTTTGGGCCAACAGCCTAAAATCCAGGAGGGACCATTTCCCAGTCCCCTCCTCCCAAGCAAGGATATAATTCCTGGATGTACCAGGAGATAAAGCAGATCATGCCATGAGGGAGCTGGGGGGGCTCAGCCTGGAGAAAAGGAGGCTCAGGAGGGACCTTCTCCTACAATTCCCTGACAGGGAGGGGGAGCCGGCTGGGATCGGGCTCTGCTCCCAGGGAACAACGACAGGGCAAGAGGAAACGGCCTCAGGATGTGCCAGGGCAGGTTTAGATGGGACATCAGGGAAAATTCCTTCCTGGAAAGGGCTGCCCAGCCCTGGCACAGCTGCCCAGGGCAGTGGTGGATTCACCATCCCTGGAGGGGTTTAAAATCCCTGTGGATGTGGCACTTGGGGACACGGTTCAGTGGTGGCTTTGGCAATGCTGGGGGAACAATTGGACACAATTTTAGAGGGCTTTTCCAGCCTAAATGATTTAATAATTCCACGATACATCCAAGCAGAGATCCCGCTGGTAGGTGATGGGAAAAAGCACCCAGCGATGCAGGAATCCCTGCTGGAGCTGGAAAACTGGGAACACTGAGTTTGCAAAGGAGACAACACCCTGGAACAGGCGCATTTGGGAACTGGCAGGAAAGGGAAGAAAGAGGGAAAGGCACAAATTGCCTCGGGGAACAAGAGGCACCAAGAAGGAATTATTTTCCCTGCTGACCATTTGGGAGGGGAAAGAGGCCTGTGGGATTGTCCTCTCCCTGTCTCCCTCCTCTCTCTCCCTCCCTCCCTCTCAGACAATGAAGTGAATTAAGTTTGCCGAGTTCCGTGGGGCGTCAGCTCCAATTACTCACCCGCTGCATCATAATTACTGCAAATGGGCCATTAAAGGAAAATTATCATCAATATGATATTATCAGACAGAGGGTAAATGAATAAAGGAAAGTGCTTATTCTCCCATTGTCCTGTTAATAGAGACGTCTTTGAAATGGATAATGTGAAGGATTCCACCTCTTCCCGGGGCTGTGGGATGCAGGAGGGGGATCACACACAAACAAGGATGCAGATCTGGATCTGGGAGGGGGATCACACCCAAACAGGGATGCAGATCTGGATCTGGGAGGGGGATCACACACAAACAGGGATGTAGATCTGGGTCTGGGAGGGGGATCACACCCAGACAGGGATGCAGATCTGGATCTGGGAGGGGGATCACACACAGACAGGGATGTAGATCTGGGTCTGAGAGGGGGATCACACCCAAACAGGGATGCAGATCTGGATCTGGGAGGGGGATCACATCCACACAGGGATGCAGATCTGGATCTGGGAAGGGGATCATGCACAAACAGGGATGCAGATCTGGGTCTGGGAGGGGGATCACACACAAACAGGGATGCAGATCTGGATCTGGGAGGGGGATCACACCCAAACAGGGATGCAGATCTGGATCTGGGAGGGGGATCACACCCAAATAGAGCTGCAGATCTGGATCTGGGAGGGGGATCACACCCAAACAGGGATGCAGATCTGGATCTGGGAGGGGGATCACATGCAAACAGGGATGCAGATCTGGATCTGGGAAGGGGATCACACACAAACAGGGATGCAGATCTGGATCTGGGAGGGGGATCACACCCAAACAGGGATGCAGATCTGGGTCTGGGAGGGGGATCACACCCAAACAGGGATGCAGATCTGGATCTGGGAGGGGGATCACACCCAAACAGGGATGCAGATCTGGATCTGGGAGGGGGATCACACACAAACAGGGATGCAGATCTGGATCTGGGAGGGGGATCACACCCAAACAGGGATGCAGATATGGATATAGGAAGGGGATCACACACAAACAGGGATGCAGATCTGGGTCTGGGAGGGGGATCACACCCAAATAGAGCTGCAAATCTGGATCTGGGAGGGGGATCACACCCAGACAGGGATGCAGATCTGGATCTGGGAGAGGGATCACACACAAACAGGGATGCAAATTTGGATCTTCTGCCTTCAGCTGATTATCCAAGCAGGGGATGAGGAGCTGGGACTGCTTGGGCAAGGTGTCATCTCTGCCCAGGACACCCCAAAGGATCCAGTGTCACCTTCTGTACACGGAGCTTTGAACCCAATCCCATAAAATCTTCAGGGGAGCTGAAGTTCAGTTGATGTGATGGTGTCCAACCAAAGGTGGGACTTGATGGAAGTGCTCACCAGGCTGAAATTTGGCCACAAATCGCAGAAAAACATCTAGTAGTTGCAGCCCTGGGTGGGAAAAGGTGATGGTTTTGTGCAACACTGGGCTTTGAGTGTTGAGTTCCCTCCAGGAAGGTCAAACTCCACCTTCACAGATGGGAACTGCTTTTTTTTTGGAAGCTGAGGGGACAAGTGGGTGTTGGGGACAGTTCTACAGGAGCAATGAAGGCCCAGGGTGACACCAAGTGTCCCACAGAACGAGAAGAAGGAGAAAGATGAGATCTGCAGGTCATCAGGAGATGTCCTGGACGCTCAGACCACCCGAATAAATTCCCTCTGCAAGGCACAGCCCAATTATCAAACTCTTTGGATCTGGAAGTTATTCCAGGAGAGGAAGAGCCCAGGAAAGGTGGAATCTCTTACATGGCAGGAGCAAGGATGGAGCTCCATGAGATGTGTTACACCACCTCGGATCCTTGTGGGCTCTCCTGAACCTTCCTCTGGAAGAGCAAATTTCCAGCTCAGCTGTTTCTGAACTGTTTCTGAACCCAAATATACGGATTTTTAAGGAAAACACACCAAACCTTTTCCAGCTTCCCAATCCCTGTGCAACCAACAGATCCAATCCCACAGCAGGTGTGTTTTCATAGCCACCTCACAGAGATCTGGATAAAAGGGGTTTTGATGGGATTCCTCTGGCTAAACCTCGTGTCTCCAGTGGAGATGCCTCTGTCTCAGCTCCCCCTCCTTTTCCCACTGACAGGGAACGAGCTGATAAAATTCACGGAGCTGAGGGAATTTTTATGCTCTTCCCAAAGCAGAAAACTCCGTCTGAGTGGACAGTTTACACTCTCAGCTTTGTGGATGGCACTGATCTGAACTTCTGGGTGTCACCATCCCACTCAGATGGATACACTCCCAAAACTGAAGGGATGAATCCCAGCCTTTAAGTGACTGGGAAAGGGACACTTAGGAGCTCCTCAGCTCCAGTGGAGGGACATCCAGCTGATGGGACTCCTGGGCTGTCATAACAAGGTGAGAAGCCATTTCAGTGCCAGGAGCAGGTCAGCAGACCCCAAGACCCAACCCTTTCCTCCCAGTGCTATCACGCAGCATCTCAGAATCACTAAGGTTGGAAAAGGCATCTGAGATCATCTTCAAACACCTCTAAGGTCTTGCCCTGTTTATTTACAGTCTCCTTCTCTCATCTTCTCCCAGAAACCTTTCTTTGCATCAGCAGAGATGGGGTTTGTGGTGCTAAATTATCCCAAGGTGGGCACTGCAACATTCTCATCCTTGTGGGAAAGGAGGGTTGGAACCACATTGGGACCCACTTGAAGGGGATGGAATTGCCCTGGGACACTCCCTGAGGATGAGTATCCCATGGTCTGCTCACTAGCGAGCTGGTGGGACACCAGGAGATGTGATCCACATCCCCAGAGCCACGATAAGCCCTGTGGGATGACGATGAACAAGGGAGAGGTGCAAAGAGTCACCGGCCGAGTGAAGGTGGGGTGGTGGCAAAGCCAGCCTGAGTCAGCCCCGGCTGCAGGACCAAGGAGCATCCTCACTTCAGCTGCCTGGCACACTCCCCATGGAAAAACAGGAGGAAAAGCCCCCCTTACACGCTGCTGAGGTGACCTGTTAGAGCGGGGCCGTGTTTTCCCTCCTCCAGCACATCTGTGGCCGGACACGGCGGCCACCAGGAATCCTGTCAGGCGACAAGCGAGGCGGACAAGCTCTTTCCAAGACAACCAGCCCCACTCCCTGGTTCTTCCCGCTCTCCCAAGAGCCCCCCTGCCCCGAGAAGTCCCGGGATGGGGCCCTTCCCAGAGGAGCGAGCATCCGGCCGGAGCAGGAACGCGCCTGCGGGGCCGGGTTTGGCAAAGCTGCCTCGGTCTCAAGGGTAGAAAATAGTCAGTGAAGGGAGTAAAGAGGATCTGCTGCTATTCATTTCACAGCTGTAGTGGGATTAGTGGAACGAGGGCGCTGGGGTAAGCTGCCCCTTTTATCTCATTCAAACATGTTGCTAATTCAGCAGAGCACCGCAGCCAGGAGCAGCTCCCAGCCTAATCCACTGTATCATTCTCACCCAGCGTGAAGAAACGAGAATTTTAATCCGCTCCCCACCCCCTCCCCGCCCCCTCGGCCGCTCCAGAGGGCTCTGCTTGGTCTCACCGCTCGTGGGGACCCCACTCCACACGTGGCAGAGGTGGCTCCTCGGCTGCAGCTCCGTGGGATGTCGGTGGTCCCGTGGGTGGCCACGGGGACAGGAAAGCAAGAGCATCGTTGTAGCCAGGTGGGGGTCGGGCTCTGCTCCCAGGACGAGGGGACACAGCCCTGAGCTGTGCCAGGGCAGGGTTAGGTTGGATATCAGGAAGAAGTTCTTTCCAGGGAGAGGGATCAGCCCTTGGGATGGGCTGCCCAGGGAGGGGGTGGAGTCCCCGTCCCTAGGGGTGCTGAAGCAGAGCCTGGACGTGGCACTCGGTGCCATGGGCTGGGTGCCAGGGTGGGGTTGGACTCGACGCTCTCCCGGGGTCTTTTCCAAGCCGGTTCATTCCGTGCGTGTGATCCGGGGTAAAGGCACTTTGAGGAGTTTCCACTGGCTGCTCCCGGGCTGGTCCGAGGATCTTCTCCCAGGATCTTCTCCCAGGATCTTCTCCCAGGCTGAGGAAACAGCAGTGGGGAGGTGATTTTATTGGAGCAAACAGCAAAGCCCCACAAAAGGTGCCACAGGGACACAGAGCGGCCCAGCCAGGCCTCCAGTTCAGAAGGAGGACAAGCCAGAAGCGGCAGAAGATGCTCTGTCAGGGTCTCATCACCCCGTGGCTCTCTGCAAAACAGCCATAATTGTGCAGGGGGAGGTCACAGCTCCCCTTCCAGGCAACATCTGCTTCTCATGCAGCAAACTGTGGGATGTTTTCCTCCCTCTGGAAACAGCCCCTAAACCAGCTCCCAGCACAAGGGATGCTGCTTGAGATACCTCCTCTCCAGAAGCCAGGCCTTCTACACTCCCCAAACCTTTCAGCCATGCCTTTTTTCCCGAGGAAATACTCACCCAGAGCCCCATCCCGTGGTTCACCTGTGACTCTCAAAGCACTGTGAGAACCCGGCGTGGCCTGAGGTGACAAGATGACAAAAATGAGGTGGGAGAGGAGGTTCTGCCTTGCCACGGGTCACACAGCCAGACTCAGGATGAGAACTCAGTGTTCATGTTCTGCTCCTGAAGGCCCAAAATTTTAACTGAGTGGCACCATTTCCAAACCTTGAGGAAATATTTGTGTGTATGAGCAGGGCCTTGTGCTCTGCACACACATCCAGCCAGTGTGGGCTCTCACTGGGTCCAACCTTAAGCACAGCTTAGTAAAACTCAGCTGGGCTGGTGTAAAACCAGTTGTTAAGCATTGGAAGGGGCTTTCCAGGGAGGTTTGGAGTCCCCATCCCTGGAGGTGTCCAAGGAATGGCACTCAGTGCTCTGGGCTGGGGGACAAAGTGGGGATGGGTCAAAGGTTGGACTCGATCTCGGAGATCTTTTCCAACCGAAATTCTGTGATTCTGTTTAAGGAACATCCCTCCCAGTGGCCCATCCTGTGGCCCATCTAACCTGCCTCTGGATATTTTCCAGCTGCTCCAGGGCTGTTTGTAGCTGAAACGCTCCAGGCCTGCTCTGGGACGAGGATGTTTCTCATCCTGGCTTTGCTCTCTGATCCGTGGGGAGCAGGAGCTGCTTATGTGGGGTCCTAAACATCCTAAACATCCCCTAAACATTCCTGTTAAGAGACAGGAAGGTGACATCCCACCACTGGATCCCTCTTTGCAGCAACCAGCACCTGCAAACGAGGCAGGGACAGCAAAGCCTCCACCCTTTATGAACCTCAAAGTCACCCTCAACCTCCTCAAGTATCACCAAAGTCCTAACTGTGCTTCTTGTTTCTCCAGCCAAGAGTTTGGACGTGGCCCCAGAGAGGGGTTTTTACACCAAGAGGGGTCTTTCCTCCCAGTGTAGGAGTTTTCCAGAGCTTCCCTGGATCAGGCCATGCGTGGAGCCCTCAGTCCTGAAGCCCAACACGATGTTAAAACGAGGTATAAGTTGTACAGATCACCCCCCAAAAAAACCCAAACCCTGATGGCTCAGCGAGAAATTGGGAGGGGAAAAAAACCCACAAAAGAACCAAAGAAATGAGCAACACAAAGTGAAAAGATTCCCTAAATTTCTGGAGCCAGTAGCACTGTAGAGAGGATCAGCTTGGAGGCTTGATCTAAGAGGTTTTAGGTGGGAAGAAACCCCTTCATGCAAGAACCTCCTCTCCCTGAGGGACTTATTTTGGCAGAGGGAAGAGCAGAAGTGATTTCTGGTAGAATTAAAACAATAAATAAATAAATAAATAGATAAAATAGGGAGGGGAAAAAAAGCAGCTTCACCTGAAAGCAGCAGTTCTGGAAACATCATCCAGTTTGGTGTTCAGGAAAATAGTGTTTCCCCAGAGGACCTAAAGCAGAGTGATGAGAGACAGAGAGGAAGAGACCAGAAGTCCTTTGTGCTGAGTTCAGGCATTCCTGACTGGGTAAGAATTCCCTCCTTTCTCAGAGGAAATGCTGTGGTGGCTGAGACAAGAAATCCTGACACTGGGGCTTGGCTTTCTGCTCCTCTCCATTCCCCACGTGCCCTTTGGACGTGGTGGGGGATGTTTAGGATGTTTAGGAGCCCACACGGGCGGCTCCTGCTCCCCACGGATCAGAGAGCAAAGCCAGGATGAGAAACATCCTCGTCCCAGAGCAGGCCTGGAGCGTTTCAGCTACAAACAGCCCTGGAGCAGCTGGAAAATATCCAGAGGCAGGTTAGATGGGCCACAGGATGGGCCACTGGGAGGGATGTTCCTTAAACAGAATCACAGAATTTCGGTTGGAAAAGATCTCTGAGATCGAGTCCAAACTGTGACCCATCCCAACCTTGTCCCCCAGACCAGAGCACTGAGTGCCATTCCTTGGACACCTCCAGGGATGGGGTCTCCAAACCTCCCTGGAAAGCCCCTTCCAATGCTTAACAACCCTTTCCATGAAGAAATTCTTCATGATGTCCCACCTGAACCTGCCCTGGCACGGCTCGAGGCCACGTCCTCTCCTCCTGTCACTTGTTGCATCCCTTGGGGGCTGATCCCAAGCAAACAGCAGGATAGTGCCATGGGATACCCCTACAGGGACACCCCCCACCTCTCCCAGGACTTTTGGGATCGAAGCTGAAAAACCCAGATCCCAACTTCCCTCTCCTGGTCCGAGGCCGCTCCCCAACCACCTCCCTCCCCCCCAAACCCCCCTGAACCTCTTCCAACCGCGCAGCAATAAAAAGGGCATTATTAACATCCCTCTGTATCTCTCCCTCCCTCCCTCCCGCTCTCCGGCGGGCGATGAAACCTCCCCATAACGACACCGCTCATCGCGCTGACGATTTAATTACACTTAAAGTCAATCAAGAGCTCCTGGAGCTGAGTGGCTGTTAAAGGATGGCAGGGGAGGGGCGGGAGGAGAGGATCGGACAAAGACCCGACAACCCCCACGCCCCAACCCGACCCGACCCAGCTGATGTGCACGACGCGCAAACACCGCAAAATCCCGACCATCCATCCGTTTTCTGTCCCTCCTCCCGCTCCCCCTCCCTCCCTCGTGCCCACCTTCCTGAGCTTCCCGGGGAGCAGCTCCATGAAAAGTCCCACAGGGAAGTCGAGGGGGAAGGAGGGGGGCAGGGAGGGAGGTGGAGGAGGGCTGGGAAGAGCTTTCCCTGCCCCCTTCCCCTCTTCTAGCCCCCTCTCCACGCCACCTCCACCGCCGTGTCATTGAGGGATGGCACGCGCCCGGGTTTTAATTAGGCGCGGTTAATTGCCTCGGTGCAGGATAACGCTGGTCCCGCTGGTGGGAGGAGAGAGGGGCTTCAGGCTTGGCTGCCCCCAGGATCGGGGAGGGGGGAGAGGGAGAGAGGCTTTCCTTGGATGCTGCTCCCGAGGGGGAAGGGGGGGGAAGACCTGCACTGAAGGGTCAAAGGGAATTCGCTGCTCCGAGAGGACAAGGGGCTTGACCTTTGCACCCCCACGCCCCAAACGAGCCTGTTTGTGCCCAAAAAGAAGAAGGGGAGAGGGTCCAGACTTGGGAAAAGGGCAAAAGGGGCTGTCCCCTTGGGATCTGCTGCGACTCCCCGCTGTATTGTCCCTTGTTGGGGGGCTCAGAGCACTCCAGGGAGGAAAAGATGGGGAGGAGAGGCTGCCCAGCAGCAGAAATCCAAGCGATATTCCCACGAAGTGTCAGCAGAGGGGACTGTCTCGGGTCCCTCAGCCTGAGGGACAGCGCGGAGCAGTCCCGTGTTCCCACACCCCTGCCAAAAAAAAACCCCAAACCCTCTAACGTGGGAAAAATGGGGTCTTTGGAGCCCCAACCCCGCCCCTGCTCCCTGGCCTCAATGGTGGTCAATCCCTACCTGACCCCTGGGGACACACGAGTGGAGCCCTGGAGGGTGTCACTTGCCCAGCGTGGTGGCATCATCCACATCTCCTGTTGGAGAAGCCCCCCCGCCCTCTGGGAGCCCCCCAGCCGTGTCCTGCAGCCAGGGTGGGGGGCCGGGAGGGACGGTGATTTTACGAGCCTGCCTAGCATTCAAATCCAGCCGAGTGACCGCACCCCGCCACATTCCCGGGGGTTTTCCCACCCCCTGGAGCAGATGATTGGAGCTGACGCAGGAGCTGCCCTCGGAGCCCGTCGGGGTCTCTCGGAAACGAGCGCTTTGCAAACTCCCCCAGAGGCTTGGAGAGCTTGGGGGGGTGTGGATGGAGGGTGGTCAAACATTTCTTCCGCGGCTCCAGCAGCTGGTGTAAATATTTATGAGCGCTGTCAGGGTTGCGTTTCAGGACACACGCCAAGCACTAACCGCTGGAGGTTAGCAACAAACTGCCCCCCATTGGCATATTATTGGCTAAGTGTCCATTAAAGGGGCTGATTCCTTCCTCCCAGGCAGCTGGAGATGGGGGGGGAGATGCTCTCACGGACAGGATATTGGAGGGGGGGAGCGGCATCCCCGCGTTCCTCGCTGATGGCTCGTAAAGTCAGTCGTGCCTCAACAACGGCCCTGCCTCGTCAATATTGAACTGCGGGCTCCGTGGGAGTGGGGAGAGGCCGTTCCCGGCTTGCCGCTGCTTCCAGGTTGTCTGTGGGCTTGGATATCCTCACCCGGCTCAGACAGGATCTCCAGAACCAGCCCCGAAGCCGCCCATGATGTGGTGGCTTCTGGCTCGTGACGATGTTGGAGCAACATCCCACCCTCGGGCATCTTCCCCCTCTGCAACGCTCGGTGTTTTGGGGGTACCACACACGTCACGCAGAGCAGTGCACTGGGTGCCCCAGCAGTTTTTGGGAAGGTTTCCCGTGCAGTTGTGCTGCTCTGAGGGTTCCTGGCAGGGTTTTAGCCGAGGTCAGAAGGTGCAGTGCCCTCCCCCCGGGGTGGGTGTGGAGCCAGGGTGGGATCACAGGATCACGGGATCACAGCGTGGGTCAGGTTGGGAGGGATCACAGCGGGTCGTCTGGTGGCACCTCCCTGCTCCAGCAGGGCCATCCCACAGCACAGGGCACAGGATGGTGTCCAGATGGGGCTGGAATATCCCCAGGGAAGGAGACTCCACACCCTCTCTGGGCAGCCTGCTCAGGGCTGGGTCACTGCCCAGCCAAGAAGTTCTTCCTCATGTCCAGGTGGAACTTGCTGGGCATCAGTTCCTGCCCGTTCCTCCTGTCCCATTGCTGGGCCTGGTCCATCCTCTGCCCCCTCCCTGCACACATTGATGGACATGGATGAGGTCCCCTCTCGGTGTCTCTTCTGGAGGCTGAGCAGCCCCAGCTCCCTCAGCCTCTCCTGGTCCCAGAGATGCTCCACTCCCCTCAGCATCTTTGTAGCCTCCCCTGGTCCCTCTCTGCAGCTCCATGTCTCTCCAGAGCTTTGTAGATGCCCCATCTGGAGACGGTGAGGGAGCACAAGTGGATGGTGTGAGCTGTTTGATGCCACTCTGGCTCGGGGACATCCAATAACACCAGGTCCCCGGGTGAGGGGACATCCATGGGGCCAGGATGCCCTGGGACAACATCTCCCACTCCTTGTGGTGTGGACACAGCCTGGGGCTCCCCAGGGCAACCAGAAGCCATCAGGTTTGGGGCCAGGACAGGGGTGTCCCAACAGCTGAACACCAGCAAGGGAGAGGGACAGGAAAGGTCTCGTTAGGTCACAGAAGGACCAAAACTCCTCCAGGCAACCAAGAACCTGACCCACCACCCACAGCAGGGAAAACTGAGGCACCACAAGGGAATTTAGGGAAAGGAAGGAAGGAATTACTGCCTGTGCTCTGTGTGCAAAGCCAAGCTCAGGAGAAGGACAGGAGAGCCAGGAGCAAACGAGGGACGAGGTGGGAAAACACCTTCTGTTCTCAGGAGAAGGATTCAGACTCACAAAGGCACCACCAGCACCACAACTCTTCTGCAACCAGCCTGGGAGGTGCAGAGTTGTCACCCTTGGTCAGAGCAGGTACATGGTTCAGGTGTCCTCCAAGGGTCCCCACGGGGTCAAAGAGGGACAAGGAGGCACATTCCCAGGAATGCTGATGGATTTTAACCTCTGCCACGGGGAACCCGCATGGAAATGCCTCCAAAGTCACTGCCTGGTGGCACTGGAAGGAGACAGAGTGAGTGGGACTCCGGGCTTGAAGAGCTGCTCTGTTCCTTGTTATTTTTTTTTGTGCTGTTTGATAAGATCCTGGTGATGTTTCCTGTGGATTAAAAGGTCTTTGTGTAGCAAAAAGCAGCGGGTCAAAGACTCGCGTCTAAATATACACCCATAAAATTCACTGGAAACAATCACAGAAGTGATGACCCGGCACTTTCCCCTCTCTGCCTGTCAGACCTTCCTGAGCAGCGCTGAGAGGATGGATTTGAGAGGATGGTTTAATGTAGGGATGGGGCAATATGGATAAACGAAGCAGAAACGGATGGAGAGGGGATCGATGGGCTCCCCACGCACCCCGACCACCGTCAGTGCATTTCGGTTCTCACCCAGACCTCAAACATCCAGGCTGCCTAAAGCTCTCCCAAAGCTTTGGAAGGGGGGGTGGTGAAACACTGGCACAGGTTTCCCAGATAGGTGGTGGATGCCCCATCCCTGGAAACATCCAGAGTCAGGTTGGATGGGGCTCTGAGCAACCTGACCTGGCTGAAGATCTCCCTGCTTGTTGCAGGGACGGCCTTTAAAGATCCCTTCCACCCAAACTTCCAGGATTCCGTCCCCATCCTGATGCGGATTTCCACTGTGGAACAACAGGATTGGTGCAGACAGAGCCTCAGGATCTGCTCTCTCCTGGAATGGAGGGCAATTTGTCTGATTTCAAAGGGACGCTGCCATAAAACGCCTCTCGTGCAGAGCCTAATTCCAACCCACGGTTAGGAAAAGAGCCTAAAATGTCTCTTAATCCCTTAAAAGGTGTCTAAAATCCCCCCTAAAAGAGGGGAGGATCTCAGCTCCTCCAGTCCCTCAACTCCTGCTGGGCAACACAAAGCCACCACCTTGGAAAACCAGGAAGGATGAGTCTTGGATTGAGGAAGATTCCCAGGGATGGGTGACAGGCAGGACTTGGACTCTTAAACTCAGCCTAAGAGGCTGCATCTTTACCAGGCCAAGCATCAGTTTTTACTTCCCAAGTTAAGCTGGACCAGGCTAAGGAGGGCTAAGGCTGAGCTATTCCTTGGTATTTTTCTGGAAGCCCATCCAGGAATGTGGTGGTTGTGGTGGTGGTGGGGAGTGGGAGGTGATTTGAGCTCTTGCTCTCCCCACAGAGCAGATCCCTCTGAGCACTTTGAAATCCACCCCCACTGAGCTCCAGAACTCGACTCCATCCCGATCCCTCCCGAGGGGACAGAGGTGGGAAAGGGAGAGGGAGGCAAAAAGCTCTGGGAATGCTGGGGGAAATGCCACACACCCAGGATAAAGCACAGACCGACCACCTGTGCCCACCCAGCCCCCTCCACCACGCCCCCACTTCTTCCTCTTCGGAGCATCAATCACCCCACTTGCCTTTGGTTCCATCCCAGGAAGGATTTTCAGCCGGCTTAGAGTATTCCCACAGTTTTTCTCTTGCCACTCATCCAACCCCTTGCCCCCAGGTGCTTTTGGATGGAGGTGCAAAACAGGGATATTCCTCCCTCCCAGGGAAGGACGGGACGAAGGAAGGGTCAGGCAGGGCTAGGGATGGTTTTCCCTATTCCCAAAGAAGCCTGAAGCTCTTCCAAGCCCTGCAGCACCAATAGAATTAAAGTGCTCTGACCCTCAGCATTTATCTCCAAACACATATTGATCCCCAGCTCCCTAAAAGTGATTACACTTGACCCAAGGCTGCCCTCCCTCCACTGCCTGAGCTGGAGAGCGGGAAGAGCCTGGAAAAGCTGCTGAGGGAATCCCAGGGGGGGAGATTTGTTCACAGATGAGCAGATAAAATCCACAGGGCTCTTCCCTTCGGGCGGGATGGAGGTGGGAAAAGGCTCAGCTGATGGAGCCAGGTGGTTGTTGAAGGATCCCAGGGACTGAGGCTGAGGGTTTTGAAGCAGTTTTGGGGCAAAGGCAGCAGGTTTTAGGCACTTTAGGTGAACTTCCAGCAGTCAGGGAGCTGGATGAGGGAGGTGGATAAAACTCTCAGGGACACAGAGTGTCCTGTGCAGGGCCAGGAGTTCCACTCGAGGATCCATGTGGGTCCTTCCAGCTCAGGATATTCCCTGTTTCTAGGATATTAATTCGGGATGTGAATGGGGAAGGATAGAGGATGTGGCTGGAGAAGACTCTGGATTGTGACAATTCCTTCCCATTAAATCACTGGGCACGACCAGGGAGATGGAACAGGAATCACCCTGGAAATCACAGAAGTCACTTAGGATGAAAAAGAGCTCCCTTCTTGGGAGGGCTCCTTGGGATCAGGAATGCTTGAATCCATTGGGTGGGAGGAGCAGAGGAGCTGGGAGAAAACAGCAAGGAAGCACAGGCCAGGATTCCACTGTGGAGTCACTGGGAATGTTGTAGGTGGTGCTGTCTCCCTCCTGCTCCTCCAAGCTCAGCCCCAGGATGGTGATCCTGGTGTCCATCAAACCCTTTCCCGTGCACAGAGCCCAGGGGGAGACACATCTGGAAGGATATGGAACTGGGCTTCCTCGTGGCCAACAGGCTGTAAAGCTGCCCTTGGAGTTGCAATCTGATATCCTGAATGAGTGCCAGGTCCTGAGGAAAGGCTTGGAGCCAGGAACCTACCCCAGAAGCCACCAACCAGGCCAACAAGGCGTGGACCAACTTACGGACCTGCTACTGGATTGAAACCTGTTGATGGAGGTTGTTGTGCCCAAAACCACGGATTTCTCTCTCTTCCTTAGGAGGAACTGCTGGGAAAAGGGAGCAGCTTGGCTTGCAAAGCATGGAAGGTGCTCAGGGAGCTGGGGCTGGGAATAAAATCTCTGGCATCGTTGCTGGAGGGCAGCGTGGATGGGGCTGTTCCCAAGAAGCCATTCCAAGGAGGCCACAGGGGTGGAGCCAGTGGGATTCAGGGTGGCAGGTCCAAAATGGGCTGCTCCAGGCCCTCAGCTCCAGGCTCAGAGAGCATCTTTTGGGGTCTGCAAGTAGAAAAGCAAGAGTGGGGTTGGATATTTCTCATCCCGGGGAAGATGAAGGATGAGAGGGGATGGAGGGACCTGAAAGGCTCAGCTGTAGCTGTGGGGGAGGTGTTGAGTCCCCAAGGGTCTCCTCTGCTCCAAGACAACCCTCAGAGGAGGACAAGGAGAGGGGAGAGGCCTTGGGTCCCACACATTGGTGCCACCATCCCAGGGTGATGCCGGTTTGGTGGGAAAAGGGACCAGGAAGGGACTCGGTGAGACTCTTCCCTCCCTTCAACCGGCTTCTCTCGCCTGGATACTGTCCTGGAGCGTGGAAAAAAAAACACCCACCTTCAAACAGAAACTAATCCTTTTGCAGACTGCCCTGAATTAGGACCTGAAGAAAGAGCCTGGCTCAGAAGTCTGGCACTCGCCTGGAGCTCCCGAGAAGAGAGGGGAAGACAGAGGGGATGGCAGCGGAGCCGATGGAGCCGCGGAGCTGAACCTCTCGGTGCGCTGAGTTGGGGAGGGCTTTGCTTCCAGCGCAGGAGGGTTATCAGGGGATTTGCTGCTGTTGCAAAACTTCTGCCTGGATCAGGAAGGGGAGGGAGGGGAGGTTTTCCAGCAGTCAGCAGAGCGCGATTTAGCATCTGCAGAGGCGAAAATGACCCTGGCGATTACACTTCCTTTAGGGGACCCGGATTGGAGATGCTGCTGCTTGGAGGGGGTGGATAGTGGGGGGGGGAAAGGGGGGGCACACAAAGGGCTGGAGAGGGGACAGCCAGTGCAAAAGGCTTTATTCCAGAGGGAAAAGGCTTTGCTGGTCACAGCTGTAATTAACTGTTGCCTCAGACTGGTGGATTCAGGTCTGAGGGTTGGGGGCGATGGGGAAACTCATCTCCCGCCGCGGTAGAAGGAGCCAAGAGTGAGTCATTTGGGGCTCAGTTTAGCCCTGATGAAACCCTCAAATGGGAGGATTTGGGTGACCCTAAAACATGGGAAAGAAGTGGTTTAGGGGTGACCTAATTGTGGCCTTCCAGGACCTGAAGGGAGCCAACAAGAAAGACGGAGGGAAATGATTTACAAGGCTCTGGAGTGACAGGATGAGGGGAAATGGCTTCAAACTGACACAGAGGAGGACTAGATGGGATACTGGGAAGAAATTCTTCCCTGGGAGGGTGGTGAGGACCTGAAATAGGTTTTCCAGAGGAGGTTTGGCTGCTTCCATCCCTGGAAGTGTCCAAGGCCAGGTTAGACAGGGCTTGGAGCAACCTGGGGGAGTGAAAGGTGTCCCTTGTCGGAACAAGATGATCTTTAGGGTTGAACCAATCCCCCTTATCCAACCCAAATTATTCTACGATTCTACAAAACCCTTAAACTTATTTCACAGAGGAGCGACCTCTTCTGGAACACAGAAGTGGAATTGCAAGGGAAGAAGACACGGGATGAGGATAAAACCCTTCTGAGTGACAAGGAATGATCTTTGCAGGGAAACATCAGAGTGTCAGGTGGCCCCTGTTGAGCACAGACAAGTCAGGGGTGGTGAGGAGGATGAAAAGGTGAAAGAAGGAAATTTCTGGTCCTGATTTCCAGGGAATCAGGATTGTCCTAAAGAGCAGGACAGGCCCCCAGATGAGGCAGCACCTGTGGGGTCCAGCAACGAGAGCAGTGGGGTGTTCGCAGGGAAACCCAGGCTCCAAATCCGACACGTGGCTGCCCTGAGGGGAAAACTGCTCCAAGACACCCTCCAGAGCCCTCCTGGATGTGCATCTGAGCCGGACAAAACCCTCTGGGGTCGTTTCCCGGTGCTGGGGAACGGAGATGTCCATCCCTTCTGACCCGCTTGGCAGGAACATCTCGGCCTGGCGTTCCCCCTGGGGCTGCCCTGCACCCCTGGGGGGTGGCAGGAGCTGGGCAAGGGCCATGCCTGGGTCTCAAATGTCCCCCTCCCTGTCCCCTCCCTCAGGGCACCTGCCACGGGGGCTGCTCGGCCTCGTGTTAGAAGACACCCTGGCTGGCACCCAGGGCTGGACACCCGATGCGTCCCCACCTCCCACCGGGGAGACACTGAGCTCAGCCCCCACCCACGGGCTTCCCCCGGGGGTGACCAGCCCTCCTGCAGCGGGAGATCGGCTGGAAAGCCGAGTTATCCCACCCCACCCACACCATTCCCGCCGTTCCCGGGACGAGGCTGCGCATCCCTGGAGAGAAACGAAGGTTTCACGGGGCAGCTGATTTTACAGGAGGAAATTTGGGGGGGGTGTCTTGGAGGTGTTTTCCAAGTTTGTTTTCCTTTTGGCTCTCCCGGGGCTGACGTCATGGAGAGGAGATGCCATTTCTCACCCAGAGGGGGCCTCCCTGCTGGAAGGAGCATCTCCCAAATTCCTGCGGGCGCGTTTTAACCGGCACAGACTGTGCTGGGAAGCACAGCGAGCCACGAGCTGCAGGGATCCGCTTACAGCGCCCGTGGCGGGAGGAAACCTGGCACGGGGAGGCTCCAGCGAGGAGGAACCTTCTCCTGGAGGGACACAAAATATGTCAGAGTCCTCCAAACCGGCCCGGCCAGAGGTCCCAGCACCCGGCTAAGGTTTCATCCTGGAGGGACAGGTGGGTCGGGGGATGGAGGCCTGGAAAAATCCCACACGCCCAGAGGGGATGGTGGAGCTTCCTGAAGGACTGATGGGGTTAAAGAGCAACTCAGGCGTGCCCTCCTGATCCCTCTGTCTCTCCCTGTTTTTCACGGGGTCGTCACAGAATCCTTGGGGTTGGAAGGGAACTTCCCTTGGAGGCTGAGTTTGAATCCAACAGAGTTTTGGGAATGATGCAGCTCCAAAGGGTTCGTTGCTGGAGGCTGGGAGCGCTCACTTGGGGTTTGATCCATCCCACGGATAACCTGAACTCAGGGATTTAGGGAATGGGAGAGCTGGAGATGGCAGTGGGAGCTCCTGGGGCAGTTTGAGAGCTGCTTCTTGAGAATGGCTTCTTCTCCTGTGGGATTATGGAAGTGGTGGGTGTTTTCAGGGCTACTTCATTGTTATTTAATTAAAAAAAAAAGAGATTCCAGGATGGACTCATCCCTCCAAAAGCAGATTTCTCTGCTCATCAGGACGTCTCTGCTGCCAAAGAGGAGAACAGTCCCTGCTGGAGGGTCAATTCATCTCCTCTGGGCTTTGATGTCTGCAGGACAGCAGATGAATCACACCTGAAAATGCCTTTTTTTTCTCCCAAAAGACTCCAAGAGGAGCTGGTGGGACTTCCCAGAGGTTCTCCTGCTCCACAGATGTCCTGGGAGAGGTGATGTGAACCCCACTCATACTCAGGATTGCGACTCCAGGGGCTCATTCCGGCCCCACGCCTGGACCTGGCACGAGATTTGAGCGAGATCTTCAAATCCTTGAGCAATTCCAGGCTGGGTTTGAACCCAATCACGAGCACAGAGTTTTGGGAATGATGCAGCTCCAAAGGGTCCTTTGCTGGAGGTGGGAGCTGCCACTTCCTATTGGATCCCTGAGGGCATCCCAGGGATAACCTGAACTCCGAGGATTAGGGACAGTGGCAGAGCTCCCTAGAGCTGGAGATGGGAATGGGAGACCCTGGATAAATCTGAAACCTGCCAGGTGACCTGCTCATCACTTGGATTGCACCAAGGCTGTGGGATACGATCCCTTTTATGGGATTTGAGTTTTCTGGTGGGATCTACGAGCCAAAGTGGAATTATTTGTGCCATGGAGACTTGGCAAAGTATAAAATCCACTCATTGTCCCATCTGACTGTTCATCCTCCTGTCTGCCCATTTATCCTTCTGTCCATCCATCCACCCACAGGATCATCATGGAATGGTTTGGGTTGGAAGGGACCTTAAAGATCATCCCATTCCAATCCCCTGGCATGAGCAGGGACACCTCCCACTATCCCAGGTTGCTCCAAGCCCCGTCCAACCTGGCCTTGGACACTTCCAGGGGTGTGGAAATGGGGCTTTGCAAGCTTCCTATCCCTTTCCCAAGCTTTTAGACCTCCCACCCCACTGGTACCATCCCACAGCCCATCCAAAGCACATCCAGGATTCATGGACAACCCTTGGGTATCCCCACCCGGGACATCCTTTGCACCCCAGGGCTGTTGTGGCAATCCTGGAGCTCTGCCAGGAGCTGCTGCCTCATTCCCAGGGCATGGAACAGCCCAAAAATGTCCTTGGCAAACTGGTACCAGCACCAGAGGTCTCCTGGCCATTCCTTGTTCCACAGGCACTGTTCCTCTGGGAGCGAGGAGGGATCCTCATCCAGAGCCCTTGATGGTCTCCAACTGCTGCTGGATCAAGACACTTGGTCGAGTCCAGTTGTTTATTATTCATTATTGAACAATTCCCTTTATTGGGCTTTTTTGGCTCGTCCAGGAAATCCAACCAACAGGATTCCTGAGGGATGGGAGGGGCTGCTGATTTGGGAATGGGAGATGTGCAGGGGCGTGGGATGTTATGGATGCAGCCTGGGAGAGTTGGGATTGTGGAGCCTGGAGAAGAAAGGACTCCAGGAAGACCTTGGAGCCCCTTCTGGTGCCTAAAGGGGCTCCAGGAGAGCTGGGGAGGGACTTGGGACAAGGGATGGAGGGACAGGACACAGGGAATGGCTTCCCATTGCCAGAAGGCAAAGAAAGATGGGATACTGGGAAGGAATTCCTGGATCCAATGGAGTGGAGTAGGTGATGGAATTCCACTGTAGGAACGTTCTAAATTGTCCCCACGGATGCAGCAGGTGAATCCCTGCCCTCGTGGCACAGTAAGGGATCCCTACTGTCATTCCCATTCCCAACCAGTTCATCTCATCCTATTAAGCCCATCCCAAGCTGGGCAGGCAGTGGAAGGCAAAGGTGGGAGTTGGGATGTTCTCAGAGGGGCACTCCAAGGTTTTTCCAGCCCAAAATTACACTGGGGCTGTTCACCTTCCGGCTCTGGGAGTCAGGGGGAGGTGCTGATCCAACATTCCAAGGAAAGCACTCCCAAAGGATTCACTGTGGTTCCCATGTGTGCAGGACAAGGGTGATGTTTGCTGGGACAGAGTGTGGGTTTTTAGGGAATGCAGCTGCTCCTCATGTGCCAGAAGCCCTTTCCTTATCCCAAAGGGGACCCTCAGAGCCATCACCGATGGCAAACGGGGAACAATTCCAGCGGATGTGACCTTGAAGCGCCTCCAAGGCTGTTCCTGTGTGAAATCCTGATTCTCTGGGATCCTCTGGGATCTCCCTGATGTTGCTGTCACAGTGGTGTAGGGAAGGAGCAGGATCCATAGGGAAGGAGCAGGATCCATAGGGAAGGAGCAGGATCCAGAGTGAAGGAAAAGGATCCAGAGGGAAGGAGCAGAATCCAGAGTGAAGGAACAGGATCCACAGGGAAGGAACAGGATCCACAGGGAATGAACAGGATCCATAGGGAAGGAGCAGAATCCATAGGGAAGGAGCAGAATCCAAAGGGAAAGAGCAGGATCCATAGTGGAGGAGCAGGATCCAAAGGGAAGGATCAGGATCCAGAATGGAAGGAGCAGGATCCATAGGGAAGGAGCAGGATCCAGAGTGGAGGAGCAGGATTCACAGGGAACTAACAGGATCCACAGGGAATGAACAGGATCCATAGGGAAGGAGCAGAATCCAGAGCAGAGGAGCAGAATCCAAAGGGAAAGAGCAGGATCCATAGGGAAGGAGCAGGATCTATAGGGAAGGAGCAGGATCAATGGAGCAGGATTGATACTGAATTAGCAGAATCCAGAGTGGAGGAAAAAGATCCATAGGGAATGAACAGAATCGATAGGGAAGGAGCAGGATCCAGAGTGAAGGAGCAGGATCCATAAGGAAGGAGCAGGACCTGCCCCTCGGAGAGGCTGCACCTCCATCCTGGAATGGGAAAGTCAACCCCCCCCCCCCATCCCAGGGATGTTTCCAAAGCTGCTCCCGGCTCCGTGTAACCCGAGAGGCAGCAAAATTAAAATCACTCATCGCAGGACAGTGGAGGGGGCAGATCAATGAACTCCAGCCGTGACATGTGCTCCCAAAACCGTGAAGTGACAAACTCATCGCCCGGAGGCCCTGGCCGGGAGAATCCCGGGAATACACAAAGCCCAGCCAGCCGGGGGGGTGCTTTGAATTCCCACTTTGGGGCAGAGTTTGCTCTCCTTTTGCTCCTCTCATCGTTCATCAAAACATCCCATTCCTCTCTGGGCAGGGCTTTTCATCTGCAGGTGGTTTGTCCCACAAAGTCCCTGTTTGCCCCAGCCCTCCACGATTCCTTTGGCTCCCCAATCCACAGGGAGCAAAGGAAAGGAGCAGAATCCAAAGGGAAGGAATAGAATCCAAAGGGAAAGAGCAGAATCCATAGTGGACGAGCAGGATCCATAGGGAAGGAGCAGGACCCAGAGTGAAGGAAAAGGATCCAGAGTGGAGGAGCAGGATTCAGAGTGAAGGAACAGGATCCACAGGGAAGGAACAGGATCCATAGGGAAGGAGCAGAATCCATAGGGAAGGAGCAGAATCCAAAGGGAAAGAGCAGGATCCATAGTGGAGGAGCAGGATCCCTCAGGGATTCGGGTTCCCTCAGGGAGGGAACAAGAAGCCACCGGGTTGGAAAAGACCTCTGAGATCGTGGGGTCCAACCTTTGACCCCAACCCTACCTTGTCACCCAATGCCACGTCCAGGCTCTTCTACCAGACCATGGGCCAACAAAAACCCTGCAGTGCTCAAAGGCACTGAAAGAAATTCGGCAGAAAGGGGGAAAGTGGACCCAAAAGGGGAGTTAAAGCTTAATTTTGAGACATCCCGCCCTGCAGGGTGAAAAGAAGCACTTGGGAGGTTCTCTGAGGGACAGGAGGCCACAATGATGGGGACATCTGAACTCCAAGAGGGGTTCCCACTCTGCTTTCCCACCTGAATTTGCCAGGATTAATCTCCCATGAGAAATCCAATCCCGTTTAAAAGGGCTCAGCATTCCCTGTGGGAACGCTCTCCTCGGCTCTGCCTCTGCCAGGGACCAGCCCTGGGAGTGTCCTGGAGCCACCAGGGTGGTGTCACAGGGTCCTGGTGCTCCTGCAGGGCCCTGGCCCTGAGTGGGATGGGGGAGCAGGAGGGCAGGGAGTAGATGACCAGGCACAGCTCCAGGCCCTGAGCTATTCTGGGTGTCTCCACTTCCCTCCCGCGCTCCGTTGATCAGCTTTCCCTTGGCTCTTCCCCAGTGGAATCGGCCCGGAGGAGCTGCTCTTCTCCCCCTCCCAAGGTCATCCTGCCTCCAATCCATCTTTTCCCTCGGTCAGGTGTGCAGGAAGGACCCACCACTCACGTCAGCACCCCCCTGGAGCCACAGGTGCTTTCAACCCTGGGCATCTTCAGGGTAAAAGCCACCAAATCCTCAAAAGCTGAAAGGAACATCTGGGGGACACCCCAGACCTCACCAGACCCGTGGGGGTGGGAAACACCCTCTGCTGTCCTCACCCCTTCCCACCCCTGCCCAGAGGAATTAGAGCAAAGCCACCAAAATTCCTGGGGTGGTTTTTTGCCCACGGCAGCTCCGGGCACGAGCTGGGCGCCCACAGATCCCTCTGGATGCTGCTTTGGCTTCTCCTTTGCCAGAACCGTCAGGCTCCTCCTTCCATCTGCTCCTTAAAGCTTCTTCCAAGCAGAGACACGTGTTGGTGTCCCCACCACTCATCCCATCACTGAGGGTCGTCAGATCTTCCCTGCTCGTGTCATCACCCACCCAAAACACAGGGCCCAGCACCGAGACTTCCACCGGAGGGTTCACACAAAGGGTGTCGTGGAGTCGTGGGATCATGGAATGGTTTGGGTTGGATGAGACCATAAAGATCATCTCATTCCAACCCCTTACTGTGGGCAGGGACACCTTCCACTGTCCCAGATTCCTCCAACCTGACCTTGGACACTTCCAGGGATGGGGCAGCCACAGCTTCTCTGGGAAATCCATCCCAGCCCCTCCCCACCCTCCATCCCAGGGAAGAATTCCTTCCCAATATCCCATCTAACCCTGCCCTCTGGCAGTCTGAAACCATTCCTCCTTATCCTGGCACTCCTGATCCTTGGAAATAGTCCTTCTCCATCTTTCTTGGAGCTCCTTCAGGTCCTGGAAGGCCACAATGAGGTCACCCCAAAGCCTTTCCTTCTCCAGGCAGAACAATCCCAACTCTCCCAGCTTTTCCTCCCAGCAGAGCTGCTCCATCCCTCTGATCACCTTGGGGCCTCCTCTGGAGTGGCTCCAACAGCTCCATGTCATTCCTGGGGTGGGGATCCCAGAGCTGGAAGCTCCACCACCATGGAATCTTCACCACCACGTGGTGCCTCTTTGTTTGGGGACAACCAGGAGCCACTTAGGGCTGGTGCATGTGTTGTGTCAGAGCCAGAGCCCGGCAGGAGGGAGGCCCAGGCAACTTGAGGAGTAAACACACTTTGGATTGAACATTTTTGGATTTATTGGTGGGAAGCAGAGCCAGAGCTGGTGTTTCCACGGGGATTTTTACCTGCCCAGGGAGTTTGGCTGTGCAGAGTCCCCTCCAGGTAGGATTGTCCCATTTCTGCTGGTCTTGCAGGGGAAAACCACCCTGCCTGCGTTGTCCTGGTGGGGACAATTGGGGTCCAGATGTTTTGGGCTTGGGAGAAACTGAGTTTCAGGAAGTTTCCCCATGGAAGAGCTCAGTGAGGAGGGAATGTCTCCTCATCCAGCACCACATCCCAGTGAGTCCTGATTCACACCAGGGCGTTGTGAAGGAGTGTTTAAGATCACTTAAGAAGGATTTTAAGATCACTAATGAAGGGTTTCAAGATCACTTAAGAGGGGTTTTAGGATCACTTAAAGACTCTCAGGCAAAGGGCTCAGCAAAAACAGGTTTAATATAAAAGCAAAATATAAAACAAAAGCATGACAAAGGTGACTGGCAAGGCTCACTCCTCCTGCTACCACCTAAAGCACACAAATGAAAAACCAACCCTAACCAATTTAAAACCCAAATCAGCCCCCAAATCATCTTTGTGGAGCCCAGGGGAGGGCAGGGATTGAAGAGAAAAGGGTGAGAGGGCGAGAAGGAAGAAGGAAGAGCCTCCTGTTGAGGTACAAGGTTCAGAGCAGAACTCCTTGTTAAACTGAGCCTTGGATTTGAGCAAGAGTTCAGGTTTGACAGCACTTCATCTATAGCTTAAATTAAACAATTTACAGAGGGTTCATGTGGGATTTGTAACAGTGACTCACAGGCCTGACTTGCTGACAAATCTAAAGTACTTTAAGAATGAATGAAACCCTTCCAAACAGTGTTAGAAGGCTCCTTGTACCCCAACTTTAACCCCAAATTACTGGGGCCCAACTGCCCAAAGCTGTTCTTGGAGTCAAGCCCATGAGATCCCTGAAGTTCCCAGTCAAAGGAGGTGGAAACCTTTTCTTCTCTCTCTGAGAAAGGTTCCCTGAGATTCCAGGGCCTGTGCTGAGGAGAAAAATGATTCCAGTCGTAGGGACTGGACAGGGAATTTCCTTTGGGTCAATCCTGCCCTTCATCCCTCAGCACCTCAGGGAGAGTGGGGGGAGAGGTTGCACCGGTGGTAAATCGTAAAAAACTGTGGTTTTGTCGCTGCAAATGCTGAAGTCACTATTTTTAGGGGGTGGAATCACACTTGGGAAGATGTAAATTGTGGTAGGAGCAGCACTGCGTGAGTGATGCAGCTCTAAGGATGCAGGAAAGTCGGGGAGTGGGAACATCTTTTATTAATACATTACCCAAAATACCCCCAAATGTACCCAAAAATTCCCCCAAATGTACCCAAAAATCCCCCCAGCCCTTCCTCTTGTTCCCACCCGCAGGAAAAGCCCTTCCAGTGCAGGATTAACTAAATAGCACCAAATCCCTGGATCTTCCCCAGATAAATGTTCCAGCTGGATGGACCTTCGTTCAGGGCTCTCCACTCCTAGTCCCAAACCCAAACTTCCCAAACTGAACTGGGAAGTTGCTCCATTCCTTTCTCCTCTGAACTGGTCTGGGTGACATTTCCAGGTTTTTCATGGAATCAGAGGAATGTTGTGAGGGAAACAACCTCTTGGATATGACTGTCAGAGGTGACAGTGTTTGGGGGAGAACAGGCAAGGCCAAGTTGGGACATTGGAACAGGGCTTGTCTCCTTCCCCTCAGGAATTCCCTGCTTTTCCCTGGTTAAAATCCCGCTCGTCCCGCTTTTCCAGAGAGGTTGGATTTGCACTGACACCAGCAGAAGCTTCTCACATCCAACTTCCCAGCAACAGGGGTGTCCAACGGGACCTCAAAAGGGGTTTGAGGACGGACAACCTGACAGGAATCATCCCGGCCTGGATGGTTCCAGCACCACATGAGGAATTTGGGAAGGGGCAAAGGGATAAACTCAGCAATGACACAGGTCAAGGATGGGGCAGAGGATGGAGAACCAGAGGGGCACAGCTCCAACTGGATGCAATCCTGGAACACTGGATGGCGAAAGGAATGTCAGGGAGACGAAGAAGCAAATGGAGAGGTGGATGGATGAGTGATGGATCCATGGAATTGCCAGGCAGGTGATGGATATCTGGATGGGGGGACAGGCAGAGGAATTTGTGTGCCATGGGAGTCGTATTTAATCTTCCTGCTGTGCCTGAAGTGCCCTTGGGTCCATCTAGAAAAGTCTCTCCATGAACATTCCAGGGGTTTGAGGAGGCTGGGTGAGGACAGAAGAGTTTGTTCCCAATTTACCAGGACACAAAATGATCCATAAACAAGCCAGGCCTCAGTTTATCAGGATTCAAACGCCCATTGGCAGAAAGAAAACCTCGAAACCAGATCCCCAAAAATTCCCATAAACACTCCAGGGGAGTTTTCAAGAGCCTGGGTGTGGACAGGGGAGTTTGTTCCCAATTTGCCAGGACACAAAACGATCCTTAAACAAACCAGGCCTCAGTTTATGAGGCTTCCAACACCCATCTGTGTTCCCAGGAAGAAAAACCTCAAATCCAAACCCCCTCAAAAAATTCCCATAAACATCCCAGAGGGGGTTTCAAGAGGCTGGGTGGGGGCAGAAGAGTTTGTTCCCAATTCCAGGACACAAAACGATCCTTAAACAAACCAAGCCCTCAGTTTATGAGGCTTCAAACACCCATTTGCAGGAACAAAACCTTAAAACCAACCCCGGTCCCATAAATTCCCACAAACACTCCAGGGGAGTTTTCAAGAGCCTGGATGAGGACAGGGGAGTTTGTTCCCAATTTGCCAGGACACAAAACGATCCTTGAACAAACCAAGCCCTCAGTTTATGAATCTTCAAACACCCACTCTCAGGAAGAAAACCTCAAAACCAACCCCCCAAAAAAAGTCCCATATTTTAGCATTGCCATAAACATTCCAGGGGGTTGAGGAGGCTGGGTGAGGACAGGAGAGTTTGTTCCCAATTTACCAGCACACAAAACCATCCTTAAACAAACCAGGCCTCAGTTTATCAGGATTCAAACACCTCTTTTCAGGAAGAAAACCTCAAAACCAACCCCCCAAAAAATTCCCATAAACACTCCAAGGGAGTTTTCAAGAGCCTGGATGAGGACAGGGGAGTTTGTTCCCAATTTACCAGCACACAAAACTATCCTTAAACAAACCAGGCCTCAGTTTATCAGGATTCAAACACCTGTTTGCAGGAAGAAAAACCTCAAAACCAAAGCCAAACCTGGGGAAAAAACAGCAGTAAAAAGAAAAAAAAATCATATTTAAGCATTTCCATAAACATTCCAGGGGGTTGCAGGAGGCTGGGTGAGGACAGGGGAGTTTGTTCCCAATTTACCAGGACACCAAATGATCCTTAAACAAACCAGACCTCAGATTATGAAGCTTCAAACACCCATTTGCAGGAACAAAACCTTAAAACCAAACCCCCCAAAAATTCCCACAAACATTCCAGGGGTGTTTTCAAGAGCCTGGATGAGGACAGGGGAGTTTGTTCCCAATTTACCAGCACACAAAACTATCCTTAAACAAACCAGGCCTCAGTTTATCAGGATTCAAACACCTCTTTGCAGGAAGAAAACCTCAAAACCAACCCCCAAAAAAAAGTCCCATATTTTAGCATTCCCATAAACATTCCAGGGGTGTTTTCAAGAGCCTGGATGAGGACAGGGGAGTTTGTTCCCAATTTACCAGGACACAAAACGATCCTTAAACAAACCAAGCCCTCAGTTTGTGAGGCTTCAAACACCCGCTCGCAGGAAGAAAAACCTGAAAACCAAACCCGAACCTGGGGGAGAGAAAAAAAAAAAAACCACAAGAACAAGTAAAAAGAAATTAAAAAAAAAAAAAAAAAAGACACAAAAAAGCCCCATATTTTCGAGTCAGCTGAGAAGTGACAAAGTAATTTGCTGCTGGCAGTCTATCACGGCAGTCTAATTCCCGGTGACACCATTCAGCTGCTGACTACACGAACTGTCAGAGTCAATTAGCCGGGAGCCGGCGGCGCAAAGTGTTTACGGGGGCGAAAATTCCCTCCACACGCGGCGAGGAAGTGGGAAAAGAGTAAAAAATAAAATAAAAAAAAACAACAAAAACCACCTCGGCTTCGAGGGAAAGGGGGGAAATTCAAGCGGGAGGAAGAAATTCTCCGTGAGGAATTTGGGGAAGAACGGGAAGGGGAGAAGAGGATGTTTGGTTGAGGCGGTTTGTAATTTTTGTAATGTTGTAATATATAACTAAATATATATAAATAAATATATATATAACTAAATAAATATAACTAAATATATAACTAAATATAACTAAATAATAACTAAATAATAACTAATATATAACTAAATATATAACTGTAATATATAGTTATGTTTGTTATTGTTATAAATATTAGAATTGTGTATTATATGTAATTATAATTATAATAGTATAGAATTATAATAGGTATTAAAATTTTAAATATTAGAGGTATATATTATATATAATTATATTGTAATTATATAGCATATTATAGTTATATGTGATATTATTAACATATTATTATAATATATATTATTGTCTATTGTATATTAGATATATTATATATATTATGATGTTATACATTATTGGAATATGTATTATTATATTATTATAATTGTAATATTTGTATAGTAATATTTTTATAACTGTAACTATATTATCATTGTAATATATAATATGTTATTATATGTAATATATATTATATATTCTAACTATAAATTATATATTGCATTCTTATATATTATATATAATTTAATATATTATATTACACATAATTATAATACAATACATAACATTATATATTAATATAAATAATAATGTATATTAATATATATACACTATTATACATTAATATATAATACATTATATATTATATATACTGATATTATAATTAGAATATAATAATAATAATATAATATTTGGACATTACCTCTTTGGGCACACTCAGCCCCAAACCCCTCCCATCATCCCACCCTCAGACCGGCCTCCCAAATTTGGTGCTCCCAAAACAACCACCCTCTTCATCCCCATCCTCCTCTTCCTCCTCGTCACTTTGACTTCTTCTGAGTCGTTTTGCCTTGGTTACATCAAGCACAGCCCCTCTTGTTACCTCTTTTTCTGAGTACATTTCCTACAGATCAGGTGTTTTTTCCCCTTTGCTCAAACCTTTTCCCGTGGGAATTCTCCACAAGGAACATTAAACAACGTTTTGGGGAATCTTTTGCGTAGCCAAAAAGTGCTGTAGTAAAAGAGCTACAATAAAATCTCCAAAATACAGATTTTGAAGGGGTCACTTCAGCACTCAGAGATGTCTCTGAGACAGCAGCAAGGCCTGGAGGGCGGTGGGAGGTGGGGAGGGAAGGCAGCAGGAGCAGGAGAGGTGGGACACAGGATGTTGTGGCCGGTTGGAGGACCCAACAGAGCTCTGGGATTTTCCCTTCCCTGCAGAATGGGGTTTGGAGAGGCAAGGAATGGGCAGGCACAGTTCCAGCGTGGTGTGGATTCACCAAAGGATGCTTAGGAGTGGAATAATCCATCTTTCCTGCCTTCAGGGCCACGTGGAGCTGCGTGGACACCGTCCCCAGGCCACCCTCAACACCCTTCAGATACCACAAGGAGAAGAAATCCGAGCAGATGGAGGACAGTGGTGCAATTCCCTGAAGTCAGGATCCATCCAGGGTCAGGGAGAAACAGGAAAATGGATTCCCAGAGCCCAGGCCTGGATGAGGAAACCGTTGTGACTGGGTAGAAATGGATCTGTAGCCCACAGGCAACGAGGCACAGAGGGGCACCAAGAAGCTTCCAACAGCAGAAGGACGTGGAGCTGCTGGATGAGTCCAGAGGAGGCCACGGAGATGCTCCAAGGGCTGGAGCTGCTCTGCCCTGGAGCCAGGCTGGGACAGCTGGGGGGTTCACCTGGAGAAGAGAAGGATCCAGGGAGACCTGGAATTCCACCCCTCTGCCATGGGCAGGGACACCTCCCACTGTCCCAGCTTGGTCCAAGATACCCTTGGACACTTCCAGGGATGGGGTAGCCACAGCTTCTCTGGGAATTTCCTCCCAGCCCCTCAGCACCCTCCCAGGGAAGAATTCCTTCCCAATATCCCATCTATCCCTGCCCTCTGGCAGTGGGAAGCCGTCCTCCGTGTCCTGTCCCTCCATCCCTTGTCCCCAAGTCCCTCTCCAGCTCTCCTGGAGTCCCTTTAGGCCCTGCAAGGGGCTCTCAAGTCTCCCTGGAGCCTTCCCTTCTCCAGGAGAACATTCCCAGCTGTCCCAGCCTGGCTCCAGACCTGAGGTTCTCCAGCCCTTGGAGCATCTCCGTGGTCTCCTCTGGACTCATCCAGCAGCTCCACGTCCTTGTGCTGAGGATCCCAGAGCTGGAGGCTCTTGAAGATCCCTTCCAACCCAAACCATTCCATGTTTTTATGATTCTCAGCTGCTTCTGCTTCACAGAAAGGGTGGTCAGGCATTGGAATGGAATATCCAGGGAGGTTTGGAGCCCCCATCCCTGGAGGTGTCCAAAGAACGACCGGACGTGCCACTCAGTGCTCGGGGCTGGGTGACAAGGTGACCACAGCTTGGACTTGATTATCTTCTGGAGGTGTTTTCCAACCTAAATCCTTTCATGGTCTGTTTCCCACCTGAATCCTCCATCCTATAGGTCTGTTCCAACCTGAACCATCCCATGATTCTGTGACTTCAGACCGGCTGGGCCCCTAAAATCCAACCAACAGACCCTGTTTGAGGCTCGATAATCAAAGAGCTCCTCACTCTTTCACTTTTTTTAATCTGGAAAAAAACAAAGTGCAGAACAACACAAATGTGTCTGTGCCATTCACCTTCCTTTCCCTCGGCATCAAAGCAAAGCAGGGGATTTTTGGAGGTTTCATCCTTGACGCACAAAATTAAGGGGAGGGGTTTTTTTCTGGTGCAGAGATTTTCCTTCCTCTCTTTTCATAATTGTTTTTTTTCCCCTCCCTTTCCTCCTTCTTCGCTGATGGAGAAAAAATTTAAAAAAAAAAAAAGAGGGAGGTTGGTTTTGCTTTTTTTTTTTTAAAGGGGAAAGAAATCAAAATGAAACCCCAAGGACAGGTACAAGGACGATACCTGGCAGTAAATGTGGTCAAAAGGCACAGTTGCTTTTTTTTCTTTTGATATTTTGTACAGAAATTCTCCCCTTTTTCTGCAGCAGAACCCAAACCCAGGAGCATCTCTGGCTGCTGCTGAGATTGTCTCCAAAAGCAGGTCCTGCCTGGTGTGCTCTGGACATAAAACCATGGAATGGGTTGGGTTGGAAGGGACCTGAAAGATCATGGAATTCCAATCCCCTGCCCTGGGCAGGGACACCTCCCACTAGCCCAGGTTGCTCCAACCTGGTCTTGGACACTTCCAGGGATCCAGGGGCAGCCACAGCTTCTCTGGGCAACCTGTGCCAGGGCCTCACCTCCATCCCAGGGAAGAATTCCTTCCCAGTATCCCATCTAACCCTGCCCTCTGGCAGTTCGAAGCCATTCCCCCTCATCCTGTCATTCCAGGCCTTTCTCCATCTTTTTTTCCGTAGCTCCTTCAGCTCCTGGAAGGCCACAGTCAGGTCACCCCAAAGCTTCTCTCCTCCGGGCTGAACAATCCCACCTCTCCCAGCCTTTCCTCCCAGCAGAGCTGCTCCATCTCTCAGATCACGGGAGTTATTCCAACAGCTCCATGTCCTTCCTGGGCTGGGAATGCCAGAGCTGGATGCAGGACTCCAGGTGGGATCTCCTCAGAGAGGAGCAGAGGGGCAGAACCCCCTCAGCAGCAGATGTCACCTCAGGGAACCTGCTGCTGTGTCCCTTGGACGGTGCCAATGCATCGGAATTTTGGCAAAAGTTTTCCGATTCCTGCCCACAAAACCCTTCCCTCCTCCCTGGGGGTGATTAACGAATGTCACCCTTTTATTTTGTTCTATCCACCCCGAGAAATTCAAAGCCAGGGCCCAAATCCGTGTGGAGCTGCAGCTGAGTCATCCTGGAGCTGTGGGAACCTTTGGGAACGTGACATCACAAAGCAGATGGGCTTTGTACGACCTATCTGAAATGTCCAACTGCAAAGCTTGGCCAAGGGATCCTGGGTGTTGATGAAGGGGGGTGGTTAAGGAAGCAGCACTTCCATCACTGTCCCCTCAGCCTTTTAGGATCCTGCTGGATGTGACACCACCCAGCCCAGCCAGGGGTGGGCTCAAGGGAAAGTTCGTGGCGAGGGCAGATGACCAAATACACTGAGCTCATGGAATTCTGGAATATGTTATAGAATACCCTGAGCTGGATCCCACAAGGATCATCGAGTTCAATTCCTGCACAGGACAACCCCAAGAATGCCACTGTCCAAGTGCTCCTTGAGCTCTGGCAGCCTTGGTGCTGTGACCACCTCCCCGGGGAACCTTTTCCAGTGTCCAACCACCCACCCTAAGGGTGAAGAACCTTTTCCTCATGTCCAGCCTAAACCCACCCTGACACAGTTTAAGAGTTAGGCCAGCTTAGAGAACCATCCATCAGAGATCCCACATCAGAGTTGTGGGTGCTTTTCCCCTACAGCTGTTTGGTTCCACCTGAACCCAAATCGACGCCATTCACACTGAATTTTTGGCGATGAGGTGGGTGAATAAAGGGATGGATAAATTTTGGATGAGGTCCCCAAGGACATAGGGGTCACCACAGCCCAGCTGGTAACTCCACCAGGACTCAGACACCAGCACGTTGTGATTAAGGCTCTGACTCGAGGTGTCCCAACAAACCCAGGGTAGATGTTGGTGCCAACCCATCCCACTCCCGGTGAAGAGTTTGGCACCTAAAGCCAAGCAAAGATCCACCCTGGACAACTCTGTGTCCTCACCTTGGCTCTGACTCAGTGCAGGAACACTCCAGCAGGTCCAGATGGTCACCAAAATCCACCTTCTGGCCCCAGGGTCGTGGACTGGGACACATAAAAGAGAAAAGTAGGGACTGTTTGCATCTGGAACAACGTGACAAGATTCGTGTCACAAACCCAGCCCAGTGAAGAAAAGGATCCATTCCATCCATGGAAACCCTTCAAGGAGAACTAAAGGGCTCCTGGTGATGACCCCCTCATGGTGCTGCTCGGGGACGGGGTGTCCAGGTGTCACACAGAGGAGCTGAGTCCGTGGGAGTTGTGATTCCCAAAGCAGGGATGGCTTTGGATGTGCTGAAGCTTAAACCAGTCAGGCCCAGGCAACTGGTTGAGAAGAGGAAGGAGCACCCTGGAGGAGAGAAGGTTCCAGAAAGACCTTGGAGCCCCTTCCAGAGCCTAAACAGGCTCCAGGAGAGACTTTGGACAAAAACCTGGAGCACCAGGATAAGGGGGAGTGGCTTCCCACTGCCAGAGGGCAGGGTTAGATGGGATATTGGGAAGGAATTCTTCCTGTGAGGGGGGTGAGGGACTGGAATGGAATTCCCAGAGAAGCTGTGGCTGCTCCATCCCTGGAATTGTCCAAGGCCAGGTTGGACAGGGTTTGGAGCAACCTGGGATAGTGGGAGGTGTCCCTGTCCTTGGCAGGGGGTTGGAATGGGATGATCTTTAAGGTCCCTTCCAACCCAAACCATTCCATGATGATCCTGGGGGTGGATGGATGGACAGAAGGATAAATGGACAGATAGGAGGATGAACAGTCAGATGGGACAATGAGTGGATTTTATACTTTGCCAAGTCTCCATGGCATGAATAATTCCACTTTGGCTCGTAGATCCCACCAGAGGACGCAAATCCCATAAAAGGGATCGTATCCCACAGCCTTGGTGCAATCCAAGTGATGAGCAGGTCACCTGGCAGGTTTCAGATTTATCCAGGGCCTCCCATTCCCATCTCCAGCTCTAGGGAGTTCTGCCACTGTCCCTAATCCCCGAGTTCAGGTTATCCCTGGGATGCCCTCAGGGATCCAATAGGAAGTGGCAGCTCCCACCTCCAGCAAAGGACCCTTTGGAGCTGCATCATTCCCAAAACTCTGTGCTCGTGATTGGGTTCAAACCCAGCCTGGAATTGCTCAAGGATTTGAAGATCTCGCTCAAATCTCGTGCCAGGTCCAGGTGTGGGGCCGGAATGAGCCCCTGGAGTCGCAATCCTGAGTATGAGTGGGGTCCACATCACCTCTCCCAGGATATCTGTGGAGCAGGAGAACCTCTGGGAAGTCCCACCAGCTCCTCTTGGAGTCTTTTGGGAGGAAAAAAAGGCATTTTCAGGTGTGATTCATCTGCTGTCCTGCAGACATCAAAGCCCAGAGGAGATGAATTGACCCTCCAGCAGGGACTGTTCTCCTCTTTGGCAGCAGAGATGTCCTGATGAGCAGAGAAATCTGCTTTTGGAAGGATGAGTCCATCCTGGAATCTCTTTTTTTTTTTTTTAAATTAAATAACAATCAAATATCACTGAAGAAGCCATTAAATCCCAATTAAATTTCACTTCATTCCCTGCTCACACACAACTTTCCTCCACCCTGTGGAAAGCTCAGCTCCAGGGGAGGTCCTGCCACGTCCCCTCTTTCCCACCAGGTGTTCCCGTGGGCAAGAACAGCGTCCCGGCCCCGTGGCAGAGGGATTAAAACCCAAACCTGCGACATTAATCGAAAACACCTTCCTAGATCTGCATCAAAACCCCAGGCAGCACCTGAATTCCCACCTCCCCTGATCCCAAGCTGAGAGCACCACCAAAATCCCACCTCCCAGTCCGGGAGTGGTGCTCGCCCCGCCGGGAGGCAGGAGATAACGCTCCCCAAATTATTCACGGGGTAGGAGCAGGGATAAAAAAAAAAGGAGGTGGGAGGGAGGGAGAAAGGGAAGGAGAGGGAGAAGGAAAAAAAAAGAAAACCCGCACACGACAAGCTTGTCAGTTGACTTCTTAAGCAAAAGCCAGCAAACCGTGCAGTCAGGCACCGGCTTTCTCCCAATTAAATTTAATAAGTGACGCCCCTGAATCTTTCATGAGCGTTCAGAAATTTTAGCCCATCTGTCTTTTGTCGAGTCTCTCTCGCTCCTTCTTCCCGCTTTTCCAAGCGCCGCGATCCTCCGAGCCGTCAATCCCCTCCTCCTCCTCCTCCTCCTCCGCCTTTTGTCCCAATCCCGACGGCACCCTGGGACGGGAGAGAGTCGGGGGGAGGCTTTAAACCCCGGGTGGGGAAGATGGTCACAAAACCGGGTGGGATTCGGGCCAAAAAAAAGAAAAAAAAGGAGCCTCCGGGCCTGGCACGATGATTGCCCGACTTCCCCGGGGGAGGCATCGCTGCATCCCCCGCTCCCTCCCGCGTGATCCGTTGTCACTTTAATTATCTGTCGGCCCCGCGACGCTGCCGGCAGGTTCCCCAACCTGAGCGAGGCTTCAGAGTTGGCTCCCGGGTCTCGGAGTGTTTGCGGCTGCTTTCAATTAAAGCTCGGAGGGAAAGCTGAAACGGGGAGGCTCGCGGGGGCGAGCGCTGACACGGGGGAAGGGAGGGGAGGGATGGGGGGGGGGAGATGGCACCGGCCTCGCCACGGAGGGGTGGCAGGGATGTGGAAGCGGTTGGTGGGAAGCCCGCGGGACGTCCCCCCCACGGTGGGGTTTGGGGAGGAAGGTTGGTGACATCAGGGTGGTTTTTGTAGGGTTGAAGGGCCGCGTGTGGTCCCCTCCCGTGTCTGCACGAGGCTGGCAGACACGGCCCCAGGAGCTGCTCGAGGCCGGGATCAAAGGATTTGGGGGGACGCCGGGAGTCCTCTGTGGCTGCGACCGCTTCGTCCTGGCCTCGCCTCACCCTCATTGCCTGCGGAGCGATCAGAGAATCCTGGAATGGTTTGGGTCGGGAAGGACCTTAAAGATCACCTCGTTCCAGTCCAACCCCCCCCTGCCGCGGGGTGCGGGGAGGGGTGGATGCGGTGCCAGCCGCTGATGGGAGCAGGATCCAAACAGGGATGTGGAATGTGCCTCCGGGGCTTTGGGACCGCGGGCAGGTTGTATCCACAGCTTCCCGCTGGGTTCGGGTCTCCTCCGGGACACAGACCCTGCGAGCTGCTTTTCCAAGGTCCCCACACGAGCGCTTTGGTGAGGGATTGCTGCCCTGGTCACGCGTGGAGTGGCAGCACCTTCCCATCCCAGCGGAATCCGTGCCCCGTCGGCGCCCCGCGCGGGCACAGAAGGGGCAGGTCCCTGTCACCAGCAGGCAGCTTTCCGAGCGTTTTACAATTTAAATTGGATTGCACACCGCTGATTGTTCACAGCCTGAATACACCTTGGTTATTTCTGGAGCGTGCTTTTATTGCCAGGCTCTAATGACTCCGAGGGTGAGGCTTTCGCGGATGGTTTTCGGTCGGGATGTTTTTCCAGGAGCTGTTGGGACCAGAGGAGGGGGATGGGTTTTGTACTCATTCTCCGGTGAACGTGGGGCATTTGGGCAGGTGGAAGGAGGTGTGATGGGAACAGCTTTTCCACCAGTGGAGAGCTTTCTGCCAGCTCTGCTGAGCTCTGGCGTTGATGAGCAATAAATTCCTTCCCAGACATAGGATTATCTCCAATATAGGGGAAAATGTGGGGAACCCATGTCCAACAATCCTCTTCCTGCTCCTCTGCACAGCTTTCCAAGCCCTCCAGCAGACCCAGCACCCACCCTGGACCCACCAGTGGCCTCCCAATTTCTTTCCCTCCCCTCTAGCAAAGAACCTTCATCCCAATCTCCCCCCAGCTCTCAACCCCCCAGCTCTGCTGAACCCTCCCAGCCCTGTTCTCTGCCCTCCACTTTGACACACTCTCTGCATCCCAATCCCTCAGTGGATCCTATTTATTGTCTGTCTGGAAGTAAATACACAAATACCTCCAATATCCCACAAGGAAAGGGCTATCCCTGGCTCCCAGCTCGTGGGCAGCTCGGGAAAGGTGCTGCCAGCCCGGGGAGGATGAGACACGAAGTCACCTTCTGTGTTTCAGCAGGGGGAATTTCTGAGCCAGGACAACCCCCCTGGGACACCATTTCCCTTTGTCTGCATCCTACCCTGTTTTTCCTGCCTCTTTTCCCACCCTGGGGGGCTGCCAGGACCCAAAGGCATCATCCCTTGCAGGTAGACAGGGACCTGCAGGGACCTGGGCAAGACAGGCAGATGGGAAAGGCAGATGGAAGAAAGGTCTCCTGTACCTGGAGGGCAGAAATCCCCCAGGAAAAAGGGGGATGATTAGGCTGCACTAACTAGAAGGCAGAGATTTCACAGAGTTTCATCCCTGGCAGGGAGACAGTTCTGGGCTCTGCTGCTGCTCCCACAGGACTCCCGTGAAATCCCCACAACAGCAGCATTTCCATCCCAGCCCCCTCCAGGGGACAATCCCGCCGGCCCTCCCGGGGACGGAGCCGATGATCTGATGGGTCTTTTAGCATCTGCCAGCTCTCAGTTTCTCCCCCTCAAAGCATTCCGAGCCCAGGCTCTGGCTCCGAGTCCCATCCCAAGCCAGCAGCACTCGGGGCTCCTTTTCCCCAAGTGGTGGAGAAGGCAAAATCCAGCCTTTGAGTGAGGTGGGGGACCGAGAATTTTCCCGAGCTCAGCTTGTTTCGTTCCGTCCCAGGGAGTTTCTCCCAACTTCCTCCACCCTGCCTGTTGCCACCAGCACTTGCTGCTCCAGATATTCCCCAGGATTGTGTGGACTCAGCCCTTTCTGCCTCAAATCCATCATTTTGGAGCCATTTGTGGGGCCAAGCAAAGTCCTGGAGCCCCTGGGATGGAGGAACCAGCTCTGGTTAAACCAAAACTGACTCTTTATCCTTTGCCCCCCAGTTTTGATTTGCTCACCTCCTCAGCCCCACTCCTCATTCCCTCTCATCCCTGGATCACGGAAAGGCAGCTATTCCAGGTCTGGATCATTGGGATGACTCTCAAGGTTGTGATAGCACAGTGAGCTGGATGCAAAGGGAGCTCAGCTCCACTCAGGATTTCTTTCTCCTTTCCATGATCCATCCCTAAGGCTCCACCACTGGCCAGTGCTGGAGGTGGAATCCCGGGCTAAATGTCCTGTCTTTTTAGGGATAACATCGCTGGAATTTCAGTCTGAGGACATTTGACCTCCAAATTTCAAGGAAGAGGTGATATCTTTAAGGTCAGCTGAGAAATGTGGACAAGCTCCCTGGAATATCCCCCCTCCCAGTTCCTGGGAGCAGGACAAAGAGCAGCAAAGCAGACCAGGATAAGGACATGGGAATTTCAAGTCCAGGGAGCTCTTTAGCCCCCAGAAATGTTGCTTTCTTTCTATTCCTGCTGGAAAGAAATCCATCTCCCCAACCCACTCCCAGTACATCCCCTCCAGGGCCTCTGGAAGTGTTTGTGGGGAGACTCATCAGGGAACTGGTCAAGCTTGAAATGATACAGGGAAGGGGAAAAAACCAGGGAATTTTCAGCCAGAAAAACACAAAGGACTTTGTTCAACCCTTTGGAGGAGATGGAGGTCTTGGAGAACACCCAACAAGGAGCAGAAAACCTCCCCTTGGATCCACGGCAACAGTTTCCTCACCTCCACCTGGAAAAAGGCTTTATCCAACAATAATCCATGTTTCCCTGAATCTGCCCTTCAGGACATCTCCAGGGAGCTGAACTCATGGAATTGGGGGGCCATGAAGGTCTGGAGCAGCTCTTATGGATACAGGCTGGGAGAGCTGGGAATGTCCAGCCTGGAGAAGGGAAGGATCCAGGGAGACCTGAGAGCCCCTTCCAGGGTCTAAAGGGGCTCCAGGAGAGCTGGAGAGGGACTGGGGACAAGGGATGGAGGGACAGGACACAGGGAATGGTTTCAAACTGCCAGAGGGAAGGGTTAGATGGGATGTTGGGAAGGAATTCTTGGCTGGGAGGGTGGGAGGGAACGCGATGGAATTCCCAGACAAGCTGTGGCTGCCCCTTCCCTGGAAGTGTCCAAGGCCAGCTTGGAGCAACCTGGGCTGGTGGAAGGTGTCCCTGCCCATGGCAGGGGGTTGGAATTCCATGATTTTTGTGGTCCCTTCCAACCCAAACCATTCCACGCTTCCATCTCCACCTCTGCTGCCGAACTCAGGGGGATCACAGAGAAACCTCCTGCTTTCTGCCTCCTTGTGTCCATCGTGTCTTCATCAGCTCTGCTTCCCAAGCTGCTTCCAAGCCTCCTCCTTCCCTGTTTCCTCACCCTTGTGTGTCCAAAACACTCTCAGCAGCTGCTCCAAACCAGGCAAATGAGGTCAACCCATGAGAGGGACACGTGGGAATTCCCTGGGAGACAGGGAGAGGAAGAGAAGATGCTGGAATGGAGAGGAGCAGCCTGGTGATGCCTTCGCTGAGGAAACAAAGGAGTGAAGGCTTTGAAAACCCTTGGAATCTCTTTTCCACCCTGTGGTGGTGGGAGCAGAGCCCAGGGCTGAGGCTGCACCTCCATCCTGATTATTTCAGAAGGAAAAAAAAGCAGAACAGGAGGAGCTTGGAATGCTCCAGTCCGGTGGCTAAAGGAGCTGTGAAGCATTAAGAGCTTTGTCTTGATTAATTCTTTATTATTTTCTTCTCAAGCCACAGCCAAGGGGGAGCTGAGGTCACTCCAGTGCCGAGGAGGCCGACAAATCCCTGGAGCCCTTGGGATGTTCACGTGGAGGGAACATCTCCAGCAGTTTGGGCATCATTTGTCTCCTCCTCCTCCTCCTCCTCCTCCCTCAGCCTCTGCTTGTGTTGCCAACAATATTGTTCTTCCCAACATCCCATTTAAAGCTCCCATTTTTCAGTTTGAAGCCATTCCCTGTGTCCTGTCCCTCCATCCCTTGTCCCAAGTCCCTCTCTCCAGCTCTCCTGGAGCCCCTTCAGGCCCTGGAAGTGGCTCTGAGGTTTTCCTGGAGCATTCCCTTCTCCAGGCTGGACACTCCCAGCATTCCCAACCTGGCTCCAGCCCTCGGAGCATCCCCGTGGCCTCCTCTGAACTTCCTTCCCGTGGAAGTTTGAGGTTCCCTCGGGGAGCCAAACGGGTCCTTTTTGAGGCGGGGATGCTTTTAATCCACGTGATGCTTTTTTTCTCTGGAACTGCGGAGCAGAACCCGACGATGAACCCGCGTCTGGTGCTGCCTGTCCTTCTTCCCAGACCCTTCCCCCATCGGGAAAGATCCCGCGGGCTGCAAACCCGAAGGAATCAAGAGGGGAGAGGGCGGGAGAGGAGCTCGTTGTGATGGAAAATGGGCCTCGGCAGAGGCTGCGCGGGCGGAGCTGCCCCGGACACCCCGCGAGTCATCGATGAGTCATTGACGAGTCATTGACGAGTCATCGACGGCAAGGCCTGGCTGGAGGAGCCGGGACAGGAACGGATTGGACCTGCCCGGACAATTGTCCCGGTTTGTTCAGCTCTTCGCGTTGTGGAGCCTGGCCGGGTTTTCTTCTCTATTATTTTTTTTTCTATTTTTTTTCCTATTTTATTTTTCCTTTTCTATTTTTTCTTTTCTATTTTTTCTTTTCTATTTTTAATTCTATTTTTTCTATTCTATTTTTTCTTCTTTTTTCTTATTTTTTTCTTTTCTATATTTTTTCTTTTTTATTTTTCTTTCTATTTTTTCTTTTCTATTTATTTTCTTTTCTATATTTTTCCTTTTCTATTTATTTTCTTTTCTATATTTTTCCTTTTCTATTCTTTTTTATTTTCTATTTTTTCCTTTCTATTTTTCTCTTTTCTATTTTCTTTTCTATTTTTCCTTTCCTATTTTTTCTTTTCTATTCTCTTTTCTCTTTTTCCTTTTTTATTTTTTCAATTTTTTTCTTTTCTATTTTTTTCTATGTTTTTCCTTTCTATTTTTCCTCTTTTATATTTTCTTTTCTATTTTTCCTTTCCTATTTCTTCTTTTCTATTCTCTTTTCTCTTTTTCCTTTTTTATTTTTTCAATTTTTTCTTCTCTATTTTCTCTAGTTTTTCCTTTCTATTTTCCTCTTTTATATTTTCTTTTCTATTTTTCCTTTCCTATTTCTTCTTTTCTATTCTCTTTTCTCTTTTTCCTTTTTTAATTTTTCAATTTTTTCTTTTCTATTTTTTTCTATGTTTTTCCTTTCTATTTTTCTCTTTTATATTTTCTATTTTTCCTTTCCTATTTTTTCTTTTCTATTCTCTTTTCTCTTTTTCCTTTTTTATTTTTTCAATTTTTTCTTCTCTATTTTCTCTATTTTTTCCTTTATATTTTTTCCTTTTCTATTTTTCTGTTCTATTTTTTCCTTTTCTGTTTTTGTCTTTTTTAATTTTTCCTTTTCTATTTTTTCCTCTTCTATTTTTTCCTTTTTTCCCTTAAATATTTTCACAAGCATTTGAATTTTTCTCTTCTTTTTTTTTCTTCCCAAGTGAATTTAACACCTGAGTGACAACCCTGATGGCCCTTCAGCCCCACACCCACCAAGACTCCTCACCCAGAGGAATCTCCACCCTAAAAAGTGGCCACTTTTAAAACCATCAGCAAATATTCCAGCCATAATTATCCCCCCCTTGCTCTGTTTTCCTCACAATCCGATCTAGAAAACCCTAAAAACCCTGGATATTTTCACTAAAGAGGCCTTGGGATTAATCTCACATCACTTTATTTCTTCATCACATCAGCAATTCTGCCTCGTCCTGCACTTTCTGGAGTTCTTTTTTTTTTTGCCATTCCCTGGAAGCTCTGCTGGTTATCCAGGGATTGTGCCGAAGGAAAACACGACATCGAGGCCGGTGCTTCGAGTTCCCCCAGCTCAGCCCGGTTTGAGTCAACACCTATTTGACTCAAACAGCCCCTTTGCCATCAAAATGCAGGAAAAACTGTTGAAACTGCAGCTTTCCCCACGCTGCTCTCCGGGGCTGATCCACTTTCCTGCGGCCTCCGATGAATTTTTTTGGGAGGAGATCAAAAAAAAAAAAAAAAAGGTTGAGATTGAGTTCTCCCCGTCGCCCGAGGTGCCAAAAAAAAAAAAAAGTAGGGAGAGGAGACTCCCAAAGACTGGAGGAACAGCCAGACTGTCATTCGTATCCTGGTGGATTTATTTCTCCTTGGCAGCTCCCAGATTTGGGAAGTGGGGGAAAAGCTCTGGGAAAGGGGTTTTGCTCCGTGGGCTGGAGGGGGTGTGAGGAGGGGGGGACAAGGGCAGCTTGGTGGCCACCAGCTCGTCGTTGGCCACCCCCAGCTGGATCATGGAATAATCATGGAATAATCATGGAATCAGTCATGGAATCATGGAATCATTGAGGCTGGAAAAGCCCTCTAAGATCGAGTCCAACCGTCCCCCCCAGCACCGCCAAGGTCACCACTGACCCTGTCCCCAGGTGCCACATCCACAGGGATGTTAAATCCCTCCAGGGATGGGGATCCACCCCTACCCTGGGGCAGCTGGGCCAGGGCTGGACAGCCCTTTCCATGAGGAATTTTTCCTAATATCCAGCTTCAATCTCCCCTGGAACAACTTGAGGCTGTTTCCTCTCTTCCTGTCCCTTGTTCCCTGGGAGCAGAGCCCGATCCCACCCGGCTTCCCTCTCCTGTCAGGGAATTGTAGGGAGTGAGAAGGTCCTTCCTGCTCCTCCTTTTCTCCAGGCTGAGCTCCCCCCAGCTCCCTCAGCTGCTCCTGGTGCTCCAGATCCCAAATCCCACCTGCTGTCCCTCCATAGCCATGGGGCCAACAGGTGTAATCCCGCTATCCCAAAAAACATCCTTGCCCGAGGTGCTGCCCAGCTGCTCCCACTCCCCACCCCATCCCTGGAAAGATTCCTGCCCCAAATCCTGCTCTAACATTCCTCAAAGCGTTGGTGCCTGTGAGTCTGTTCCCAAAATCCCAGGAGGATCCACTGCTTGCATCGCCACCGTGCTTCCAGAGGCAAATCCCACCTTGTTGCCATGAAAACCCACATGAAAACTTTTCCCAAATCCCCAAAATATCCCCGTTTTCCTGTTGCTCTGGCTTTGCCCACAAACCTTCCCAGGAATCCCATCCCACCCCCCATTCCACGCACACCTGTTATCCCAAATCCCTAAAAAGAGCAACCCAGCATCCCAAATCTGACCACTCAGAGGCCACAAAGCTGGATTTTTCCAGCACCAAAATTCCCCAAATCCAGACCTTTTTTCTGGCCCTTTTGCGGAGGGATTTCAGGCCCCTGGGGATTTTTCCTTAGGGATCAGCTCTGGGGGGTAAAAGAGGATGTGTGGAGGATTGATCCTGTGGTTTGGGAAGGGTTAAGAGCCTGGAAGTTGGAAGATGGCACAGCAGGAGAAGGGTGAGCCACTCACAGCCCTCTTGGCATCCCAAAAGATTCCTGGTTTTGGGTGTATCCCGAGGGAAGGGGGAGAAAAGGAAGAGACTGGGGGGGAAGGGAAGGCCATGGGGAGAAAAGGGAGGGAATGGGAAGAAAAGGGAGGGATTGGGGAGAAAAGGGAAGGTTTGGGGAGAAAAAGAAGGGATCTGGGGGGGAAAGTGCTGTGAAGGGATTGGGGAGAAAAGGGAGAGATTGGGGAAAAAAATTGCCAGGGAGGAACTGGGGAGAAAAGAGAAGGATTGGGGAGAAAAGAGAAGGATTGGGAAGAAAAGAGAGGGACTGGGGAGATAAAGAGAGGGACTGGGGAGACAAATGCCAGGGAGGGATTGGGGAAAAAACTTCCAGGGAGGGACTGGGGAGAAATTGGGGGGGAAAAGTGCTGAGAAAAGATTGGGGAGAAAAGGAGGGGAATTGGGGAGAAAAATGTCAGGGAGGGATCAGGGAGAAAAGGGAAGGATTTGGGATAAAACTCCCAGGGAGGGATTGGGGAAAAAAAAAAAAAAAAAGGAGGGATTGGGGAGAAAACTTCCAGGGAGGGACTGGGGAGAAAAAGGAAGGATTGGGGAGAAAAGGGAAGGATTGGGGAGAAAAGGAGGGACTGGGGGGGATAAGTACCAGGGAGATACTGGGGATAAAAGGGAAGAACTGGGAGAAAAGGCAGGGGTTGGAGATAAAACTGCCAGGGAGAGACTGGGGGGGAAAGTGCCGAGAAGGGACTGGGGAAAAAAGGAAGGGATTGGGAAGAAAAGGGAGGGATTGGAGATAAAACTGCCAGGGAGGGGTTGGGGAGAAAAGTGCCGACAGGGAGGAAACCTGAAAAATAGCAACAACAACAAAAAGGACCAAAAAAAAACCCAAAACAACAATCAAAGGGAATAAATCAGAGCTGGTTCCAGGGAGACACAAAGCAATCCCAGAGCGAGAGCCCCACCCTCTCCTGGCACTTCCAACCCCCCTGGAGAGCCTCTGTGTCCTTGGGGAAGGGAGCACAGAGAGACAATGGAAGGGTCGAGCAAAGCCACCCTGTCCTCAGCAGCTGCCCCTGGATGTCCCCAATCCTATGGAATGGTGATTTCCCAGCTCCCACATCCCGTTTTTCCCATCTCCCCACAAGCACTGGCAAGGTTAGGATGCAGGGGGAGGGAGGTTGGAGATCCAGGGGGTGGAAATGGGGCTGAGAGTGCAGGCACGTGGTGCCAAAAATTCCGGGATGGGCCATGTCCCGGATCCATCCCACACTGTCATCCCATTGGGAAACAGAGGCACTGGGACAATTTGTCCTCCAAGAACGGGGTTAGAGGGTCTTACTGGGAGAAGATTTGTCTCCAGCACTTCCCGGAATTCCCACCAAGGCTAAACTCTGCCCTGGCATGGAAGCATTTCCTTAGCACAGCTCGTTATCCCAATTATCCACGTGGCCTCCTCCAGCTTCCAGGTGATGCCTGTGGGATGGAGGGAGAGCACCCCTGGAGGTGAGACCCCCATCCTAACGGGTCTCTGGTATCCCAAAACACTTTATCCCGCTCTCCAGGTGTCGTGGGGAGGGTTTGGGATCCTGATGCCGCTGGTGGGTCCAGCACCGAGCGGATACAACATCCAAAGGTGCTCCAAGAGAACCAAGGAGAAGGGATGGGGATGAAGGTGGGAAGGGGTGCCAGGACACCTCCCACTGGGATTGAGGAATTAGCAGCACCTCCCCCTGCTCCATCTCACCCTAAGAGGGGACACATCTGTCCCCGTGGCCCCGAAATCTCCCGGGAACGGAGTGCGGATCCCAACTGGGATTTCCCAGGGCGCCTGGCACAGCTGTGAGTTCAGGGAAGCCGCCAAAAGTCCAGGAGGGGGAACAGAAATCCTGATTAATCTCGTCCTCCCGCGGATCCCGGGCTGCAGATGTGCAGCTGCTGACTCGGCAGCTCCTCCGAAGGAGAGTCGGAGCCGGGAAAACCAACAGATGGATCCATGTGTGCCATCGCTCCCAGGGGATGGCACGGCCCTTGGGATGCTGCCCTGCCATCCCAGAGAATCCCAGCAGGCAAGGGGTCACTCCATCCTCTTCATAGCTGGTGGCACTCCAGCTTTGGGAACAGCATTCCCACGGAGAGGGCTGGGAAAAGCTGCCCTCAGGCTCGGGCAGGTGGGAATGAGCTTAATCAGCTCCCGAGCCGGATGCTCCCAGATCCCGACAAAACCTTTGATTCCAAGAATTTTTATTAACTTTAACTCATTTTATTAATTGTGGTTTTGCTTATTTTGCCGATTTTAATTCTTTTTTTTTTTTTTTTTAAATAGTTCTTTTAATTTTAATTAAGTAAAGCTGGAACCCCCGGGGGACACATCCCCGACAAACCCCCAGCGCTGCAGGATAACGCGGCCTCATATCATCCATCCCTAATTAAACTGGAGAGGCTCCTTCCCAGCTGACCTGACCCATTGGAATTTAATCAGCAGGTGACCAATACCGGAGCAAAAAAGCAGGGAAAAGACGTTGCCCTCCCCTGATTAGACGGGAAGGGTGAAGTCTCCCGGAAAACAGGAATCGACTGCCACGTGCCGGCCCAGCACCCCATCGATCCCTGTGGGCACGTCTGGGAATGTCAATGAGCTCCCCCCGGGGCCAAGGGAAACAATTTGTGTAAGAAATGAGGGGATAATTGTGGAAGGAAATAGTTTGTGTAAGAAAAACAGGGGGAGGGAGTTGGGAGGGGGGTGTTTCTGGGAAGAGCTGATTTAACACCGGGTCGGGAATTTGGTTCCCCGGGGCAGTTGGGGAGTGTGGTGGTCCTTGGGAATGGAATTGGGTCCTGGTTTTGGGGACACTGCTGGTGCAGAGCCCAGCTCTGGGCTGCTCACACGGACAGGGAATGGGGGGGAAAATGGGAGACACAGTTGTCCCTAAAAGGGAAGTGCAGAGTCCCCATCTGGGGACAAACCATCAGCTGGAGGCTCCATCCTTCCTATCCAACCACCTCCATCCCATTGCCCATCCCTCCCATCAACCATCTCCATCCCATTGCCCATCCCTCCTGGTAAAACACCTCCATTCCATTTCCCACCCTTCCTATCCAACCATCTCCATCCCACTTCACATCCCGGCCATCCAACCACCTACCCATCCCTCCCATCCAACCACCTCCATCCCACTGCCCATCCCTCCTATCCAACCACCTCCATCCCATTGCCCATCCCTCCTATCCAACCACCTCCATCCCATTGCCCATCCCTCCTATCCAACCACCTCCATCCCATTGCCCATCCCTCCCATCCAACCATCTCCATCACATTGCCCATGCCCCCACATCGAACCATCTCCATCCCATTGCCCATCCCTCCTGGTAAAACATCCTCCATTCCATTTCCCATCCTTCCTATCCAACCACCTCCATCCCATTTCCCATCCCTCCTGCTAAAACACCTCCATCCCATTTCCCATCCCTCCTATCCAACCACCTCCATCCCATTGCCCATCCCTCCTATCCAACCACCTCCATCCCATTTCCCATCCCTCCCATCCAACCACCTCCATCCCATTGCCCATCCCTCCTGGTAGAACACCTCCTTTCCATTTCCCATCCCTCCAATCCAACCACCTCCATCCCATTGCCCATCCCTCCCATCCAACCATCTCCATCACATTGCCCATCCCTCTTATCCAACCACCTCCATCCCATTGCCCATCCCTCCTGGTAAAACACCTCCATTCCATTTCCCATCCTTCCTATCCAACCACCTCCATCCCTCCCATCCCACCACCTCTATCCCTCCTCCCACTTTATCACTTCCATTCCATTTCCCATCCCTTCCATCCATCCACCTCCATTCCATTGCCCATCCCTTCCATCCATCCACTTCCATCCCATTTCCCATCCTTCCCACCCAACCATCCCATTGCCCATCCCTTCCATCCATCCACTTCCATCCCATTTCCCATCCCTTCCATCCATCCACTTCCATCCCATTGCCCATCCCTCCCATCCAACCATCCCATTGCCCATCCCTTCCATCCATCCACCTCCATCCCATTGCCCATCCTTCCCACCCAACCATCCCATTGCCCATCCCTTCCATCCATCCACCTCCATCCCATTGCCCATCCTTCCATCCATCCACTTCCATTCCATTTCCCATCCTTCCCACCCATCCCATTTCCCATCCCTTCCATCCATCCACTTCCATTCCATTTCCCATCCCTTCCATCCATCCACTTCCATTCCATTTCCCATCCTTCCCACCCAACCACCTCCATCCCATTGCCCATCCCTCCAATCCAACCATCCCCTTGCCCATCCCTTCCATCCATCCACCTCCATCCCATTGCCCCTCCTTCCCACTCATCCCATTGCCCGTCCCTCCCATCCAACCATCCCATTGCCCATCCCTTCCATCCATCCACCTCCATCCCATTGCCCCTCCTTCCCACTCATCCCCTTGCCCATCCCTTCCATCCATCCACTTCCATTCCATTTCCCATCCTTCCCACCCATCCCATTGCCCATCCCTTCCATCCATCCACTTCCATTCCATTTCCCATCCCTTCCATCCATCCACTTCCATTCCATTTCCCATCCTTCCCACCCATCCCCTTGCCCATCCCTTCCATCCATCCACTTCCATTCCATTTCCCATCCCTTCCATCCATCCACTTCCATCCCATTTCCCATCCTTCCCACCCAACCACCTCCCTCCCACCACCACATCCACACCTCGGTGCTTCCCAAAGTGTCCTCCCTCCAGGTCCCCCAACTTTCCCCTCCCCATCCCACCACCCCCCTTTTCCAGAGCCCAGGACAGGAGCTCCGGGCAGGGGAGGGGAGGAAGGACAGGACGTGGCACCAGCCGGGTCCAGCTGCTGCAAAACCGACCTCATGCATCTTTAACCACCCCCAAAGGAAGCCAGGCCCGGGTTTCCACGGCCTCTCCAGGACCTCCACACCTGCCTCCCATCAATATTTCATCCCTGACCTCGTGGCTCTGGCTGGGTTTTCGTCGCACTCCTCCCTCCTCCTCCCGCTGCCCGTCCGGTGCTCCCTCATCCGGCACTAACGGCCCCTCCCGGGAGACCCTCGGGACCCCCACGCTGGCTCCTGAAATATTTACAGGCCAGGAACCTCTGACTCTGTGATGGTCCCTGCACGTGGGGTGGTGCAGGATCCTTCCCTCCTCTCCTTCCCCCCTCTCCTTCCCTCCCTCCTCTCCTTCCCCCCTTTCCTTCCCTCCTCTCCTTCCCTCCTCTCCTTCCCTCCTCTCCTTCCCTCCTCTCCTTCCCCCCTCTCCTTCCCTCCTCTCCTTCCCTCCTCTCCTTCCCCCCTCTCCTTCCCTCCTCTCCTTCCCCAGCCTGTCCCGGAACAGGGAATGGGAAGAGGAGCACCCCCAGTGGGAACGTTTTTGGGGAGAAGGTTCAGTTAAAAATGAACCCCTGGGTATCTCAACTCTGCCCTTGCAAGGACACAGGAGGAGGGGAGGGGAGAAACGAGCAGCAGGACGCTGATTTTAGGGACTATGGATAAGCACAGAGGGAAAATTGCTTTAATTTTGGTTTATTCCCTCTTTTTTCCCCATGAAATGCCGTCCCAGGAAGGCTTCGCTGTTGAGGCAGAACCTCTGCAGTCTCCACACTCTGCAGGGATGGGGAACCTCAGTCGGGTTATCTGGGAACTTCTTCCTCTCCGGGGCCATGGATTGTGCCTCCTCTCCCAAATCCCACTGATTTTGGTGTTCTCCAGAGGTGCTGAACTTTGCTGGGGGTCACCCCCTCCCCAAACACCGGCTGAGCCCATCCTGCTCCTCCCCTCCCATTATCCCACCGGGATTTCTGTCAGGAACCCCATCCAGGAGCAGTGAAACAGCCAAACTCTCCCTGGCCCTTTCCCCAGAGCCGGGAAAATCCCAACTCCACAGCTTTCCACCCCTCTGGAGCAGCCGGAGCTCAGTGACCCACCTGGACAACGCGCCTCGTCTTCCTTAAATCTTAATCAGCAGCCGATGAATATTTAACGAGGACAAACAGGGCAGGTAGATGGGCCCATCTTTAATTCATGAGCAGCGGGGAAGGGGAGGTTGTGGGCAGAGAGATCCAGGCTGGGTGGGGTCACGGGCATCTCCCAAATCCCAGATGAGCCAAGACCTCTTTTCCCGTGGCCTCAGGGCAGGAGGCGGCAGGAAAACCCCAGGGAAGCAACTGGGTGGGGAGAGATGATCCCATTGGGAAAAGCTTCTGCCAGGTGGGGGAAGAAACCCAACCAAAGCCCCCCCCCCTTTGGGGTCGAGCCGAGCCTAAAACCTGCCTGAATATTCCTGGGGATGGGTTTGTGGGTGATTTTTGGGAATGCTGGCTGGCACCTTGCCCACTCCGCTGTGCCCTCATCCATGGGAGGCATCCCGTGGATTTGGCCACTTTTTGGGAGGATCAACCCAACCTTGCCCTGGATTGAGCAGTGATGGACCCACCCTGACCAGGACCCTCCTGCAAGTTAAAAAAAAAAATCCCTCCTCTGCATCCTGGCTTGGAACAATCCCTAAATCCCACATCCAAACCGTTCCCAAACCCCAAATCCCAGGGGTGCAGGGTGGGATCCATGCCCTGCTCCTGCCTGGCTCCATCCCCACATCACAGACCTGAATCCCCTCCTTAATCACAGGTTAATTAAACACAGCCCGGCCACAAAGCCTGGCCCGACCTTTAACCAGCACCTGAGAAGCCACTGACGAGAAAATCATTAATTATCCACCTTATTGTTATGGAATGGGTTGGGTTGGAAGGGGCCAGGAGGATGGAAGGGAAGACCTGCCGGTTTGGGGCCAATTTGGGGAGGATTTGGGAGTTTTCACTTGGGCTGAGGAACAAAAAGAAAGGCCTGGCCGTGGAATTATGGAGTCATGGAGTGGTTTGGGTTGGAAAAGACCTTGAAGATGATCCAGTTCCAACTCCCTGCCATGGGCAGGGACACCTTCCACTGTCCCAGGCAGTGGGAACTGGAGGATCTTTATGTTCCCTCCCAACCCAAACCATTCCATGATTCCACACCCAGGCCCTTCTTTTTGATCCACACACTTCCCAGGAGACGTTGTGAGCACCAGGCTCCCTTCCCATTCCCATTCTCCTTCCCATTCCCATCCTCCTTCCATTCCCATCCTCCTTCCATTCCCATCCTCCTTCACATTTCCATCCCCCTTCCCATTACCATCCTCCTTCCCATCCTCCTTCCTATTCCCTTCCCCCTTCCCTTCCCTTCCCTTCCCTTCCCTTCCCTTCCCAAACCTTCCCAAAACTTCCCAAACCTTCCCAAACCTTCCCTTCCCAAACCTTCCCTTCCCAAACCTTCCATTTCCTTCCCAAATCTTCCCAAACCTTCCCAAACCTTCCCTTCCCTTCCCTTCCCTTCCCTTCCCTTCCCTTCCCTTCCCTTCCCTTCCCAAACCTTCCCTTCCCAAACCTTCCCTTCCCAAACCTTCCCTTCCCTTCCCAAACCTTCCCTCTATCCCAGAAAACTGGGATAACCAAGGATTGATGGGATCTGATCAGCCCTGGGCCTGAGCTCTGACTGTCCTGGTATCATTCCCGCTTGGCACTGCTGCCACTTTCCCTGCATCCCATATCCCACCTCCTGTATCCCATATCCCACCTCCTGCATCCCATCTCCCACCTCCTGTATCCCATATCCCACCTCCTGCACCCCATATCCCACCTCCTGCATCCCATCTCCCACCTCCTGTATCCCATATCCCACCTCCTGCATCCCATCTCCCACCTCCTACATCCCATCTCCCACCTCCTGGTTTACACCCGGACATTCCCACATGGATATCCCTGCACAGGCAGTGCTGGGGAGGAGCTGGAATTGCTGGGAATTGTCGGTGTTGGATCCTCCCTGGAGTTTATCCAGCCAGGGAATGTGGGATGGGCAATGCCAGGCTCATTCCCACTCCACATCCATGATCCAGCATTTTCCTTTGCTCCTGGCACAGGGACAGTGACAGCTGGCACTGCCACAGGGAGCTTCCCATATCCCAAATCCCACATCCCATACCCACATCCCACATCCCATATCCCACATCCCACTTCCAATACCCTAAATCCCACATCCCATATCCTATTTGTCACATCTGTCATCCCACATATCCTGAATCCCACCTGCTCCATCCCACCTCCTGCATTCCATATCCCGAATCCCACCTGCTCCATCCCACCTCCTGCATCCCATATCCTGAATCCCATATCCCACCTGCTCCATCCCACCTCCTGCATCCCATATCCCATATCCTGCATCCCATATCCCAAATCCCACCTGCTCCATCCCACCTCCTGCATCCCATATCCCATCTCCTGTATTCCATATCCCACCTCCTGCATCCCATATCCCGTATCCTGAATCCCACTACTTGCATCCCATATCCAATGCCCTGTATCCCTGCATCCTGCATCCCACATCCTACATTCCATATCCTGCATCCCATATCCTGAATCCCATATCCTGAATCCCACTACCTGCATCCCACATCCAGTGTCCTGTATCCCTGCATCCTGCATCCCATATCCTGCATCCCATATCCTGTATCCCACCTGCTCCATCCCACCTCCTGTATCCCATATCCCATATCTATCCTGTCAATCCACCTGTCCATCTCATCCTGCATCCCATATCCAATGCCCTGTATCCCTGCATCCTGCATCCCATATCCTGCATTCCACATCCCAAATCCTGCATCCCACATCCTGCATTCCATATCCTCCATTCCATATCCTGAATCCCACATCCTGCATTCCATATCCTGAATCCCACTACCTGCATCCCACATCCAGTGTCCTGTATCCCTGCATCCTGCATCCCACCTTCTCCATTCCACCTCCTGCATCCCATATCCTGCATCCCATATCCTGAACCCCATATCCTGCATCCCACCTGCTCCATCCCACCTCCTGCATCCCATATCCCATATCCTGAATCCCACTACCTGCATCCCACATCCAGTGTCCTGTATCCCTGCATCCTGCATCCCATATCCTGCATTCCATATCCTGCATCCCATATCCTGCATCCCATATCCTGCATCCCACCTCCTGAATCCCTGCATCCTGCATCCCACCTACTCCATCCCACCTCCTGTATCCCATATCCTGAATCCCACTACCTGCATCCCACATCCAGTGTCCTGTATCCCTGCATCCTGCATCCCATATCCCGAATCCCACCTGCTCCATCCCACCTCCTGCATCCCATCTCCTGCATCCCATATCCCAAATCCCACCTGCTCCCTCCCACCTCCTGCATCCCATATCCTATATCCTGAATCCCACTACCTGCATCCCATGTCCCATATCCTGTATCCTTGTATCCTGCATCCCACATCCTGAATCCCATATCCTGTATCCCACCTGCTCCATTCCACCTCCTGCATCCCATATCCCATATCCTGCATCCCACTACTTGCATCCCACATCCCATCTCCTGCTATCCCATATATCCCTGAATCCCACTCTGCTCCATCTCCACCTCTCTGTATCCCATCTCCTGCATCCTATATCTCATTCTCTCCTGATTTTCATATCCCACCTTCCTGCATCTCTATATCCCATATCCTGAATCCCACTACCTGCATCCCACATCCAGTGTCCTGTATCCCTGCATCCCACATCCTACATTCCATATCTCTGTCATCTCTATATCCTGAATCCCATATCCTGAATCCCACTACCTGCATCCCACATCCCGTGTCCTGTATCCCTGCATCCCACATCCTTCATCCCACCTCCTGTATTCCATATCCTAAATCCCACTACCTGCATCCCACATCGTGTCCTGTATCCCTGCATCCTGCATCCCATATCCTACATTCCACATCCTGCATCCCACATCCTGTATTCCATATCCTAAATCCCACTACCTGCATCCCACGTCCCAAATCCTGAATCCCACTGCCTGCATCCCATATCCTGAATCCCATATCCTACATCCCACCTGCTCCATCCCATCTCCTGTATCCCATATCCTGAATCCTGAATCCCACTGCCTGCATCCCACATCCAATGCCCTGTATCCCTGCATCCTGCATCCCACATCCTGCATCCCACATCTTGCATCCCATATCCTGTATCCCACCTGCTCCATCCCACCTCCTGCATCCCACATCCTGCATCCCATATCCTGAATCCCACTCCTGCATCCCATCTCCTGCATCCCATATCCTGAATCCCACTACCTGCATCCCACATCCCGTGTCCTGTATCCCTGCATCCCACATCCTGCATCCCAAGCCCGTATCCTGCATCCCACTTCCCTCAGCAGCATTCCTGGGCGATCCAAACCCACCCAAACCCGAGGAATTCGGGATCCAACCCCAGCCCTGATCCTGTTCACGCCGTGCAGGAGAAGGGGGGGATGTTTCCCACCTCCTGTTTTTCGGGAAGGGCCTCACCTCCCGCCGAGTTTCGGGATGCGCTGGACTGGGGGGGAAGGCTGAGGGCTGGAATAAATTCCATGAATTCCAGCCTTAGGGATGAGGCAGGGAAGTGCCAAAGCAGAGCTGAGTTTCACCGAGGTCAGAAAGGCGTTTTTATATATTTCTATTTCTATTTGAGGGACAGGGAGGTGTTTGGCTTCCTTGGAAAACAGGGAATGTGTGTGTGTGTGTGGGGGGGGGAAATCAAGGATTACAAAGATCAGCTCCAGCCAAAAAAAATCCCGGCTCCAAATCGAGCCCGGGCACGGCTCATCCCACACTGGGATTCTCTTTTTTTGGGGGGGGGAATTTCGCTGGGATTTTAATTAATTCCTGCTTTTTGAGTGACCCCAAATCCCTCCATTCCCAGAAACCCACCGGGATTTAGCAGCCCAGGGTTGGAATTCCCACGCTGTGGAAGTGCTGGGATTCAGGACATGGAGCAGCGGTTTGGGAACAAACCTGGGAGTGGGAGAATCCAGGATTGAGGAGGAAGGAGCGAGGGACACTTTGGAGGTGCTTCCTCCATCCGCTCCTTGTGGTTTTTCCTCCTGTTTGCGGCGATCCAGAGAAATTCCTGCTTGGAAGTGGCACGGAGCTCCCGGCCCCGGCCACGGAGGGAGCTGGGGGGAGCTTTCCCGGGGGTTGTAACAAACCCCAATCATCCATGTGAGCTTGGATAAAGTGTTCCAAGGTGCTGAAGTGTTGGGGGACAGGGGAGAATTCCCCAAAAATCACCCCTTTTCCCAGTGGAAAACCCGCCGGCTCTTTCCCAGAAAGCTTGGAAGTTGGGGTTAAAAAGCTCTGCCGATGTGGAGGGGACCCCCAGGGATTGTTCCCACAGCCCCATCCCAAGTGCCAGGCACCCTTTGGAGCATCCCATGGGGTTGGGATGCTGTTTTTCCCCACTGGAAAAGGCTGGAGTTGGGATGCAGGAGATGCCCGGGATGAGCGGAGGGGCTGCAGATCCTCCCAGTGTGGGGTCCCGAGCTCCTGCGACCCCGTGCAGATTCCCAAAAAAAAAGCGACAAGGAGATGGGAAAGGGGGCTCCACTCTCCCTCAGGGAATCAGGAAAAAATGCGGGAAAAGCCTGAAAAACGAGGTCGGAGTGACCCAAAAATGCCACACGTCCTCCTGCGCCACCGGAATATCCGCAGCCCTGCGGCACTGGGGACACACCAGCCCATCCCAGAGCACCCCCATCCCAAAAAAACACGTCCCAGCACGCGTGGAATACACACACACAGCCCCGCAAGGGTCAGCACGGCGCAGCAATCCCAAAAAAACCACTGGAATTCCAAGCAGGGATCACCCAGACACCCATCCCCCAAAAAATAAACCCGGGGGGAGGGATCGGACCCCCAACACGGAGACGAGTCACAAACCAGCCAAATTTGGGCTTAAAACACTCGGGTTTTATTATTTTGGGGCATATCCCAGTGCCAGGAAGCCTGGAGGGAATCAGGGCGACTGGGATCACTGCACCCCAACACTGGGATGGGGCAGGAAGGTGAAATTCCACCCCCAAATCCCCCCGGAAAACTGCCTTGGAATGGGGTCCCCCCATGGGGGCAACAACCCCGATCCCCCCCCGTGTCCTAATCCAGCTGTTCCCCTGCTTGGGGGATTTCCAGGAGGTGCTGGAAAGCACAACAAATAAATCAAAGAGGTGCAAGGAGTTGGGAATCCCATCCTTGTTCTCCTCGGGGATGAAGGAAAAGGGGCGATTCCCCGATCACCAAAATAATCTGCTCCAGGGCGAGGCCCGGGGCACCTTTTCCAGCTTGAAGCCTCCCCCTGCCCCCCAAAAATTGGAATACCTAAATCAGAAAGGAGGGGGCAGCAAGGCAAGGGGGGGAAAATTGGGAATTCTCAGCCTTAAATCGCTGCCTTTGCTCCTCCAAGGCGGTGGGAAAAGGATTCCCGGGAAGGAGGCGATCGCCGTCACCCCCGCGGGATCCCGGGCTGAGATCCCACAGGGAGTGTTCCCCCAAAACCCCACAGAGCCCCCGCTCCCCAAAGGCAGCTCCGCTTCCAGAACCAGCCCCATCGCAGCTGGGAAAAGGAGCAGTGACCCCACAGGAGCACGGAGCAAGATCCAGGGATGAGGGAATGGATGTGGGGATGGAAGTGCCCGGGATGGTTTGGGAAAGGCACCAGCCCCAACCACCACCTTCCTCCCCAAACTCTCCTTATCTAATCGTGGAGCAGCTGGATGCGCTCTCCCAGAGAAAAAGCACCAAGAAAAGGGAATAATACTGGGAGGAAAAGTTAGGGAATAACCCACCAGGAAGCTGCGATTCATCCCAAAAATATTCCAGGAGAGGAGGCGAAGTCCTGCCAGCGACTGCAGAGGCAGCAGGACGGGTTCCGTTTATTCAGAGCCAGATTTCCAAAGCTTCCCTGGATCTCAATAAAACCAGGAAAAGGGAGTGAATTCCCCCTCCCCAAGCCCCCCCTTCTTGCCCAGCCCTGGGGCAAAGTGTTCCCTCTGCATCCCAGCTCCCATCCCAAAATCCCAGCGGGATATCGAGCCGAGCTCCGGCTGCTCCAACACCCTGAAAATAAGACACAAACCAGCCAGAAAATGATGAAGAAAAGGAGGGGAGTGAGGGGTCTGGGGGCGCAAGAAAAGCGGGATCAGAGGGTTGTGGGGTCACAGGCATCCCCCAAATCCTGGGAAAAGCCAAGGAGTTTTATGGAGGGCGGCAGGAGGAAAAGCCGCGGCCGCGGAGCGGGAGCAGCTCCTGAATGAGGACCCGCCAAGGCTGAACCTGTGCGAAAATACAGGAGGAAAACCACAGATACATTAAAAAAAAAATATATAAACCCCTCCAAAAACACGTAGGACCAAGGGTCGCGTTGGAATTTTTTTCCCGCTGAGTCGGGAAAAGCCGCGAGCGGAGCGGCCGCGCTCGGGATTTGTGGAAAAACCTCCTTCCAAACAGTTCCCCCCTCTGCAAAATAAACACCCCCAAAATATCCCTAAAAACACCGGCACAAAAGGTTTGCTTTTGTTAAGGGTTTGCTTTTATCCTCCTCGAAATTAAAAACTCGCGAGGGAAAAGCCAAAAGAAGGAAAGGGGAAAAAAAAAATCACATCATTTCTGGACGCTTCAAACCCAACCAGCGGCTCGTCGGGACAAGCCGGGATCACGCTGGATCGGGAGACTTTTCCGCAGGGATAAAGATCTCCGGGACTCCCCTCTCTCCCCCAAAACGCGGCTGGAAAAGACTCTTTCTTGAGAAAAAAAAAAATAAATAAATAAAAAAGGTAGGAAAAGCCGAAATCCGGAGTTCAACCCGCTTTATCCCCGGGGAGGGTTTGGCATCCACACCGGGATTTAAAACGAGGAATAAACGACCCCCAAACGCTGCTGCGGGACCCCCCACGCGAGTTACAGAGAGAGAAAACCCGACCCAGGCTCTAGTTTGAATATAAGTTGATTTTTTTTTTTTCTTTTTTATCTTGATGCAACATCGTTAAAACCGTCACAAATCGAAACAACAGGTCGGTAAAAACGCTTCGCACGATCAGTCCCTAAAATGCACCAGGCTTTCCCCCCCCCCAAAAAAAAAACAACTCGCCGCGTGTCCGCAGGACCCTTTTGTTCTCCCCCCCCCCCAGAAAAAAAAAATTAAGTTTTTTTTTTTTTAACGTGTTTTTTTTTTCCTCTCTTTTTTAAAGAAGCAACTCGTTTAAAATAAATAAAAAAACCCCACTCCCATCCCGCTCCTCGGGTTCGGTCCCGCTTTCGCTCCGACGATCGCACGAATTCTTAATCCTCCTTTTTCTTCTTCACGCAACAAATAATGTGCATTTTCTGTCCGTCTCTTTTTTTTTGTGGTTTTTTTTTTTTTGTTCGTTTGTTTTTTTCACCAAACATCGAGGTTAAAATAAGCTCCCGTTTGCCGAGGGTTAATAAATAAATCTGGTGCATAGTGAGATAGCAGCCAACCGTTCGCAGTCCATATATTACTATATTGCCTTTCAGGTCACCCCAAAATTGTTGCCTCTCCCTTCCCCCCCTCCCTGCCCTCCCCTCCCCACTATTTTTAAGAGCATAGATAATTTTAAATCTCTATAAAACAGTATTATTTAACCCAATCGATTCCTGTATATAGTGCATTCGGCTTCTTCCCAACATCATCATTAAATTAACTCGGATATTATTTGCATGCTATTACATACAAACTTTTAAGACTCGTGTAATTTTTTTTTTTTTTATCTCTTTTCTAAAGGATTTTGGATGGTTTTTTTGTCTTTTTTTTTTTTCCTTTTTTCTTTTTTTAAAGTTTTTTTTTCTTTTTTCGTCGTAAATCACCAAGCAAAATATAGGCTCGAGAGAAAAAAAAAAAAAAAGGCAAAAAACTAACTAATTTTCTACATATTTACAAGAAGGGTGAATAAGTTAAACGTGGCTCAGTTTTGCCGGCCGGGAATTAGGGAGGGAGGGAGGGAGGGAGGGTGGGGAAGGGGCCGGACAGGGCTCAGCGCTGCCAGGGACCCCCACCCCGGCCCGATCCGTGGGGACCCCTGGAAGAATAAAAATGAAATTGAGGGGAAAACACGCAGGGAAAGGTGTGTGGGATTGGGATTGGAGGGGGGGGAGGGAGGAAGAAGAAGGAGAAGCCACCTGGAAGGTGCTGATGCTCCCGGGAAAGGTGAGGAGAGGGTGGGGGGGTGGCCGTACACGTCCCGCATGCAAGGCTGGCTCCAGGTCCGCGCCCCCCACTCACCCACGCCGGGACCCCCCCCAACCCCGAGTCCCCACGGGCGGGTGGGTGCGTTGAGGAGGGGGGCGAGTTCGACTTCCCCTCCCCGAAATTTCCGTGGGGGACGTGCTAATATTATTATTATTAATAATAATAATATTTTTCTTTTTTTAAATACAAGCAGCGGGTTTTTGCTCTCCCCGCATGAACAACAACAACAACAACAAAAAAGGGGAGAGGGGGAGAGTGGAGAGTGGATCCCACCCCATCCCACCAGCCCGCGGGGCTCACATGAAGAAGTCGGCGGCGCCTTTGGGGGCGGCGGACGGGGAGGGTTCCCTCGCGAAGCCCCGGCCGGCCAACTTCTCGTATTTTTCTTTGTACAGATCCCTCTCCTTGGCCAGGCGGGTCACCTCCTGCTTGAGCTGCTCCACCTGGCTCTGCAGCTGGCATTTCTCGTTCTCCAGGATGTGCCGCTGCTGGACCCGCTTGTAGCGGCAGGACTGAGCGTAGCCGCGGTTCTTCAAGGTCCTCCTCTTCTGCTTGAGGCGGATCACCTCCTCCTTGCTGAAGCCCCGCAGCTGCCGGTTGAGCTCCCGCACCGACATGCTCACCAGCTGGTCGTCGGAGAAGCGGTCCTCCAGGCGGAGGTGGTGGTGGTGGTGGTGGTGGTGGTGGCCGGGGTGGTGGTGGGCGGCCGGCGGCATCTCCTCGCCCGCGAAGGGCTGAGGCCGGAAGGGCTCGTAGCCCTGGTGGTGGTGGTGGTGGTGGTGGGGAGCGCCGATCAGCGCCTCCACCGCGTCCTCCGGCGTCAGGTTGAGAGCTTCGGGGTTGAGGTGGTGCTGGTAGCCCGACATCCAGTACAGCTCCTCCAGCTGCTGCTTGGAGCCCAGGGAAGCGGCGCTGGTGGCCGGCGGGCCGGGGGCCGGTTGCCCGCCGGGGCTGGGGGCGCAGAAGCTGGGCGAGGAAGGCACGGAGGAGCAGGGCGTGCTGAGCGGCGTGGAGGAGAGCGAGCCGGCGGGCAGGCGGTGGCACAGCCGCTCCGCCTCCGCCGGCTCCTTCTTCACCTCGAACTTCATCAGGTCGAAGTCGTTCACGTACTCGATGGCGAGGGGGCTCGTGGGCAGCTCCGCGCTCATGGCCAGCTCCGAGGCCATCTCAGTCCATGGAGGGACCGGGGGGGGAGCCCCCGGGCACCGCCGCTCGCCGACGGGCTCCGGGAGCCTCCTCCGAGGGGGCTCCGGGGCTGCCCCGCTCCCGGGGGGCTTCGGGACCCTCCGATGGGGCTTTGCTGCGCGATTTATCGGGGCTTCGGGACCCTCCGATGGGGCTTTGCTGCGCGATTTATCGGGGCTGCGGGACCGTCCGATGGGGCTTTGCTGCGCGGTTTATCGGGGCTGCGGGACCCTCCGATGGGGCTTTGCTGCGCGGTTTATCGGGGCTGCGGGACCCTCCGATGGGGCTTTGCTGCGCGATTTATCGGGGCTGCGGGACCCTCCGATGGGGCTTTGCTGCGCGATTTATCGGGGCTGCGGGACCCTCCGATGAGGCTTTGCTGCGCGATTTATCGGGGCTGCGGGACCCTCCGATGGGGCTTTGCTGCGCGATTTATCGGGGCTGCGGGACCCTCCGATGAGGCTTTGCTGCGCGGTTTATCGGGGCTGCGGGACCCTCCGATGGGGCTTTGCTGCGCGGTTTAACGGGGCTCCGGGATGCTCGGACGCGGATCCGCTGCCGGGCTCCGGGACTCTCCTCGGGGGCTCCGCTGCGGGTTCAGCCGGGGCTGCGGGACCTTCTGACGGAGCTTCCCGGTGGGGCTCAGCGGGGTTCGGGACCTTCCGACGGGGCTTTGCGGTGGGATTCAGCCCGGCTCCGCTGCGGGACTCAGCCGGGCTCCGCTACCCCGCCACGGGGCTCCGCTGCCGCGCTCCGGGACCCTCCGACAGGGCTGTGCTGCGGGTTAAGCCGAGCTTGGGGACCCTCTGACAGGGCTGTGCTGCGGGTCAAGCCGAGCTTGGGGACCCTCTGACAGGGCTGTGCTGCGGGACCTTCTGACAGGGCTGTGCTGCGGTTTCAACCGGGCTTAGGGACTCTCCGACCGGGCTGTGCCGCGGGTTAAGCCGGGCTCAGGGATCTTCTGCCGGGGCTGCGCCGCGGGGCTCAGCCGCGCTCCGGTGCTCGCCTCCGACGGGACTTGGCGCTGAGCTTCAGCGGGGCTAAGCTTGGCTCCGGGACCTTCCTCTGGGGCTCCGGGCAGCCCCCTCCGTCCTTCGGGGCTCGGCGCCGGACTCCGGGACCCTCCTCCGGCCGCCGCTCGGCGCTCGGGGCCGGGCGGGCTCCGGCGCTGCCTGCGGCCGCTTCCCAATGGCGAGGAGCGGGCAGCGCCCTGCCCGCCCCTTCCTGCCTCCCCCTGGCACCTGCCCCGGCCCCACCTCCCCGGGCTGCGAGCCTGAGCCTTCTCCTGCCTCCTCCTGCTCGTCCTCGTCCGCCGGGACCCGGCGCGCTGGGGCGGGGGCCGCTCCCTGCCCGGCCCTGCCCGCGACCGGCGCCGCCGCCGCCGCCGCCGGGCGCTCAATGGAACCCGCCGCCTTTTATAGGGGAAAAGGAGGCGGCACGGACACTCCTACGGGGGAGGGGATAATCCATCCCACCTTATCAGCACGCCGGGATTTGCATATCCCCATGGCAACGCCCCCGGGGCAGCTGTCAATCTAAGTTGTGGGGTTGTTTTTTTTTTTTTTGGTGGGGGGGCAACCTCTGAACCCCCCCCCGGGTACCCCCAGAGCCTCCGTGCGCAGTCACATCCCCACCGACAGCCCGGAGCGGGGGAAAAGAGCAAAGAAATCACGTTTTCCTGCCTCCCCCGAAAATGGGAAAGGCTCAGAAAGGGGGTTGTGGAACCCGAATTGGGGTTGATTCCCCCTCGCTGGATGCAGCCCCTTCCCCGCCTCACGTCCTTCTGCCGGGCCGGCCGTGCAGAAAGCCGAATACAGGCATTTTTGGGGGGATTTTTAGGGATGCTCCCGGAAGGTGGTGGTGGGCAGGGAGCAGCCGCGAGCAGCAGAGCCGGCTCCCCGTGTTCCGCTCGGGCTTTGTGTCACCGGCTCAAGGAGCGGGATCAGCCATCCCAGAGCCTGGAAAAGGAGTCCCCGGCGCCGAGGGGAAGCTGGTGGGGAGGTTTGGGGGGTCAGGATGAGCCGCTGGAAGGGACGTGGCCTCGCTGTTCCTCCTGTCACCACGAGGCTGCCGCAGGATGGGAGGGACTTGCAGGGAAACTGAGGCACGGGGGGAGGGGCCCTGGAGTTGTTGTCCCACCCGATCCCGAGGGATGAGCGGATTCGTCCCACAGAGGCATCAACACTCACCCCCTCGCGGTTCAGGATTGAATCCCGGCTCCCGATTATCCCAGTCCAACCACATCGCAGCCCACTGCATTCCACAGGCAGTTCTTCGGGATGGGAAAGGTGAAGGTCCCTGCCCATCCCTGCTTGGGGACACTGCCCTCCACTGAGCCTTCAAAAGTAGGGATTATTTGGGCCTAATTGATGCAAAAAGGAAGTTTGGTTTTTTTGGGTTTTGTTTTTTTTGTTTTTTGTGGTTTTTTTTTAATGGATGAAACCCCTCATCCCGCTGCATCCCAGCAATTAAAATCCCACGTCATTCCAGGCCCTGGAGGGTCCACCTTTCTCCTCCTAATTTTGTTGGGGCAGCTGGGGGAGGATTTATCCCCCCCCCCAGGGAAGGGTCACAGTCACAGGCAAAGCCCCAGCCGTGATCCTGGTGGTGCTGGATGTTATCCCACATTGGATAACCAGGGGCACAAATATCCCACACTGGAAACCCCAAATTTGGGCATGGGATAATGGTCCCCCCTCACTTCAGCCTGAGAGAGGGGACAAAACAAGGGACAGAAAGGGCATCTGCATGATTTTGCAACAACAAAAAAACCCAAACAAAACCAACACCTTTTCTCTCAGTGATTTTAACCCTTTTTTGCTTCATTGTGCCACCCTAAATCCGTCGTAAATCACCTCGTGGGGTGGGATTTTGGGATCCTGCCCTGGGAAAAGATGGGGTGCCACCTCCCTACCCCTGGCAATGCATTCCTGCCCGGAGCTACTCCCACCTTGGGGGCACCCCACTCTCCCTCCCACCCCCCTCCACCAGCAGCTGCCCCCCACCACGGGCCGGGAGCCACGGAGGGATCAGGAACCGGGCCGGGCTCCAACGGGGCCGTCGCTCCCCCGTGGGTATTTTTAGGAAGTGCCCGTGGCATGTCCCCAACCCTGCTGGACACGCCAGAGCCCGCAGCTAAGTTTACTCACAGGGGGTCAAGTGACATAACCAGGTTGGTGGCCTCGGGATGGCCTCGGGCTCACGTCACCCTCCGCTTCTGGAGCGCCGTTAACCCTTCCAGAGGGGCCGCCTCGGCTTCCCGGGATGTTCCTACGGCATTCAGGGCCAGGCTTGGGGACCCCTCGCTGGGATAACACCCCATGGAGAGGGTGATGTCCCTCTGGATGAGCTCCATGAGCTGGTGGGATGGTCCTGGTGCTGCTCCACCAGCATGTGGAGAAGGGTCAGGAATTTTGGGAAAGGGGGAAATCACATAGTGAGGATGGGAGGAGGAGGAGGACAAGGAGGAGGAGGGCAGGGAACCCCTCACCCCATGGAGAGGGTGGTGTCCCATCAGGATGAGTTGGAGGGATTGTCTTGATGCTCCACCAGCATCTGCAGTTCCACATGGAGAAAGGACCGGAATTTTGGGAAAGGGGGAAATCATACAGTGAAGGTGTGAGGAAAAGGAGAAGGACAACGAGGAGGAGGAGGAGGAGGAGGGCAGGGAACCCCTCACCCCATGGAGAGGGTGGTGTCCCATCAGGATGAGCCCCATGAGCTGGTGGGATTGTCCTGGTGCTGCTCCACCAGCACCTGCAGCTCCACATGGAGAAAGGACTGGAATTTTGGGAAGGGGGGAAATCATACAGTGAAGGTGTGAGGAAGAGGAGAAGGAGGACAAGGAGGAGGAGGGCAGGGAACCCCTGACCCCATGGAGAGGGTGGTGTCCCATTGGGATGAACCCCATGTGTTGGTGGGATTGTTCTGGTGCTGCTTCACCAGCATCTGCAACTCGACGTGATGTCGCTGCAAGGAGAAGGGTCAGGAATTTTGGGAAAGGGGGAAATCACATAGTGAGGATGGGAAAAGGAAGAGGACAAGGAGGAGGAGGAGGGCAGGGAACCCCTCACCCCATGGAGAGGGTGGTGTCCCATCAGGATGAACCCCATTAGTTGGAGGGACTGTCTTGATGCTCCACCAGCATCTGCAGCTTGACAGGGAGAAGGGTCAGGAATTTTGGGAAAGGGGGAATCACACAGCGAGGGTGGGAGGAGGAGGAGGACAAAGAAGAGGAGGGCAGGGAACCCCTCACCCCATGGAGAGGGTGGTGTCCCATCAGGATGAGTTGGAGGGACTGTCTTGATGCTCCACCAGCATCTGCAGCTCCACATGGAGAAAGGACCGGAATTTTGGGAAAGGGGGGAATCATACAGTGAAGGTGTGAGGAAAAGGAGGACAAGGAGGAGGAGGGCAGGGAACCCCTCACCCCATGGAGAAGGTGGTGTCCCATCGGGATGAACCCCATGAGCTGGTGGGATTGTCCTGGTGCTGCTCCACCAGCATCTGCAGCTCCACATGGAGAAGGGTCAGGAATTTTGGGAAGGGGGGAAATCATACAGTGAAGGTGTGAGGAAGAGGAGAAGGAGGACAAGGAGGAGGAGGAGGAGGAGGGCAGGGAACCCCTCACCCATGGAAGGACAGTGAAGGTGTAGGAAGGGAGGAGGAGGACTAGGAGGAGGAGGAGGAGGAGGGAGGGCAGGGAACCCTCACCATGGAGAGAGGTGTCCCACCAGGATGAGTTGGAGGGATTGTCTTGATGCTCCACCAGCATCTGCAGCTCCACATGGAGAAAGGACGGGAATTTTGGGAAGGGGGGAATCATACAGAGAAGGTGTGAGGAAAAGGAGGACAAGGAGGAGGAGGGCAGGGAACCCCTCACCCCATGGAGAGGGTGGTGTCCCATTGGGATGAACCCCGTGTGTGGGTGGGATTGTTCTGGTGCTGCTTCACCAGCATCTGCAACTCGACGTGATGTCGCTGCAAGGAGAAGGGTCAGGAATTTTGGGAAAGGGGGAAATCACATAGTGAGGATGGGAAAAGGAAGAGGACAAGGAGGAGGAGGAGGGCAGGGAACCCCTCACCCCATGGAGAGGGTGGTGTCCCATCAGGATGAACCCCATTAGTTGGAGGGACTGTCTTGATGCTCCACCAGCATCTGCAGCTTGACAGGGAGAAGGGTCAGGAATTTTGGGAAAGGGGGGAATCACAGCAAGGGTGGGAGAAGGAAGAGGACAAGGATGAGGAGGGCAGGGAACCCCTCACCCCATGGAGAAGGTGGTGTCCCATCGGGATGAACCCCATGAGCTGGTGGGATTGTCCTGGTGCTGCTCCACCAGCATCTGCAGCTCCACATGGAGAAGGGTCAGGAATTTTGGGAAAGGGGGAAATCATACAGTGAAGGTGTGAGGAAGAGGAGAAGGAGGAGGAGGAGGAGGAGGAGGAGGAGGAGGAGGGCAGGGAACCCCTCACCCCATGGAGAGGGTGGTGTCCCATCAGGATGAGTTGGAGGGATTGTCTTGATGCTCCACCAGCATCTGCAGCTCCACATGGAGAAAGGACGGGAATTTTGGGAAAGGGGGGAATCATACAGTGAAGGTGTGAGGAAAAGGAGGACAAGGAGGAGGAGGGCAGGGAACCCCTCACCCCATGGAGAAGGTGGTGTCCCACTGGGATGAACCCCATGTGTTGGTGGGATTGTTCTGGTGCTGCTCCACCAGCATCTGCAGCTCGACGTGATGTCGCTGCAAGAAGGGTCAGGAATTTTGGGAAAGGGGGGGAATCACATAGTGAGGATGGGAGGAGGAGGAGGAGAAGGAGGAGGAGGGCAGGGAATTCCCTCACCCCATGGAGAGGGTGGTGTCTCATCGGGATGAACCCCATGAGTTGGAGGGACTGTCTTGATGCTCCACCAGCATCTGCAGCTCCACATGGAGAAAGGACCGGAATTTTGGGAAGAGGGGAAATCATACAGTGAAGGTGTGAGGAAAAGGAGGAGGAGGAGGAGGAGGAGGAGGGCAGGGAACCCCTCACCCCATGGAGAAGGTGGTGTTCCATCAGGATGAGTTGGAGGGATTGTCTTGATGCTCCACCAGCATCTGCAGCTCCACATGGAGAAGGGTCAGGAATTTTGGGAAGGGGGGAAATCATACAGTGAAGGTGTGAGGAAAAGGAGAAGGAGGACAAGGAGGAGGAGGAGGAGGGCAGGGAACAGCCCCCCTGATGCCAGGCAGAAACCCGAGCCGGCGGGCGCTCACCCGGCACCTGCTTCCCCGGCAGGGCACCGAGCGCGGTGCCAGCAGCGCCCGCCGCAGGAGGGTTTTCCAGGAAATGTTTATGGAGCCTTCTAGAAACTCCCCCCTGTGCCACCCCTCCATTCCCACCTTCCCGAGGAGGGCGGATAAACCCCACCCACGGGAGCTCATCCCGGCGCTGGCGGGAGATTTCGGGAGAACCCCCCCCGGGGCTGGGAGATGCCTCGAGCCGGTCCCAGCTTGGAAATTAATCACCCCCCAAGCGGTGTCTTAATGACAGCCAGCAGCAAATTCCCAGCAGCCTTCCCGGGATGGGAGCGGCGGCTCCGAGAGCGGAGTCACCTCGTTTAATTAGCGCGGCACGAGGCTTAATCCTCGTCAGGGATCCGTGGATTTGGGAAATCCCAGAGCTCCACTCCGGCCACCCCGGAGGGTTCACAGCTCTTTCTCCTCGGGGGTGATTTTTTACTGAATTTAGTGGTTTTGTGTTTTTTGTTTTTTTAGGAGAAGAAATGTCATTTCTGGGTGAAAAAGTTGGAATAATTAAAAAAAATAAAAATTGAATATTTAAGGGTTGGAGCGGCTCCTCCCTTGGATTTGGCTGGATTTTGGATGGGATGTTCCCGCTGGAGAGAGAGGAAACGCCACAATCCCGTCCCCAGGGGAGGAAAGTCTTTATTTACAAACCGAAACACAGGAATTAATAAAAGGCATTTCACAGCGACGGAGACGACGGAGCTTTTGGTTACAAAACAGCTCTGGGGACGCGCCTTGGGATACAGGTGACATCCCAGGGCGGGATCCATCCATCCCTGGGGGGAATGCTCTGGATTTGGGATGGTGAAACCCCCCACCCACCCCGTGGGGGTCTCTAGGGTGTTTTCCCTGGGGGGGTGTTCGGGAGGCGAAGCCGTCGCCGTCGGCATCTTCCCGGATCCGCCGTGCACCTGAGCCCATCCCATTCCCAGGAAACGTCCTCAGGGAGCCCCAGCGCTCCCCACATCCCTGCTGAGCCTCTTTTTATCCGCAGGATTTCTCCTGAGGGGTAAAAATCCCACCTTCCCCCCGAGGCGTCCCCCAAATCCCATCTGCGGGCGGGAGCAGCATCCACCACCCCAAAATCCCTGGGAAGTGGCACCTATGGATGCAAAACCCCCTGTGGTGCTGGTGATCTGATTCCCTCTCCATGCTTTGCTCCTGCCAATTAAAAAAAAAACCCCTCTGGAAGAGTCGGTTTGGGTGTCCTGCTGGGATGAGGAAAGGTGGGAATCGGGAGCAACCAGACCTCGAAACGCTGCGGGGTGAGAGCCCGGCACTGCTCCCCCCAACACACATTCCCATTAGGAATGCTCTTGGCAAGAAATCTCCTCCCAAAAGCCACGGAATGGAGCAGGATGGAGGGATCAGGGGCAGTGGGGGCTTTACATCCCATTAAATGCCCTGGATGTGGGAATGTCACGGCCTTAAAACCCCCTCCGGTGCCCGGATCAGCCCCTGTCCGGGACACCCACGGGATCGGGAAGCTCTTCCCAACCCCACAGACATCCGAGGAGCTTCACTCGGCAGGACCTGCCCTCCAAACAAACCAACTGACAAAGGGTGGTTTATTGGTCAACTCAAAAGACTCCCAAAAAAGCCGCTTCCCGCGGGAATTCCCGGTGGGAACGAGCGGGTGTAATTCCCACGCTGCTCCTTGTCCGGATGGAGTCCCCTTGGAAAAGCGGGAGGAGAAGGGGGTGCCGTGCCTGGACACGGCGTCCTGAGGTAGGTGCCAGGTCGTGCCCGGCTCTCCGGTTCCTGAGCGGGTCGGCTGTCCCGGGATCGGGAATTCCCGGGATCGGGAATTCCTCACAGCCGGGGCTTGATCTGCAGCCGTTTGCCTGGAAGGAGAGCAGGGAAAAAGGGGGGTGGTGGGAAGTGGGGGACACACCTGGACATTCCCAGGCTTCTCCCTGCCTGGTCATGAGGGGTTAAGGCACTGGAAAACTGGGAATGGGGGTGGTTTTCCGCCCTGGCCTCACCTCTGGCACCTTCCACACGGGTGTTCTCCGAGTCCTCCGAGGATTCCCGCGGCAAAATCCTCTTCCTTTTGGTGGTGCCTGGGAGGGGAAAGGGAGGGAAGAGGAGAAAGTCATGGAGGTTGGCTCAGGTCACCTCGGAAATCCCTTGGAATGGAGGGGTGGGAGCGTCCTGAGCTCCTCTCCTGCTCCTCGTCCCCCTTGGCCAAGCCCAGGATGGCTCAAATTCCCCAAATCCCTGAGAATCCTCAGCCCCCAAAGAGCGGCACTCGGAGGTCCCTTCCCATCCATCCGCTGCAGAATTCCCAAGCTAGGGGTGACAGAGAGAATCCAAAAGGATTTTTGGACCCTTCCCACTGGAAGCACAAGGCAAACACCGGGAACCGCTTTGGGGCTGGGATGGAGCCGGAAGGAGCAGAGCACTGGGAAGCAAGGGGTTAACTCCTGCTCCCTGCTCCAGCCAGGCATCCCCCAGGAATTCCCAGCACCCTTCTTGGGATGCTCCAAGTGAGGGCTCCTGCCTCCTCCAGAGAGGGGCCTGGATGCTCATGGAAAGCCTCTGGGAGGTGACCTCCTTGGAGAGGACAAGCCTGGGAATATCCCATGGATCAAGGTGGGAAATCCTTCCCTGCCTCAACCCAACACCGGATGCGCCTTTCCTGCAGCTTCTCCTGTTTTCCCTCTCCAAAGGGTTTGGAGAGGTGGTGCTGGGGGTTCCACCTGCCAGAGTGAAGGGTGGGAAGGACAGCGGTGGCCCCTCGGGATGGGTGGAAAGATTGGAAAGACAGGAGGTTTCCCAGGAAAAAACAGGCCCACAGCTTGCTGGAGGTGTAGTGGGAAAATTCCCACCTCACCTGGGATCAGAGGAGGTGGGAAAGGTGATGGAGAAGATGGAGGGAATCCAGCCCAAACCTGTTCCAGATGTTCCGGGGGGAGCAGCACACAGCTTGTGCCTGTTCCCACAAAATTCCACAGCACCATTCCCAAACACACCCAGCACGGAGGGGGGACCACGGGGACCTCGGAGAAGCCCAGAAAGGAAGGATTTTGGGGGATTTTGGGAGGCAGGAAGCGGGAGAGGACCCCGAGTTGGGATTAGGGTCCAGCAGAGCTGCTGGGGTCAAAGTCAGGGTGTCCCTGTTCCTGCTCCACCCGCAACCTGGGTCAGTGGGAACGGTGGGAAGGGCTCAATTCCCTTTGGATGAGCCGGAAAAAAACTTCCTTAGTGAATGTCTCCCATCCTGGTTGCTGGAATTAAGGACCAGAGCTGCTGGTTGTCACCCTGAGGGACAAAACCAGCATCTCCATATTCCTGCCCCACCAGCAACCGTGGTCCTGGTTCAGTGGGAATGGCGGGAAGGGCTCAATTCCCTTCGGATGAGCCGGAGAAAATCCAGTATCCACAAGGCACCTCACACATTAAGGAAGCAGAAATGCACAGTCCTTTTCTTTTTCTTGGAGGGGGGGTGTGGATTTTTAAATTGACCATAATGAACTTCCGGAGCATCCACACCCCGTTCCAAACACATCCCTCAAAGCTCCGAGGCGGGAATAGGGAAACCACATCCCAAAACGCTTCCAAAGGGCGGGAAACCCGGAGCAAACAGGGTGGGAAAGGGAGAGGAGGAGGGTGGTGTCTCTTCTCCAACATTTCCCACTTCTGTGCTTGGGAGATCCTGCGAGTGCTGTGATCGATCTCCCGCTTTTCCCTGCCTTTGGGAAGCGGTTCCATCCATCTCCCACCAACCAGGTGCATCCTTTCTAGTCAGCAAAACAAGCCCGGGCTGAGAAACCCCCCTTTTTCTTTCCCCCCCCCAAGAAACTCCCCTTTTTTTTATTTTTTTTTTTTTTGTTTTCCCATCACCACGATCGAGCTGCTTCCCAAGGAAGAGGAACCGGGGTGGGATCCTGAGTTTTTCCCGTTGGAAATAGGGTGGGTTTTGCTGGAGAATTAGGACTTCCAGTGTGTTTTTCCACCCCCACACCTTCCCCCATGGAAATCAACATTTATTCTGCCTGAGCCTAAGCAGGTGTCAGGCAGACAGAGGGGACTTGCCAGTCTTTTCCTGGAGAAAGGAGGGAGGAGGGAGGGAATCTGATGGGGATGGAAGGGGGGGCTGTAAATCACCCTTCAGGTGGCCCCATTAGATTCGTCTCTAAAACCTGCTTTTTGGAGGCTCCAGCTGCATCCCACAGGGAAAGGGGAGAACCAAGAGGGATTTGAAGGGATTTCAAGGCAGGGAAAGGGGAAAACCAAGAGGGATTTGAAGGGATTTCAAGGCAGGGAATCAAGGGGGTGGGTCCTGAATCCTCTCCCTGAGGGCTTAAAAAGGTGGGTTTCTCCACGGGGGTGGGAAAGTGGGAAGCAGCTGGAAAGACCCCAAATCGTGGGTGGAAGATGCCCAAGCCCCAAAGGAACGGGGCACAGATTTCCCAGCTCCACCATCCCATTATAAAAAGCTTTGGAATTTTGGTTGGTCTCCCTTCCTGATGGGATGTTTGGTCTCCATCGCTCTCCCGGTGCCACCACGGGGTTTCCACCCTGTCCTGCATCTTCCTCCAGGAAGAGGCTTCACCCAGGGATGCATCCCAGATTTCCCTGCTGGATGCTCCAGCTTTTAAGGCCAAGGGGAGAAATTTCCCAGGAACACAAGGAGACAACCTGCTGCTGTTCCATCCGGATCCTTCTGACCCTCAAGGGAGTTGGGACACCCTTTCCCACGTCTTTTCTCCTTAATTCCTTCTTTTAGGAGGGGAAACAGCAGCCAGACAACCATCCATGAGCTGCAGTGTGTGGATTAGGGATGGGATGGTGGATTGACATCCTTTCCCGGTGGGCTGAAGATTATCCTGGAGAAGATGGAATTTTACCAATTTAGAGGGCTCTTCCATCTCCAGCTTTTAGGTCATCAAATAGCTCAGGAGAAAGGAGGAGAAGAGCCCCACTTCCAAAGTGATTCCTCCAGAAGCCACGGCCATAAGGAGTTGGATGGTCCTTGTGTGTCCTTAATTTAGGATATTTCTGATTTCCAGGAGCCGGGGATGGTTGGATCACGACCCACCACAAATGGGAAGAGGGTCAAGAGAAAAGAGGAGCAAATCCCCACTTCCAAAGTGATTCCTCCAGAAGCCAAACCCGTAAGGAGTTGGACTTGGATAAACTTTGTGTGTCCCTAACTCAGAATATTCCTGGATCCAGGAGCCAGGGATGGTGGGACCAAGATCCACCACAAATGGGAGGATCAGGTTCCAAGGTGATTCCACCAGAAGCCAAAACCATGAGGAGCTGGACTTGGATAATCCTTGTGCATCCCAAACTCAGGATATTCCTGGCTCCAGGAGCCAGGGATGGTGGGACCAAGATCCACCACAAATGGAGCGTGGGGGGGATCAGGAGAAAAGAGGAACAAAACCTCATTTCCAAAGTGGTTCCTCCAGAAGCCAAAGCCATGAGGAGTTGGATGATCCTTGTGCATCCCTAACTCAGGATATTCCCGATTCCAGGAGCCGGGGATGGTTGAACCAAGATCCACCACAAATGGGAGGATCAGGTTCCAAAGTGATTCCACCAGAAGCCAAAGCCATGAGGAGTTGGATGATCCTTGTGCATCCCTAACTCAGGATATTCCCAATTCCAGGAGCCAGGGATGGTTGGATCATGACCCATCACAAATGGGAGGGTCAGGAGAAAAGAGGAGCAAATCCTCATTTCCAAAGTGGTTCCTCCAGAAGCCAAAGCCATGAGGAGTTGGATGATCCTTGTGCATCCCTAACTCAGGATATTCCCGATTCCAGGAGCCAGGGATGGTGGGATCACGACCCACCACCACCGTGTTCCCCCCAAAGGCGTCTGGACAAACCAAGGAAAAAAACCTCACTTCCCAAAGCAATTCCTCCAGAAGCCAAAGCCATGAGGAGTTGGATGATCCTTGTGCATCCCAAACTCAGGATATTCCTGATTCCAGGAGCCAGGGATGGTGGGACCAAGATCCACCACAAATGGAGCGGGGGGGATCAGGAGAAAAGAGGAGCAAAACCTCATTTCCAAAGCAATTCCTCCAGAAGCCAAAGCCACGAGGAGTTGGATGATCCCTGTGCATCCCTAACTCAGGATATTCCCGATTCCAGGAGCCAGGGGATGGTGGGATCACGACCCACCACCACTGTGCTCCCCCCACAGGCGTCTGGACAAACCAAGGAAAAAAACCTCACTTCCCAAAGCAATTTCTCCGGAAGTGAAAGCCACAAGGAGATGGAAGAACCTTGTGTGTCCTAAACTCAGGATATTCCTGATTCCAGGAGCTGGGGATGGTTGGATCATGACCCATCACAAATGGGCAGTGGGATCAGGAGAAAGGAGGAGCAAATCCTCATTTCCAAAGTGGTTCCTCCAGAAGCCAAAGCCATGAGGAGTTGGATGATCCTTGTGCATCCCTAACTCAGGATATTCCCGATTCCAGGAGCCAGGGATGGTGGGACCAAGATCCACCACAAATGGAGCGGGGGGGATCAGGAGAAAAGAGGAGCAAATCCTCATTTCCAAAGTGGTTCCTCCAGAAGCCAAAGCCACGAGGAGTTGGATGATCCTTGTGCATCCCTAACTCAGGATATTCCTGATTCCAGAAGCCAAAACCATAAGGAGTTGGACTTGGATGATCCTTGTGCATCCCTAAGTCAGGATATTCCCAACTCCAGGAGCCAGGGATGGTGGGACCAAGATCCACCACAAATGGAGTGTGGGGGGGGATCAGGAGAAAAGAGGAGCAAATCCTCATTTCCAAAGTGGTTCCTCCAGAAGCCAAAGCCATGAGGAGTTGGATGATCCTTGTGCATCCCTAACTCAGGATATTCCCAATTCCAGGAGCCAGGGATGGTGGGAACCAAGATCCACCACAAATGGGAGGATCAGGTTCCAAGGTGATTCCACCAGAAGCCAAAGCCATGAGGAGCTGGACTTGGATGATCCTTGTGCATCCCTAACTCAGGATATTCCTGATTCCAGGAGCTGGGGATGGTTGGATCATGACCCATCACAAATGGGAGGGTCAGGAGAAAGGAGGAGCAAATCCTCATTTCCAAAGTGGTTCCTCCAGAAGCCAAAGCCATGAGGAGTTGGATGATCCTTGTGCATCCCTAGCTCAGGATATTCCCGATTCCAGGAGCCGGGGATGGTGGGATCACGACCCACCACCACCGTATTGCCCCTTTAGGACTCTGGACAAACGAAGGGGAAAACCAAATTTCCAAAGCAATTCCTCCAGAAGCCAAAGCCATGAGGAGTTGGATGATCCTTGTGCATCCCTAAGTCAGGATATTCCCGATTCCAGGAACCGGGGATGTTGGGATCACGACCCACCACCACCGTGCTCCCCCTTTAGGGCTCTGGACCAACAGAGTTAAAAAACCCCTCACTTCCCAAAACGCTTCCCCCCTCCCAGGAAACCAAAGCCGCAAACAACCCCTCACCTCTCCGAATTCCCGGGGAATTCTCCGCTCAGCGGAGCCGTTAAAAAAGACTTGGAGCAGCATCTTCCGTGAATTACGACCGTAAAACGGCGGCCGTATGGCGGCAAATTTGCGCCCGCCGAGCTGCCGGGGCTTTATCGCCGCTCAGACGAGCGGGGAGGCTGTAAAATGTTTACAGAAAGGGTCGTTTGGAAGCCGTAAAATCCCCTTTTCTCTCCTAAACAAGGCTGAGCGGAGCCATTTACGCCGCCCGGAATGTGCCTCGGGGGAGAGGGGGGAAACATCTGCTCTCGCCAGGAGCTGGCGGGCGATGTTCTCCAACAAATTAACTAAAATGGGGGGGGGTTCCTAATTAAATTAGCGCTGGGTCGGAATGGGCTGGCGTCGGATGAGGGGATGGTGCAGGCGATTTAACTGGCGGGTGAAATATGGAAAAGGAAAAATCCTGGGAACGGCTGCGGGAGGGGAAGGGGAGAGAGCCCTCCCCTTCCTCCTGTTCCCCCCAGGCTGGATGACACGAGGTGGAAGGATGGGATGCTTCCCAGTGGGTTTTTTTTGGGGGGGAGGATATGCTTGGAAAGCCCCAGCACCCTCAAATCATTTTGGCTGGGAAAGATCCCCCCTCTCCGAGATGATCATGTTCAACCTCTGCCCGGTCACCTAATCCCAAATTCCCAGGTTCCTCTTGCGGGGTTGGAGGATGACAGCGGGTTTTGCTCCATGGATTCCCATCCCCTTTCCCTGTATCCCAAGCCCAGACCCCCCCTGAGACCCTCCCAGGCTGATGCCCACGCTGGTCCTTAAAGGTCACTCCGAGCCCCCTCCCCGTCCTCGGTGTTTCATTTTCTTCCAGGATTAAAAGGGCACTTTCCTCGAATTCTGAGGGTTTAACCAGGGAATTCAGCTCCTTCCATGACAACAACCTGGCCTTCTCCTCATTTACCATCCCAACAGTCCCTGTGTCAACTCCAGGCTTCACAAACCCAACGTTATCCTCCCCCTCACAGGTGCAGATCCCCAAAATCCTGATGCCACTTAATCAAAGACTCATCCTGACCATCAACACAGCTCCAGGCTCAGAATCCCGGAATCCTGGGATATTCTGAGCTGGAAGGGACCCACCAGGGACACCGAGTCCAGGTGGAGTGGCCACCACGAAGCACTTGGTCCTTCAGCAGCTCCAACGGCCTCATCCCGCCTCCTTCTGGGATGATGCCTCGTTAGTGGTCGGGATTCCTCTGCTCCCATTGGATTTTGGGAGTCCCTGGATTCTCCTGTGCGCCCAAACCCCTTGGATGAGCGTTGGGATGAGACCCAAGTATGGGCAAACCCATGGGACAACATTCCCGTGTCCAGAATTCCTTTGGCAGGGAAGTTGCTTCCTCATTAGATGGTTTTAGAGCCATCTGTGATTCCTGCCCGGTTTTCCTTTCCCATGGATCCCTCCAGCACCTGTTTTCCCGATGCCACGTGATCCCCTGGGCAAAGGAGCACGGAGGGAAGGAGTGCCCTGACCTCACCTCCACAGGGTTCCTCCCAGCATTCCCAAATAAACCAGTTCCTCCTCCTCCTCCTCCTCACAGCCCAAAAAACCTGGAAATCATCCTTCCCTGCACGGACACGCGGATAAAAAGGACACCCTCACTGCCAAGTTATTCCAGGTTGCCAAGAGTAATCCAGGGCCTTCCCTGGCCAATCCAAGTTCCAACAGCCACGGGTTAATCTTATCCATGGATTAATTGCTCCGAATTCATCACGGAGATAAAAACCCCACTCTGGGAACAACTCCCCGCCCGGGATCAAGAGGGAGTTGAACCAAGGCCAAGGAGAGCGAAGGAGGGGGGTGGAAATCCCTGGAAAGGGAAGCCAAGAGCAGCTTTCCCAGCCGGAATTGTCCCTCGCCGTTCCCACCAGGCTGCAGCCCGCGGTGCGCTCCTGTGACTTCGGGAATATGTTGCTAATCCCGGGAATTCTCTTTCCGACAGCGTTAAGGCATCTCAGCCCTCCCTGGCTCGAAGTGATTGAAGATCCTCGGTGCCCACTCCAGCCTGGATTTGGTGCTGGATTCATCCCTTCTCCCAGCTCTGGGAAGCAGGGATTGAGGATGGGAAGGAATCCTGCTCAGCCACACCCTGTGCCAGCCGAGCTGGGGGTGGGAATTCCATCATTCCTGCCACAAAATTACTGTGATTTGTGAGCCCGTTGTGTGCCAGTGCTCGGGAGATCCAGAGGCTGCACATCCCTCGGGAGAAGGATGGGAGTGGAAAAGGGAAGTGGGAAGCAACATCCCACTGGAAAACCTCCCAGCCAGCGCTGGGAAGGACCAGGCACATTCCCTGCCTTGCCATCTCCACCACCTCTGCTCCCGGAGAAACAGCCCAAAGTGCCATTCCCTACCGGATTTTCCAGTGGAAAAGCTGAATTAGGAACGGAGGAAAATGCTGGAGAAGCAGAAAAGCAGCAGAACTCCGCCAGGAGCCGCTTTGGAGAGAAACAAAGACGACTCTTCTCATCGCTCCAACAGTTTTCCCACTTTTTCCCTCCCCCACTTTCACACTGAAACGTTTCCCTGAGCTTTTCCCAGGACGAAAAGGCAGGTGTGAGAATTCCCAAGAAGTTCTGCTCATCCTAAAACCGCCTTTTCTGAAGATTTTTACCCATTTCCAAAGCGGATAAATCCCAGATTAAAGCAGCTCTTCCCTCAAAACTCGCGACCTGTCAACAGCCCATCCCATTTCCCACTGGGATGTTTTGATTTCCAAGCTATTTCCCACCGGGAAGCACGTGGGATGGATGCTCCAAAGGTCCTTCTGTGGGTCCAGTGGTGCATCCCACTGAAACCCCTTCCTGCCAGGCACTGCTCTGCTTCCACCATTGGAATGAGATTGGATTCATCACCGGATAATTTATAGGAAAAGGAAGGAGCTGACGATAAAATACGGGATAAAATCCTCCCAGGTGGTTTTGGGAACAAACACAAGGATTTGGGCCTGGATGGGAGACCCTGTTTGGGTTCTCAGTGTGAACTGGTTTGGAGACTCCCAGGGAACACCAATCCCAAGAAAACTCCCGGAGAGCAGCGGGGAACAACCCTCCTTGCTCAGACAACCCGAGCAGCTCGGAGCCCACGGCGGGAAAAAGCTGAGGATGTGATTCCTACCTGGCTTCTCCTCTGGCTCGTCCTCATCCTTCTCCACTTGGCAGCCCTGGAATCCGGGATACTCCGGGGATCGGAGGGAGATGAAGGACGGGAGCTTCTGCAGGCAGCTCCTTGCCTTGGTGTCCTCCTCCTTCCGCAACTTCCCCTCCTGCTCCGTCCTGGAAGGGCCGGGAATTTCCCCATCGTCGTGGAGCTGAGCTGGATCCTTCCTGCAGCAGGCAGATGGGACAAATGTTAAGGAGAAATAAACCAATCCCACTTTTTGCAAGGTTGGGAATGGCACCACGTGCAATGGAAGAGGTCCAGGGGCTCCCGGGGCTCCATCCCAGGCCGCTCCACATCCCTGGAGCCAACAGGGATTCAGCCAGAATTCCTCCCTCTCCAGCTGGACTCCCTGCCCTGCCCTTCCCTGCCAGTTTTCCAGCTCCTCAGATTCTCCTGGAGGCTCCTGTTTGGGAAGGGGAGCAGGGATGGCTGGGAGATGTCCCGCTGGGCTTGGCTCCTTCCCAACCCCACCTCTCCCCTGCAGGCAAACACGACACTCCAGCTCCGTTCCCATCTCCCACCACGGTGCCAAGAAAGGGCAAAAAAAAACCACTCCCCCTCCTCTGGAGCAGCTTCCAAGCCGGGGTTGTGCTCCCATCCCTGTGGGAAGACGCCAGGAGCCTCCCAGCCACCCAGCCCTGCTCCCATCCCTCCTTCCCTAAAAAGAGCAGGGAGCTATTTTACACCTCGTTCCCACCGGGAACGTGAGCTGGGTGTCATTCCAAGGCTCTTCTGTCACCCGGGATAAGTTGGGAGAACCTGCTGAGCGCTCGTCCCCCCTCTGCTACCTTACAAGGCAGGCCCAGGCCCGGGAAGGAGCCTGGACCAGGCTGGCACAGCTCCCAGATCCCTGTGTTTCCATCCCACCTTCGCTCCCACCTCCCGCTTTTAAAGCCAAATCCCCTCTTGGGCTTTCAGCTGAATTCCACTGGGATGCAGGAACTGGGAATGTCCTGCAGGAAGGGCTGGGGGGTGAGGGAAAGGAAGCCTGAGGAAATCCATCTCCTGGGGAGGACGAGGATCAGCATGTCCATCCTCTGCCTGGGGGTCCATCCCGGCACACAAAAACACCAGGAAGAGCTCGGAGAGCTTCCAAGGACCCATCCCAGCATCCAACTGCTTTCCAAAGCCTCTGGCACCTCCACGCCCCACCCTGGCAGTGCATCCAGATGAGGGCTCGGCTCTGCTCCCCACATGGATATAAGGAAGAGGGACGGTGGTTTCCCATTTCTCCCGGAGCTATGGATAAGCTGGACCCACTTCCAGCAGCGGAAATTCCATCAGGGCTCCTCCACCTCCCAGGAGGAAGGTCCACGAAAGCCTGGGAGATACCTGCAGGTGCTGGAGCCTTGGATGCCACATTCCCAAGGGTGAATCCTCTCTTCCCTCTCCACCAGCTCCCTCAAACACGGACACCGCCCAACCCATTGGTGGCTCCATCAGGAGGCACCACACGCCTCCAAATAAACCAGGACACAAGACCCTGGAGGAGGAAAGATCCCGGAGCAGGCCGGGAAGGAAAAATGAGTCTGTCCCGCTTTTTTCCTACCTCTCCAGCTTCTCCTTGGCCCATCTCCACTTGGCAGGGGGGTTGGGGTGGTCTCCATCACCCGCCACCTCCTGGGGGTGACGCCTCTTGTGGGGGTGCAGGAGTTTGCAGCGGGCGCCCCTGGGACAGACGCCCTTCTTGGCGAAGTCGGGACAGACCAGCGTGTGCTTCTTCTTGCACTGCCAGGGAAGGAGAGAGCCGGGGTTGGGAAAAGCGGGAAAAGCCCCGTGGGGAGCACGGGAAGGGCTCCTTCAGGTGCCACCAAAGCCTTGCTGAAGGGGAGAGGAGGATGTGTTGGTGATCCCTTCTGCGTATCAAAACCCCGTTCCACGACAAAACACTCCCGAAAAAAATAATGACGCTCCCGGCTCACCCGCAGCTTTCCAAGAGATTTCATGGATCCAAACCACCCAAGCCCTCCTGATGGCAGTGATTTACGGTGCTGGGAGGTCCCAAAGAGGTTTAACTGGGCTGGAGAAGCTGGTTTTGGAGAGGACACGAGTTGTCCCAGACACTCCTGGGAGTTGGGGAGGAGCAGGGAAGAGCAGGAACAAAGTCCTTTTGGGACTTATTTTGGGATCGCTGCTTGGACCTGAGGAAGGGGGTTGAAGGCTGGAGCTCAACCTGCTCTGGAAATGAGCTTGGTTGATGCTCTCCCATCCCAGGAAGCTTAGTGTGGCCGTGGAATGGGGCTGGAAAAACGACGGCATCCAGGTGCTCATCCCTAAAAGTGCTTCTGGCGCTTCCAGACCCTCCAGTGGGAGGGAGGAGCCATCAGCACTCCAGAGCTTCCCCACGAGGCTTCCTGCTGGGAAAGGGCACTTTTTGGCAGTGGGAAGAGACACAGGCAGGGAAGAGGAGATGCCTTCAGGCGGGATTTCCCTCGGGGTGACCGGGAATGTCGGTGGGGGGAAGGAGAAGGAAACAACCTCTCTCTGATCTCCGACTATTCCCAACACCCAGCACTCCAGAGAGCTCATCCCAGCGAATCCCAAGGGATGCAAGGCTGGGAGCAGGTCCTGGAGCCCTGTTAGTCCCACTCCCAGCCAGGATGCTCCATCCCACCCAGCTTGGCTTTTGCAGGAAGCACCAGGTCGGGACATCCACGGTTGAGACTCAATCCCAACCCACACGGCACGGCCAAGGATTCCCAACGCCAGCATTCCCTTGGCGACCCTCCCCACGAGAAAAGCGTGGGGGTTTTTCCAAACCTGGGTGCCCACCCAGCATTTTCAGTGGCTCCAATTCTGCCCAGATTTTGGGGAAAAGGGGACGAATCGGTGGGAAAGGGAAACACAGGGAGGGTTTCAGGATCATCCTCCCCCAGCTTAGGAAAACTGTGGGGGAGCTCCTGCCCTTTTTCACGGCACGTTGACTCCGGGGACACGGGAGCAGCTCCCTCGTTGCTGACCTTTGGGATGAACGGGATCCCTGCTGGGCCCTGGGAGAGCTCTCCTGGAAAAGGCAGAAGGGTTTGGCAGCTCTGCCTGCCGGGGATCCGGCACCGGAGCGAGGAGCTCGCCTGCCGGAGGCTGGGACGGCGCTGAGCAGCGGGAGGGCTGGGATGCAGATGGACACACGGATACAGAGGCTCCATGGGGGAAGGAGGGGGGGGATGGCGCTGCTTTTCCACTAAAAATTCATATAAACCCCCCCCATTCCTGTGATTTTCCAGCTCTGTCGGAAGCCAAGGGACAAGTTGAGAGTTGAGTTGTGGCTCTGCCGTTATTCCTAAATCCCGTGTTTTGGAGAAACGTGGAATCATGGAATGGATTGGGTGGGAAGGGACCTGAAAGATCATCCAGTCCCACCCCCTGCCATGGGCAGGGACACCTCCCACTATCCCAGGTGGCTCCAACCTTGACCTGGAACACTCCCAGGGATGGAGCAGCCACAGCTTCTCTGGGAATTCCATCCCAACCCCTCCCTACCTTCCCAGAGAAGAATTTCTTCCCAATATCCCATCTATTTCAGTTTGAAGCCATTCCCTGTGTCCTGTCCCTTCCATCCCTTGTCCCCAGTCCCTCTTCAGTTCTCCTGGAGCCCCTTTAGGCCCTGGAAAGGGCTCTCAGGTCTCCCTGGATCCTTCCCTTCTCCAGGTGAACATTCCCAGCTCTCCCAGCCTGGCTCCAGAGGCTCCTGCCTCCATTTTCCTCATTTTCCCACCTCACCTGCAGACAGGACACACCCTGGACCAAAGACAAACACTTGGAAAAGGCAGTGACAGGACAGGAATTCAAACAGAGGAATTTCTCCCAAAATATTAATGAGAAGAAAAGGAAAACCCCTCCTCCCCCTTCAAAACTCCCTTCAAAAGAAGTGAAACAAAATTAGGGAAGAGGAAAAATAAAGGCACGAGATCGTGGGGATGATCAAACCCCTGGTCCTGGGTCCTGTTCCAGCCATCCCAGTTCCTGGAATCACAGAATATCCTCAGTTGGAAAGGACCCCCCAAGGATCATCGACCCCAAATCCCGGCTCTGCACAGCTGGGATTTGAATCCCTGAAAAGTGGGATCTGCAGAGAGCTTTCCATCCCTAAAAGGGCTTGGAAAAGGAGAAGAGCAAGGAAAAAAAAAAGGAGCCTCGGCCTCCAAAACCCCACAGGGATGCTCCGCTGAGGGACGATGGGGTTTGGGGGGAAAGGGGGGTTTTTGTCCTCCAAGGAACAGGCTTACAAATCCCTGTGGGATCGGGATGTGCCACCTCCCCGCTTGCTCCGACCTCTGGGTCAATCCCATGTTTTTCTGGCTGCAGGGCAAGAAGATGCTTCCCAAAGAAAACAAACCGTGAGCGACTAATCCCGAGGCCGCGGCCCCGGCTCGGGTTTCCAAGCGGCTTTTCCAGGCCATTCCCGGCCCTCCTTTCTGGAACACCCCATCCCCATCCCGCCGTTTCGGGGCTGGCACGGCGAGCTTTGGGATTGGAAAAGCCCCTTCTGTTAATTTACAGCGGCCTCCCCTGCTCCTGGTCCCGCATTCCTGAGGCTAAGCCATAGGGAATTTTTGCTTCCCACCGGGATGAGGCCGAGCCAGGACTGTGGGGTGGTGCTGGGGGCCATCTGATCCCTTCCACCTGTCAGGGGTGGATAATTATACCACCCCCCTACTCCCCACACACACACACCCCCACGGGACCCCCGCCAGCCCACGGGCTGGGCCACAAAAAGGGGAGGGGGAAAAAATAAAAATTCCAAAGGAAATCCCACAGAACCCCGGGGTGAAACCTCCCCCCACCTCCCAGCTCCGGGATGGAGGTGCCACTGATGATGATCCCGCTGTGGGGTTCCCCCCAAGGGGTTGGGATGGTGCCCTGCTGGCAGTTCCCGTGTCCAGGACTCCTTCCCTGCCTGCCAAGGAAGCTCCGGGGGAAGCTCAAGGTGCCGATGGCCTTAAATGGTCCAGGGGGTCCCGAGAGCGGGATCGGGATGAGGGATGGGGTTGGCAGGGCCCAGCCTTCTTTAGCAGGGAGCTGGCAAAGGAGCAGGAGGAGGAGGAGGATCAGGAATGATGTTAATGAAGTTTTTCCATGGACAAGCCTGGCAGGAGGAGGAGGAGGAGGAGGAGGAGGGTGAGGAAAAGGCCACGCCGGGTTTACTGGGCCAACCACCCACCACCCACCGACCCATCAGGGTAGGGAGGAGAGATCCCATCATCCAGCCTGGCATTCCCAAGCACCTTGCCCAGGGTGAACTTCCCAGGTGTCTCCAGGCTTATCCCACCCCCCCTGCTCCTCTCCCAGCAGAGGGACAAGAGCCGGGCTTTGATGATCCCTGGGAGGTCCCTCCCAGCTCGGAATATTCTGGGATTCCAGGAAGAGATGGTAAAATGCTGGAGCATCTTCCCATCTCCTCGGCCCTGCGTCCAAGTCCCTCCACCCACCCTGGAGGACACAAATCCCACCAGCCAGACCTTTTGGGAAGAGGGGAGCACCAAAACCACGAGTGTTTTTCCCCAAAACTCAAACGCCTCAACTCCGGTTATCCCCTATTTTCTAAAACCCCCCTCTTGAGGAGCTTCCCCGGAGTTTTTCCAGGTCCCCCCCACGGTGGAGCAGCGGGATTGAGCACCTGGATGGCCTGTCAGGTTGTTTTAACGTCCCCCCTGAGTGGCTGTTGGAGGTGCCGGAGCGTTTTCCTGACGCCGCTCCCAAGTGACAGCCGGGAAATGGTTTTTCTCTCCCCCTTGGATGGCTTTGCAATAATTGGGTGCAGATGGAAACGGCCTCAGGAAAGATCAAAGCATCCCAGCTCCCACCCTGCCATTAAAACCTGGAGGGCAACTCATCCCCAACATCGTCCAGGCTGCAGAATAACCAGGGAGGAATTTAACCCATGGTGATTATCCTCAGGGATTTGCTCCCCAAAAAAAAAGGTTTCTGCCCTCCAAACAGAGTTTGGAAATGGCCTGATTGATGATGGGCTCCTCCAAACCCTCTCTAGGATCTACCACGAAGCCAGGAAGCTCCTCCCTGGGAATTTGTAGGGAATAGAACAATATCTGAGATGAAATTCCTCTGGAGTTGGAGTGAGAACGGGATGGTGTTTGGAAAATCATTGGGAAAATCGTATTGATGAGGCAGAAAAGTAGCTGGGAGGGGGGTTCCTGCCCATGGCAGGGGTTTGGAATGCCAGGATCTTTAAGGTCCCCTCCAATCCAAGCCATTCCATGATTCTATGGATCAATGGCACTGCTCAGACTGCTGAGGGGGCACCAACTCCCACCACGTCATTAACGAAGGTATTAATTAGTCCTGGCCCCAGTAGGGGCCCATTTGTTACTGGTTCCCACCTGGACACTGAGCCATTGGCTGTAGCTCTGTGGATGAATTTACCCAGGTGAATCCCCTGTGGAATTCAACCATTCCCTGACCTGCTTGGGTGAGGAATTCCATTTCCCTCAGGGACCCCCACGATCCCATCCCATCCCATCCCATCCCATCCCATCCCATCCCATCCATCCCATCCCATCCCATCCCATCCCATCCCATCCCATCACATCCCACCGATGTTCCTGCCCCTCTCCCGAGCCCTGGGGAGCCACATCTGCAGAGCTGTGTCCTGCTCTGGGCTCCTCAGCACAGCAGGGACAGGGAGCTCCTGGAGGATGGAGCTTTTCCCGGGAAGATGCCGAAGGGAGGGAGCATCTCCAGGACCAGGAGAGGCTGAGGGAGCTGGGGCTGCTCAGCCTCCAGAAGAGACACCGAGAGGGGATCTCCCCAGAGTCAGGGAGGGGGCAGAGGATGGACCAGGCCCAGCAATGGGACAGGAGGAACGGGCAGGAACTGATGGCCAGCAAGTTCCACCTGGACATGAGGAAGAACTTCTTGGCTGGGCAGTGACCCAGCCCTGAACAGGCTGCCCAGGGAGGGTGTGGAGTCTCCTTCCCTGGGGATATTCCAGCCCCATCTGGACACCATCCCGTGCCCTGTGCTGTGGGATGGCCCTGCTGGGCCTTGGGACCCACTGTGAGCCCTCCCAGGCCAGGGGGATCATCCGACAGCAGAGAACAGATGGGACCAAAGGGACATCCCAGACAGGAAGCAAAGGCAACATCTGCTCTTTTTTTGGGTTCACCACTGCAGAAGTTCAGGTTGAAATCAAGAACTTGCTGCCCCATCACTAAAATCCCACTTCAGCTGCTGCTTTACCCTCCCCACCCCTCAAAAACTCCCTAATTTTAATATTTTGTGACTCACCTCCTTCTACAAAGTGCAAGGGAGAGGAAATCCCCAGCCTGGGATTGATCTCAGCACAATTACCCACGAATTCCCGGGCTATTAAACCCTTCCAGGTCGTCCTGATAAGCCCCATCTTGGACATAAAGATGCTGAAGATGCCACAATTAAATTGAAGCTGCAATAAGAGCCCTCATTATGCCATTTACAGCCCTCCAGGAAATAAGAAACTTAGTGGAAAGCCACCAGATTTCCACGGAGATATCCAGGTAGGATTGGCCGTGGAAGAATCTTGAGGGGGTTTAAAACCTCCTCTGGAAAGCTACAAAGTTTTTCCAAGGGGAAGATCCCGTGGCCAGGATGGAGATTTATCCTTTCTTTTCAGCACCATCGTTGCCCAGAGGAGATGGGCAAGGACTCAGCATTCCCAAATCCCCCCTGGACAGACCCCTCCACCACCTTAAAAGCAGCCCCATTGGCATTCCTACCCATTTTTATTTTATTTTTAATTTTATTTTATTATTTTATTTTATTTTATTTTATTTTATGTTATTTTATTTTAAATAAAGATTTTTTTTCCCCTTACTAATCAGTTTTGGTGGCTGAGAATTTCTGCTGCATTTTATGGGGGGAGTTAAAAAAAACACAAAAACACCACAAGCCCCAATAAAGCTGCCAAAAAACATCTGTCAAGCCGAGCCAAAACGGAGGAGAAACGAAACCAAAGTTGCTTTTGTGGCTGATTTTCACGGGGCTGACTTGTTATAAAAGAGCCCTCTCCAAGGCAGAGCTATTTGGGAAGAGATGGTGGAATTTTGGGAGTTGTTTAGGTTGGAAAAGCCCTCTTGGGATGTCCCCAAGTGCCGCTTCCAGGTGGTTGTTAAATCCCTCCAGGGATGGGGATCCCACCTCTCCCAATCTCCTCAAAAAGCCAAGCTGGGATTCAACCTGGGAGCAAAAACAGGAGGGGAAAAAAGACCCTGGAAAAACACCAAGATCTGAGGGGGTGAGAGAGAAAAAAAAAACCCCTCATTTTAACCAGAAAGCACCAAAAAACACAACAGGAATGGAGCTGAGCTTCACATTCCCGGGATAAAAGATGAACAGGGAAAAGGAGCCCGAGCTGCCGTTTTCCATCACGAATCCGTGGATAACGGAGAGAAAAACCCCCCAAAAAAACCAATTTAATATCAGCTCTGGTGGCCCTTTTCCTACAAAAAAGGGGTTAAATTCCACGTGCCAGGCACGTAAAAAATAAGTTTAGGGTGGGGAAACTCTTCAACTTCCACCAGCAAAGGAGAAAAGAACCAACTGAAGGCACCAAAAAAAAACCTCCAGAGGAGAAGGAGGCTGAGGGGAAAAAAATAAATAAAAAAATCCCCATATTTGCATTTTCTGCAGAAAAATCGAGCAGCTGCTGTCAGGAAGAAGCACCACAATCCACCTGGGGATGGGAAATGGCGCTTCCCAAGGAAGTGAAGATTCCTTGGGAAGCACAGGTTGCTCAGAACTGCCCTCGCCTCCCGCTTTACACGGATAAGGAGCAAAATCTCCGGGAAAAAGTCCCACAAAAAGAGGGATTTGGGGGTTTTCCCAGCCTGGGAAATGCTCCACACAAGATCCCCCCTCTTATCCATGATTTATTCCAGGTTTATTCCATTCTTTTCCACGGAAGCCTCGCTGTTTCATCTCACCCTAGGGGGAACAACTTCCCCACAGGCTCCGAGGAAACTCGGAGAGAGGGATTTTCCGTGGTTTAAGGGACACAGAGAGGGGGTTATTCAATTCCAAACAATTTTCCGGATGCAGCAGTTGGAGGGGAATGGCCTGGCTTGCTTGTCCTTGCCCTGCCACACTGGGAATGCTGGAGAGATCCAGCACCAAGAGCTTCCCAAGTTCTGGTTCTCATATGGAATGGTTTGGGTGGGAAGGGAGTGGAAAGATCACGGAATTCCAGTGCCCTGCCGTGGGCTGGGACATCTCCCGCTGTCCCAGGTTGCTCCAACCTGGCCTTGGACACTTCCAGGGATGGGGCAGCCACAGCTTCTCTGGGAATTCCATTCCAGCCCCTCACCATCCTCACAGGGAAGAATTTCTTCCCAATATCCCAAGGAAATCTCCCCTCCACGTTTTGTGCCTGGAAGGCAAATCCCAAGGCAGCTGCTCCTTGGGATCACCCATGGATGTGATCCAAGTGCTTGTGGTGATTCCCAGATCCAAGCTCTTGGCCATGCAGAGATCTCAGCCCATCAAATATGGTTTGGGTTGGAAGGGATCTAAAAGATCCTGGAATTCCAACCCCCTGCTGTGGGCAGGGACACTCCCCACTATCCCAGGTTGCTCCAACCTGGTCTTGGACACTTCCAGGGATGGGGCAGCCACAGATTCTCTGGGTAACCTGTGCCAGGGTCTCACCATCCTCACAGTAAGGAATTTATTCCTGATATCTCTTCCTAATATCCTCACAGTAATTTGGATGTAATGAGGATATTCCCAATATCCTCACAGTAATTTATTCCTAATATCTCTTCCCCCCCTTTAGGTGGGAAAAGACCCCCCAAGGTCATCCAGTCCAACCCAATTAACACTGGGGATGACATTCCCTTAACGAAGGACCTGCTTCCCTACAGGAATTGCCCCCTTTCCCAAAGGGGCCCACATTCCTGAAAAAGGGATTTGGGAATGCCAAGTCGAAGCTTTCTCCCTTAATCCTCCGTAATTCCCGACGAAGCCAGAGCAGGTTGGTGCCTGCAGTTGGACTCCCAGCCCACGGGGTGGGTCCAAGGCCTTGATCCACTCACTTGTCCTGGAATCCCACGAGACACCCAAGGAAGTAACTTCACGTCGTAAATTACGGATCACAACGGGCATTTTTGATGGAAGCCTGATAAAAATACGGAACTTATCTTTGGGGGGAGGGGAGCACGCTGGGAGGAAAACACCAGCGGGAGAAGAGTCCCCAATATCAGCCCCAAAACCACCCAAATCCCGAATTATCCCTTTCCTTCCTGGGAGCTGCCCCACCCAGGACTCCCACCCAGGAGCTTCTCCCCGTTTCCCAGGGCAGAACGAGGTGGAGATTTACTCCCAGCCTCAATTATTCACCAGCAAAAGGGGAGTGTGTGTCTTTAACGAGCGAGGTTAACGTTTTCCCCCCCTCTATTCCCGGGAATATCATCAACTCTCCGGGGTCCATTTGAGGACTTTTCCGCTCGCAGCGAAAAGCCGCCGACTCAGCACTTCCCCGCCCCCACCCCTCATTATTATTTAGAGAACAAAATTAACCCTTGGCAGCCCAGGCTGGTGGTTTTAACTCCTCCCCAGTGGAAATCTGGCCCTCTCAGCAGTTTCTGCCCCGTCTGTAATTCCGGGCTGCTATCCATCATCCCGGGGAGAGCGGCTCCCCAAGTGACGCCGTAAGCACTTTTCCTAATAGGAGAAATATTCCAACTATCTCCTTGATGTTTTCATTTAAATTGCAATAGTTTTAGAAATAATTGGCAGGCCTTTCCTCCCTCTTTGCCCCCGCCCAGGGATGGAGGAAAGAGGGAGAAAAGCCCTTTGGAGCTCCAGGACGTGGATCCAAGAATCCAGTTGCTCATCCCAGCATCTTCCCCAGTGGAAGGCAGGAAGGGATCTCCAGGAGCAGCAAGTCTTAAGTCACAGATCCAGGTTTTTCCATAGGAAAAGCATCCCAGAATTCTGTTTTCCTCGGAGGGAAGCAGACTGAGGAGGGCGGGATTCCCGCATTTTCCGGATCCCGGGGAATCGTTTATCCCACGCTCCGTCCCCTTCCTTCCACGAGAAGGAATTAAGCCCAGACTAATTTATTAGAGCCTCCTTTCACTGCTGCTGATCTGCTGCTTGCCCTAAAACTCTCCCTTTTGGAGTTTTTTTTTCCCCCATCCTTTCTTTTTCGCCCGGTTTTTGCTCCGCGGCGCTTTTTCCTTTCGGGAAAAGGTGGGAATTTTGGCAGCGCCGGGTGAAGGGTTGAGCTCGATGGGCTTTGAGGTCTTTTCCTGGATCTAAATCATCCAATTATTCCACCCAAGGTCGTGTCTGGATTCTGGCACAGGGGATGACACCACGGGGATGGGAACTGGGCACCTTCAGCTCCTCCATCCACAGGGATGGAGGAAAGAGGGAGAAAAGCCCTTTGGAGCTCCAGCTCGTGGGTCCAAGAATCCAACTGCTCATCCCAGCATCTTCCCCAGTGGAAGGCAGGAAGGATCTCCAGGAGCAGCAAGTTTTAAGTCACAGATCCAGGTTTTTCCATGGGAAAAGCATCCCAGAATTCTGTTTTCCTCGGAGGGAAGCAGACTGAGGAAGAGGTGGCTGCCAACCTCCCCCTGGGCTCAGAGATGGGACAGCACTGCTCAGCAAATCTTGGAATCATGGAATGGTTGGGATGGGAAGGGACCTTTAATGGTCATCCATTCCCATCCCCTCCCAACCTCCCACTATCCCAGGTTGCTCCAACCTGGCCTGGAACACTTCCAGGGATGGGGCAGCCACAGCTTCTCTGGGAATTCCATCCCAACCTCTCACCACTCTCACAGGGAAGAATTCCTTCCCAGTATTCCATCTAACCCTGGGAAGCCATTCCCTGTGTCCTGTCCCTCCATCCCTTGTCCCCAGTCCCTCTCCAGCTCTCCTGGAGCCCCTTTAGGCTCTGGAAGGGGCTCTGAGGTCTCCCTGGATCCTTCCCTTCTCCGGGTGAACATTCCCAGCTCTCCCAGCCTGGCTCCAGAGCTGAGGGGCTCCAGCCCTTGGAGCATCTCCATGGGCTCCTCTGGACTCATCCAGCAGCTCCACACCCTTCTGAGGACCCCAGTGAGGACCTGAACTCGCTGCCACCCCCTTCCCCCATCCCTGGCAAAGAATGGGGGAGCCACAAGATGCTGGACAAACCCCGACATTCCATGGGGTTTTTTTTGCACGCAGGAGCCCTAAAATTCCAGGGAATTTTAACTTTAACTTTTAAACCCATCCCGAAGCCAGCATGGAAAACAAACCTTAACATCCATAGATTTTCTATGGAAAACAGGGAATCACAAGCCTTCTCCTTTCCCTCTCTTTAGGGGAGGGGTTTTCCAGGCAGGCACAACCGGACATGGGAAACATGGAAGGTTCTTCCCGGGAAACACCAGCACAACATTTACCCGAGCTGAAACCTTGGATTTCAATCCTTTTTTTCTTTTTTTTTTTTCCCTGCCTGTAAACCCCTTTTCCACAATTCCTTGGGAAAAGCACAGGACTGCTGTTCATCCCCTTCCAGGGGTGTTTTCCAGCCCCGTGGTGCTGTCGGAATGTCGCCTTCGGACCCCGGGATAAACCGGGATAAACCAGGATAAACTCTTTCCTTACCTTCTCTCCCATGGGACAATATCCCTTGAGGAAATCCTGGCACACCTCTGCCTTCCTGGACACGTAGACGTGGCTGTAGGGGCAGTTGCTGTTGCTGCAGATCCCTTTCAGGTAGTAGGAACACACCGGCATCTGCAAGAGAAAACCCGGCAGCGTTCCCTCAGCTCTGGAGCTGGAACCATTCCAACCCCCACTCAGCTCCAGAACCATTCCAACCTCCCCTCTGCTCCAGAACCATTCCAACCTCCCCTCAGCTCCGGAGCCAGAACCATTCCAACCTCCCCTCAGCTCTGGATCCAGAACCATTCCAACCCCCCCTCAGCTCCGGATCCAGAACCATTCCAACCTCCCCTCAGCTCCAGATCCAGAACCATTCCAACCTCCCCTCAGCTCCAGAGCCAGAACCATTCCAACCTCCCCTCAGCTCTGGATCCAGAACCATTCCAACCTCCCCTCAGCTCTGGATCCAGAACCATTCCAACCTCCCCTCAGCTCTGGATCCAGAACCATTCCAACCTCCCCTCAGCTCCAGAACCATTCCAACCTCCCCTCAGCTCCAGAACCATTCCAACCTCCCCTCAGCTCCAGAACCATTCCAACCTCCCCTCAGCTCCAGAGCTGGAACCATTCCAACCCCCCCTCAGCTCCAGAACCATTCCAATTTCCCCTCAGCTCCAGATCCAGAACGATTCCAACCCCCCCTCAGCTCCAGAACCATTCCAACCCCCCCTCAGCTCCAGAACCATTCCAACCTCCCCTCAGCTCTGGATCCAGAACCATTCCAACCTCCCCTCAGCTCCGGATCCAGAACCATTCCAACCCTCTCCCAGAGAATGGAAATAAATAGAAACTTCTTGTCAGCCCCTGATCCCAGAGGGATTTTTAGCTCTTCCTTCGGAGCCCTGGCAAGGAATGTTTCCCTCGGGATGCTGGGAAGGGGGGGAAAAGCAGGGAGCAGCCACCAGGAGGGGAGAGCTGTGTCTGTAGGGCCCAGGGAAGGGCTGGAGCAATCCCAAAAGACCTGGAGAACATCGTTCCCAAGGGATGATGCAGCCACGGAGGTGGGAACGGCAGCGACAGGGATCAACATCCCATGGGAAGTTCCAGCCACCACAGAGGCTGAAACCTCATCCTGGGGCTGCTCCCCTATTTGGCTTTCCCATGGATAAAGGCTCCAAAAGGTGGGTCCTGGAACTCCCACAAGGATTTTGGGGAGGCTGCACCGATCCAAGGAATGCCCACCACGAGCAATGGGATATCCCTGTGGGATGTTCCAGGAGGGATGTCCCAGGGAGGAGGGAAAAGACAAGGAGAGCCCAGGCTCCTTTCAAATCCAGAGGTTTGAAAAGAGGAGCACTGGATCCAGGAGCACAGCCCCATTCCCACACCCCCCATTCCTGAGGCACCACAGGGAAAACGGACGGAGCAGGATCCAAACTTCACCTGGTGCCAGCTGCTGGAACTAACCCCAAATTCCCAGCCTGCTGTGACATTCCAGCATCCTTAACTCACCCCCTGCCACAGGCAGGATGTGCTGAGGTGGTCCAGCTCCTCCTGATCCGCCCACATCCCCAATTTCCTCCCTGCTCAGCATGGGAGCAATCCCTCCACTCACTGGCAGCATCCCAGTCCTGCCAGTTCCTTGCCCTCTCCTCCAGGCTCCTTTTCCTCTCCTCCAGGCTCCTTTTCCTTTCCTCCAGGCTCCTTTTCCTCTCCTCCAGGCTCCTTTCCCCCTTCTCCAGCTTCCCTCTCCTCCAGGCTCCTTTTCCTCTCCTCCAGGCTCCTTTTCCTCTCCTCCAGGCTCCTTTCCCCCTTCTCCAGCTTCCCTCTCCTCCAGGTTCCTTTCACTTTCCTCCAGGTTCCTTTTCCTCTCCTCCCAGTTATTTCCCTCTCCTCCAGGTTCCATTCCCCCTCCTCTAGGTCCTTTCCCTCTCCAGGCTCCTTTCCCCCTTCTCCAGGCTCCTTCCCTTCTCCTCTAGTCTCCTTTTCCTTTCCTCCTCCAGGCTCCTTTCCCCCTTCTCCAGGCTCCATTCCCACTCCTCCACTGTTCTTTCCCTCTCCAGGCTCCTTTTCCTTTCCTCCAGACTCCTTTCCCTTTTCTCCAGGTTCCTTTTCCTTCTCCTCCAGGCTCCTTTCCCTCTCCAGGTTCCTTTCCCACTTCTCCAGGCTCCTTTTCCTCTCCTCCAGGCTCCTTCCTCACTCCTCCAGATTCCTTTTCCTCTCCTCCAGGCTCCTTTCCCTTTTCTCCAGCTTCCCTCTCCTCCAGGCTCCTTTCCCTCCTCCAGGCTCTTTTCCTTTTCTTCAGGCTCCTTTTCCTCTCCTCCAGGCTCCTTTTCCTCTCCTCCAGGCTCCTTTCCCCCTTCTCCAGGCTCCATTCCCACTCCTCCACTGTTCTTTCCCTCTCCAGGCTCCTCTTCCTCTCCTCCAGGCTCTTTTCCCTTTCCTCCAGGTTCCTTTTCCTCTCCTCCCAGTTATTTCCCTCTCCTCCAGGCTCCATTCCCTCTCCTCCAGGCTCCTTTCCCTCTCCAGGTTCCTTTCCCCCTCCTCTATGGTCCTTTCCCTCTCAAGGTTCCTTTTCCTCTCCTCCAGACTCCTTTCCCTCCAGACTCCTTTCCCTCTCCAGGTTCCTTTTCCTCTCCTCCAGGCTCCTTTTCCCTTTCTCCTCCAGGTTCCTTTTCCTCTCCTCCAGGCTCCTTTTCCTTTCCTCCAGGCTCCTTTCTCACTCTTCTCCAGGCTCCCTCCCTTCTCCACCAGGCTCCTTTCCCTCTCCTCCAGCACCTCGACATTTACCAACCCTACAACAACCCCGGGCAGGGACTATCCAGGGAAAATAAAAAACAACACAAAAAAACCCCCCTTATTATCCCTGAAGGGCACGGGGAGGGTTTATCCCGAGCCACCAGAGAGGTAAGAAAACAAAAGGGACGCTCATTAAAAAAAAAAACAAAACAAAACCAACAACCAGAGAAGAGTTTATCCTTAATCGCCTCTTAAGCTCCGACATTCCCGAAAGGACAGGGCGCCAACGACTCCCTTAATGCGCCTTTTGATGGAGAGCCCGAATTAGCTCCAATAAAAAGGGATAATAAAGGCGGCTCTTCCCCCTCCGAAGCGCAGCCCCTCCCGGCTGCCGAGGCCGGGCCATTATCGAGGGGCAGCAGCTTCTCCTGATTTCAATTAACCTTCTTCTCGCCCCGGCCCGGCCGCACAAACAACCCCCCCCTCTCCCTGAGTCCCTTCGCGGCCGCTCCGGCTGCGGGAGAGGAGCTTTCCACCATCCCAAACTCCACGCGTGGCTCACGGGGGGCACTTCGGGAGCTCCATCGGGGAGGAAAAATCGCTGATTCCTCGCCGAGCTCCCTCAAGGGGAAGAGCTGTGGGAGCAGCTGCCCTGAGCTCCCAAAACCGGCTCGCTCGTGGTTCCTGGGATCTCTCAGACACTGCTGGAGGAATCCAGGGCTCTGATCCCAGCTGGAGAATTCCCTGCTCTGCCCTGCAATCCTCCATCCTTTATGGAGCAAAATCCCTTAACTGCCAGTTTTTCCCTCTCCTCCAGGCTCCCTCCCTCTCCTCCAGGTTCTTTTCCCTCTTCTCCAGCTTTCCCTTCCTTCCAGGCTCCCTTCCCTCTCCTCCAGTCTCTTTTCCCTCTCCTCCAGGTTCCTTTCCCTCTTCCCCAGCTTCCCACTTCCCCAAGCTCCTTTCCCTCTCCTCCACGATCCTTTCTTTCTCCTCCAGGTTCCTTTCCCTCTCCTCCACCTTCCTTTTCCTCTCCAGGGAAAGCTCTGGGGCAGCTGAACCCACGCGGCTTTCCCACAGAAAACCGGGATTATCCCCATTTTTCAGCGGGGAAACTGAGGCACGGGAGTGCACCTGGGTTTCATCCTGAACCCAAGAGCTGTTGATCCTTCACCTCCTGGCAAGGGAAGAGCTGTGGGAGCAGCTCCCTGCGCTCCCAAAACCAGACTGCTCGTGGTTCCTGGGCTCTGTCCATTGCTGCTGGAGCAATCCTGGGCTCCGATCCCAGCTGGAGAATTCCCTGCTCTGCCCTGCAATCCTTTATGGAGCAAAATTCCCTAACTGCCAGTTTTTCTTTCTCCTCCACTCTCTTTTGCCTCTCCAGGCTCCTTTCCCTCTCCACCAGAGTCCTTTTCCTCCAGATTCTTTTCCCTCTTCTCCAGTTTTCCCCTCCTTCCAGGCTCTCTTCCCTCTCCTCCAGGCTCCTTTTCCCTCTCCTCCAGGTTCTTTTCCCTCTTCTCCAGCTTTCCCTTCCATCCAGGTTCCTTTCCTTCTTCTCCAGGGTCCTTTCCCTCTCCTCCAGGTTCTTTTCCCTTTTCCAGACCTCTTTTCTAACCATAAGGTGGGGAGGGGCAGGGATGGAATTCCCAGAGAAGCCGTGACTGCCCCATCCCTGGAAGTGTCCCAGGCCAGGTTGGAACAACCTGGGACAGTGGGAGGTGTCCCTGCCCATGGCAGGGGGTTGGAATTCCATGATTTTTACGGTCCCTTCCACCCCAAACCACTCCATGGCTCTGTCCCGATCCAGGATCCTGAACATCTTGGGCAGCAAACACAAACCCTCCCTCCTCCTTCAGGGAGAACCTTCCCAACAACCCCCCCCACATCCCTTGGAATGTCATCCAGACCTTGTCCTTGGACACCTTGTGGGAAAAGGGGCAGGTCCCATCTGTCTTCTTGCACGTGCCACGGAGAAACCTGGAATGACACCAGATGGAGAGGGTTGGGCACGAGGTGGGTCCCAAACCACGAGGTTTTGAACGCACCAAACACTCGTCGAGAGCCATTCCACGCCCCAAATTGGGGAAGGTTCCTCCTGTTAGAAGAGCAGCTGCTGATTCCTGATGGATTTGGTTCTTTCATCCTATCTGGCTGCTCAGAGCAGTTGGCAGGGCAAGGCCTGCACCCCAAAATTCAGGGGTGACGCTCCCCGAAGGAGGAAAGGTCCTTCCGAGAGCCCTGATTGCTCCAGGATGGAATCACCGTCCCTGGAGCGTTCAAGGAGAGTTTGGATCCAGCTTGGAGCAACCTGGGAGAGCGGAAAGTGTCCCTGCCCGTGGCAGGGGGGTTGGAATTCCATGATCTTGAAGGCCCCTTCCAACCCAACCCTTTCCATGACTCCACGGGAGGAGCTCCGGGTGGGAACGGCCAAAACCCTGGAGGAGCAGAGGCAGGCACGGGACAGAACCCAAGATCCCAAAGCATGGGAGGATTCCTGGAGCCAGAAGTTTTCCCAGGAGCTGCCACTGTGGCAGGAGATTCACAAAGCTAAGGGGATGATAATGGAAAGGTAAATATTGGGATTGGGGCTGAAGGCACCGGGAGGAGGAGACACAACCGGTGTTGTCCTCCAGCGATCCACGGAAAAGGGGCGGGATGGAGATCCCAAAAACCCTCAAGGAGCAGCAATTCCTAAAGCAGGCGAGGAGCTGTGGGGGATGTGTTGTGGGAGAGTGAGTGAGAAGGAGTGAAATCTGTTAACCCCCGCTCCATAAATCACCTTTCCCTGCTCCGTGATCTCCCACCGAGCCCGGCGCGGCTTCCAAGCGATCCCGGCACGGCAGCAATTTTTTATGGAGAAATTACTCCGGGAGTTCATCAGCGGATTTGGCTTTTCTGCGCTTTTTAAACGACTAATAATGGAGTTTAATCAACTCCTGGGCAGGTCTAACGAGCTGGCAACGGGAGTCCCGTTCTCCTGGAATTAATCATCCGCTCTCGGAGCCGCACGACGTCACCGGACGAGGGAATCGAGCCTGTTGTGTGGATCCGAGCGGATCTGGGAAGTGCTGCCCTGGGAATCACCCCCTGTGTGCTCAGGGAAGGGTCTCAAGTCCCTCAGCTCAGAGGAGAAGGATCCAGGGAGAACCTGGAGCCCCTTCCAGGGCCTTAAAGGGGCTCCAGGAGAGCTGGAGAGGGGCTTGGGACAAGGGATGGAGGGACAGGACACAGGGAATGGTTTCAAACTGCCAGAGGGTTAGATGGGATATTGGGAAGGAATTTTTCCCTGGGAGGGTGGGTAGGAGCTGGGATGGAATTCCCAGAGAAGCTGTGGCTGCCCCTGGATCCCTGGCAGTGTCCAAGGCCAGGTTGGAACCACCTGGGATAGTGGGAGATGTCCCTGCCCACGGCAGGGTGTTGGAATTCCATGACCCTCAAAATTCCCTTCCAACCCAAGCCGTGGATGAACAAGGACTTTCTTTTCCCTGGTTTGCCAACACTTGGAAATAAATCTACTAAATTGGAAATAAATCTACACTTGGAAATAAAACTACTAAAGCAGGACAGTTATTTCCAGGATATTTTGTTCCCAGGTGCTGGGCTGGAATTCCCAGAGAATCTGTGGCTGCCTCATCCCTGGCAGTGTCCAAAACCAGGCTGGAGCAACCTGGGACAGTGGGAGGTGTCCCTGGGATGATGGGATGACCTCCCAAAACCCTTTCCGACCCCAACCATTCCACGATCCTCTTCCTGCAGCTCCCTCCCAACCCTCATCCATCCCAACAACGCCCATCCCTGCGGTCCCTGCTGTCACCCCCCATTCCCTTTGGAACATCCCACCAGCAAGCTCCAAACCCAAAGGACACCCCAGCAACTTCCACACCCACCCCTCACCTGGTGCAGACGGCGACCTTGTCGGGATCGTGGATGTAGGGGCAGCTCTGGCCGCGGTTGCACCTCCCGAAGCGGTTGTAGTACATGCAATATTCCTTCTTCTTCTTCCTCTGCCTGGCCTGGCGGATGATGGCCAAGCTCCTCTGCACGGCACGGCTGTGAGGGGGGGACAGACACAGCAGGGTCAGGGGGCACCTCCAACCCCAGCCCCAAATTCACCTCGGAATGGGAGATGTTTGGGGAAGTTCAGGCTCAGGAGCTCTCAGGTTTTTGGTCAATTTTACCCCCAAAAAATCACTGAAAATCTCCCAAGGTGACTCCGGTGAAATGCCTCCCCACCTCCACATCCTCTGATTTTATGAGTTCCCGACATTTTTTGGGGGAATAGGAGGAGGAAGAAACATCAGGAACGTCCTTATCCACGCTGAACAACTGGGAGGGCACTTCAGGACGTGCCCCACCAGCTGCTCTGATGCTGTTCCTGACGTGGAGAAGACACCTCAACACCCCTGAGGGCCCCGAAATTCCCTCTGGAGAGTGAGACAGTGGGAAGTTCAGGCTCAGGAGCTCTCAGGTATCTTTGATTCTCGGCCAAATTTACCCCCCAAATCACTAAAAATCTCCCAAGGTGACTCCGGTGAAATCCCTCCCCACCTCCACATCCTCTGATTTTATGAGTTCCCGATATTTTTTTGGGGAATAGGAGGAGGAAGAAACATCAGGAACGTCCTTTTCCACGTTGAACAACTGGGAGGGCACTTCAGGACGTGCCCCACCAGCTGCTCTGATGCTCTTCCTGACGTGGAGAAGACACCTCAACACCCCTGAGGGCCCCGAAATTCCCTCTGGAGACTGAGACATTGGGAAGTTCAGGTTCATGAACTCTTAAGGATTTTTGATTTTTGGCCAATTTTACCCCTGATCGTTAAAAATCTCCACGACATTCCAGCTGGAAGGGTCCTTTTCCAGCAGCTGTGGAGATGTGTGGGAGCAGGAGGAAGAGTGGAAGTGTCGGGATCCGAGGGGATGCAACAGCACAAAGAGCACGTTTGGTCTCTCCAAGGGGATAATCCAGTGGTAAAACATTTATCCAGGAAAAATCTGCTCAGGAACCAGGCTGGGAGAGCTGGGAATGGTCAACCTGGAGAAGGGAAGGATCCAGGGAGACCTTGGAGCCCCTTCCAGGGCCTGAAGGGGCTCCAGGAGAGCTGGAGAGGGATTTGGGATGAGGGATGGAGGGACAGGACACAGGGAATGGCTTCCTAGGGTTAGATGGGATACTGGGAAGGAATTCTTGGCTGGGAGGGTGGGGAGGGGCTGGGATGCAATTCCCAGAGAAGTCTGTGGCTGCCCCATCCCTGGAAGAGTTCCAGGCCAGGTGGGAACATCCTGGGATAGTGGGAAATGTCCCTGCCCATGCCAGGGCGGGTTGGAAGTGGATGATCCTTCCAGGATTCCAAAACCCCGTGACAAAGAGACAATTCCTGCAGCCGGAATTCCAAGCGCCAAAGCCCCGTTTCGGCCTCGGAAACGGCACCACCCCCTTCCTCACAGGCACCTTCAGGGGCCTCCAAGGGCCACCAAAAACCTCCTGGCTGGTGCTTGGGGTGCTCCCAAGGCTAAGGCAAGGACGTGGATTGATGACAGGGAATATTTCTTTGCTGGAATTACAATTTCCCCTCTGCTGACGCCTTTTTTGGGATCCCTGAGCGGCTCCCCAGGACTTTTTTGACCTGCACAGGGAACATTTCCAAGCTGGATTTTGGTACTAATTAATTTTGAGTCAGGGATGTGCTTTCCAGGTGCCAGGTGGCAAAACTCCCAGCTGGGAATTTGGTGGGACGGAGGGAAGGAAAACCCACAGGTTTGAAGGGATGAAGTGGGATGAGGTTTCTCCCTCATCCCATTTTATCCCTTCAAACCTGCAGGTTTTCTTGAGGACGACATGGTCAACCTTAAAAAGGGATTTTCCAAGCGGGATTTGCTCCCAGAGAGGTGCACCTTTCCATTGACAACCTTCCCAGCCTTTCCCAAGCGGGATTTGCTCCCAGAGAGGTGCAGCTTTCATTGACAACCCTCCCAACCTTTCCCAAGCGGGATTTGCTCCCAGAGAGGTGCAGCTTTCCATTGACAACCTTCCCAACCTTTCCCAAGCGGGATTTGCTCCCAGAGAGGTGCACCTTTCCATTGACAACCTTCCCAACCTTTCCCAAGCGGGATTTGCTCCCAGAGAGGTGCAGCTTTCCACTGACAACCTTCCCAACCTTTCCCAAGTGGGATTTGCTCCCAGAGAGGTGCAGCTTTCCACTGACAACCTTCCCAACCTTTCCCAAGCGGAATCCACCCCTTGGAATCCCAGCTTTCCCGTGGCTTTCCGCCCAGTTACAACCACCTGGAAGCAGAAGCCGAGGAAAATCCTCCAGACTCCTGGAGCTCCCAAACAATCCCCCCTCTGAGCCCGAATCCAGAGGGGGATTTCCCGGGAATACGGACCTGGCGATGTATCGGCACGAGGAGGATCTGCTGAGGCCGGAGGGAGAGATTCCGGGACTGGGCGTGGAGTGCAACCTCAGAGCTGGAAGCAGAGAAAAACACGGATCAATCCCGGGAATCCAGGCGCTTGGCGGGAATTGGCGTGGACCTCGGGATCTTGGATCCACAGAAATGATCGGAGGGAGGGGGTGGGATGGGATGGGATGGGATGGTTCTGCTGTGAGCCAGGCTTGGAGAGCTGGGAATGTTCAACCTGGAGAAGGGAAGGATCCAGGGAGACTTTGGAGCCACTTCCAGGGCCTGAAGGGGCTCCAGGAGAGCTGGAGAGGGATTTGGGATGAGGGATGGAGGGACAGCACACAGGGAATGGCTTCCCAGGGTTAGATGGGATCCAGGTCCAGATCCATCTCCTGCATCCTGGTTTCTATTCCATAATCCCAAAACACAGCTCAGGGGGGTCCAGATCCATCTCCTGCATCCTGGTTTCTTTTCCATAATCCCAAAACACAGCTCAGGGGGATCCAGGTCCAGATGCATCTCCTGCATCCCGTTTTTTTTTCCCATAACCCAAAATACACCTCAGGGGGGTCCAAACCCATCTCCTGCATCCAGTTTGTTTTTTTTTATCCCAAGGCAGGGATCATTCACGGCAATCCCTGGAATCAAGCAGCGTTTGACCCCAGCAATGCCAGGCAGGTGCTCAGCTCCCCTTCCCAACCCTCCCCCTCGGGAGAGTTTCTCCATCCACCACATTCCCTCCCGCTCCTCCTCTTCCCAAAAAAAAAAACCCCTCTGCCCTCTGGAAAAAAAAAGGCTTCCCTGAGCCACTTCCAGCCCCTCCAGCAGCTCCCACGATCCCGCTCCTGTCGGGAAGAGCCGAGCGCTCCATCTCCCCCAGCGGCCCCTCCTCGGCTTTTCTTGCTGAAGCCAAAGTTTCCCGGGGAAATTTATTTCCTTAATTATTATTCATTTCAAGAGGGTGCCGCGGATTCCGAGGATCAGCACTCGGAGCTGCCGGGGGTGATTTATTTCCCTCACCGGAGACAAACAAGCCCCGGCTCCAGAAAAGAGGGATGAGCTGCCCGCTGGATTTTTTTTCCCTGTTTTCCTGTTTTCCTGCCTCACTCACAGTGTCCCAGGAATGTTCTGGGGTTTTATTAATGAGGAAACCTCAATTAATGAGCTCCAGGATGTTCTGTCAGCAGATGATGGGAAGGAGCCTGGATGGAGGAAGATCAGATCCCGGAAATTCCAGAGTTGAGGGATCAGGGGTCAAAACAGGGAAGGGATTGAGGAATCCCAAGGCCAAGGGATTGATTGGAGGGGGCCAAAGGGTTGAGATCCAGAGGGATAAGGAAGAGCAATCCCAAAACCATGGGATTGAGTGTGGAAAGGTCAAGGGATTGAGCAATCCCAAAACCAAGGGATTGAGCAATCCCAAAACCAAGGGATTGAGATTGAAGGGGCCAAGGGATCCCAAAATCCCAAAGACAAGGCACGGAGACTGAGGGAGCAGGGAACTGAGATCAAAAGGGGTAAGGGATTGACCAATCCTAAAACTGTGGGATTGACTGTAAAGGGGTCAAGGGGTTGAGCCAATCCCAAAACCAAGGGATTGAGATTGAAGGGGTCAAGGGATCCCAAAAATCCCAAAGACAAGGCACTGAGACTGAGGGAGCAAAGGAACTGATCCAGATTGGGATAAGGGATTGAACAATCCCAAAACCAAAGGATTGAGATTGAAGGGACCAAAAGATTGAACTCAAAAAGGATCTGAAATTAAGAAATCCCAAAACTCAAGGGATAGAGAAATCCCAAAGACAAGGAATTGACCTCAAAAGGGGCCATGGGATTGATCCCAAAGGGGTCAAGGGATTGAGGAATCCCAAAACTAAGGGATTGAGATTGAAGGGGCCAAGGGATCCCAAAATCCCAAAGACAATGATGGGCCATGGAATTGAGCTCAGAAAGGATTGAGGAATCCCAAAACTGAGGGATTGAGATTGAAGAGGCCAAGGGATCCCAAAATCCCAAAGACAAGGCACTGAGACTGAGGGAGCAAAGGAACTGATCCGGAATGGGATAAGGGATTGAGCAATCCCAAAGCCAAAGGATTGAGATTGAAGGGACCAAAAGATTGAGCTCAAAAAGGGTCTGGAATTGAGGAATCCCCAAACTATGGGATTGATTGTAAAGGAGTCAAGGGATAGAGAAATTCCAAAACCAAGGAATTGACCTCAAAAGGGGCCATGGGATTAATCCCAAAGGGGTCAAGGGATTGAGGAATCCCAAAACTGAGGGATTGAGATTGAAGGGGTCAAGGGATCCCAAAATCCCAAAGACAATGAGGGGCCATGGAATTGAGCTCAGAAAGGATTGAGGAATCCCAAAACTGAGGGATTGAGATTGAAGGGGCCAAGGGATCCCAAAATCCCAAAGACAAGGCACTGAGACTGAGGGAGCAAAGGAACTGATCCAGAATGGGATAAGGGATTGAACAATCCCAAAGCCAAAGGATTGAGATTGAAGGGACCAAAAGATTGAGCTCAAAAAGGGTCTGGAATTAAGAAATCCCAAAACTCAAGGGATAGAGAAATCCCAAAGACAAGGAATTGACCTCAAAAGGGGCCATGGGATTGATCCCAAAGGGGTCAAGGGATTGAGGAATCCCAAAACCAAGGGATTGAGATTGAAGGGGCCAAGGGATCCCACAATCCCAAAGACAATGAGGGGCCATGGAACTGAGCTCAGGAAGGACTGAGGAATCCCAAAACCGAGGGATTGAGATTGAAGGGGCCAAGGGATCCCAAAATCCCAAAGACAAGGCACTGAGACTGAGGGAGCAAAGGAACTGATCCGGAATGGGATAAGGGATTGAACAATCCCAAAGCCAAAGGATTGAGACTGAAGGGGCCAAAAGATTGAACTCAAAAAGGGTCTGGAATTAAGAAATCCCAAAACTCAAGGGATAGAGAAATCCCAAAGACAAGGAATTGACCTCAAAAGGGGCCATGGGATTGATCATAAAGGGGTCAAGGGATTGAGGAATCCCAAAACTAAGGGATTGAGACTGAAGAGGCCAAGGGATTGATCCCAAAGGGGTCAAGAGATTGAGGAATCCCAAAACCAAGGGATTGAGACTGAAGGGGCCAAGGGATCTCACAATCCCAAAGACAAGGCCACGAAAGGGCCATGGAATTGAGTTCAAAAAGGGTAAAGGATTGAGGAACCCCAAAAACAAGGGACTGACCTCAAAAGGGGCCAAGGGATTGCCACAGGTTGGCCCCAGAGGGCTCAAACCTCCACCTGTGGGAGCTCAGCAATCCAAGGCTCCGGATCCGACAGTCAGGGAATCCAAACTGGAAACCCCACCAAACAAAACCCCTCCGAGTAACCCTTTGGAAGGAAGGGAAGGTTCCTTGGGAGCGGAGAAACCCAATTATTCCGCTTGTTTAATTAATTTAATGCTTCCACCCCACCCCTAACGCTCCAGCAAAGGGAAAACCAATAAATCCTGGTTGAAATGCCAGTTATCCCGAAGGGAAAGGGGTTTTCCCTGTGGGATTCTGCTGTGCTGGGATGAGCAGGGAATGCTTGAGCTCTTTTTTTGAGGCTTTTCCACCCTTGATGGAGCTACAAATGGGGACAAATCCAAGCTCCCAAGGCAGGATTTTGTATTATTCCTGTCTTTGGCTCGCAGAGTTCCCTGGAAGTCGCAGAGATCCCTTTGGGAGCGGATCCATGGGTGTGATGAGAGCACCGTTCTCAGCAGCTGCCCCTCCCTCGGAACACAAAGTGCTCCAGGGGAGGGAGTTTTATACTCAAAACACTCCCCAAAAATGATTCCTGGAATGAGAGTGACACTTCCCTCGTCCCTAAACTGAGGGTTTGCCAAAGTTCTCCATCACCGACAAAGGAAGCTACAGAAGAGCCACGGCAAACTCCGGCTCTTCCCATTGCTCCAGGAGATGGATGAGACGCTCCATCGCTCCTGGGAATCCCAGGATTGACCCAGGGGTGCAGGGAAGTGCAATCCCCAGGACCAAATCTTAACTGGCCACCAGCACCCACCAATAAATTCCTTGATGGGAACGCAGATGGATCAGCCGGGACAACCGGCATCGCCGTTCCTGACCGCGGAGGCAAAACATAAATCCAGGGAAACAGGAAAACTGGAGCCCACCAGAAGCAAACTCCCAGTTGTTCCTTCCCTCTTGCTGCTCTCACCTGCTCTGCTGGGGCTTTTGGTGCCCAGGTCCCTGGTCCTGCCGGGGGTGCTGGAGGTTTTGGAGAGCTTGTTGGCCGACACTCGGTACAGGACGCCGCCGATGCAGCGGAAGCCTTTGCTCCTCCACCGCGGCGCCACCGGCTGGGATTTACCACCCTGGGGCGATGGGCGGGTTTGGTTCATCAGCAGGGACCTGCAGGAGAAGGAGAAAGTCAAAGGGGAGATCAAATTAGGGAGGATGTTCCCAAAAGAGGCGCCAGATCGAGTGGTTTGGGTGGGAAGGGACCTTCCAGGTTGTCTAATTCCGAGCCCGGTGCCAAGGGCAGGGACACCTTCCACTGGAATGGAGGGGATGTATGGAAAAACCAGGAAGGAAAAGCTCTGATTCCAAGTGATTTACACCCAAAAAATGACCTTCAAGGAACTGTCTCCCACTCTTGGCTTGCAGCTCCAGCCCCTGCAGCAAACAGGGAAACGTGGATGGAATCCCGTGACGGAATCAGCAACGTGGGATCTTCCATGAGCTTCACCAAGTTTTATGGAGCTCCACAAGCTTTGGTATCCCTGGAAGTGCTCAAGGTCAGGTTGGATGGGACTTTGAGCCACCTGGTCTAGTGGGTGACATCCCTGCCCATGGCAGGGGGGTTGGAAGGAGATGGTCTTTAAGGTCCCTTCCAACCCAAGCCATTCCATGATTTTATGATCCCTGTGTGGGATAAGTTACCCAAGACCACTCCCACCTCCATCTATCACCTGCAGGAGATGCTGGGACACAAGTGGGGTTGAGTGGGTGGTGTTGGGAACCTGTTCCCACCTTCCCACCTCTCCCTGCATCCCCAAATCCCGTAAGGAGGCAGCGGGATGGGTCAGGAGCCACAATCCAGGGCATAAAGGAGCCCAAAATAATCCCATAACATTATCCTGAAGGATCAGTGAGCTCTGAAGTGATACCTTAGGGATAAATATCACAGAATCATCATGGAAAAGACCTCCAAGGCCATCGAGTACCCCCTGTGCCCCATCCCCACCTTGTCCCCCAGCCCAGAGCAGCGAGTGCCTCGTCCAGTCCTTCCTTGGACACCTCCAGGGATGGAGACTCCAAACCTCCCTGGGCAGCCCCTTCCAACATTTAACAACCCTTTCCATGAAGAAATTCCTCCCTGATGTCCCACCTGAAGCTCCCCTGTCATCAACTGCCTTGCTAAAGATCCCAGAGGGACAAAAAAAACCCCCAAAACCCACCCAGCCCACGACCTGACACCCACCCCGTGCCGGAGCCTCCCGGCTTTTCCGTCCCTCCCCCACCATCCAAACAGCCAAATCCAATCTCCCCCACCATCAGCCGCCTTCCTCATTTAGCGCTAATCCAAACAGTAATTTGTTTATGCAAATTGGAGCTCTAATTTCGCATTAAGCCCGAACTATGCCCGTAATGCTATTAACGGCACGTCCATAAACGGCGCATCAGCCGCACAACATCCGTAAATTGAGATCCAACCCCCCATTCCTATCAGCGTCTCCTTGAAGGGGAACCCGTTCTCCCGGAGAAAAGGAGAGCTGGAAAATGGAATGGTGGCAATTCCAGAGGCTCCCCCTGACAGCCCGCTGGTTCCCGAGGGTTCTTCCCAACCGGCAAGCGCTGCCTGGGGTTTTTTTTTTTTGTGGGAAGGTTGGATAAAGGAGAGGTTGATCTCGCTTTCCAGTTTTCCCAGGGGTTTGCTCCTCGTGGAATTGCTCCAGGGAGGAGCATCGAGTCTTGGGAATCCACAAAGAGCCCGTGTCGTTGGGTGAAGGCGTCAATGGCACAAGGGACGCTTGGGTCGCCCTTGGACCACCCAGAACCTCAGGGAAAACCTTGGAAAAGCCAAGGTTTCCTCCAGCGTCGGATGCAGGACCTGGAGAGAGGTCTCGGGGCTTCATCGTGGCCTGATGTGGCCAATAAAAATGATATCAAATGATATCAAATATCCAAGGGCCGGCAGGGTGAGGGAGGGGCTCTCCAGAGATCCCACCTGGACTTCTGCCTCCAGCTCTGGGATCCTCAGCACAGGAGAATCCTGGAGCTGCTGGAGAAATTCCAGAGGAGGCCCCAGAGATGCTCCCAGGGCTGGAGAACCTCTGCTCTGCAGCCAGGCTGGGAGAGCTGGGAATGTCCAGCCTGGAGAAGGGAAACTCCAGGGAGACCTTGGAGCCACTTCCAGGGTCTGAAGGGGTTCCAGGAGAGCTGGAGAGGGAATTGGGATGAGGGATGGAGGAACAAGACACAGGGAATGGTTTCCCAGGTTAGATGGGATGTTGGGAAGGAATTCTTGGCTGGGAGGGTGGGGAGGGGCTGGGATGGAATTCCCAGAGAAGCTGTGGCTGCTCCTGGATCCCTGGGAGTGTCCAAGGCCAGGTGGGATCCCCCTGGGACAGTGGGAGGTGTCCCTGCCCATGGACAAGCCCATCCACAGGATCTCCAGGACGGCTTTGCCCGGCACCAAACGACACCAATCCCTTCCAGGAGGCTCTGGAAAATCTTCCGATTCCATCCGTACCGTCCATAAATTACCTCGGGATCGCACACAGAGATACAAACAATTCTACAAACAATTCACTCCCCAAATTATTGAGCAGACACCCCCGGTTCCAGGCACTGAAACACAAGATCAATGCATTCCATAGAATCATAAATGGAGATTCTTTCATGCATAAATCTGTTTATTATCATCTGTGTTCGCCAGGCCTTGTGTCTATCAATTATCTCCGGATTTTATTGGATGTAGTCAATGAATACATATGAATTAATCTTATATATATACATAAAAATACATATATAAAGTATATATATAAAGTGTATATATAAAGTATACATAAATATAAAAATAAATAATAAATATATATAAAAGAACACATAAATGAATAATAAATATCTAATAAAGTATATCTAAATACCTAAAGTATCTGTAAATATATATAAATAATATTTAAAAGTATACATAAAAATATATGAAGTATATATAAAGTATCTATAAATATATATAAAGTATATTTATAAAAAGTGTAAATATAAAAAATTTATATATAAATATATATATAAAAATATATATATGTATCCCATTACCTAGAAATATTCAAGACATATATTTAATAATATCCAGAGATAATTGATATGAGCCCTGGATGGTATTTTTATTCACAGTATTTTATATTATTGATACATTATTGAATATAGAGAATATCTATCCAATTATGTATATTCAGTTATATTTTTTATATATATGGATTTTATATAGACATATCTGATATACATATCAGATATATCTATATTTAGGTAGATATTTTATCTATAGTTATACCTATAGATTAAATATAGATATATCTGTATATATTAATCCACCTCTATTATCTTTGTTATCTTTATTATAACTGCTATATGTTTATTATATATAGTATATAATTACTATATTATTTATAATATTTATTATACTATTATTTATTATATTAGGTGGAGTATTCATAATATTGTTGCATTTATTATGTTTATTATATTTACTGCATTTATTATATATTATATCACATTATAGTATATGTATTGAAATATTTACTGTGTATAATGTATTATATTCTTATATATTATATATATTTGTTATGTTTATTATAACATTATATTTATTATAACATTATATTTATTATATATAACATATAATAATGTCATAACTATAATATATATTTATGAATATTTATAATAGTATTATTTATTATATTAGGTGGAGTATTCACACTTCTGTATCTCTTATGTTTATTATGTTTATTATATTTATTATATTTTCTATATTTATTATATTACATTATACTACATATATTAAAATATTTACTGTGAATAATGTATTATATTCTTATATACTATATTTATCTTATCTTTGCTATGTTTATTATGACTGTTATTATATTTATTACATATAATATATAATAATATCCTAATAGTACTATAGTACTGTAAAATATATTATTTATAATATTTCCTATACTATTATCTATTCTATTTGGAGGAGAATTCATAATAATTATTGTATTTATAACTTTATTACATTTATTTTATTTTCTATATTTATTATTCACATTATCCTATATATCTAAAAATATTTATTGTGTATAATGTATTATATTGTTATGTATTATACTGATATAATCTTTGTTGTTTATTGTGACTGATATTATATTTATTACATATAATATATAATAATATCATAATATAACTATAATATATATTATTTATAATATTATACTGTTATTTTTATATTAGTTTTTATATTCTATATTAATTTTATTAATAGCAATTATTGTATTTATTACATGTATTATATTTACTATATTTATTATATTTACTATATTTATTATATTAAATCACAATTACATATATTAAAATATTTACTGTGTAAAATGTATTATATTCTTATGTATTATATTTATATTATCTTTGTTATGTTTATTATAACTGTTATATCTATTGTATATCATATACAGTCATAATATTATAATTATAATATATATTTTATATTATATTTATTATATTGTACATAGATTTCCTTGTTTTATACACATATATTTAATATATTATAGGTGTTCTACATTACATATTTTTTTATCTGTAGGAGCTCAAAGAGATTTCAAATCAAAGAAAAACGCGTTTTTTATGGAAAAATCCCTCCCACACCGAGGAGCGAGGAGAGGACTCCACTTCCCAACATTCCCCGGATGGAAAATTGCATTTCCCTCCAAATCCAAGCTGTGGCTCCCAAACTGTGCGACCCCAACTGCACCCCCTTCCCCACCAGCTCCCCCCGCTCCAGAGCCACAACTTCCTGCCTGGAATTGTGTCCCTCCTTGGAGGAATCCCAGAAGGATTTAGGTTGGAAAAGCCCTCTAAGACCATGGAATTCAACTGTCCCCCAGCCCTGCCAAGGCCACCACTGACCACGTCCCCAGGTGCCACATCCACAGGGTTCCCAAATCCCTCCAGGGATGGGGATTCCAACCCCGCCCTGGGCAGCTGTGCCAGGGCTGGACAACCATTCCCATGAGGAATTTTCCCAATATCCAACTTAAACTTCCCTTGGCACAACCTGAGGCCTCTCACCCTGTCCCTCGTTCCCACCTGGATTCCCCTCCTTGAGCCTCCTTTTCTCCGGGATGAGCCCCCCCCCCCTCATCTCCCTCAGCTGCTCCTGGTGCTCCAGACCCTTCCCATCTCCATTCCCTTCCCTGGACACGCTCCCAGCCCCTCAAGATCCTTTGCCTGAGGATCCCAAAACCTCCCCCAGCCCCGGAGGTGCCCCAGGAGTGCCAGCACAGGGGAAGCGTCACTTCCTCGGTCCCAAAATTCCTCCAGGTCTTCCCTCCTCGAGCAGCTTGGGAAGTGGAAAAGCTGGGCCCTTCCTCTGAACCTTTCCGGAGGGAGATCCCTTAGGAAATGGGAATGTCGCTTCCAACACATGGATGAACCCAAAGCAAAGGCAGTGGACACCAAATCCACGCCCTTTCCTCGCCTCCAAACCCGGCTCCGAACGGCACAAACCCACGGAAACCTCAGGAAAAACACGACCCCCTCTTCAACCAACCCACAAAAACCAAAACCCAGCCAGGAGATTCCCGAGCCAAGAACTGAGGGGACAGCAACGTCAGCACTCGGATTTAACAACCCCCTGACCCTAAAAACGCCACCTAAAACCCCTGCAAAGCCTCACCTGTGCCTGGAACACGAAATCCTGGGAGCATTCGAGGCCCACAATTAACGGAATCCGGCTCCCAGGGAGCATCCCGGCGGCGTTTTGAGCCGGATGAAGCCGAGAGGATTTCCCGGCGCCGAGGGCGATACAAGCTCGGTTTTTTTCTTTCACTCCCCGTGATCTTCTTTAGGCTGAGCTTATATTTATTTAATGTATTTATATTTTTTTTTTTTTTGGAAGTAATCCTTCCATAGTAAGAAATCACATTTGCATGCTGGCATTCGAGGAATCCCGAGGAAAGAGCCGGGAATCGTCGGCAGGGAGCGGGAAGCGGTGACAGGGCCTTTCTGCCCGGTGGGGGAGAAATAATTCCACAAAAATCCCGGTATTCCTTGGGCATCAGCACAGAAAAATACCCCCCCATAGGATTTAGGATTAAAAGTGCTCCTCAAACCAGCTGGGAACTCTCTGAGACGCTGCACAAATTCCCCTTTGGAAGCTGCTCCGACCTCCCGGAACGTCTCTTTCCCCTCACCCTCTCGAGGATCCCAAATCCACGGAAAAAAAAAGGAGTCATTCCATTAACGTGTTTGATTTATGGGATTTTTATCGATGTAAGAGCTTTCCTAGGTCAGATCTCAACTAAACACTTAAGAGGACTTAATTTATTTAAAGAATGAACTGGGATTATTCGAATAATTGAGTCGGCCGATTGTGACATTGGAGGTCGGAAAAGGGGATTGGAAATTGAAAACCAGGCAGGAATGTGCCTTTTCCCAGCACAAAACCCATAAAAAGGGGGAATCCATTAAGTTTTAAATCCACAGTGACCGGCACAAACCCCGTTAATTTACCCCCAAACAATTCCCACCTTTCAATAATTAGCTCTAATCACGAAACAAACACTTTAAAAAAAAACCTCCAAAACCTCAAACCTGTTTTAATTTGGGTCAATTGACTCTGAATTTGCATTCGAATGCAGCTTAAGGTGTAATCTCAAGGACAAAATAATAATAAAAATAAAAATAAAATAAAAATAATAATAATAATAATAATAATAAATCCAGCCTGGATCTCATTTAGTTTTCCAAACCTGGGAAAAAAAAAGATGAATCTCAAAGAGCACCTTTTTAAGCTCCTTAATTACCTAAATAAAGATGTCCCTTCCCAACAGACCCCCTCGGCTTGGGAAAGGAAGGAAAACTGCTGTAAATGCTGGATCAGGGTTATCAGCTCCTCGATTTCCACATCCCACAGGCAGGACTGACTCTTCCCAAACCTTGGGGCAGGCTGGAGAACTGTTCTCCTCAAGGAATTCCACTTGGAAAGGCCCAGGTATGGAAAGGAGATCCCAGAATTCTCACGGTGGCTCCTCAAAGGGCTGTAAAAGCTTCACCTGAACTGAGGGGGAACGTTCCATGGATTCATGGAATGGGTTGGGTGGGAAGGGACCTCCAAGATCATCCAGGTCCAACCCCCTGCCGTGGGCAGGGACACCTCCCACTATCCCACATTGCTCCAAGCTTTCCTTGGATGCTTCCAGGGATGGGGCAGCCACAGCTTCTCTGGGAATTCCAGCCCAGCCCCTCCCCACCCTCCCAGCCAAGAATTCCTTCCCAATATCCCACCTAACCCTGGGAAGCCATTCCCTGTGTCCTGTCCCTCCATCCCTCGTCCCAAATCCCTCTCCAGCTCTCCTGGAGCCCCTTTAGACCCGAAGGTTTCCCTGGATCCTTCCCTTCTCCAGGTGAACATTCCCAGCTCTCCCAGCCTGGCTCCAGAGGGGCTCCAGGTGCCTCGTTATTCCCACCCAACTGGATCTCTTCACTTCCCTCAGGAAGCCGCTCAGCCCCATCCCCTTCCATCTCCTGAGCGTCTCCAGGAAAATTCCCGGTGGATGCTCCAGGCTGCCCTCAGGAGCTCGGTGAGGGTGAATCCACGTGCCAGGGAAAGCACTGGAATGCTGCCAAGGCCTTCCCAAGCACGGAGGAGGAGGAGGTGGTGCCGTTCTCACCCGGAGCAGCGGGAGAGCAGAGCTCTCCTCCCTAAATCCCAAATCCCGAAATCCCTGCTATTGTTTGGAACCCGGTTCGTTCCCCTGGGGGAGATGAGGAGCCCTGGATCCAAACCCAGCTCCATGTGCCAGGGATGGAAAGAGAGGACAAGGGAAGGAAAGAGAATCTGCCCGGTGACCTGGAGGAGTGGTGAGGGCAGGGATGGAATTGTCCTACGGAGACAGACCCGGGAGAAGGACGTGGAGCTGCTGGAGGAATTCCAGAGGAGGCCACAGAGATGATCCAAGGGCTGGAGCCCCTCTGGAGTCAGGCTGGGAGAGCTGGGAATGTCCAGCCTGGAGAAGGGAAGGCTCCAGGGAGACCTGGGAGCACCTTCCAGGGCCTGAAGGGGCTCCAGGAGAGCTGGAGAGGGGTTTGGGGACAAGGGATAGAGGGACAGGACACAGGGAATGGCTTCCCACTGCCAGAGGGTTAGGTGGGATATTGGGGTGGAATTCTCCCCTGGGAGGGTGGGGAGGGGCTGGGATCAAATTCCCAGAGAAGCTGTGGCTCCAAGTCCCATCCCACCTGGCCTTGGACACTTCCCAGAGCTTCTCTGGGAATTCCACCCCCTCCCCACCCTCCCAGGGAAGAATTCCTTCCCAATATCCCACCTTACCCCGCTCTCCTTCACTTTAAGGCCGTGCCTTCATCTCCCCCCTTGATCCCCAAGCTCCTTGTGCTTAAGGCTCTTCCACACCTCCCCTCCAGAGCTCCCAGGAGCTCGGATTCCTGCTCCCCAACTTCCACACCTTCCCCTTCTGACCCAACAGTTCCGAAAACCACCGAGGCCACCACCAAACCCCGTCCCCGAGTGCCACATCCCTGGAAATCCCTCCAGGAACGGTGGCTCCACCGCTGCCCTGGGCACCTTGTGCCAAGCCTGGACAACCCTTTCCAGGAAGAAATTCCCCCCTGACATCCCAAATAAACCTTCCCCCGGAGCAACTTGAGGCCGTTTCCTCCTGCGACAGCACAACCCCAAACCCACCATCCTTGGCTTCCCTCCAGCTCTGCTCTGATCCCACCCACGGGAGGATCCCTTGGAAACACTTCCCAGATTCCTCAAACCATAAAAACAGCTCCCTGGAGAGAGAGAGAGAGGGAGAGGAGACAAAAGGCCCCCCGGGAGAAGAAGATTCCCCCTGGGAGAAGATTCCCCAAGTGAAGCTGTTTCTCAAGGTAGGTCAACCCTGAGCCCAAATTCCATCCCACCCCCCTCCCACCACCCTTGAGAGGTCCCACTAAACCGCTTAAAGGCGGGAGAATGGAATTGCTGACGTGCCCTAAAGCTCGGATTTCCGACGGCGGCTCGGTAATTACAGCGGGAAGAGCGGGAAGCATTGTCCCGTTAATTAGATTCCTCCTGCCCCCCATCAGCTCTGGGAGCTGGGGCTGAGCTCATCCCGCTTTAATTCCCATCCCCGGGCATGGATCTCCAACACCTAAAAGTGCTCCCCCACCTGGAATGTGGGGTGTTTTTTTGGGAACTGTGTCCACGTGGGAAAGGGTTTTAAATCCTTAAATCCCTCCCAGGCACCTTCCTGGCACCCTCGGAGAGGGAAAGGTAAAGACATTCCCACTGTCCTGGCATGGATATTCCTTCCCCCTGTTCATCCCAGAGGAAATCCCGGAGTGCTGGATGTGCCCTGGAGTATCCCAGAGTAAATCCCATCCCAGAGCTTGGGATGTGTCCTGGAGTATCCCACAGTAAATCCCATCCCAGAGCTTAGGATGTGTCCTGGAGTATCCCAGAGTAAAACCTATCCCAGAGTTCGGGATGTGCCCCAGAGAATCCCACAGTAAATCCCATCCCAGAACTCAGGATGTGCCCCAGAGTATCCCAGAGTAAATCCCATCCCAGAGCTCAGGATGTGCCCCAGAGTAAATCCCATCCCAGAGCTCGGGATGTGTCCTGGAGTATCCCACAGTAAATCCCATCCCAGAGCTTGGAATGTGCCCCAGAGTAAATCCCATCCCAGAGCTTGGAATGTGCCCCAGAGTAAATCCCATCCCAGAGCTTGCGATGTGCCCCAGAGTATCCCAGAGTAAATCCCATCCCAGAGATTGGGATGTGCCCCAGAGTATCCCAGAGTAAATCCCACCCCAGAGCTCGGGATGTGCCCTGGAGTATCCCACAGTAAATCCCATCCCAGAGCTCAGGATGTGCCCCAGAATATCCCACAGTAAATCCCATCCCAGAGCTCAGGATGTGCCCGGGAGTATCCCAGAGTAAAACCTATCCCAGAGCTCAGGATGTACCCGGGAGTATCCCACAGTAAATCCCATCCCAGAGCTTGGGATGTGCCCCAGAGTATCCCACAGTAAATCCCATCCCAGAGCTCGGGACGTGCCCCAGAGTATCCCAGAGTAAATCCCATCCCAGAGCTTGGGATGTGTCCTGGAGTATCCCAGAGTAAATCCCATCCCAGACCTTGGGATGTGTCCTGGAGTATCCCACAGTAAATCCCATCCCAGAGCTCGGGATGTGTCCTGGAGTATCCCAGAGTAAATCCCACCCCAGAGCGTTGGATGTGTCCTGGAGTATCCCACAGTAAATCCCATCCCAGAGCGCTGGATGTGTCCTGGAGTATCCCAGAGTAAATCCCATCCCAGAGATTGGGATGTGCCCCAGAGTATCCCACAGTAAATCCCATCCCAGAGCTCAGGATGTGCCCCAGAATATCCCACAGTAAATCCCATCCCAGAGCTTGGGATGTGTCCTGGAGTATCCCACAGTAAATCCCATCCCAGAGCTCGGGATGTGCCCCAGAGTAAACCCCATCCCAGAGCTCGGGATGTGTCCTGGAGTATCCCACAGTAAATCCCATCCCAGAGCTTGGGAATTGCCTCAGAGTATCCCTGAGTAAATCCCATCCCAGAGCTCAGGATGTGTCCTAGAATATCCCACAGTAAATCCCATCCCAGAGCTCGGGATGTGCCCCAAAGTATCCCAGAGTAAATCCCATCCCAGAGATTGGGATGTGCCCCACAGTAAATCCCATCCCAGAGCTCAGGATGTGCCCCTGGAATATCACAGGGATTGTAACTGCTGTGGATTATTTCAATGCTGTGCCCGTTTTCCAACTCAAAACGGCTTCAGCTTGGAATATTTATCCCAAAAAATCACCCAGATCCCACTGGGGGTTTTTCCCTCCCTCCTGCTTCCCAAAAATACCCGGGATAACTGCTTTTTCCAACTGTATTTCCTTTGGAAATGCCCTTTTTCTCACACAATAATAATACCCTGAAGAGCCAGGACAGCTGATGTATTCTAATATATTTTAATTAAAGCAAATATCTTGCACCAAGAGCAGAATTCCATGGAAAAAAATGTGCTCCAGGAACTCCCTCAGCATGGAAAAGGTTAAAGAAAGGGAATTATCCCTTGGAAAAACCCCTCTCACCCTACAGGGGCTTGGACTAGGGATGGATCCACCTCCATGGAGAGGAATATTGAAAATTAAACTGAGCATTCCTTAATTAATTATAAATTTAATATTAAATTCAGCTCCAAAGGCTAAATTGGGCATAAAGGACTTTTTTTTCCCCCTTGGTTTTCCTGCCTAAACTTAAGGAATAAATAACAAACCCGGGTTATTTCTCTAAATAAATATTATTATTATTCTATAATAATAAATAACCTTCAGGGGTCTCTTCCCACTCAAATCATCCAATGATTCCACGATGTGTTTTTTTGGGAATTGCCATTCCAGCTCTCATTGGAAGCGGCAAAGGAAGAGGATCCATCCACAAATAATCCTGGAATGGCATCTTCCTGCCAAAAACCTCAGCATCTCTGTGGCCACCCCTCCCTTTGCACATAATAAAGTTGTGATTAAAGAAATATAAAATAAAGGAGTTAAATATGTAAGAAAAATAATAAGTGAAGAGATGAATATTCAGATAAATTGATGAGATAAACGGAACTAAATAAAATAAATTTAACAATAAATAAAGTAATAAAATCAGAGAAAGCCCCAAAGCTTCTAAACAGCACCAAGGTGCCCTTGATCAGGGGAAATTGGGAAAAGGTGGGGGAATTTATGGGATTTGGAAGGCTCTGAGGTGTCAAACCCACCCCTCCCAAACTGCTTTGGGAGCAACGTCCCCGTTTTCCACGTGTGCCCAAAGCCCAAATTAATCAGGAACTCGTCCAGAGCTGCCTCCCTCTGCTGGCACCAGACCTGGAGCAGCTCCCAGACTCCCCAAAAATCTCCAGAGAAACAAGAAAACCTGGGAAAAACTTCCCAAAAAACCCTAAACCAGCCTCCAACTCCCGGCACCGCCACAACCCCCCTCAGGCATTTTGGGGGGACGGAGCTTCCCAGGCGACTTCCGTGGCATCATCATCCCCCCCTTCGCGTTTTTCCACGGAAAAGGGGGTGGAAAAGGGTTTTTATGACTCTCCAGGGCCACCATTCCCTGCCCTGGCACGTTCCAGGTGGAAATTCTGGCACCTCCTGACTCGTGTCGACCCACCCAGGGTTCGGCCTCCAAATCCATCCCGGATTTCTCCCCGTGGAGCGGCTCCACTCCCAGGTGTTCACACCAAATCCCAAAACACCACCTTGAGAACCAAAGCTGGACTTAAAACCCCACTTAAAGGGAAAAAAACCAACCAAACAGGAGCCCTCCTGACTTCATAAAGCGCCGGCACAGGCGGGAAAAGGAAGAGCTGGAAGAGCTGAGATGGATTTCGGAAGGGCTGGGATGGTTTTTGGCGCTGAAGGGACACATTCCCTAGGGTCTCCTGAGGAGCAGGAGAAGCTGTGAAGGTCCCCATCACCTGGAAAGTCAGGGAAGGCACAGATTCCCCCGGGAATAACGGCACGGACACCTGAAAAGCGGGAGCTGTGGGATCTGCCGTGGGTTCCCGGGAGTCGGGAATCGGCCACCTCACCACGTGCAAAGAAAGAGCCCTACAAAGATCTCCATCCACGCCACCAGGAATTGTCTTGCCTCCCTTTTTCCAGGCCAAAACACCCATCTGGGAAACCCATACAACCGCAGGACCGCGGGAGAGGGAAGGAATTAAACCCAGGAATTCCCCCACCCCGCATCCATCAAAATCAATATTAGGCCACTAAAACTGAGCCAGACCGGCTCTGATGTCACCAAAAAAACACAGGCAAGGTGCGAGTTGGGGGTGTTTTTCATCTCCCTGTCCCCCAGCAGAGACAACCCCACCCCAATCCAAGATCCAACCATCCCGGCCGGGAAAAAACCCGGGAAGCGGAGCCCGGAGAAGCAGCAGCAGCAGCAGCAGCAGGGATGGCTGTAATTTATCCCCTCCTGCCCCTGCTTTATGGCTTTCTTAATTCGGCTTCCTGCTCCTATTAATGGAGTTAATGTGGAGATTATATCTATTTTCTGGCGTCAGGGGGTGATTTATCCCGGCCATTTTTCCGGGGCCGGCTCCCACGCTGTTAAATCAAGCGAGTTGCCAATTAAGTGCTGACTGGGGAAGTGGTTGGAGTCGTAACAGATATCCAAGAGCAAATTAAAGCCTGGTGTTGGGGACACCGGAGCGCTGACCCCGGCTCAGCTGGGCAGAGGGAGGATGGAACCGAGCCCCAAAGAGGAGGGGAAAAATGTCAAAAATCACCTCTGGCCTGCAGGAGAAAAGCAGGGAGTCGCTTTTCCCATCACTCAGGATTTGAGGGGTTTGGGGGCTTGGAGGAGATCCAGGTGATGTCACCCGGCAGGGAAATCCAGGCCACGGGAATTCCTTCAAGGAGGGACGTCCTACACCAAAGGCTTGGATGGTCCTGGGGTGCTCCAGCACCTTGGTGGGACTGGTTGGGCTCCATCATCTTGGATACACCTGGATACACCATCAGCACCTCCCATTAACCCCAGGAACACCTTCCCAGGCCTGGAACGTTCCAAAATTCCCGTGGGGCATCTCCACGGACACAGCTCAGGATTAAGTGGCACTTTTACCCTCCTTGAATATTCAGGAGGATTGAAGGAATGAAAAGAATAAAAAAGGGGGAGGAGAAAGCCAATCCAAACATCCAGGGAAATGTAGGAATTCCAGCTGGGCTGTGTCCATGGATGGGGATTAAACCAAGGGATGGGAATAAAAAGGGACCTGTGGGAAGGATGGGAACAATTCCAAAACCCTGCCAGCTGCTGAAATTCAATCCAGGGGGAACCCCCACCCGGAGCTCCCATCATAAATACTCCACCAACCAGGACAACAGAGGGGAATTCTGCCCCTCTGTCCAGTTCAGGTGAGATCCCACCTGGAATGCTGCGTCCAGCTCTGGGGAACAACAGCAGGAGGATGTGGAGATGCTGGGGAAATTCCAGAGGAGGCCACGGAGATGATCCAAGGGCTGGAGAACCTCAGCTCTGGAGCCAGGCTGGGAGAGCTGGGAATGGCCAGCTTGGAGAAGGGAAACTCCAGGGAGACCTGAGAGCCACTTCCAGGGTCTAAAGGGGTCCAGCAGAGCTGGAGAGGGATTTGGGATGAGGGATGGAGGGACAGCACACAGGGAATGGCTTCCCAGGGTTAGGTGGGATGTTGGGAAGGAATTCTTGGCTGGGAGGGTGGGGAGAGGCTGGGCTGGAATTCCCAGAGAAGCTGTGGCTGCCCCTGGATCCCTGGAAGTGTCCAAGGCCAGCTTGGAGCAACCTGGGATGGTGGGAGGTGTCCCTGCCCACAGCAGGGGGTTGGAATTCCAGGATCTTTAAAGTCCCTTCCAACCCAAACCGTTGGATTTGCTAATCCTACAAATCGACCAGAAAATCCCAAAGTGCACAGAGGGGACTCCCAAGGGGAGCTGGGAGCCAACCTGTGTGCACATCCCAGGGAAGCTCTGCCTTGCCCCAAAACTTTCCACAGGATCATCCTTTTCACTCCAGCTAAGCCCTCAAATACCATCCGGAAACTCCTTATTAATCTCGGAATTAAAATAATACCCATTCATCTGCACTAAGAGGTGAGCCGACTACCTGAGGAACATTATCACCCTCAGGTTTTGCATTTAAAAAAAAATTAAAAAAAAAAGAAGGATAAATTCCCTGAATTCAGCAGACAAGAAATCCACCCGGACAAAGGGAATCCGCGGTCACCTTCAGCGCCACCGCGGATTAACCACCGACCCACCGGGGGAGACGGGGCTGGAATTAGGCAGGGAAACCTTAAAAAAAAAAAAAAAAACCATCAATTTGATTATCACCAAGTGTGGTTTGCTGCCTAAAACCGGCCTGGAAGTGAGGATGAAGTGAAATAAAAGCGGTGTGCTTACATCGCTCGGCTCCCGGAGGAGTTTGAGCTCTTCCCGTTTCTGGTTTGAAGGCTCATCCTGGGATTTTTTTTTGGGGGGTCACGTTAGGGGGTGTTTTTAGGGAAGGGCACCAAGGGGTTGAGTGTTACTGCCCTGTCCCAATAGGTCCTCAGCCAACTCCTCTGCTCCTCCAAATCCCATCCTAACACCGATCCAAGCGACCCAGAGCTTCCCAATCCAGAGGATTCCCGAGGCTCCTCCTCGCGTGTTCCTGGTGGTGTTTCAAAGCAGCCAAAGGCTTGAGGTCAACCTCAGCCTTCCCCTCCTGAGGACACCTCAAGGGGGTTCTAATGGATGATTCTCAGCTGTGGGAATGCTCCTGCAGGAATGATTTTACGTGGTTTCCTTCAAATCCCACTGGAATATCCCGTGTCCAACCACGCCCCGCTCTCCACCTCAGGATAAACAGGCTGGAGAAGGACTTTGTCCTGACCTTTCAGGACATCGTGGCCTCATGATGTTCTCCTGGTGAGGAGATGCCAGGAGGAGCTCGTGCTCCAAAGGGCTCGATCCTGGAGAGGGTGGGGATGGAAAGGATCCAAGAACGGGAAGGGAAAGCTCCTGAAAAATCCAACGGGCTCATCTACGGACGGGGAGCATCTCCAACCACCACCAGCCCTGGTGGCATCCAGGACATTTCCCCAAGGATTTTAACCCCAGCCCTCAAAGATGGGCTCCAACCCCTCCTCACAACGTCGGAGCAACACCCTGGGAGTTGGCTGAGCTGGTTCCAGGGAAAATTTTGCCATGGGAATGTCTGTTATCCACAGGGAGCCCCCCAGCGACCACAGCTAAGGAGAACTCTGCTTATCACACTGGTGAAGCTTCAACCCCCTCTTCTCCCTCCTTCCCAAACCTCCTCTCTTGGAAAACCTTGGCATTCGGGTGGGAGAAACCCACGGAGGGGATGAACCCGCTCCGTTTATCCCACGGCTGAAAAACCCCAGGAAGAGACCGAAATAAATTGGAGAATAAATAAATTAATCAGAATAAATTTTAAAAAAACAACCCTACAAAACCCTCTGAAAGCAGCTGCAAATCAAGAGCTGAGTCTACAACCCCTTCCCTGGGAGCTGGGCCCCGTTTTCCTCAGGATGATGAAAGCAAAGGGATCCGAAAACCGCCCTTCCCGGTTAACGAGGGAAGGGATCGGCGAGCGCAATTCCCGAGGCCGGCAGTATTTTACACCCCCGGCAAGTGGTGGAAATTGAAAAGGCCCAGCTGAATCAATATTTGCTGCATCAGAAGCAAATGAATAGTAATAAGTCACCCAGCTCTCCCCGTCCTGCTTCGGGAAGCCAAAAAAAAAAAATGATCCGAAGGAGCCACGGTTGCTTCGGGAACATCCAGGGAAAACTGGGATGAAAACAATCCAGCCCCAGGAAGTTTGGCTGAGGCAGAGCCAAAAAAAAGGGGGGAGAAAAGGAAAAAATTAAAAAAAAAAGAAAAAAAGGGAAAATAGGAGCAGAGAGTTGCAGTTGGGGAGGGGGAAAAAAGCTCCTGGGGAAAGAGATTCCTGCCGAGTTTAGGTTGGATATCCAGGAAAATTCCTCCATGGAAAGGGTTGTCCAGCCCTGCCACAGCTGCCCAGGGCAGGGTTGGAATCCTCATCCCTGGAGATGGAAATTCCAGGTTTCCCAAGTATTAAAGAGAAACAGCATAAGGAGATTTTTATTTTTTGTTTTTACCTGCCAGAAACGCCAAAAACGGGAACCGGAAATGGCAAAAACCAGAAAATAAATATTAAAAAGAGAAATGCAACTTTTGAGCTCGCTTTGCCAAAGCCATCCCCTTTTCCAAAGCCATTCCACACACACAGTTTTACAGGGATAAAGGAACAGAAATCCCACTGCTTTGGACTTCCATGTTGGAGTTTCCCGGCATCTTCCCATCATTCCTACCTGCTCCGTGCCCCAATTCCTGCTGCAGCAGCACCAAGCCCCGTTTTGGGTTGGAAAAGGGTGATTTTTGGAGCAGAAGAGATGGGGAATTTGTTAGAGGGAGGGAGGGAACAGGAAAACATTCCTGTTGTCTCCCACAACTCCCAGAAAGTTCCTTCCCATGACAAGAGTCACGTTTTCCCTTTTGCCCCCTTTTATCCTCGTGATAATTTAAAGGACAATTGAAATTTAATTCCTAAAATTAATAGGAATTTAAAGCAGCAGAGGAGCCACTCCTGCACTCCCAACTCCTCCTTTCTGAGCCACAAAACCTTTCTCCACGGAAAACATCCCCAAACTGGAATAGCTTTGGGATTTTCCCGGAGATTCATCCCTCGTCGCCTCCTTCCGCATTCCGAGGATCCCGGGAACGCTGTGGGGGGGATAAACCCGGATCTGAATCCACCACTACCACCAATTCCAGAAGCAAATCTTCAATCCCTATTTTATCTGGGGGAAGGGGAGGATTAAAGGCAACGATTTGCAATCCAAAGCTATTCCGGCCGGGAAAAGCGCCGGCAGCTCCCGGCCAGGTGGCCGAGGTCGGGAACGCCCCCTCCGCTCTTCCCTTTCCCGGCTTTCCCGGCTTTGACAGCTGTGACCTCCCGGCCCTGCCCGGATCCCGGCGCGCATCCCGCTTCCAGGAGAGCCCGGCGGGAAGCGGGAGCCGCAGATGCCACGGAGACCTGGGGAGATCCGGAGCCGCCGGATGCAGATGGTGGGATGTGCCGGTGCCAAGGGCGACGGAGAATCCGGAATCCGGCTCTGCCACAAGCGGGGAGAGCCCAGGGAAGAGCCAAGGAAAAGCTGGATGCTCCAACAGGAATCCCAAGCCTTCCCTGCTGCGGGTTTCCCCTCATCCCGCAGGGAATTCCCGCCAGGCAGGGAATTGGGTTGGAGAAGGAGGAAATCCCAGCGCTCTGCTGGGAAGAGGGATATTAAAGGGCTAATCCCAGTTATTTATTTCCCGAAGGAAATAAATGCCCAGAGAGTGGGGGAAGCTGGTTATGGAATTTTGGGATGGTTTCGGCTGGAAGGGACTTTATGGATCGTCTTGTTCCAACCCCAAACGTTCCAGCGGATCATTCTGTGGGTTTGGGATAGGAATGCTCCATCATTTAGGAATTTTTATCCGTGTTCAGCACAACATTCACTGAAACTCGGCTGGAAATCCCACAATCTCAGCCTGAGGGGTGAAACCGGACCCTTTGTCCTCGGGATGATCCCGTGCAGGACCAGGAACCGGACTCGGATGATCCGAGCGGGTCCCTCCCGGCTCAGGACATTCCAGGATTTCTCGCAGCAGGACGGAACAGATGGATCCATCCCCGGGCCCGAGAGAAGCCTGGACGTTCACTCAGCCCGGCTGGAATTAATCAGGATGGAAAGCGACGCTCCAGCCCTTTTGCCAAGTGACCTCTGTGCTCCCAAAAATCCGGTTCCCGCATTCCCGAGCTCCGGGAGCTGCCCGGGCACATCCCGGAGCGCGGCCCAGATGCCGGTGGCAGTTGGACTCGGCTCAGGGCAGCGGCTTAAACTCATTTAAACCTCACAAGTTTATCCTGGTGAGAAGAAATTCTGGGGAATTCACACCATTCCTTCCTTCTTTTTGGCGGTTTTCCTCTTTTTTTTCCCATCGGGAAAACTTCTCGAAGGGCTAAAACGCTGGAGGAGCTACGACCCTTCCCGGGAAAAAGGGGTGGGGAAAAAAAGGCAGCTTTGACATCACCCATCTCTTAGCAGGGTGGAAATTTGGGAATTCAGTCCATCCCTCACTCCCACAGCTGTCCCTGTCCGGTGAAAAATCCGGGAATGAGGAAATCCCCAGCGCTGGGAAAAATATTTTCCTGACGGGACGGTGTTAGGAGGGATTACAAACCTTGGAAAAAACACTTCCAGAGGGTCCCAAAACCACTTCCAAGTGAGGTTTAAATTATGGAACGTGGCCAATTTGGGAAACTTTATCCTCAAGGAGATTCCACCCGGCTGGAATATTCCCTTCCTGCTGAAGGTTGGGTTGGAAAAGGGGAATAATATCCCATAAAATACGGGGTGTGTTTAAGTTACAGCTGGGAATTAAGTTACATTTGGAATTCCGAGGGATAAAAGGAACGGCAGCACCGGAAAAACTTTGTGATCCCGTGAAATGTTTTATCCTGGAGCAGCTGGGAAGGGATAAAGGGATTCCCTGGGATAGAGGGAGCAGCAGGGAGAGGGTTGAAGGGTTTTAAATCTTTGGGCTTTGGATCCCAAGGAAACCTCGTCCCAAAGGTTGGATGAGGAGGGATAAATCCACCGGAGACAGAGAATCATGGAATGGTTTGGGTGGGAAGGGAGTGGAAAGATCCTGGAATTCCAACCCCTGCCATGGGCAGGGACACCTCCCACTATCCCAGGGTGCTCCAACCTGGCCTTGGACACTTCCAGGGATCCAGGGGCAGCCACAGCTTCTCTGGGAATTCCATCCCAGACCCTCAACATCCTCACAGGGAAGAATTCCTTCCCAATATCCCACCTAACCCTGGGAAGCCATTCCCTGTGTCCTGTCCCTCCATCCCTCATCCCAAATCCCTCTCCAGCTCTCCTGGAGCCCCTTCAGGCTCTGGAAGAGACTCCAAGGTCTCCCTGGATCCTTCCCTTCTCCAGGTTGGACATTCCCAGCATTCCCAGCCCGGTTCCAGAGCACTCGGAGCATCCATGACTTTTTCCACTCTGACATGGGATGAACCATCCCAATCCTGGAGATGAGGATCCAGGCCTGGAAAAGACCTCCTGTGTTGCCTGTGCTCACAGATCCACCCAAATTCCTGCCCCTGGAATTTATTCCCAGCTTTTATTCCGGGCTCTGCTCGGGTTTTCCGATTCCACGGAAAAAATCCATAGGGAATGGTGAGCTCCCAAAAAAAGAGGATACTCCAGGAAAAATAAAGGGAAAATAAAGAAAAAGGATTAAAAAGGAAGAAAAGGAAAAAAGGGGAATAAAGGAAGAAGAAAAAAGGAAAATAAGAAGGAAAAGGAAATAATAATAAGAATAAGAAGAAGGAATAATAAGGAAATAATAAGAAGAAAAAAGAAAATAAAGGAAAAATAAAGAGAAAATAAATAAAGGATAAGGATAGAAAGTGGAAGAAAAGGAAAAAAAGGAAATGAAGGAAGAAGAAAAAAACAAAAAAGGGAGATAAAGGATAAATAATAAGGAAAAAAAGATAAAAAATGGAAGGAAAGGAAAAAGGGAAATAAAGGAAAAAATAAAGGAAAAATAAATAAAGGCAAAAGATACAAAATGGAAGAAAAGGAAGAAGTGAAATAAAGAAAGAAGAAAAAAGGGAAAAGGAGAATAAGGGAAAAATAAAGGAAAAATAAATAAGGAAAAAGGATAAAAAATGAAAGAAAAGGAAAAAGGGAAATAAAGGAAAATAAGAAAAAAGGAAAATAAAGGAAAAATAAATAAAGAAAAAGGATAGAAAATGGAAGAAAAAGAAAAAAGGGAAAAAAAGGGAAAAGAATAAAGGAAACAAGGAGAAGAGTTAAAAAATGGGGAAAAGTGAAAAAGGGAAGTAAAGGAAAAAGAAAGAAGGAAAAGGGAAATAAAGAAAATTGGGAAAAGGGGAATAAAGGAAAAAAGAAAAAAGGAAATAAAGGGAAAAAAATAAGAAAGAGGAAAAGGAAAGAGAGAAAAAGGAAAAAAGGGAGGAAGGGAAAAAGGGGAAAAAAGTGGGGAAAAAGAACAAGGGAAAAGGAGAAAAAAGGGAAAGGGGGAAAATAGGAGAAGGGAAAAAGTAAGGAAAGAGGAAAAAAGGAAAACGTGAAAGGGGAAAAATGGAAAAATGAAAAAAGAGGAATCAGAAAAAAGGGAAAAAGGGAAAAAAGGAAAAAGGGAGAAAAGGGAAAGGGAAAAAATAGGGGAAAAGAAAAAAGGAAAACGGGTGAAAGAAAAAAAGGGAAAGGGAAAAAAACAGGAAAAGGGAAAAACAAGGAAAAAGAAAAAAAGGGAAAGGGGAAAAATAAGAAAAAGGAAGAAATAGGGAAAAGGAAAAAAGGGAAAAAAGAGGTGAAGAGGAAGAGAAAAAAAAGGAATAGGGAAAAAAGAGAAAAGGAAAGAATGGAAAGGGGAAAAAAGGAAGAAAAAAGGTAAGAAGGGAAAAAAGGAAGAAGAGAAAAAGGGGAAAAAGAAAAACGGGGGGAAAGGAAAAAAAGAAAAGTGAGGGAAATGGGGAAAATACAGAAAAAGGAAAGAAAGGAAGGTAACAAAGGCAAAAAAACCAATTAAAAAAAGGGGAAAAGGAAAAAGGAAAACCAAGAAAAAGGAGGAGAAAAGGAAAAGAGGAAAAGGAAGAAGAAGGAAAAAAATAAAAAGAGAAAATAAGAAGAAAAAAGAGCAAGAAAAAAAAAAAGTGGGAAAAGCAAAAAAGAAAAATGGGGAAAGAAGGACTAGAAATCAAAAATGAAAAGAGGAGGAAGAGAGGAGTGAGGAACATTCCCAAGTGTCTCTGGGAAAGGGGGAGCGCAGAGGCCCAGGAAGGATTAATCCCAAGCTTTGCCCCCCCCCCTAAAATCCCATCCCATTGTTTTCCTAAAGCTTCCCAAGCCCAGCCTGGCACAGAAACGGGATTAGGCTGGGCCACATGTCAAGGCTGCTCGGAACAATCTGCATCTCATCCCCCCCCATTAAAGGGATTAAAACCTTTCCTTACAGAAAAGAAATTAAAAAAAAAAATCAACCTTTTTTTTTTTTTTTTTTCGAGGGGGGAAAGGAATGTGACTTTAATGAGCTGTCACTGCACAGAATGGCTTCCACATCCCCTTCAAAACCTAAAATAAAATCAAATCAAATCCCAGCCCTTAAAAAAAAAACCAAAAACCCTCGGGATTAGGAGAAGAAAATCCGTGACAGGACCTTTCTCAAATTGGGAAAGGGGTTTGGTGGGTTTTTTTGTGTCCTCTGAGTTATCTGATCCAACAGAGCCTTTTTGGTTTTACACCCCCCTGGTTTTGGTGTGCAGGGAATTCCAGGAGGAAAAAATTACGGATGGGGAGTTTAAGGCCTGGCTCTTTGAGAGGGGGAGATGGAGGTGGAGAGGGATTTTATCATCTGGATAAAGGGAGATGAGCTCCTCGTGACCCAACCCCTGCCAGGGCAGTTCCCAGGCTCAGGATCCTTCTCCTGAGGGTGGGGAGAGCCAGGACAAACCTGTGGAATAATCCCAATGGCCAGGACAAACCTGTGGAATAATCCCAATGACCAGGACAAACCTGTGGAATAATCCCAATGGCCAGGACAAACCTGTGGAATAATCCCATCATCCTGGTGGGGTCAATAATTTATCCAGCTGGGCTTGAGACGCCCCTAAAATTGGGAGGTTTAAGGCTGGAGTTTGGAGTTGCTCCTGCTTTGGAGCATCATCTCAGCCAGGCCAGTTTGTTTTCCAGAGCATCATTAGGATAAGATCAATAACTTATAAAGCTGTGCTTAAAATGCACCCAAATATTGGGAGGTTTAAGGTTGGACTTTAAAATTCCCCCTACTTTGGAGTATCATCTCAGCCAGTCCCGTTTGTGCTCTGGAGCAGCATCAGAACAAGATAAATTTATAATAAACTTATCAAACTGTGCTTAAAACGCTCCAAAAATTGAGAGAGTTAAGTCTGGACTTTACAGTTGCTCCTGCTTTGGAGCATCATCTCCACCAGCCCAGTTTGTGCTTTGGAGCAGCATCAGAAAAAGATCAATAACTTATCAAACTGTGCTTAAACACCCCAAAAATTGGGAGGTTTAAGTCTGGACTTTAAAATTCCCCCAACTTAAGAGCATCATCTCAGCCAGCCCAGTTTGTGCCCTGGAGCATCATCAGAAGGAGATCAGTAACTCATCAAACTGTGCTTAAAACACCCCTAAAATTGAGAGGTTTAAGGTTGGACTTTAAAATTCCCCCTGCTTTGGAGCATCATCTCCACCAGTCCAGTTTGTGCCCTGGAGCAGCACCAGAATAAGATAAATAACTTATCAAACTGTGCTTAAAACACCTCAAAAATGAGAGGTTTAAGGTTGGACTTTAAAATTCCCCCTGTTTTGGAGTATCATTTCCACCAGCCCAGTTTGTGCTCTGGAGCAGCATCAGAAAAAGATCAATAACTTATAAAGCTGTGTTTAAAATGTACCCAAAAATTGGGAGGGTTAAGTCTGGACTTTGCAGTTCCCCACACTTTGGAGCATCATCTCCACCAGCCCAGTTTGTGCTCCAGAGCAGCATCAGAAAAAGATCAATAACTTATCAAGCTGTGTTTAAAATGTACCCAAAAATTGGGAGAGTTAAGTCTGGACTTTGCAGTTCCCCACACTTTGGAGCATCATCTCCACCAGCCCAGTTTGTGCTCTGGAGCAGCATCAGAAGGAGATCAGTAACTTAACAAACTGTGCTTAAAACATCCCCAAAATTGGGAGGTTTAAGTCTGGACTTTGCAGTTCCCCACACTTTGGAGCATCATCTCCACCAGCCCAGTCTGTGCTCCAGAGCAGCATCAGAAAAAGATCAATAACTTATCAAGCTGTGCTTAAAATGTACCCAAAAATTGGGAGAGTTAAGGCTGGACTTTGCAGTGGCTCCTACTTTGGAGCATCATCTCCATCAGCCCAGTTTGTTCTCCAGAGCATCATCAGAATAAGATCAATAACTTATCAAGCTGTGCTTAAAATGTACCCAAAAATTGGGAGATTTAAGGCTGGACTTTGCAGTTGCTCCTACTTTGGAGCATCATCTCCACCAGCCCAGTCTGTGCCCTGGAGCATCATCAGAACAAGATTAATAGCTTATCAAACTGTGCTTAAAACGCTCCAAAAATTGAGAGGTTTAAGGCTGGACTTTAAAATTCCCCCTACTTTGGAGCATCATCTCCACCAGGCCAGTTTGTGCTCCAGAGCAGCATCAGAAAAAGATCAATAACTTATAAAGCTGTGTTTAAAATGTACCCAAAAATTGGGAGATTTAAGTGTGGACTTTAAAATTCCCCCTGTTTTGGAGCATCATCTCAGTCAGGCCAGTTTGTGCCCTGGAGCATCATCAGAACAAGATAAATAACTTATCAGTGCTTAAAATGCACCCAAAATTGGGAGGTTTAAGTCTGGACTTGGCAGTTGCTCCTACTTTGGAGCATCATCTCCACCAGGCCAGGTTGTGCTCTGGAGCAGCATCAGAAGGAGATCAGTAACTCAACAAACTGTGCTTAAAACACCCCAAAAAATGAGAGGTTTAAGGTTGGACTTTAAAATTCCCCCCTACTTTGGAGCATCATCTCCACCAGGCCAGTTTGTGCTCCAGAGCAGCATCAGAAAAAGATCAATAACTTATAAAGCTGTGCTTAAAAGTACCCAAAATTGGAAGGTTTAAGGTTGGACTTTAAAATTCCCCCTACTTTGGAGCATCATCTCAGCCAGTCCAGTTTGTGCTCTGGAGCAGCATCCCAACAAGTTTATGATAAATTTATAATACTGTGCTTAAAATGCAACAAAATGGGGAGATTTTAAGTCTGGACTTTGCAGTTCCCTGCACTTTGGAGCATCATCTCCACCAGCCCAGTTTGTGCTCTGGAGCATCATCAGAACAAGATAAATAACTTATCAAACTGTGCTTAAAACACCCCAAAAAATGAGAGGTTTAAGGTTGGACTTTAAAATTCCCCCCTACTTTGGAGCATCATCTCCACCAGTCCCGTCTGTGCCCTGGAGCATCATCCCAACAAGTTTATAATAAATTTATAATACTGTGTTTAAAATGCAACAAAATGGGGAGATTTTAAGTCTGGACTTTGCAGTTCCCTACACTTTGGAGCATCATCTCCACCAGCCCAGTTTGTGCTCCAGAGCATCATCAGAACAAGATAAATAACTTATCCAGCTGGGCTTAAAACACCCCAAAAATTGGGAGGTTTAAGCCCAGATTTTGCAGGTTCCCCCAACTTAAGAGCATCATCTCAGCCAGGCCAGTTTGTTTTCCAGAGCATCATTAGGATAAGATAAATAACTCATAAAGCTCTGCTTAAAATGCACCCAAAAATTGGGAGGTTTAAGGTTGGACTTTAAAATTCCCCCCTACTTTGGAGCATCATCTCCACCAGCCCAGTTTGTGTTCCAGAGCATCATCAGAACAAGACAAATAACTTATAAAGTTGTGCTTAAAAGTCACCCAAAATTGAGAGGTTTAAAGTTGGACTTTAAAATTCCCCCTACTTTGGAGCATCATCTCCACCAGTCCCGTTTGTGCTCTGGAGCAGCATCAGAACAAGATAAATTTACAATAAACTTATCAAACTGTGCTTAAAACACCCCCAAAATTGGGAGGTTTAAGGTTGGACTTTAAAATTCCCCCTGCTTTGGAGTATCATTTCCAGCCAGTCCAGTTTGTGCTCTGGAGCAGCATCCCAATAAGATAAACAACTTATAAAGCTGTGCTTAAAATGTACCCAAAATTGGGAGATTTAAGGCTGGACTTTGCAGTTCCCCACACTTTGGAGCATCATCTCCACTAGCCCAGTTTGTGCTCTGGAGCATCATCAGAACAAGATAAATAACTTATCAAACTGTGCTTAAAACACCCCAAAAATTGGGAGAGTTCAGTCTGGACTTTGCAGGTTCACCCACTCAAGAGCATCATCTTAACCAGCCCGGTTTGTGCTCCAGAGCATCATCAAAAGGAGGTAAATAACTTATAAAGCTCTGCTTAAAATGTCCCCAGAATCAGAAGATTCAGGCTTGGACTTTGCAGTTCCCCCCCTACTTTGGAGCATCAATTCCAGCCAGTCCAGTTTGTGCCCTGGAGCATCATCGGAAGGAGGTAAATAAATTATAAAACTGCCCTTAAAATACCCCCCAAAATGAGAAAATTTAAGCCTGGACTTTCCAGTTTCCCCCTCACCTTGGAGCATCATCAGAACAAGGTAACTAACTTACAAAACTGTGCCTGAAACATCCCAAAAATTAAGTCAGGATTTGATTTTGCAGATTCCCCCCCCCCCCCGTGGAGCGTCAGCTCCACACCGACCCGCAGGAGGTCGGGATCCCAACTCCTGGATCCTTCAAGAGGAAAGGTCTGGATCGTTGGAAGAAAGAAAAGGGGTGGAGGAGAGAAAAGAGAGAGAGAGAGTTTGCTGAGCCCTTCAAACCCCCCCATCCCTGCCTCTCACAAAATATGGGAACGCCGATGAAAGCCGACGATTACCCGCCGGGGAAGCCGACATCGACAGTTTTCCCCGTTTTTTCTCCTCAATTTCAGAGATGACCCCCCCCAGAGCAGGAGAAATATGGATTTGCTCCATCCCTCATGAGTTATGATCCCAAATTCTGCCCTCAGTTGGCAGCTCCAATCATTGCTGCCTCCGGGATCGTGGGATGGGACCTTCCAGGTCATCCAGTCCCACCCCCTGCCCACCTTCCACTTAGCCCAGGTTGCTCCAAGCCCCTTTCCATGGACAATTCCAGGGATGGGGCAGCCACAGCTTCTCTGGGGACCTCTGGCAGGGTCTCCCCCCACCTGCAATCCCATGTTGGGTTGTAGGACAATCGACACCCAATGACGGATCTCAGGCGCTTCCCAACGGTGTCCACGAACACCACACAAGAGGTTGGGTGAAGCCCATCCCATTCCCACAGCAGCTTCCCAAGGAGCCCTGGAGTGCAACCAAAAGGCTGGGAAGCGATGGAATTGCCGTGGCAAGTCAAGCACACGGCTCTGTGTCCCGCAGGAACCGGAGATGGGAATTATGGAATTATCACGGACCCACCGGGGGGGACACGGAACACGAGACCTTCACCCAACCCCCGTGGAATCCCCAGGGATTTAGGGAGACAGGGATAACTTCCACACTGAGAGCACAGCAGGCCTGGCACCCACAGTTCCACTTGCACTGGAATGACATGGAAAATGTTCTCCCACAGAGGGGGAAGCCAAGGAGAGCACCGGGACACCGGGAATGGTGACCTCCACCCCCACCAGCAGCCACCTTCGCCGGTCAGAGAGGTGGCACTGCATGATCTCATCCCTGTAAATGTCCAAGGTTGGGTTGGATGGGGTTTGGAGCAACCTGGGACAGCAGGAGGTGTCCCCACTCATGGCAGGGGCTTGGATTGGATGCTCTTCCAAGGTCACTTCCAGCCCAAAGCATTCCATGATTCCGTGAACTTGGGTCAACCGATGCCCAAAAACCAGGGAGAGAGCACGAAGGAACTGGAAACCAAAACCCAAGCACCAGGAGAGGGAAAGGAAGGGGTGGGACAAGGAGGTTGGTGTGCTCCAAGTGACCCGGCACAACATCCCAAAATCCTGCAGGGCTGGTGGTTCCTTCTCCTCTTGGATGCTCGGCCATGGATCCCTTTTCCCTCGGGAAGCGGCACCTGAACCCACCACGGTGGTTGAGCCCCGTTTCAAACCCTCCACCCCCCACTTTTTACCAAACCCTCCATCCCCCCATTTACCTCCCAACCCCAAACCCTGAAGGATTTGGGATCCTTGAAACCAGGGGGATAAAAATCCTTGTAACCACAGAACCATCTGGGTTGGAAAAAGCCCTCCTGGATCACCGAGTCCAACCTTTGACCCATCACCACCTCATCCCCCAGCCCGGAGCACCGAGTGCCACACCCAGTTCCACCTCCAGGGACGGTGACAACTGAGGAAAATATTTACCTCCCAAATCCCTTCAGCGCTCCAGGCCACGGAACAGACCCAAAAAAACCCAAAAAAAAAACCCAAAAAACAGGGAATAAAACAAAGCTCAGCGAGAAAACAAACCTAAACCACACGAGCCCCTTTCTCCTGAGCAGGCATTTCCCTGACAAACGTTGGATTAGCTTGTTCTTTACTGATTTACGGAGCTGGAGGGGTTGGATTGTCCCTCAGGAGGAGCTGGGAAGGGTTTGGAAGGACGTGCCTGAGCATCCCCGGCGGCGCCAGACGAGTTGTTTGCGGAGAAGCCACTTTTGTTTTCCACGCTCGCAGCAGGATTTTGGGAAGAACTCCTCAAACTGGGTCAGGGCTCAACTCACGGGGTTGGGGGGGTCTCTAAACACGGGGTTGAGGAGTCTGCACTCCCAAAAACGTGTCCTAAAGTGCCTCTGGATATCCAGAGTTGGAATCTGCTCCAAGGATCACGGGTCCAACTCCTGGCCCTGCACAGACCCCCCCAAAAATCCCACCAGGTCCCATCCCAACCTCCTCTCTGTGAGGTCGAAGCCATTCCCTCTTGTCCTGTCACTCCAGGCCTTTGCACAAACTCCATCTCCACCTCCCTTCTCCGCTCCCTTCAGGCCCTGGAAGGGTCATCCCAGACCTTTCTCTTCCCCAGGCTGAACGATCCCAAATCTCCCGGCTTTTTCCTTGTGGGAAAGCTGCTCCACCCTTCTAACCATCAGCTCCAGGAAGCTTCAGCTGCCTCTGGACATCCCAAATTCCCGACACCACATGAGGGAAGAGGTCGGAAGCCAAAACTCCTCCCGGTGGAACGAGGCCGTGAAGGGAAGGGGGACGTCCTTTTTTTCCTATTTTTCCCAATTTTTTCCAATTTTTCCAATTTTTTTCCTATTTTTCCGATTTTTTTCCAATTTTTCCAATTTTTTTCCTATTTTTCCGATTTTTTTTCCAATTTTTCCAATTTTTTTCCAATTTTTCCAATTTTTTTCCAATTTTTTCCAATTTTTTTGAAGGGGTGACCAACCCTCAAAGCCGAGGGGAGCGAAGGGAGGCGAGCAAAGAGCAGCCCTCGGGGAGGGAAGGGGGAGGAAGGGAAAAGGCAGGATCGATAAATCTTCCCCTCATTCACAACGATCCGGAGCTCTTATTAAGTAAATTAATTTAAGTTAATTTAACTCGATCATGGCTCCCGATCACAGTGATTTAGTGAAGAAGGGGTGGGAGGGAAGGGGAGGAGTGGGGAGGGGGGAATTGCATTAGGAAAGGCCACGCTGGCTGGATGGAAGGAGGGGAAGAAAATTAGATCCACTTAGGAACGCGAATTAATATGGAAATGGCAGGTGTAAATTTAACCTTATCGAGAGAGGGGGAAATTATCTTCATAAATTGGGAGGAATGGGCCCCGGGCCGCTTATAAATCTCTTTAAAAACCAAAATATTACGAAAAGTGGAGGAAAATTAATTTCAAATCTACTCCCACCTCTCGCCTCAGAGGACGAGTCAGCGGCAGGGCAGAGTTTAATGCAAGCCGGCGGGGACGGAAGTTATTCCCGAGGGATTGGGATCAGGCACCTCCCACGGCTCGCCCTGGCACTCATTTCCCAAAGCCACGCCTTATTCCAGGGATTTCTTGGCAACAGGGAGACATCCCAGCCCAGCCTGGGATGTCACTTCTGGACATCCCCAAAAAAACTGGATTTCATGGAAGGAGTCGTTCCTTAGGATCAGCCAGGAAGGAATTTGGGAGTAGAGCACGGCACCACCAGTTGGAATTCCCGCTTTTGGCTTAAGAAGAGGTCATGAAAAATATCAAGTTGTTATCAAATATTATCATTATGATAAGTAAAAAAAATAAAGAAAATTTTAATTTTTTTTTTAAAAATAGAAATAATTAAAAATAATTAAAATCATTAAAAATAATTAAAATAATTATAATAATTTAAAATAATTGATCAGTCGGGAAGAAAGATAAAAGTCAGCACCGGAGCAGCTCCTTGCTTCGGGAAGAGCAAGGAAAATCAGGGAAAAAGCAGCTCCTGCTGGAAGATCCCACTCAGAAGTGGGAGATGGACACGGATGGAACGATCTCCGAGCGGGAGCTCTCGGCTGACCGAGGTTATTCCACTGGAAAATCGCTGCTGGGTTGGGCAAGGCCAGATTCCAGAGGCTCCCGCTCCGATCCTGCCTGATTCCCATTCCTGAAGATTCCCCCCCTTCTCATCGCTCAGGGAAGAACCTGAGCGGAACAGGCAGAGCACGACTTGTTTTCCATTAATTCATGAAATCTTGGAATGGTTTGGGTGGGAAGGGACCTGCAAGACCCTCCAGGTCCAACCCCAGGCCGTGGGCAGGGACAGCTCCCACTATCCCAGCTTGCTCCAACCTGGCCTTGGACACTTCCACAGCCACAGCTTCTCTGGGAATTCCATCCCACCCTCCCACAGAAGAATTCCTTCCCAATATCCCATCCAACCCTGCTGGCATTTTGAGGGGCACAACAAGTCACTCTCGACCTCAAACCAGCCAAAATCTGGGGTTTCACCAAACCCAGCGCTTCCAAAATCCTCTTTTTTTTGTTCTCCCAGCACCAATTATTTCAACGACCTCTCCACCCCAACACAGACTCCAGGTTTTCCCTTGGCCTTCCCAGATGCTCCCTGGAAACACTTCCAGTTGATTTAGGAAGATTTATCCCTCCTCCTTCCAGTTGTTTTAACCACTTCACGGGAAACAAACAATTCCAAGGGGGAATAAACCGGGAACCGCAGGCGGCAGGAGCTTAACCCGATGATTAAAACCACTTCCCACTTTAAAACCAATAAGTTTGGCATTAAGGAGGACCAAACAAACCGGGAAAAAATCAAGCATGGATTGATTTTCCAGGGATGGAAGAGTTACCTGGACGTCCCGGGGCGCCTGGCCTTCCAGGTGGGAATGGGGCTGGAGAAGGAGGACACGGCTGGAGGGGCCACGTTCTTCTTCACGATCCTGTAGCGGGTCTTGATCACCTTGTTGGACGGGGGGCTCCTCGCCAAGGGGAAGCTGGATCCTGGGAGGAAGCACATGGAAAAAAAAAAAGGGCTTGGAATTTGGGGTGTGGATGGGACAGGAGGGATCTCAGTGATGTCATTGATAAGGTTGGAAAAGACCTTTAAGGTTTTTAAGTCAAGGAATGACAGAACGTTCCAACCATCAGAGGTCCTACCCGACTCCTTAGAACCTGGAAAAGGGATGGAAGAGCCCTGGGATGTGTCAGGGATGGGACAACTCTGGCTGGTGGGAACAGGAAGGTCCTGATGTCCCTGGGGGTGTTTGGCTCCACCAGCCCCTCAGCAAAACTCTACCAGGGGAAATCACGGATTCACCAACACCTGGATGCTCAACATCCCCCCTGGAATTACCTTTATCCATTTAATCCTTTATTTCTCATCCCTGGAAGTGTCCAGGGCCAGGCTGGACATGGCTTGGAGCAACCTGGGCTAGTGGGAGGTGTCAGGGAGTCAGACTGAACGATCTTTAGGATCCCTTCCGACCCTCATCATCCCGGGACTCTCCATTTCCCAGGAGGACCCACCCGCTGGGATATCGTGTGGAACATTCCCTGCAATTCCCAGTTTGCACCTTAGACCTGATTTAAAGGGCTACTTGTTTCCCCTGGAGATCCTCTCCATAAAGTTAAGGGTGGGTTCAGAAGGAGGAAAAGCGGGATTGTTACTCCCTCTGGAAAGGTTGGCCCCATCCTCTCGGCCAGAGGAGGGAGAATATCCCATCCCACTAAAACTTGGGATGCTGGAGCGATGTGCAAACAGGAGAAACAGGGAATCACGGAATCACAGAATTAACTGGGCTGGAAGAGACCTCTGAGATCATCAAGTCCAACCCTTGATCCAACCCCAGTGTGATTACCAGATCATGGCACTCAGTGCCACATCCAGCCTCATCTTAAAATCCTCCAGGGATGGGGAATCCACCACCTCTCTGGGCAGGCCATTCCAATGCCTGATCACTCTCCCTGCAAAGAATTTCTCTCTAATATCCAACCCAAACCTCCCCTGGCACAGTTTAACCCCTGCCCTCTTGTCCTGCTGCTGATTTCCTGGGAGAAGAGACCGACCCCCACCTGGCTACAACCTCCTCTCAGGGAGTTGTAGAGAGTGATGAGGTGACCCCTGAGCCTCCTCCTCTCCAGGCTAAACAACCCCAGCTCCCTCAGCCTCTCCTCATGGGAATTGTGCTCCAGTCCCTTCCCCAGCCTGGTTGCTCTTCTCTGGACCTGCTCCAGCCCCTCCAAGACCTTCCTGACCTGAGGAAGGACAGGAGGGAATTGTTCCCAGAACTGAACACAACACTCAAGGTGTGGCCTCAGCAGTGCTGAGTGCAGGGGAAGCCACGGAGGGTGGTGACTGCCCTAAAATCATGGAATGGTTTGGGATGGAAGGGACCTTCCAGACCATCTCGTTCCAACCCCCTGCCATGGACAGGGACACCTCCCACTATCCCAGCTTGCTCCAACCCAGTCCTTGGACACTTCCAGGGATGGGGCAGCCACAGCTGCTCTAGGAATTTCATTCCAGCCCCTCCCCACCCTCCCAGCCAACAATTCCTTCCCAATATCCCATCCAACCCCTCCCCATGACACTTTTTTCCCCCCAGGATGTGAGGACACACCCAGCCCCTCATGGATACAGCCCCACCTCCCCAAACACGACCCCCAAACACCAACCACACCCCCAGAGCAGCTCCTTCCCACTGGGAAAAGGGGCAGGATCCACAATCCCACCCCCTCCCCAAAACACCACCACCACGAGTCGACCCTTTCCCTCCTCGGCTCCGACCTCCCAGAACCATCAAGCCGGGAATTGGCCGGATCCGCAATTAACACACCTTTTTTTTTTTTTTTTTGGCCTGAGCTGCCACAAATCAACCCAGAACCTCATCAGGCCAGAAACACAGGTCCCAAATCCCTTCCTCCTCCTCCTGCTGCTTCCCAAACCGGGCTGGCACCCGGTAAACTCTATTCCCGGCAGTAATTGGATGGCGCATTCAAGCCGGAGCGGTTTCTTTGGGAAGCGCTCGGGCATTAACCACCTCCTCAAAGAGCCTCTCGGAAGAGCCGCCGCTCTCTATTATGACTTGCTTGCTGAGGGGGTTTTGTGTAGATAATCATGTTATTTAGCCGGGATGTTGGTTTAATTCCCTTCATTACAGGCTCCCGGGGTTGTAATTTTCCCCTCTCGGCGCGATGAATTCCCGGTGGCACATTTCACTCAAATCAAAACACTCCAGGCTTTTATTACAAACAATACCCCGGCGTCCCCCGTTATCAGCCCGGCGCACGCGGCCCCCCCCCCTCCCCGCCGCGATCCGGAGGTCACTCCTAATGACTAATCGATCTCATTAGCTTTCCTAATTAAAAACTTTACTACCGCACTGGAAGACAAAGTACAAAAAAAAACTGCTGGCATCATATTCGGGGGGGGATATGAGCCTCGTTTATCAGCCGGGGCCGAGCCTTGCTGAGCTCGGGGTTTCTGCGGGGAAGCGAAGCCCGAGCGCAGAATCCCAGAATCCCAGAATGAAGCGGGCTTGGAAAAGACTCCGGAGATCATCGAGTCCAAGCCGTGCCCCAACCCCACCTTGGCACCCAGCCCTTGGCACCGAGTGCCACGTCCAGGATCTGCTTCAGCACCCCCAGGGACGGGGAATCCACCCCCTCCCTGAGCAGCCCATTCCAAGGTCTGATCCCTCTCCCTGGAAAGAACTTCTTCCTGATATCCAACCTAACCCTGCCCTGGCACAGCTCAGGGCTGTGTCCCCTTGTCCTGGGAGCAGAGCCTGACCCCTGTCAACATCCCCCTCCTGTCAGGGGGTTGCAGAGAGTGCTGAGGTCTCCCCTGAGCCTCCTCCTCTCCAGGCTGAGCCCTCCCAGCTCCAGCTCAATCTCTCCCCATGGGAATTGTGCTCCAGTCCCTTCCCCAGCCTCGTTGCTCTTCTCTGCCCCTGCTCCAGCCCCTCCATGTCCTTCCTGAGCTGAGGGCCCAGAGCTGGACACAGCACTCCAGGGGTGGCCTCCCAGGGACAGAATCCCTGCCCTGCTCCTGTTCCCACACTATTCCCGAGCCAGCCTCCCATTCCCATGGAAAGAATCCCGAGGCAAACTCCACTTGTGGAGCTGTTAAATTGGAAAGGAGCTTGAAGGTCATGGAGCTGCAGAGGGGCCTGGACAGGCTGGAGAGATGGGATGAATCCAGTGGGATGAGGCTCAACCAGGCCAAGTGCCGGGTCCTGCCCTGTGGTCACAACAACCCCCTCGAGCCCCACAGGCTGGGACAGAGGGGCTGGAGGGAGATGGACCTGGAAGTGCCTAAAATCCATGTGGATGTGGCACTTGGGAATGCTGGGGAACAGCTGGACCTGATGATCCCGAAGGTCTGTTCCAAGCTTAGTAATTCCAGCATTCTGTGACTCTAAATCCCTGAGGAAAGTGGAAGATGATGCTGCTCGGGGTGGATTAGGGGAACAACCACCTTACAGGTGGGGTAAATCCTGTCCAGCCGCTGATGGGAAAACCAGGAAGTTTCAAAAAGCAAAGGGAACTCCAGATTCCCAAATTCAAGAGATTATTGCTGCCTTTGGGAAAGGATGTGGGATAGAAAAGCTTGGAATAGGGAAAAGAACTGATGTTAAGTCACGACCTGGGAGCATCCAGGTCTCTCCCACCCTCAATCCTGGGCCACCACAACCTTTCCCAGGAGTGTCAATGCCGAGCTGTTCCCTACCCTGCTGTTAATCCTGCTTGGAGTGGGCTGGGAAGCAGCGAGTGACAGGTACATTGATCTCCCAGCCCTTGGAAGGGAGACGAGAGCAGGAACAAAATGTAAATCGGGAGGCAGAAGCTGAACGTTTGATTCGTGGCCAGGATTGCCCCTGGATCCCGGGAAAACCTCGGGAATGCAGCAGGACCGTGCCAAGAGGCCTTCAGAACTCGGTCACGATGGAAAAACTCAATGGAGAGGTCAAAAACCTCTGGTAAAACTGGATTGTGCTTTCCAAACACGAGGGAGAAAAATAGAGGGATAAGGATAATCAGGAACCATCAGCAAATCCCAGCTCTGGTGTGAGCAGATCCAGGCTCTGGTGCGAGCAGGGATGGAGGAAACACAGAGTGAGGAGCCAAAGCAGCTCCAGACAGGAGGGAAAATCTCTGCCAAAGGGTTTCCTGGAAGCAAACACTTCCCAACGTGGAAATGATCCCTCGCTGCAGGATCTGCTCCAGGGCTGGAAGTGAAGATCCAGCGAAACCCAAACCCACCCTTATCCCGTCCTCAGATCCCAGAACCGAGCGGGAGCTCCCCCAAAACCACCCCAGGCTGCAGCAGCAGGACAAGCACCCACGTGTGGTGATCCTCTGGGATGGCACGGCTCCAAAAATCCCTCTTTTCCGTGGGAAAAGGCATCCCTGACCTGAGAAACCGCTGGAGGTTGGGATGACCAATGTCACGGAGTGAGCCCCTCACATCTCCTTCCCAAAAATCCTACTGGGACCATGACCAGGGATCTGATCCTTCTGCACTAAGGGCATCCACCTCGTGGATGAAGGGAAGGTGGTGGATGGGGTTTTTTGGGATTTTAGGAAGAACTCCTCCTGGACAAGTTGTCCAACTGGGAGCGGAGCAGCAAGAGGAGCGATGGGAGAAGAATGGGATGGACGACAGAGCTCTGAGTGGGGAGAGGGAATGTGGCTGGTGATCCATCCCCAGCGGTATTCCCAAGCCCTGGAAGTGTCCAAGGCCAGGTTGGATGGGGTTTGGAGCAACCTGGGACAGCGGGAGGTGTCCAGCTGCAGGAGAACTGGGAACACACAGTGGTTTAACTGGGAATGCCCCTCCACCTCAGCCGGAACAGGATCGGGAGGGATCTCAGGAGGGATCTCAAGGAGGGGTCTCAAGGAGGGATCTCCAGGAGCTCCAAGGGCAAATTTGGGAGCAGGAGAGGAGTTCTCAGCCAGGAACAACCTCAACAGCGAGAGGACTGTGGGAAGCTCTGATGGCAAGGGTGGATCAGCCTCGATCCCGCTGATCCCCTCGATCCCACAGCAGATTACAGGGATTGGGGATCCCAATCATTGCCCTCGTCATCAACCCGGAGCCAGGTTGCTCCAAGTCCTGTCCAACCTGGCCTTGGACACTTCCAGGGATGGGGCAGCCACAGCTTCTCTGGGAATTCCATTCCAGCCCCTCCCCACCCTCCCAGCCAAGAATTCCTGCCCAATATCCCATCTGACCCTTCCCTCTGGCAGTGGGAAGCCATTCCCGGTGTCCTGTCCCTCCATTCCTTGTCCCAAGTCCCTCTCCAGCTCTCCTGGAGCCCCTTTAGGTCCTGGAAGGGGCTCCAAGGTCTCCCTGGAGCCTTCTCTTCTCAACACTGGGTGCAGAGGTGGAAAACAATCCAGTCCCTCTGGGGATTATCCCCATCTTGAACACCAAGTGCTTCCCTGGATGGGAAAACCTGTGGATGGGAATGGAACAGCAAATGGGGGGAAAAAACTGGGAAAGACAAAGACAAGTTGGGCTAAAACAGGAATCATGGAATGGTCTGGGTTGGAAGGGACCTTCAAGACCACCCTGCCATGGGTAGGGACACCTTCCACTGTCCCAGGGAATATTGGGAAGAACAAGGTCTTTGACTCAGCCCCGCAATTCCAACACCAAAATCCAAACTGGGACAGAAACGCCGGCAAATATCCTGGTTTGTGCCCTCCAATCCCAAACTACAGACAGAGGCAGGGATGGACCAACCCAACAAGGCCTTGGTGGGGACAGGAGGACACATCAGCTGTCACCAGCCCCACCAGTAAACCCCAGTAATCCCAGTTCCATCCCATCCTCATTCCCGCTGAGGAAAAGCCCTTTCGAACAACGCCAGGGGTGGATGAGCCTCCCATAGATGAGGAGACACCACGTTATCTGAGAATCAGGGAATCAGCAGGGTTGGAAAGGACCTTTGAGATCATCCAGTCCATCCCTCGATCCAACCCCGCCGTGGTTCCCAGCCCATGGCACTGATGCCACATCCAGTCTGTCCCTAAACACCTCCAGGGATGGAGAATCCACCCCCTCCCTGGGCAGCCCATTCCAATGGCTGATCCCTCTCTCTGGAAAGAATTTCTTCCCCATGTCCAACCTAACCCTGCCCTGGCACAGCTCAGGGCTGTGTCCCCTTGTCCTGGGAGAAGAGCCCGAACCCCCCCGGCTCCCCCCTCCTGTCAGGGGGTTGCGGAGAGTGCTGAGGTGTCCCCTGAGCCTCCTCCAGGCTGAGCCCCCCCAGCTCCCTCAGCCTCTCCCCATGGGAATTGTGCTCCAGTCCCCTCCCCAGCCTCGTTGCTCTTCTCTGCCCCTGCTCCAGCCCCTCCATGTCCTTCCTGAGCTGAGGGCCCAGAGCTGGACACAGCACTCCAGGGGTGGCCTCCCAGGGACAGAATCCCTTCCCTGCTCCTGCTGCCACCCTGTCCCTCATCCAGACCAGGATCCATCTGCTTCTCATCCCCCTGGTCACACTCTGGCTCGTGTTCACCTTCCTGCCCACCCACACTCCCAGCTCCCTCCCTGCCTTGATCCATCAGGCTCATCCAGCGGTGGCCACCCTGAAGTGCCCCCAACCCCTTCTCCCATCTCCAGGACATCAAAGATCCGGAGGTGTCCCTGGAGCCCCGGTCCTTGTTCAAACACAACCCTCGTTATAATTACAACAAAAAAAAGGGTGGGGGGAGTTGGGTGGGGGTTTCCTTCCCCCCCCCCATTCCCTCAGGGAACGATTATTAACGAGTTTCTCCCGGGGAAGGGAGCGGGAGTTGCCGGAGGGGGGGGTGGGTTCTGCTCCTAACAAGGCGCAGATGGAAGGCGGCGGAAATAACAAAGGATGAATTTTTATGAGCCTAATAAATCACTCCACTTTTCCTGCTCCCGAGCGTTCCCGGCGCTTCGGGGCACGAGGAAAAGTGGAAAAAAAACCCAACACACACCCACCCAGCCCTCCGGTTTTTAATCAGAGGGGGGGGGCTGAGGGGCTCCCTGGGAACGGCGGGAGCGCCTGCGGGGATGGGATGAGCCATCGGCATTCCAGGATTGGCTTGATCCTTTTCATTGGAATCTTGATTGTTTTCATTTTTCATTTTAATTTTGATTATTTTTAATTTTTTCAATGCAAGTTTTTAATATAATTTTTGTTTCTTTTTATTGAATTTTTACTTGAATTGCCTTTAATTTAAAAATTTTATTATTTTAATTTTAATGATAATTTTTATTTATTGTATATTCTAATTTTGAATTTAAATTTTTAATTTTATGTCTTGGTTTTTATTTAATTTTTCTTCCATTTTACATTTTAATTTCTTATTTTAATTATGTTATTTCAATTTTATTTAATTTTTAATTTTAATTGCTTATTTAACTTAATTTTAATTTTTAATTTAATTTTTATTTTAATTATTTAATTTCATTTCAATTTTAAATTTTAATTTAAATTTTCATTTAATTTAATTTAAATTTATTTATTTATTTAATTTTTCTTTAATTTTTCTTTCAATTTTAATGAGATTTTTATTATTTAATTATTTAATTATTTATTATTTAATTTTATTTCAAGATTTATTTTTAATTTTAACTCAATTTTAATTTAATTTATTACACTATTCAACTTTTATCAAATTTTTCCTATTTATTTTTAATTAAATTTTTCTCTTGAATTTTTATTTAATTTTCCTAGTTATTTTTTCTATTTAATTTTCAATTTAATTTTTTGTTTTCCTTCCTCTTTTTTTTCATTTAACTTTTTCCATTCCAATCCTTTTAATTGACATTTACCAGGGAAAAATCCACATCCCGTAGGTGATTTCCCTCCCTCAAAGCTGCTTTTCCAACCGGAAACTGCCCCGTTTTTCCCTTTCCTCACTTACCCATTCAAAAAAAAAACCCCAGACCTGACTCAAAACTTGGATAAACTGGGAGCAGATCCTTTAAATCCCCCTTTCCAAACTTTCCCAGGAAGCAGGAGATGGACAAAAATCCATCCCGAGAAAACACACGCGGATTCAACTTCCCATCGGAATTACCGGCTTTGCCGACGGGACCATCTGCCAAAGGGTTGGGAAAGCACCACATCCCTGGAGAAAACAACCCAGATGTTGCTTCCCTTCCCAAAAAAACCACTCCTGGAACATCCCAGCCCGTGCCCGGTAGGATAACGGATCCCAAACCGGAGCATCCGCGATGATTCCCTTGGAATGAGACGGCCTGGAAGGTCCAACCCAAACCATTCCACGGCTCCACGGGGCTGAGCAGAGGAGGACACGACTGCTCTGCCATCCCTCGGGATCAAACACAGGGATGAGACCTCCGGGAGCTTTGAAACCTGGGGGAAAAAAAACTAATCCTGCTGATCCCGGGATCATTTGGGTTGGAAAAGTTGTCGGAATCCTCCACGGGAAGGGCTTGTCAGGCCTTGGGTAGTGGTGGAGTCACCATTCCCAGAGGGGTTTGAAATCCATGTGGGATGTGGTTCAGTGGTGGCTTTGGTACTTTTAACAGAATCCCAAAATCCCAAAACCACCGAGGCTGGAAAAACCCTCCAAGAGCACCCAGCCCGACCCGTGATCCATCCCCACCTTGTCCCCCATCCCACCACACCGAGTGCCACGTCCCGCCCTTCCTCGGACACCTCCAGGGGTGGGGACTCCAAACCTCCCCAACCACCCCATTCCAAAACTCCACAACCCATCCCACCACACCGAGTGCCATGTCCTGCTCTTCCTCAAACACCTCCGGGGGTGGGGACTCCAAACCTCCCTGACCACCCCATTCCAACGCTCCACAACCCATTCCACCACACCGAGTGCCACGTCCCGCCCTTCCTCGGACACCTCCGGGGGTGGGGACTCCAAACCTCCCCGGCCACCCCATTCCAACGCTCCACAACCCATCCCACCACACCGAGTGCCACGTCCCGCCCTTCCTTGGACACCTCCAGGGGTGGGGACTCCAAACCTCCTGACCACCCCATTCCAAAACTCCACAGCCCATCCCACCACACCGAGTGCCACGTCCCGCCCTTCTCGGACACCTCCGGGGTGGGACTCAAACCTCCCTGACCACCCCACTCCAAAACTCCACAACCCATTCCACCACACCGAGTGCCACGTCCCGCCCTTCCTCGGACACCTCCAGGGGTGGGGACTCCAAACCTCCCTGGCCACCCCACTCCAAAACTCCACAACCCATTCCACCACACCGAGTGCCACGTCCCGCTCTTCCTTGGACACCTCCAGGGGTGGGGACTCCAAACCTCCCCGGTCACCCCATTCCAAAACTCCACAACCCATCCCACGACACCGAGTGCCACGTCCCGCCCTTCCTCGGACACCTCCAGGGGTGGGGACTCCAAACCTCCCCGGCCACCCCACTCCAAAACTCCACAACCCATCCCACCACACCGAGTGCCACGTCCCGCCCTTCCTCGGACACCTCCAGGGGTGGGGACTCCAAACCTCCCCGACCACCCCATTCCAAAACTCCACAACCCATCCCACCACACCGAGTGCCACGTCCCGCCCTTCCTCGGACACCTCCGGGGGTGGGGACTCCAAACCTCCTGGCCACCCCACTCCAAAACTCCACAACCCATTCCACGACACCGAGTGCCACGTCCCGCCCTTCCTTGGACACCTCCAGGGGTGGGGACTCCAAACCTCCCTGACCACCCCATTCCAACGCTCCACAACCCATTCCACCACACCGAGTGCCACGTCCCGCCCTTCCTCGGACACCTCCGGGGGTGGGGACTCCAAACCTCCCTGACCACCCCACTCCAAAACTCCACAACCCATCCCACCACACCGAGTGCCACGTCCCGCCCTTCCTCGGACACCTCCGGGGTGGGGACTCAAACCTCCCGACCACCCCATTCCAAAACTCCACAACCCATCCCACCACACCGAGTGCCACGTCCCGCCCTTCCTCGGACACCTCCGGGGTGGGGACTCCAAACCTCCCTGACCACCCCATTCCAACGCTCCACAACCTATTCCACGACGAAATTCCCGATGAACCGGAACCAACCCCGGAGCTGAGGGCGACCCTCCGGGTGGAAAACCCACCACTCAAACGGGAAACCTTCTCTTCCCATCATCCCAACCTTTAATCCATCCACTACACATTTTTCCCACCCCCCTTCCCCTTCCCTTCTCCCATCTTTTCATTCGCTCGGCAGCCGGGGAAGGGGAATTCATCTCCGACCAACATTTACCGATTATCAAA